>NC_060138.1:202345632-203545632 GCF_021461385.2 Schistocerca piceifrons | reverse complement strand
TAGACCTAGCGAGGGACTAATCCAGAGAACATTCGCCCACAAACCTCAGGTCCGATCCCAGTATTCATCGAGCAGGGAGCCAACAGCTATATCACTCGGTCCCATTTGGTACTTCTGCACGGTAAAGTAACCAGTCCCCACTACATGGGACAGGCTGTTGTCTCTGAGCTACTGCCATTCTGTGATGTGCATTTTCAGCAGGACAATGCACGTCCATGTTCGGCTGCTGTACACAACGTGCTCTTCATGATATACAACGTCTGCCCTGGACAAGAAGAGCACAAGATCTCTCGCCAGTAGAACACATATGGCACATGATGAAGAGAGAACTTACCTCTTCTTCAAGGTCTGCAAGAGCAATTGCCCAGTAGCAACAAAAGGTGCAAGATGCTGGGGATAATCTGTTGTAGGACGCCACTCCTCAGCTTTATGATCGTTTCCATGCGCGAATATAGTCCCGCGTTGCCTCCAGAGGGGGGTGCACTGTGCTTTGATGCGACTCTTCGGGCTAGTGAAGTGACACATGTGTTGTAGTTGGTCGGTATTAGTTATCATATGTCCGCCCACTTAGGTAGGAGATCAGACCATCTGACAACCATGCAGGGTGCTCGGAGATTTTCTCCTCTCTGGGAGTGGGTGTTGTGTTGTCGTCATCATCATGTCATCATCATCGAAACGCAAGTCGCTCAGTGTAGCTTCAACTGAAAAGAAATGCAGCTCGGCGGTCGAACTTGTCCAGGTGGGGACTTCTTGCCATCAATGGCATATTATCATTTCTTTTCAGTTATATACTCCCAGAATGATGAACTACCTGTTATGTCACTTGTCAGTAAAATGCCTTGTACTTGAGGCTCGACCGAGCGAGGTGGCGCTGTGGTTAGACACTGGACTCGCATTCGGGAGGACGACGGTTCAATCCCGCGTCCGGCCATCCTGATTTAGGTTTTCCGTGATTTCCCTAAATCACTCCAGGCAAATGCCGGGATGGTTCCTCTGAAAGGGCACGGCCGACTTCCTTCCCCATCCTTCCCTAATCCGATGAGACCGATGACCTCGCTGTCAGGTCTGCTTCCCCAAACAACCAGCCAACCAACTTGAGGCTCTTGCGTTTTACATATATACTTATGTATGGTGTCCTTAATTAAAGTTACAGTTTCAAAACACTTAGGAGAACCACTGCTCAGAATGACGTCAAATTTGAACAGCATGTTATTGAAGCGTGGGGAAACGTCATGAGGGAAAAAAAATAGATGGCGCCGTTTTAATCGTCTTGATGTAAATGGGGTCGGCTACAAATGACAGATGAATCACAAGCCGATGACTATGGTTTGAGTTGAGCATTACACCATACGTACTGTTCAATGTGCATTACTGACACATTGTTGGATGAACCATTCGCAGACGTGTACCCGTGGAGGCCAATCAGCTGCTGATAGTGCCTGCACACGCTTTACATGGTACGGAAACAACTGGTTCTCCCGTAGCACTCTCCATACGGTGACGTGGTCAACGTTACCTTGTACAGCAGCAACTTTTCTGACGCTGTCATTAGGGTTATCATCAACTGCACGAAGAATTGCCTCGTCCATTGCAGGTGTCCTCGTCGTTCTAGGTCTTCCCCAGTCGCGAGTCATGGGCTGGAATGTTCCGTGCTCCCTAAGACGCCGATCAATTTCTTCGAACGTCTTCCTGTCGGGACACCTTCGTTCTGGAAATCTGTCTCGATACAAACGTACCGCGCCACGGCTATTGTCCCGTGCTAATCCATACATCAAATGGGCATCTGCCAATTCCGCATTTGTAAACATTGCACAGACTGCAAAACCACGTTCTTGATGAACACTAACCTGTTGATTTTACGTACTGATGTGCTTGATGCTAGTACTGTAGAGCAATGAGTCGCATGTGAACACAAGCATCGAAGTCAGCATTACCTTCCTTCAATTGGGCCAACTGGCGGTGAATCGAGGAAGTACAGTACTTACTGACGAAACTAAAATGATCTCTAACATGGAAATTAAGCATTTCCGGACACATGTCCACATAACATCTTTTCTTTATTTGTGTGTGAGGAACGTTTCCTGAAAGTTTGGCCGTACCTTTTTGTAACACCCTGCATATAGTTTCCATTTATCTAAATCGCCAGAAGTCTGAAGAATTCGACCCTCTAGATTTTTATGCGCACCCACTGGCCAACCTATTTGACCAAACTATGCTGTGAGCAGTACCACGGTAGTAGTCATTCTTGAGTGCCGTGTCTCATTTGCAGAGTGAATTGGTGCCATGATAACACATTTTGCTCGGTATTCTGGAGGACAGCGGCTCAAATCCCTGTCTAGCCATTCAGATATAGCTTTTCCGTAAATCTGTTAAGGCAAATGCCTTGATGTTGTGCTCGAGCAAGCATGGAGAAGAAAGGGAAGGTGTGTGTTGTGTTCATTGATCTTGAGAAGGCTTTTGACTGTGTCAGATGGGACAAACTGATGGAAATCCTAAGGAAGTATGCAGCTGACTGGAGGGATACATTGCTAATTAGAAAGTTATATTTGAACCAGAGAACAAGAGTAAGAATAGGAGGTGTGATGAGTGAAGAAATTGAACTGGGAAGAGGTGTAAGACAACGTTGTTGTTTATCACCAACACTGTTCAATATATATCTAGAGGAAATTATTTGTGAAAGTTTTGATGGAAGGAGAGGAGGAGTTTGTATAGGGGGTCGGAGAGTGGAGTGTATAAGATTTGCAGACTACATGGTTGTGATGGCAGAGAGTGCAAGAGAGATGGAACAAATGTTAGATTGTCTAAACGCAAAATTAGAAGAATATGGAATGAAGATTAACAAGAAGAAAACGAAAAGCATGGTAATTGGGGGAAAGGGGAGGAAATGCCGTATGAAAATAGGGGGAGAGGAAATAGAGCAAGTGAATAACTTGAATTACTTAGGAAGTTAGGAAGTTTAATAATGGATGATATGTGTTGCTCAACAGAAATTAGGAAAACAATTGAACGGCAAAAGAAGGATTCAAGAGTAAACAGAAATTACTTTGTAGACGACTAAACAAAGATCTGAGGAAAAGACTTGCCAAATGTTACATCTGGAGCGTTACGGAGACCTGGTCATTGAGGAAGAAAGATGAAAGAAGATCGGAGGCACTAGAGATGTGGATATGGAGAAGAATGGAAAAAGTGAAATGGGACGACCGAGTAAGGAATGAAGAAGTATTAAGAAGAGTTGGAGAAGAAAAAAACATGCTGAAAGTCACCAGAAAGAGAAAAACGGAACTGGGTTGGACATTGTTTTAGGAGGGACTGTTTATTGAAGGAAGGAATAGAAGGAATGGTGGAGGGAAAAAGGAGAAGAGGAAAAAGATGATAGCAAATGCTGGACAATATCAAAGAAGACAAATATTCAGTAATGAAAAGACTGACTATGGACAGACAAAAGTGGAAGAGGCTTAATCCATGACAAGACCTGCCGTAAGGCAGAATACCTTGCTACTACTACTACTAACCTTTTTTTGTCAGAGCCCCATCTCTAATGATCTCGACGTCGACGGGATGTTAACCTTGATCTTCATTCCTTCCTTCTTTCGTGTTTATCTCTTTGTACTGTCTTAAGGCTACAATTTACGAAAAATAGTCTGATAGTTTGTGTGGAAGTAATGCTTACATGTGCTAGCGGTGAAGATGGAGAAAAGCAATAGACATCTTTCTGGTGTGATATGGATTTCGCTTCCTTTCCGTGCCACTGAGGATGACACTCGGCTGCTCCACATACGTCACATTTAGCTTTACGCCGTCAAATAGTATTGAACCTGGCTGAATAGAACGAATCGCTCAGAATACCTAACCGTTCTTATCTGGAACATGCAGACGTATGCGAAACCGCAGACATTCGTGGCGAAGCGTGTCCCACTTTTCCCTAGGGAGCAAAAAGAGAGCCACCTTTCCAAGAACTCCGCTGATCGGTTCGCTCTCTAGGAACAAACCGGAGGAGCTTGAACAAACGCCGCCAGTGGAGTAGAATGAGATCCCGATATTGCAGTCAATCTATGGCCCAAGTGCTTTCAACTATTTTCCGTACGACACAATAAATAGAGTGAGAGTAAAAATTGTTCAGAGACTTAGATATTATCGGTTTAGAACTCGTCCGAAAAAGAGGCTTCATACAATACTACGAATTCATACGCTTCATTCTTAGCTCAAGTGTACAAAATCGAAAATAAAACGTACATTCTCCATTGCGCTGTGTGTTTCTTTATTTTATGCTAGAATAGTGTTCAGTTTAACAGATTTCCAGAAATACAGAAATATTATTTGTGGTATGACAATGGAGTTGTTATTACTGAAATTCAATTTCACTTAAATGTTATATGTGAACCAGGATTTGCTTTGTGAAAGATATTCATTGAAATCTGAAGCATAGTTGGAGATATATTTCTTTTTAACATAATTTTATTATGTTTTTCAGTTTCTGATGTAGGTTTAACTTTCCAAAGATACCACTTATTACAATGTTAATTTTATGTCAGAGTGGTTTACAGTTATCTTGTTCAGCTTATATATGTATATATATAAGTAAATTGTTAACTCATTTTGTAATTCCAACAAAAAGGATTTTTTTCTATTGTTGCTGTTTAAACTTTAAAAAAAGGCGATAGAGCACTTGCCTGAAATGTTGTAGAGCACTTTCCCGCGAAAGGCAAAGGTCCCGAGCTCGAGTTTCGATTTAAAAAAATGAAAAGGAGAACGCTCGCGGTGGGCGGAAAATCCTGGTTCGAGTCCTACTCATGCACAAATTTTGATTGTCATCATTCCATTACACAGCTGATGGTTGTCCACATTCGCAACTGTGAATAAATTTCATGTAATTAATTTTCGTGCTGCCACAGATTGTGATGAATTTTTTGCAGCTCGCATTTGTGACTGCATTAAGCTATTGCTGAAAAGTGTTCTAACTACGTATACTATTTTACGCTTGGAGCATCTAAAACTAATTCCTCTCTCTACTGCTCCTCCTCGTGCTCTGGAAATTTTGCAAAAAGATGACTTTGTATTGAAAAGATTGATGATAAAATTATTCCACTTGCGTTTGACAATTTCGCCCATCGGTTGAGTTTGGTTCGATTTCGTTTGGTTATTTTCTTTTCAGATCTATTTGTATGGTCATAAATTAATGTATACGGTGTTGTGATTTTTCATGGAATTTAATTTCACACGTATTAGCGTAAATTCACACGGTTTTCGTAATTTAATTCCATCTTAATAATAATTTAAATTTCAGATATCATATTGCAAATACTAAGTAAACATTCCAAACTCATGTCCTGTGACAGTCGCCAATTTTAAAATATCTAAGATGTCTCAAAACCAACAAACACTACCTCATCTTGTGGACAACTAGATACTAATCGTTCTCAGGAAATTGGCAGCAACAGAAAATTCCAGGTGATTGCTTAACGGCATTTGTACAAAAACAGCTGCATCAGCTATATAATTTACATAAAGGTTTATGCTTTTTCCTTGGATTCGCCAATACTTGGATCATATATACAGAAATGGTGTCACTTTTCTGCCAGGGTATCTTTCTTGTCCATGCAGTTTCACAGGCAGAGCCATAGAGTATGAATATCTATGGAGAAAATATAATGTTCTGCACAAGTGGGATTGTTTATGTGACTATAGAATAATGCTGTTGGTTTAGGTTTTAAAATGAACCTGAAACTTTAATATTACAAGTGTTTGTCCTTGCTCTGTTTTTACGCAGTAACACCAATGTGGAATAAATTTTACTGTTATAGAAGCAAATCTAAATTCGTAAAAGAAGGAAAAGTCACTCTCTCACTATTTTTCATATTCAAGGCTACTCTTTAATGTTGATTTTACACCCAAGACATCATTTTTATGAGTCAACAGGAAGTTATCAATACAAGCAGGCACTGATGGGAGCATGTACATTGTTAATGCATGGTTCAAATGGCTCTGAGTGCTATGGGACTTAACATCTGAGGTCATCAGTCCCCTAGAACAGAGCTACTTAAACCTAACTAACCTAAGGACACACATCCATACCCGAGGCAGGATTCGAACCCGCGACCGTAGCAGTCGCTCCGTTCCGGGCTGAAGTGCCTAGAAGCGCTCGGCCACAGCGGCCGGCTTTTAATGCATGTGGGATCTTTATAGTGGCTCTCTTTAGAATACTATTTTCTTGATTTGAGAACGAGCCAGCAGTTTGGTCATCTATCAGTAAACCTTGCAGTGTGCGTTTGGGGCTTGGAAACTATGTGCAGCTGTTAGGGAAAGGAACATCTCGAAGCACTTATCAGAGAGAGAGTGCTGGTCCCAAGAATTTCTCGCACCAGTGTGCAGACAATGCTTTCCGCTGAAGAGGCGAACTGCTTACCTGGAGCTACCTGTTAGGCGCCTCTAGCCATGGCAGGGGCAGGGGAGAGAGAGAAATTTACGTTTCCCAGCCAAGGCGTTTCGACAGTGTTGTAAACGTCCTTTGCGAACGTAGATGATGGTCATAAAAATTCGCGAGTTTCCACGTGAACCGTGGACCGGACACTATCGAGGGAGCCATCAGGTGGTGTTGTTCCTCTGCGTGCTGAGTTTTTTGCAAGTCTCAGGCCTTCAAAAGAATTTTAGAAGGGAACGCAGCATTTGTGGAGGGCTCTGAAATGGTCTATATTGGGACACAACAGCACTTCTCTCATTTTAGCAGAGGCCGCTGGTTGTACACGCTGTAATGTGTGGATAATGATCTCTGTGATAAATGTGTTATTCGCTTTAGAGCTAAACGAAGACTCAAGACATGCTACCTAAAGTGGCCATGGGAGAAACCAGTGGGGAGCACAACGTCTTCACCTCTCTGCATGGGAATTTATGAGCCAGGGATTGGCTGCTTATCCAGAAAAGAGATAAATATTGTTAACTTTAATTAGGATTGGGCGACAGGTAGAGCAGAGAAGGAGCTCGTCGAGTACGAAACTCTTTTGGGGGCAGTTGTGTGAGTGCTTTTGTAGAGTTTTCTGAGGTTTCATGGAAAGGGAGGAGAAGAGAAATTGGGCCTTCTGATTCAGACGCTGGTCTGGGGAGGATTCTGGTCACGACTCTTGATATGAGCGGGTTGCACTTGGAACACTTAGTCTTGACTGGGGAGTCTGCGGTGAGGACTTAGCGGTGTATTGACACTTTATACCTCATTCATCTCGGATAGCTCGCTGCGCGGAGGGCAGTCTTTTCATGTCTGCCGCTTTGATATCCTTGTGCCCACTGTCGTATAAGTGAGTCAAATTGGTCCATGGTGTGACCGGCGAACAGGAGTGTCACACGCTGGAATGTGCCGAGGCTTCATGGCTCCATTACAGAGTAATTGCAATCCGTGAACAGATCACCAGCAGCGAATTTCGTGCCTGTCATAACGAGTTACAGGCGCTGCACATCGCTGCTCACAGACACTTGAACCACGACCGTCACCTGTGACAGCGACACCTCTCGAGGAAGAGGTACGGCACTGCTGATCTGGCTTGCCAGAGCAAACAGAATCCAGTCTCGCCGCTTGTTCTCAGCTGCACCATCGTAATAGCACTTCTGTGTGGAATAAATCCATCAAAGTCTATTCAGTGTTAGATAATTTGAGATTGAGTTGTCCATGTTTTGTGCCTGAGTAAGTAGTTTAATCAAACAAACCTTACAAGGGAACCTCCCCATCGCACCCCCCCTCAGATTTAGATATCAGTTGGCACACTGGATAGGCCTTGAGGAACTGAACACAGACCTATCGAGAAAACAGGAAGATGTTGTGTGGAACTACGAAAAAACTTAGTAGTCCATGTGTAAGATAGGCAACATCTAGGGTAGCGTAAGCCTAAGAGCGCCGTGGTCCCGTGGTTAGCGTGAGCAGCTGCGGACCGAGAGGTCCTTGGTTCAAGTCTTCCCTCCAGTGAAAAGTTTAATGTCTTTATTATCGCAAAGTTATGATCTGTCCGTTCGTTCATTGACGTCTCTGTTCACTGTAATAAGTTTAGTGTCTGTGTTTTGCGACCGCACCGGTAAACCGTGCGATTAGTAGACGAAAGGACGTGCCTCTCCAATGGGAACCGAAAACATTTGATCGCAAGGTCATAGGTCAACCGATTCCTCCACAGGAAAACGCGTCTGATATATTCTATACGACAGAGGTGATGGCATGTGCGTCGCATGACAGGAATATGTTGTCGACCCACCTAACTTGTACACTTGGCGAATGAGTAAAAAGATTCTTTTACCTTACACGATCTCGGTTTCCTTGTGGATGTGATAATCACTCCCAAAAAGTGATGAAAACATAAGAGTTTGTCACATAAACTGAAAATAAAAGTTAAACTTTTCACTGGAGGGAAGACTTGACCCAAGGACCTCTCGCTCCGCATCTGCTCACGCTAACCACGGGACCACGGCGCTCTTAGGCTTACGTTAGCCTAGATGTTGCCTATCTTACACATGGACTACTCAGTTTGTATATTTTGCTTATTTTTTCGTAGTTCCACACAACTTCTTCCTGTTTTCTCGATTGATCTGTGTTCAGTTTTTCAAGGCCTATCCACTGTGCCAACTTATAACTAAATCTGAGGGGGGTGCGATGGGGAGGTTCCCTTGTTAGTATTTGCCAACGAGTCGCCACCCAGTGGAGCGTTAACTATTTGTTGCGTCCGTCTGTGTTGCCAACAGATCATGATTTATTTATCCTCATGCTTAACTTGTATTGTTTGTCCTACTTTATGATCAATAAACTTGTGCCATAATTTTGTAAAAGATCAATCCTGTGTTGATTCATTAGTTACCCATCGACAACTGACTACAATAATGATGGAGCAATTATTTCATTAACTCTTTTCGGCATTTAAGTTAATTCAGATTATGCTAAAAGTGATAACCTCTAATGCAGGCTAGCAACAGAAACCACAGTCAAAGGGCAAAATTAATTGATCAGATGCATGGGCCAGGTAGTTAAGAGGAAGGCTTACTGCTTAAAGTGACTGCTGTCAGGGCGTAAATTCATAGTCGCCTGTAGCCTTCCAAATCATACGCAAGACCAGTACAGTCTTGCAGTGTAAGTGGCAGAAAGATCTAAATACAATTATCATAGTGTAAGCTGTCAGTTTTATATTTATTGCTGGTTTACAAATGTGATCTTTAATTAGATATATTAAAATGGTCCTGTATATCTGACAAATGAATTGCTACCAACCAAAACAATGATCAAGGAATTCGTTATCTATTAAATTAACCAAATATCTCAATTAACATAGTTTATTACAAGAAAATGCAAAGGAAATGGTTCAACAATCATCGATAAAAATAAGCTAATGTCTTGGCAAGCCTGGACGTGGGATTAGGAATGTGATTCAAGTGAGTGCATATCTGTACAAAACATAAACATTTACAAAAGTCAAACCATGACTGCCAAAGGTTTATGCGAAAGGATAGAGAATACTAATGAAGGGTATGAGTTTGCATCTATGGCTGGAGTTGAAAGCATGTTCAGCCCTAACTACAAGCAGGTCTTCGTATTAAACCAGGGACCTATAAACGATGGAGAGGCTTCGACCCGCCGTAGCCCTCCGTGTTTCACAACCCCACAACAGGCCACAGCAGTCCACCCACTCCATCGCCGCCCCACACCGAACCCAGGGTTATTGTGTGGTACGGCCCCCAGCGTACCCCCTCCTCGGGAACGTCTAATAGCTGACGACTGTAAGCCCAAATATTTGCATGGTAGAGTAATTATGGTGTACGCGTACGTGGAGACAGTGTTTGCACAGCAATCACCGACGTAGTGTAACTGAGGTGGAATAAAGGGAACCAGCCCGCATTTGCCGAAGCAGATGCAAAACCGCCTTAAAAACCATCCACAGGCTGGCCGGCACACCGGACCTCGACACTAATCTGTCGGCCGGATTTGTGCCGGGGACTAGCACGCCTTCCCGCTCTGGAAGACTTAAGTTTCCCTACAATTTGCCTCGCTGTTGCAGCTGGAACTCACTACACTCATAACCTTCAAGTGGTGGCTAATGTGGTTGGAGAATAGTTCATTGGCTCTGAATCAACAACTTGTGTCTAAGTCCAGCTCCACCAGATGAGGACCTCTTGCTGCTGAAGTAAAGTTTGGGCCGGGTGGCCCCTCGTTGAAGAGGTCTGCACTAGATGGCGCTTGGCTAAGGAGTAACTTTCTGCAGCCTGCTTCCGACAAGGAAGACTCGGTTTTCTGGTTGAAAGATAAACATTACAAATGCTGACTAGTGAGAAGCTGTCTTAAAAGCCATTTGTTTTCCTCCCTTACTGTCGTTTCAGGTGGCTGCATAAAACTGTGTACTGCTTTCCCTCTTTCTGTCTCGTGTGCTTGCCAATAAGTGTGGATCTCTGTAAGCACGGCCGTGTTTCTTCCTTTCACTTCTAAATTATTTAGGTTAATCAATGGTATCTGATTTTACAGTTCATTAAACATTTTGTCTTGCGAGACTTCAGCATAGTAGCGCTGTCTCACAGTCTTCAAAATCGCCCTAAACTTTGCTGTTCCCCTTCAACTACCTCTGATGTAATCTTTAGGGCTTATGTATTTAAGCGAATTCTGTATTCCTGCAGGACTCTTTACAGTATTAGTTTTTCCAGGACTCTGTCAAAACGGCACATATCCCCAGACCACAAAAAGCTCGCTAAAAACGATCTCTGTTGCCTCCATACAGGCTAGAGAAACAATCTGCATTGTGACGTTTAGTGCGTCTGGCATCAAAATTGCTTTTCTGAAAGCACTGTCCAGTCTGATCACGCGGGAAGATGCCTCACACGCGCACTAGCGGCCCAACGGACCTTCCGTGAATTCTGCTGGGGCTGTTTCCCTTGCCTGTTTACGACACGTGGTGTATCACCTCGTCTACAACCAAGTGCAAGGTGCTTTCATAGAAGTTTCTTATATACGCGTGCATGCATTTCAGTACAGGAAATAATATTCTATGGAGTTAAATACTGGCAATCACAGATAACGTATTTCATTTATCATCGGAAATTAATTTATGCTGATTTGATTTGCCTTTTTATTTCGGGTTTTACAGTTCGGGAAAAACAGTCATGTAACAAAATCAGTAAGAAGCGTTTAGCGTTTTGAAACATGTCGAAAAATACTGTAGAAAATGCTTAATAATTCAAAGATAATTTATGTGATTGCTCGGCCATATGCGAGTAGTTGCAGGACAACTGCTAGGTACATGTGGTAGTGAACTGGCGATCAATCTGTTGAATGTACAAACACTCTGAGAGATTTTCAGCTACAGGAAAGGCTTATGTACAGGGTGTGACAGGTGTAAGTGAAGGGTGTAAGTGCAGACAGTTCTTTCGGGGACTAAGGACTACATAGTAAACACATAGTAAACAACATTACATCAGTATTTGGAGGTAATACGTAATTATAGCTACTACAAGTCATATGTTTTTAGGTTGAGTAGTCTCTATACATAATTATGACCAAGCAAGCCAATAAAGCTTTTTTCTCCTGGGTAGCAAGTCAGGTGTTGAAGAGTGGAGACTGACAGGTGTAGTCTATTTAGAAATGCAGTTATGACTGTGCAGAAAACATCAGGTCTTAGAGTTAGTGACATAGTGTAATATCTGCACTTACAAAAATGACAAAAGTTGTGTGATACCTCCTAATATCGTGTCAGTCCCCTTTCTTCCCAGCATAGGGCAGCTGCTCCAAGTGGCACGGACTCAACAAGTCACTGTAAGTCTCCTGAAGAAATATTGAGGCATATTGCCTCTGTAGCTGTCCATAATTTACTGGTGCAGGACCTTCTACACGACCTGACGGCTCGATTATTTCCCAACAATGTTCGATGGGAGTCCTGTCGGGTGATGTATGTGACCAAATCATTGGCTCGAATTGTCCAGAATACTTTTCAAACGAATTGAAAACTATTTTAGCTCGGTGTCATCCAAAAAAATTCCAACATTGTTTGGGAACATGAAGTCCATGAGTGGCTGCAAATGGTCTCCACACAGCTGAACCTAACCGTTTCCAGTCAGTCATTGGTTCAGTAGGACCAGAGGACCCAATCTATTTCCTGTAAACACGGCCAACAACATTATGTATGATGACCACCAACTTGCACAGTGTCTAGTTGATAACTTATGTCCATGGCTTCGTGGAATCTGCGCCACACTCGAACCCTGTCATCAGCTTTTACCAACTGTAAGACCAGGCCACGGTTTTTGCTGTCCTCTAGGGTTCAACCGCGACGGTCACGAGCCCAGAAGAGTCGTTGCAGGCGGCGTCATGTTATCTGCAAAGGCACTCGTGTTGGTCATTCGTTGCCATAGTCAATTAACGCCAAATTTCGTCGCACTGTCCTGACGGATACGTTCGTCCTGCGTCCCACAAAGATTTCTGCAGTTACTCCACGCAGTGTATCTTGTCTGTTAGAACTGATAACTCAATTCAAACGCCGCTGCTCTCGGTCATGAAGTGAAGACCGTCGGCCACTGCGTTGCCCATAGTGAGAAGAAGTGCCTGAAATTTGACATTCTCTGGGCACCCGTGACATTGTGGATCTCGTAATATTGGATTCCCTAACGATTTCCGAAATGGAATGTCCCATATGTCTATCTCCAGCTACCATTCTGCGTTCAGACTCTGTTAATTCCCCTCTTGCGGCCACAATCACGTCAGAAACCTTTCACATGAATCACCTGAGCGCAAATGACAGCTCCGCCAGTGCATTGTCCTTTTGTACCTTGTGTACGCGATACTATCGCCATTTTTAAATTTGCATGTCCCACGACTTTTGTCACCTCAGTCTATACCATTACACCCTGTATGACACTCTGTGCCCTTTGCTATGAATTATAGAGACTTGGAAGTTAATTACGCTTATTTTAAAGTAGATAAAACAGAAAACTGTGCTAAAGTAGCTATGGCGCAGAGAATGATTATGTGATTTCATATTTTCAGTCGCCTGAGGATGAACGAAATTAGAACGTTATACAGAGTGTTTCCGTAAGAACGAGCAAAACTCTAACAGGACATAGAGAACGCTCCACTGAACAGTTTGAGGTAGGAAAACTAGGATTGGAGAAGCCAGCTTAAGGAGATAATAGGAATAAAACCATATTGCTGTGTACTTTTTTTTATTTACATTGGGTCCAGTAAACTGTAAATACCGACATTGACACAATGAACTACCATTTGTACAGTATCTTACAAAATGTGCTGAAACTAAAGGGCATCGGCCTCAAAGCAAGCATAGCATCGGCGAACTAGATTCTGGCGCATCCTGACAGATATCCGTGGGGTGTTTTGAATGTCCGCCCCTATAGCTGAATGGTCAGAATGACGGACTGCCGTCCTAAGGGGCTCGGATTCGATTCCCGGCTGGGTCGGGGATTTTCTCCGCTCAGGGACTGGGGATTGTGCTGCCTTCATCATCATTTCATCCCCATCCGGCGCGCAGGTCGCTCAATGTGGCGTCGAATGTAATAAGACCTGCACCAAGGCGGCTGGGCGTGCCCCGTAAGGGGCCTCCTAGCCAATGACGCCAAACGCTCATTTCCATTTGTGTTTCGAATCAAGTCAATTCTGGCAGCTAATTCCATCTCCGTATCCACTGCTGTCTCCTATAAAATGACGTTTGATATCCCCATAGGATCAACTAAAGGGGAGTCAGATCAGGTGGCATCGCATGTCATGGAATAGGACCTCCCCTTCCACCCAGCGACCAGGAAATACAACATCGAGATGGTTGCCGACATCCACATTGAAAAAAAAAAAATGGCTCTGAGCACTATAGGACTCAACTGCTGAGGTCATTAGTCCCCTAGAACTTAGAACTAGCTAAACCTAACTAACCTAAAGACATCACAAACATCCATGCCCGAGTCAGGATTCGAACCTGCGACCGTAGCGGTCTTGCGGTTCCAGACTGCAGCGCCTTTAACCGCACGGCCACTTCGGCCGGCTGGTTGAAGTGAGGAGGTTTACTGTCATATAGTATCCACATCTTCTCACGAACAGCCAAGGGTATGTTCTCCAACAACTCTGATAGAGCTCTTTGCACGAACCTCAAGTGGCCATTCAGATGGCCAAGTAGAAGATATGGCCCAGTGAGACTGTCGCCTGGAATGACGGCCCAGATATTCACAACAAAATGTACTTGTGGTGTAACTCTACTACATTGTGAGCGTTTTCCTCACACACACATGGCTATTCCTGCTGTTCGAAATATCATCACTATCAGATGAGGCCTCGTCAGTAAACACAACGATCTGGAGACAATCTGATTGACCAACCCATTGTTGGAGCAACCACTGACACAGTGCGATCCTTCGCACGAAGTCAGTCACAAGCATTGCATGGACAGCGATGTAGGTTTAATGTTGTTCGTGGAGTATTTGCCACACGCTAGTATGTGCAGCGCCTATTTCACGAGCAACACGACGAGTACTTGTAGTGGAGTCCACTGCTACACGTTCCAGCACCTCCTCTTCAAAATCGGGTTGCAAATGGTCCTGATGTTGCCAGGTCCCTCTTTCTTCTTACCAGTGAATCAGTCTCCCGCATTCGTCGATCGAGAGAAGTAAACATTTGTCGTAACGGGTGATACCTGCCGTAGACACTGGCGAGCAGATTGATGCCGTATTCCTGG
This sequence comes from Schistocerca piceifrons, assembly GCF_021461385.2. Lineage (NCBI taxonomy): Eukaryota > Metazoa > Arthropoda > Insecta > Orthoptera > Acrididae > Schistocerca > Schistocerca piceifrons. Next base: position 203,530,957 of record NC_060138.1, on the reverse strand, counting down.
ACTTCAGGAAGGCATTTGATACGGTTCCGCACTTACGTTTAGTGAAAAAAATACGAGCTTACGGAATATCGGACCAGGTTTGTGATTGGATTCAGGATTTCCTAGAAGAAAGAACACAACATGTCATTCTTAACGGTTCAAAATCTGCAGATGTAGAGGTAATTTCGGGAGTACCGCAGGGAAGCGTGATAGGACCTTTATTGTTTACGATATGCATAAATGACTTTGTTGACAACATCGGTAGCTCCGTGAGGCTATTTGCAGATGACACGGTTGTCTACAAGAAAGTAGCAACATCAGAAGACTCGTACGTACTCCAGGAGGACCTGCAGAGGATTAATGCATGGTGCGACAGCTGGCAGCTTTCCCTAAACGTAGATAAATGTAATATAATGCGCATACATAGGGGCAGAAATCCATTCCAGTACGATTATGCCATAGGTGGTAAATCATTGGAAGCAGTAACGACCGTAAAATACTTAGGAGTTACTATCCGGAGCGATCTGAAGTGGAATGTTCACATAAAACAAATAGTGGGAAAAGCAGGCGCCAGGTTGAGATTCATAGGAAGAATTCTAAGAAAATGTGACTCATCGACAAAAGAAGTAGCTTACAAAACGCTTGTTCGTCCGATTCTTGAGTATTGCTCATCAGTATGGGACCCTTACCAGGTTGGATTAATAGAAGAGATAGACATGATCCAGCGAAAAGCAGCGCGATTCGTCATGGGGACATTTAGTCAGCGCGAGAGCGTTACGGAGATGCTGAACAAGCTCCAGTGGCGGACACTTCAAGAAAGGCGTTACGCAATACGGAGAGGTTTATTATCGAAATTACGAGAGAGCACATTCCGGGAAGAGATGGGCAACATATTACTACCGCCCACATATATCTCGCGTAATGATCACAACGAAAAGATCCGAGAAATTAGAGCAAATACGGAGACTTACAAGCAGTCGTTCTTCCCACGCACAATTCGTGAATGGAACAGGGAAGGGGGGATCAGATAGTGGTACAATAAGTACCCTCCGCCACACACCGTAAGGTGGCTCGCGGAGTATAGATGTAGATGTAGATGTTAGAAAATCGTTCACTGTACAGCCTTTCAGCAGCGACAGTGTTGCAGTGTACCTTCCCCATACACAAGATGCATGTCTGCGAGTTCTGCGAAACTGTACCGTTACTGGTCCATCGTATGGTACTGTACGTCTCTGAATAGCACCGAGTAATGAATGGGTCTGTCGTTGATTCTTAGAATGTCCTTGAGCCGTGGTAAAAATTGCTGTTTTGAAGAGCGCGCCGCAGCGCGTAGTGTGAAGCAGTCGCCCTCCGTTTCTGGCGGTGGCGCGTCTGTGGCAATCGCAGCTTTGGTGTCTCCAGTGGTGGGAAAGGGGAAAGGTTGCCTGTTCACGTGCATTTAAGGGGAGCTATCAGCTCGCCGTGAATTAGTCTATTTCAGTCAGAGTCAGTCGGGCAGTCTGGTGCAGTCTGGGTCTGTCTCTCGTCCGAATTTGTGAGGGACTTACAGGGGGAGACCGCCAATTGTGAAATTCAGATTCGATTCATACTGCGCATAATAAAATCTCATGGCCAGAGGTGTAATGTGGCAAAGCACCAAGATGCACTTCTCAGCCGTTGTCGAGAAAATCGACAGTTAAAAGAAACCGTTGCCGTGAAATACTCTCTACGACAATTCATCATGCACAGCGTCGTGGCGCAGCGGTAAGCGCTCGGATTTGTAATCCGAAGGTCGCCGGATCGAATCTCGCACAATGCAACTTTTTTTTTTTTAGTATTTGTTTTTTGTGATTCAAATGTGTATACACACACACACACACACACACACACACACACACACACACATATATATATACAGTATATATATATATATATATAATTCCTGGCAATCAGTTGCAACAATTATGCATATAATAAGTTGTTGAAAGTCGTTTGTCGTGGAAAAACTGGCGACTTCGAATATCATTATGTTTTCCGCAAACAAAGTTGTATTTCACAAATATTATTAATTGTCTTCATAATGTTAATCACGTACAGTTAACGGAAGACGTGGAAACGATATTCCGAAACGAATACGTATAGCATAAGTCAAACGTTCGAATTAGAGTAGAGACCCCACGAACACAAATTCGCTGTGGCAGGTATGAAATATAAACTCCGTTACTCGCTCGTTACACTTGAAGGACAGATGTTGAATGGGCCGAAACGAGCCGCCGCATAACAGCATACTTGCCTGCTAACTTCGAAAGAAGGTAGATGCGGTCCCTAGCGCAGCTTATAACATCGTCGAAAATCAGTGCGGACGGGAGAGCTTTGGTACACCCTGTTAAAAAGCGGAAAAATGGAGGCGGTACAATTGGAGAGCGATCCGTCTTCACCAACATGCATAAGCAATTCATTAATAGTATATATATATATATATATATATATATATATATATATATTTGAATTACAATAAACTAATAATAAAAATGTTGCATGGACCGAGATGCGATCCGGCGTCCTTCAAATTACGAACCCGAGCGCTTACCGCTGCGCCACGACACTGACGAGAACTATCAATCGTAGAGAGTATTTCACAGCAACGGTTTCTTTTAACTGGCGATTTTCTAGATAACGGCTGAGAAGTGCATCTTGGTGGTTTGCCACATTACACCTCTGGCCATGAGCTTTTATTATGCGCAGTATGAATGGAATCTGAATTTCACAATTGGCGGCCTCCCCTTGTTAATGTCTGTCTGTCGTTCGGAGTGCCAGTATGCCTGTCGTTCGGATCAACCTTTAAAGCCGGTTGGATCGATCGGTTGGTCGGTCGCGCACTGAGACACGAGATGACTTGTCCGTCTTGAGCGTCGGCGCATGTGAGGTCTCCACGTGAGTACAGTGGGCAGCGCCGTATAGCGAGGGATAGTTACTTCGCGGTCGACACGAGAGCAAGAGGAGTCAACCAACGACATCAGTCTGGCCGGTGCGAGCTGCGACGCCGTGGTGTAACTGGTTCTCCGAGCGCTTCTGGGCCCCTTCAGTTACCATCTGGTGGAGCTTGGTTCGGTCCTTTCCTAGTGCAGGGATGTCGTTTTGCCAGTGGGCGTGTTTCCTCTGCATGGTTGGGTCCGAGCCAGTATTTCCGCCGTCGTGGGTCTGGAAGTGAGTGGGAGACGCACCAGCAGTGCAGTCGCGACGGAGCAGCAGTCGCGGACGGAGCAGCGGGCAGTCGGTCGGTTGGTGCCGACCAGGAATGACGGGAGATCAGCACGCCTTCCTGCGTCCGTTGAAGGGGCTGGCAGCGGACGATTCGGAAGAGCGTTTTGGGGATGCTGCGCCAGGTCTTCGCCAGACATCGCAGTTAATTAGGTGATTCGTGAGATGTTGTTTAATTTACTTGTTAAATTCGACTTGTTTTCTTGGTCAGTCTCTCGTCCTCAGCTTGCTCGTCTGTCTCCCGTCCGCTTTGTTAGGTCGTTAGTGTCTGTCTGTCGATCTGCCGTACGTTAATAGCTGCCTCTGTCATGTTTGTCAGATTCGGTGTTAACGAATTTATTGCTTGAAGTGTAACGGCCGAATTCCTGAAATATGTTTTTATCTTGCCTATCATCTTGAGAAGCGGTATATGTGGAATGTAGAGCAAGTTTGTAAATTTTATGTAAGACTGCATTTCATGGATTTTTATTTAAATGGCCATTCTAGCATATACAGTTGCCACCCTGCCACCGTAAGTTTTTTTAAAAAATTAAGTTACACCTTCGGTGGCAAGTTAATTTTTTTATTGTTAGTGTTTTGTACCATTTCCATCCCTCCTACGGGGTGCATGGTTTAGATGCTTGTGTGAGTTGTTAAAATTTTTAGTTTGAGGTAATCTGCTGTGTTGCAGATTTGCACCAGTGTAGTCTTTCAGAGGTTGTTGTGAGCGGTGGTGACTACGGTCGTGTCAAAAGGCAGCGGCAAGGTTCTCAGCCCGAAAGCTCATACTGTCAATATTGTTCTTTCTGCCTTTAAATAAAATTGTAACTTGATATTTTGAGGGTATTTTCTGATTATAATTTTAAATCTGTTTAAAAAAAAAGGCTTTTAGGAATAAAATTTCCATTTGTTGAAAGAAATTTAATTTGTTTTCATCAGTTACCCACTGGCAACTACTTCCACTCTCACATAGTGTGATTGAATGTGTTAATGTTGTTGATGAATCGCTAGTAAATGAGGTAAATTCTTAAGAAAAGGTTTAGACAGTAAATTCACGGTTCACTTCTGTCATGGGACAATGTAAATCGGTACAACAGAACCTCTTATGGACCAATAAGGTAAACAAAACCTAGAAATGAGGTTCTCCTCGTTCCCTTGCAGAAAGTAAAGAACGTACATGTAAATAAACAGCGCAGTACCCGTAAACTTGTGGGCATGGTACTTGTAAATAAGCTGGAAAACAGTAATGATAGACAAAGCGGTACACGAGTTTACTTCCATATCCCCTTCAGCTGGCTTCTCAGACCTCAGGTTCCCTACCTCAGCTTGTTCAGTGGGGCATTCTCTATGTCCTGTTAAATTTTTGCACGCTCTTACGGAAACACCCTGTATGTGATGTCTGTTCTTCCGAATGTCCAAAGGAACCGACACCATTTATTCCTGCAGTCACAATGCATCAAGACACAAAGGAATTAATGACATTAGCTGCCGGTTGGTATTGATTTAAATCAATGGGAAAGTTGAAAATTTGTGCCGTACTGGGATTCAAACGCAGGTTTCCTCCTTATTGGGAGATGCTCTGGCCATTGCACCATCTGGACTCAGTGGTCATTGTAACTGCATAGACTACACTAGCACGCCTCCAGTTAGACCCAAATTCTCAACATCCACATACTACTGATGTAGTGCCCTTTGCCCGCTATCCTCATTAGCTGCGGCGTTTCGCCAATTCCTGTAAGAATTTGAGCATGGTGTGCATCTGCACTGAAGTGATCATTGGCCATTCTTAGCTCTATTATATATGTGGTGTCTGTTCTTTTGGACATGTCTGGAAGAACAGACGCCATTGTGATCCTGCGGCCGCTATGGATCAAGACACAAAGGAATTAATGCCATTAGCTACCAGTGGGCATTGATTTAAATCAATGGGAAAAGCTGAAAATTTGACCGAGGTTCGAAACCAGGTCACCTGCTTACTAAACAAATGCGCTAACCACAGTCCCATGCAAGGGGTGCTACATCAGTAGAGTGTGGATAAGTTGAGAATTTTGGTCTGGTGGGAGGCGTGCTGGGATAGTCCTTTCAGTTGTGATAACCATTTTGTCCTAATGATGCAGTGCTCAGGCCATCTGATTACGAAGCACGAGACACGGGTCTGAAACCCAGTCCAACACAAATATTCTACTTTCCCCACTGACTCAAGTCAGTGCCCACTGACAGCTAACGTCATTAATTCCTTTGTGTCTTGATTCATTGTGACTGTAGGATCACAATGGTGTCCTTCCCAACATGTCTGAAAGAACAAACACCACACATGTAATTAAGATGAGGACAGCCTATAGACATTTCAGTGCGAATCCACACCATGCTCGAACTCTTACGGGAACTGGCGAAACGTTGAGAGTAATGCGGATAATGGACAAGGGGCACTACATCGGTAGTGTGTGGATAAGTTAAGAATTTTGGTCTGATTGAAGATGGGCTAGGATAATCCTGGTAGCTGTGATGACCACTGAGTCCGGATGACTCAGTGGTATGCGCATCTGCCTAGTAAGCTCTAGAGCTGGATTCGAATCCCGGTCTGGCAGAAGTTTTCAACTTTACCCATTGATTTCAACCAAACGTCACTGGCAGCTAAGGGATCATTACTTTATTTGTGTCTTGATTAAAAATGATATGTCAGAGAGTAAAAATGGTAGAATTAAGTCATAAAAAATATTTCATCTGTTTATGCTGCTTATTCATCTATTGTATTCCTTTCCTCTGTTACAGTTAGTCATTGCGTAATCGAATCATTGAAGCACTCTACAGCTCCTTCTTGTTTGAACTTAATCAGAGCGCATCATTTGGAAATTTCTTCATGTGTAGTCTGCATTTCATAACTTATTATTAAATTGTCAGAATCCACGTTTGCAAATGCAGCAGACAATATCTCAAATAATATACTATTATTAAGACTCTCAACCTAAACCTGAGATTACTCGGTGATGCCCAAGCCAAGTTCCAAAGTAACAGGTCTGCTGTGGATCAAATGTTTGCACTAAGAATTCTGTTTAAGAAGAACTGTTAGAATTTGTGGTCTTTGATGACACTATTTCACCATGTTGTACTAATTTTGGAGACTGTGAGATAATTCATAATCTCAAAAACCGTATAACTCTAACCAAAGAAAACATGGAAAATATTAATCAAAATAATAAAACTTCATTACAGGCGGCTCTAGTAACCACTCTGGTTCAGACAGAGTCTATCATTAGTTCTCTCAATGGCAGTAGTAGAAAAAGCCATTCGAGCATGTTACAAATTTTTGCTATATGTTCACCGTTGAATGATATTTTTCGAAAATGAGGATAAAAATTTAAAAAAATGCTCTTAGGCTCCTTGATGAAATAATTGTAAAAAGAAACATCAGAGGAACAGATCTGTAATTAAAGGTCTACAAAGTAAAATATTTTGTTCAGACCAGTGCTTGCAAAGATAATGATACCTTAAGTCAAACTGAAATTTGAATGAGTCGACATTTAAGTATCTGTGAGCTGCCTTCATTACAGAAAAAATCTAAAAGACTGAATTCAAATTAGAGTTTTGAAGTCAAGTAAAATGTATATGTTAGTCGAATATCTCAGACAGCAAATATGTCTGCAGAATAACTAAATTACGAATCTATAAGTTACACAAATATGTGAAATTGGTCTCAGATGAAAAATAAAAATGGAATAAACAAAAAATGCAGAATTCCTCGTGATGCTACAGAAAAGTGTTTGAGCTGTGAATGACTGTGTACGTGGAAACTGGAGAAACCATGGAAAAATATAGATACATCTGACGTATTTAAAGCTCCTGCCGTTATAGCAGAGTTACAAGATAGGAGAATTAAATGTCTCAGTAATGTAATGATGTCACAAGGAAAAGGATTCATCGATACTGAAGTAGAAGAATCCCCAGGAGAAATAAGATAACCAGGACGGCTGAAAATGAAATATTTTGTTTACATTGAAAGCATCAAAATTTATTGAAAATTATCAATTGCGTAGACTATACTAAAACCGACAAGTCTGAGAAAATATTGCTAAGTTAGCAGCATAGCTTGAAATAGCCTTAGGACAACGAAAACATCGCATTCATTCAAGATATCAGAGTTAGAGAATGAATTCGCAGAATGAAATCATTCTGTGGAGATATTAAATTCTTAAAAACGTTTGTTAAGATCAAAATTACATTCTGGAACGGTATTCTAGCGTGACATTGCAACGGTGTTTCAGAGAATGGTTGTATAATCACTAGAAATTCATAAAAATATTTATCTAAGCTTTCTCCAGAAGCAAATTAAAATTTGTAGTATTTTCGAATCGACACAAAATTTTTGTATTCGAACTGGAAGATGTAAAATATCTGTCAGTGAAAATTTCTCCTTTTTTTGTAATTTCTACAGATTCAAGAAAAGCTTTACATAAGATTTCAGTTACGCAAAGGTAAAAGTAGCATGTCTATTTCATCACAAAATTCTTTTATAATGTGATCAGCTCTTTCTCGAATTACAAAAATGAAATCATAACGATCTCCTACAAAAGTCTCAATTATACACGGGGCCGGCCGGTGTGGCCGTGCGGTTCTAGGCGCTTCAGTCTGGAACCGCGAGACCGCTACGGCCGCAGGTTCGAATCCTGCCTCGGGCATGGATGTGTGTGATGTCCTTAGGTTAGTTAGGTTTAAGTAGTTCTAAGTTCTAGGGGACTGATGACCTCAGAAGTTGAATCCCATAGTGCTCAGAGCCATTTGAACCAATTATACACTGCACCATATCTTAAACCTACAGGGCCATACCAGATTCCATTAAAATGTTTTCAAGGTAGCGTAGCATTTCACACAGAGTCAGACACGTAAATAATTTCCAATACTGGGGTACACTAGTCTTCAGAGGATGTTGGACGGCGTTCAGCGCCTGTTTTACGTCAGCCCTAAATCCTAGAAATGACACCTTAAAGACTCAGAGATACCAAAAGCCGAAGTGAATGTCTGAGGCGTATCGTGAAACAGCAGCTCATGCCAGGGAGTCGTGTTTGGTAGAGAGGCCGTGCAGAACCACATGAGTCGTAAAACATGTAATATGAGACAGGGTACGGCCACCTCGCACACAAGTAGTGAACGAACACACAGTTGCATCTCACACATGAGCAGCGAACAAATGCACAGCTTGCGCCTCACACATGAGCAGTGAATGAACGCACAGCTTGAACCTTGCACATGAGCAGTGAATGAACACACAGCTTGCACCTCGCACGTGAGCAGTGAACAAACGCACAAAAAAAATGGCTCTGAGCACTATGGGACTCAACATCTTAGGTCATAAGTCCCCTAGAACTTAGAACTACCTAAACCTAACTAACCTAAGGACATCACACACACCCATGCCCGAGGCAGGATTCGAACCTGCGACCGTAGCAGTCCTGCGGTTCCGGACTGCAGCGCCAGAACCGCTAGACCACCGCGGCCGGAACAAACGCACAGTTGCACCTTGCACATGAGCAGTGAACAAACGCACAGTTGCACCTTGCACATGAGCAGTGAACGAATGCACAGCTTGCACCTCGCACGCAAGCAGTGAACGAACGCACAGTTGCACCTCACACCTGAGCAGTGAATGAACGCATAGCTTGCACCTCGCACACGAGCAGTGAACGAATACACAGCTTGCATCTTCCACACGAGCAGTGAACGAATGCACAGCTTCACATCATATGCTGGTACTTTGGTTGGGCTCTGTTCCAGACTCGGAGTTGACTAATCCTAGGCTCACGGACCTCTTCCCAGATACGGAGTACTTACATCTTTGTTACCAGTATCCAAACTAAATTCTTCTTCTGCTACATCGGTTACACCAACAAAAACGTCAGCAGTTTATCGTCTTTGTTTAAGATCGCCTCATCGATTTATTTTGAATAATGACTGAGATGGCGTTAATACCAAAGCTCTGAATTCTACATAGTGATTCAAAAAGATTCATCTGATTTCACAAGAATTTTCTTCTATATGCTTGAAGATAAAAACTTGTGGTGAATTTTAACTTACTTCGAAACTAAAACTTCGCTTCGACGCCAGGTGAAAGTTGCAGATTGAAGAGGTTAGTGGAGGGGCCTTCCCTGTGTAGCTGCCTTGTTCGAGCGTTCGTTGTTCGCTCTGCTTCGAGGCGAGATGTCGATAACACAGAGGAAAAAGTCGTTTTGCGTTCAATTTTTCAACACTTGCAATTCAATTACAACTAGTTTTTCTCGAGAACGCGGGACTGCATCTCTTACCGTGTATTTGGCTTACGGATCTTGCATTGTAGCACTAGCCTTCACGATCGCCTGAATCACAATACACGAGGTGGGAATGGCGGGATGTGTTTTGAAGGTCTCCATCTACGTGACTTTCCTTCCGACAACTTTGAGTGAACTTTAATGCCGCTCGCAGTCCAACAGCAGTAAATACACTAACTCCAGACATGGTCGTAAAAGTCTGTGACGATTTGACTGTCGTCTGCACGAAGCGAATGATACTTCATTATAAATGAGAACATGTTACAAATTTTTGCTATATGTTCACCGTTTATTGATATTTTTCGGTATGCGGGTTCGCCACTCTTGAGGTAGAATGGGGGCGACAAAGTATGATGACTGCTTCTTAAAAATTTTTGTATTAAAGTCGTCATAGTATAGTTGTTGATTGCTGCATTATTCGGACCACCATCAATTGTGTTTAATTTAGCGCACACCTAAATACACTGGACCACTGGAATTTACTCTGTTATTCAAATATGAACTTTAACAGTTACCGCTTTAACGTACTTCGAAGCTATTTTCAGTAAATGAACTAAACGGCTTTCATTCACATTCCAATATTGGTCAGTTTAAACGAGAAAATGTTTCGTTGATCTATTTAGAAGCCAAAAATATCCTTGATATACTCAGTTTTTTTGTACTGCTCACAATATAAGTACTTCATTCGTTGTATGGATTAAGTTGATTAAATTTTCATAAAAGGTCTATCATGGAAACAAACTTTTTCGTGTATCGATCAAGAAATCTGCAAAACTTAAGCATTGTTTTTTATCTTCAACATTAAGTGAATTTGGTTTGTTAACACCAAAGACTATATCGTAGTGCTACGTACTGACAAACTTTAAGTACAAATATAAGTGCATATTGGTGTTCTGTATCGCGGACAGAACACAGCTGGTAAGAACATTAACAGCAACATTACAATTTTTCAGATTCATTTTTTTGTTTCATTATTAGTAATAAATTGCACAGGACATTTGGGACGGATTCATGGTTCTTCTTGCTTTGAATGACCGTCGAACCAGTAAGTTTAAATCCGATGAACTTCCCGTGTCGTTCGAAGAAAGCGGTTAGCTTTTGTCACGTCTCTGCGTCGCTCACGCAACAAGGAAAACAGAAAACAAACGTTTTTGGAAGGTGACTATCAGCAGCCGTCAAGTAATGTATAAAATGCATGTTTGACCATCAGCTGTTTCTATTTTAAACCCAAATACCAGTCGGTTTCAGTCTTAGACCATCTTCGCGGATAAGGATTAAAATGGTTTCAGCCACCACATTACATTTGTAATTACTTAAATAATGTGTAGGGCATGTCATAAATATCAATATACGACACTGGACTTTTAGAAGCAAACATACGAATACTTAAATTTAATATTCGTATGTTAGTTTCTAAAAGTCCCGTGTCGTATATTGATATTTATGTCATACCACACGTTCGCTGGTACCTTTAATAACGTCTTCGAGTTCTTATGAACGAAGCACTATAGAGACGTGCGATTTTCATTTTGCCCAATCGTCGGCCCCTTCAAGTTATCATTATTCGCTTTATAATTAATAATAAATAAGACGAAATGATTTCAGGAAGGACTTGAAGAAATCGAAAAAAGAAATGATTGGGAGGAGGATGTATCCGGCGTATAGACAAGTCAAAACATCATTCGATTAAATTAAAAATAAGGGTTGTAACACTAAGAGCGCAATGGAAATTCCACTGTTAAACACAGAAGAGACCTTTCTTCACGTAGAGAGAATACTTTGTAGGTCTCTATGAGGATGAGGATTTCTCTGATGACGTGCCAGAAGAAGAAACAGGAGTTGACATGAAAGATATAAGGGATCCGGTATTAGAGTCAGAATACAAAGGAGACCCGAAACACATGGGATTAAATAAATGAGATAACATTCCATCGGAACTGCTAAAATCATTGGGTGAAGTGACAACCGAACGACTGTTCAAGTTGGTGAGCAAGATGTACGAGACTGGCGACGTACCATCAGACTTCCGGAAAAGCATGATCCACACAATTCCGAAGATAGCAAGGACAGGGAAGTTTGAGCACTGTCGCACAATCGGCTTAACAGCTCATGCAGTCAAGCTGCTGACAAAGATAATACACAGAAGAACAGAAAAAACAAATTAATGACTTGTTAGGTGAGGATCGGTTTGGCTTTAGGGAAGGTAAAGGCACCAGAGAGGTGCTCTTGACGTTGCGCTTGATAGTCCAAGCAAGACTGAACAAAAATCAAGACACGCTCTTAGCATTCATCGAGTTAGAAAAAGCGTTCGACTACGTAAAATTGTGCTAGATATTCGAAATACTTAGAAAAATAGGAGTAAGCTCTGGAGAAAGACGGGTAATATAAAATACGTACCAGAACCAAGAGAGAACAATGAGATTGGAAGGCTGGGATTAAAATTCAGGCTGAAAGAATATCAATGATAAGATTCGCTGAAAACATTGCCATTCTCAAGTGAAAGTGAAGAAGAACTACAGGATCTCCTGGATGGAATGGACAGTATAATGGATAAAGTATATGGAGTGTGAGTAAACCAGAAAAAGAAAAAGGTAATGAAATTTAGCGGAGATGAGAATAGCGAGAAACTTAACATAAAAACTGGGAATCACGAAGTAGATGAAGTTTAGGAATTCTGCTTCCTTGGAAGCAAAATAAGCCCTGACGGAAAAGGCAAGGAGGTCATAAAACACAGACGAGCACAGACAAAGAGAGCATTCATGGCAAGGTGAAGTCTGCTAGTGTGAAACATAGGCCTTAATTTGAAGAGGAAAATTCTGGTAATGTATGTCTGGAGCACAGCAAAGCATGGCAGTGAATCATAGACCGTGAGGAAACTGGAACGGAGGAGAATCGAATGGTTTGAGATGTGGTGCAACAGAAGAATGTTGAAAAACATGTGGGTTGATAGGATAAGGATGTTCTGTTCAGAATCGGCGAAGGAACGAACACTTGGAAAACACTGACAAGAAGAAAGGCAGAGGATAAGAATTGTAAGGGAAGACATGGGTTGGAATAAACGCAACAAATAATTGAGGATGTAGGGTGCAAGGGATACTCTGATAAGAATAGTTTAAGACAGAAGAAGAGTTCGTAACGGGCTGAATTAAGCCAGCCAGAAGACTGATGACAAAAAAAGTTCTTACTGAAGATTCCCGCTATCGTACGAGTTTTTTCAACAAAATAGAATCATCATACACTGGAATGACCCAATCTTCTTCTAAAACTATGTTTTATTTAATTGTACATGGCCTTGTTCCGTAACCTGTTGCAAAAATTATTAAGATCGACCAACATCGTTTCATTAACAAAAGTTTTATTCCCAGGAAACGAATTATTCGCTAGCAAGAACGCCATGGATGTATAAAAAATACCATAGAATAACAGATTCCACTGAGCTCTCAAACGTTTTCCCTTTTAATATACAGGTAAGACAAAATATCTTTGCGGCTGTTTGTTATTGTGCGTTTGCTGTTTTCAATGTACAGTGTGCATTGTAAATCTTGTCAGCGATGTTTAATATGTGTGGGTTTCTGCGTAAGTAGTGTCCTACAAGAAAACTGGAAGTTTTTTTTTCAAATCCGCTATTACATATATCTTATGATCCATCATTAATCAGAAAATTGTGTTTATTTATGTATTACAGCAAAGGTAACAGAGTAATTCAGCACCTCACAGATCGAAAACATCATCATCATCTTCTCTTACAGGGAGTAAGCTAACTGCTTGTTCCGTTTTCAAAGGTTATTGTTCGGCCCATCTCATTTGGGGCCTACCGCGGCTTCTTTTCCCTCTCCGACTGTATCTCTGCAGCTGTCACATCAGTCTTTCTCCTTTCATTCTGCTCACTTGCCCTTTCCACCTGTTTCTGTATTTCTCTGTTGTGTTGTTTACCCCTTCAACGGCCAGTTCTCTAATTTGTTCATTCCTAATCCGGTATTGACGTGTACAACCTTCTACCGTTCATAGAAATCTCATTTCAGTTGTTTATATTTTACTCTTACCCTTCTCTGTGAGAATCTCGGTTTCACTTCCACACAGCAGAGTGCGTCACAGCCATAGTTTTATAAAACTTTATTTTTATTTCCCTTCTAACTCTGTTCTCTAAGATTCTATTCATAGAGCTACATATACAATGAAATTGATGAAGCTTGTTGTCTATATCTATATTGTGCCGACAACGTATTTGGTTTCCTAAATAATTAAAACAGTTAACTTGTTCAGCTGAGACAGCCGGCTGCTGTGACCGTGCGGTTCTAGGCGCTTCAGTCCGGAACCGCGCTGCTGCTACAGTCACAGGTTCGAATCCTGCCTCGGGAATGGATGTGTGTGATGTCATTAGGTTAGTTAGGTTTAAGTAGTTCTAAGTCTAGGGGACTGATGACCTCAGATGTTAAGTCCCATAGTGCTTAGAGCCATTTGAACCATTTTCAGCTGGGAGAGAACATCGTAAACATTGCACATACATTTCATAATACCCGAAAAACGCACTTGAAAATGGGAATAATTTTCCGAAACGCATCTTGTAGGAACTCATAAAAGTAAATCGTGTGCCGTGGTAGCAGCAAAAGTTATTTTTATATACAAACCCTTTTTTTTACAGTCGCAGGTTTTCGGCAAGCATTTCTACTGGATAAAATAAAATACAATCCTCTTTAGTGCCAATAGATGGCTGGCACAACGAAAACAAAAATTCTTCCTTGTAAACGGTCTCCCTCAGGAACGAAACCGAAACAGCAATGCTGCCTGTGACGCATGCACTCTGATTCCCCGCGCAGGACCGATGACGAGGGAAAGCAGACACAGGGGAGGTGAACGTCGTGCCTCACGCCACGGAATGGACCTGTGACGTCACTGTTCTTCCCAGTTCCCGTTGGACGCAACCGGCGTGTTGTCCACATGTGTATTTATTCCGCGGCGACTCACACTGCGAAGCACTGTTCCAGCTTCCTCCTCACAATGCAGTCGAGCCGACACCCGGAGATGTGTCTGATGACGAGCGTGGTTTTACTGCTAGGTAAGTACAACTGCATTCGGATTTCTGTGCGACGTGTCTCCTTCATTCTTGATTAAATTTTGTCTTGTAGTAAGCCAATGATTGTGGTTTGCTGTAAATTTACTTAAGCCGTACTTCCGTGTACAGTAATACCTTACACGCGTTTAGATCGTCTTACTTCCCTTGCTGTACCTATTAACAAAACAAAAACGTTGTCGTGCTTCTCCATTGCTGCTGTCCGCCTCTCGTACAAGTCACTCCGTATTGCACGCAAAATCTGGTACCATTAAGAAAAAGTTGAAGGACTTCACTTTTGTAGCCCCAGTAATTTTTCCCAAAAATTAAAGGACATTTCTCTTCGTTCAACATTGAATTAAATCCTCGTTTCTGCTTAAAGTACTTTCCCTTCCTTGTTCTTTTTATTTACTTTTTCTGTCCCTTTTCCCTTCTTTCATTACTTAGATAACCAACTGCCGTTCTCTCGGCAAAACAAAGAAACTTGAATTATTTCCAAGTTAGCCATGACTTTATGTAAATATGTGGAAGCATAAGGCATGTTAATTACGGCTAGGTTAAGTAACGTGTATTGTAATTGATGTGTGATGCAATGTAAATGATTTTTTGAGTAATATCGGCAGGATAAAAAATAACGAACAGAAAAGTAATAATTTTGTTGGAGTGACCATTTTCTGCATCAGTTATATTGATATAAGTTTGAATGTATAAAAATAATTTATTTCATCGGAAATATCTGGCATGGATTTTATGCCAAGTATGTTGGTATGACGATTGGAATATTATGTTGCTACTAGCGGAAAGCGTTTTACGGAAAGCGTTGCGACGAAGTAGCGTAACAATGACATACGAAATGTCAAACACTGGAATATAAAAATTAAGATGACTGCGATCTAATTGAACTTGTTACAAAAACTGGCTGATGCCTCCTAGACATTGTCTTAAGACATAGGATTTTTGTTTACCATAGGTGGAATGCTCGCAGGGAGTTAGTGGAGATCTTGAAATTTAACAACATTCAAGACGCTGTCTGGAACAGTCCCTTAATGCGTCTGTGTCGCAATCTAGAGGCCATGTTTAGGAACAGATATAAAGCGCTTAATGAACGGAGTCATTTTCGTAATCTGCGTTCGGAGACGCAAGCATTTTCTTGAATCATCTTGCAGAAGAAAACCAATTTCATTTTTAATGTTGTATTCATGACTTACTTTTGATACAAACACTAAGGTACATAAACAGATGATGAAATTACAAAATCTACTATTTCAAAATCAGCGAAACCTTTTAAGACTTAGTTGCCTATTGTCGATACTGAGGTGGGAATCTTGAGGACGTGACTGTACTCTGATGTAACATTTCTAAATTAAGTTCTATTGAGTTGGTGGTTCAGTGGTAAATTGCCTGATTACGAATGGAAAGGTTTCAGCAACTGGCCGAGCCAATTTCAACAACGGAGGAAGGCAGCTACAGACCACTAGAATGAGATCATAGTAAAGCTCTTGGCTGGGTTTTGCGCAGATGCCAAAATGACAAACGTTGACTCTCAACCTGCTTTGAAATATTTGTTTTTGGTGTCTTTCCTTCGCATGGACATACTTGGCGTAACGTTAACTCTATATTTAAACGTTCATGTACTGCGTAAGCCAAAATGACATGTCTGGGGTATTTCGTGCTGTTACTAACCAGTAATAGTCCTTCAGTGGCGTATAGAGTAGTGCCTCTGTACGGGACAAAATTTATCTTGTTCTTATCTCTACGCACGATACAAGGCGGAGACAGCACAACTTTAACACGATCCTGCTTGAATATCGATTCTCTAAATTTACGCAACAGGACTTGGCAAGAACATTGCTATGCTCCCAGAGACTCTCATTTAAATTCCGTTAGAATCCCTTTTAAATTTGATACGAGCTGTTGCGATCCTAGCAGTGTATGTCAGTTTAGGCTCCAAACAATGGACTGTTCTAGAATCAGTCTTCACAACCTGTTGTACGTAGTTTAAAAGTACACTCACTCTCCCAGAAACGTCTCAGCACATCTTAAGGATTCAATTTGCCTTACCTACTTTAATTCCATATGTTCCATTTCATATCACTTCATAATATTACCATTAGATATTTAAACGTTCCAACCTAAGCTACCTGATTTTATTCCCCGATATTGCGGCCTCTCTGTCTCTGTGCTGCTATTTTCTGAGCAGAGGGTAAGATTTGCTTTTTTGTAAAATAATGTATACCCACTGATAGCTGCTAGATGAACCGCTTAAGAACATCTTCGGGAATATACGCTCATATATCGCCCATTAAGAATATATAATGCGGGGTTTTTGTTCTGATGGGACTCTAAAGAAGTTCTGACACAGACTGAAATGATAAACATATTTATTATAATGTGAATATGTGTATGCAAATGATGCTTTCGTTCATCAAAACTGTCTGATAGACCGAGAATGGTAGTAAAGAAAATGCGATTGACCTAGCAGTTGTTCCGTGTGTTTCATGCATACAAACAGTATTAGTCGTAACTGAACTGCCTACACATCCTAGTGTACGTGAAGAAAAATAGCGTTTAATTGCACGAATAAATTCGGAAAAGGAACAAATAGTATCTTACACAGATACGTGCGTGTGTGCAGATATTTAATATAATGAACTGCCATAGCACTTAAATTTTCAGAAGGGATACGTCACTAACTTTATTTTTTGACAGTAGCTGCTGCGTCCCATAGTACTGGTGGATATGAGGCTCGAAAATAAATTCAAATTTAAAAAATTTGGAGCAGTGAAAGACTTATTAAAACCCACGTTCGCTTTAACGTTATAAGCTGTATTTTGGTTCTGAACAAAGTTACGATAATGTTGGAAGCTGAAGAATGGCAAATTTCTTGTCAAACGTAAAAAAGAATCGGTAAATAGTGACTGGTTGACGTTTGTTCATAAATTGCTGTCTCGTGGTTACATACTCAAATGAAACATTGTTTGACACAGATGTTATAACCAAAGGCTCATGAGTTTAGTAAGACAGTGGCCACCTTTAGAACTGACAGCTGTTCACTGTAGAAAGCTTACGGGATTGTGGGGCCTTGGAGTGTCTACAGGGTGGTCCATTGATAGTGACCGGGCCAAATATCTCGCTACATAAGCATCAAGCGAAAAAACTACAAAGAACGAATCTCGTCTAGCTTGAAGGGGGAAACCAGGTGGCGCTATGGATGGCCCGCTAGATGACACTGCTATAGGTCAAACGGATATCAGCTGCGTTTTTTTAAATAGTAACCCCATTTTTATTACACATTCGTGAAGTACGTAAAGAATATGAATGTTTTAGTTGGACCACTTTCGTCGCTTTGTGATAGATGGCGCTGTAATAGAGCTTAACAGAATGGAGACAGGCTTCACTACTGAACGTGATTTGCTGTTCTAAGATTAGCTTCATATTGTTCAGATTTAAATACAGTGGAACTGATCTGTCACACCATTAAATATAAGTATCAGCAAGAAATATCCCTAATCTGTGGGAGGACACTCATGAAGCTGCTTAAAAGTACTTGTAACAGACTGGGCTAAAACGCATAACGTCAAAAATGTTGAACAGGTTATAATGCTGTCTGTTTGCATTTGAAAGTGGTGACGCAGAACGTGACTAAGACAGTTGCATTCGGCGAATGGAAATGCAGCAGTGCCTAGTGATGAAAGTGATGGAAACCACAATTTACTATAGAATTTCAGACGTAGTTTTAAAGTTAAAAATTTGTTCTGGGCACGATCTTTTCTTTTCCGAACTCTACTTGGTACTCGAAAATTGTGTGTTCTGCTTGATCTATATTATTCGGTAGAGCTTTGGATATAATTTTTTAGGTGACTGGAAGTAGACATATGCCTCGGTAATTGTTTGTCTCTGTCTTGTCACCCTCCTTGTGTAGCGGATGGATTATGCTTTGTTTCGAATCGTCCGATATTTTTCTTTCTGTAATCTTTAATAGCCTCATAAATAGTTTCAGCTGCCCTCTTCGCCCTCAGCTTAGACATCTTAGCTAATATGCCGTCTTTACCTGACGCTCTGTTTTTCAGCTGGCCGATGTATCGTTCAGTTTGATGCAGTGATGATGGTTCTGAATGTGGGTTTTCTTCTTGAGGCTGTCTGAAAATTAGTCTGTGTTGGCTCTCGCAGTTTAGAAAATTTTTGAACTAATTAGCTAGTAGCTCATAGTTGTCTGTCATTGGTAATCGTTCATCATTTCTATCATTCTTCTGGTTTTATCCCAGTTTCTCATCTTCTATGCGTGAAGATTTTTGACCAATTCGTTCCTGTACTGACAAATTTTAATTGTATGGCGTTTTTAATTTTGACGTTTGACCTTTGATTGAAACTGGCTTTGATTTCTGTTAAAAAGTTGTGCTATTCATCTCTTGACACATTCATAGCCTAAATGTCTATTAGACCACCAGGTCTTCTCTCTCCTTGTCAATTTCTTGAGAAAGGTTGACATTAAGTCAAAATGGCTGCAGAAGTTGATGAGCCCATCTCAATTCTTATTGATGCGTTTGTGTGCAGGAAAATTTCCTACTATTACCTAGTATTTCTCTTCTCTGCCAATCTGTCCACTGAAGTGTCCTACGAGTAGTTTTACTTCGTGCTTTTTGATGTCTTATTTCCTAGTGTCTTCCAAAATTGTTAGATTTCTTCTGTTGTCGTTGTTGTTGGTAGGTGCATGTGAGTTTATGATGGTATAGCCCTTGTTTGCAGATCTAACAGAGAGAAGAGATATTCGGTCTGATGGGGACGCGAAATTCGTTGTGGATTGTTAGATTTTGACCATGAAAGCTGTTCCACGCAGATACTTTATTCTTTGTGACCGGTTTTCCTTTACAGATCCTGTAGCCCTCTGTGTCAAATGTGTTTGATGTGTTTATAGGGCAATTTTTATTCTTTTTTCTTTCTTCATTTTTCACACTTAGTCTCTCTGTAAAGCTAAACTAGAACAGATGGTTCAAATGCCTCTAAGCACTATGGGACTTAACATCTGAGGTCATCAGTTCCCTAGACTTAGAGCTACTTAAACCTAAGGACATCACACACATCCATGCCCGAGGCAGGATTCGAACCTGCAACCGTAGCAGCAGCGCGGTTCCGGACTGAAGAGCATACAACCGCTCGACCACAAACTAGCACAGACAATTCATTTTTGTGCATACATACATATAGACAGGTAGCTTAGTATAGGAGAGGAAACTCTCGTGCACTAAGCTCTTAATCTGAGTTGTGATTGCACTTTACGTCAATTATTTGTTGGCTGTATTTTCTCTCCTTTTATAATTTTACCCTCTAAAGCTATCTGTAGTAACAAGAACGTTATCCCCTGATACCTTAAACCCGTGTCCTGTCCCTTCATTTCAGTGTTTTCCATATGTTCCTTTCTTCACCGAATCTGTGGAGAACAAACTGAATCATCTTGTCAGTCCACCTAATTTGGAACATCTTTCTGTGGTGCCTCAAATGCTTAGTCATTTCTTTTCCAGTGTTCCCAGAGCACATGATTCACTACGATACAACGCTTTAACTTACATTCTCAGGAATTTTTCTCAGATGGTCACTGTTTAATACCAGCAGACTTTCCTTGGTCAGGTCCTTCTACGTAACGATCCACCCCCACAATGTGGTCGTGGAGCAGACCGACGATATACCTCATATTGGTGGAATGTCCCCTTCTTTCGGCCCTTCGTGTTAAGTATAGTCTTTCCGATTCCTTAAATTTAATATTAGCAGACTATCCACGGATGGTTGAACTGGTCCTCAGTTTCCTCGGTGAAAGTGGTTATTATTTCCAGGAATAAGGTTCTACTTTAGTCTCGGAGCAGGGGCGATTTGGCTGTGGTTGGGACTACTTTTACAGCCTTCTCGGTCTGTGACCCCATGACCGCCCTCCCCCTTTTTTCAGTTTTTAGATTAGGTCTCATCTTCTATGCCTTTACTGTGTGTGTTTAATGATCATTGTTTTATAATTTGACTCCTCTGACTGGATCGGTCCACTTTTAGTATACTCTCTTTCTTCTGTGACCCACTTCGGAATCGTGGGACTGATGATCTGGCAGTTTGGTCCCATAACACCTCTCAATCAATCAATTCCCTTGGTCAGGAATACAGTCTTAGCATGTGCTAGCCTTTTTTAAGTCGTCTCTTCTTTCACCATCATAATTTGCTTCCAAGGTAGCGTCGATTGAAGCTTATCCTTAATCTAATTTCTGGTAATCCTATATACTTTCTTCTATCTAAAGTTTGTCCTTACAAGAGGACTCGCCTACAGATTTCGGCCATTGAATGTGGCAGGAGCAGGAGCTCTTGATCGCCAAGCGTTTAGAAAAATTAAGTTTTTGGCGAGGTTTGGGCGACATAAGAGCCAATTGTTGGCGTAGTTCCAGACAGCGGATGGCGCAGTGGAAAGAGTATAGACTGACAATCCGAGGGTCGTGGAGTCGAGTCCCTACGCTTTCATTTTAAATGTTTACCTTTTTTATACTGCAAATAAACCGAAATAATGCACAACAAAACGTATTAATATGTTCGTAAAAGGCACGAAAGAGACAAGGGAAAATTTGGGAATTGCACATTTCCGAAAAGGGATTAAGACTCAGTCTTTACACATAAAATTACAGGCGTTATTTAACAGTTGATTTACACGCCGCGGGCTGATATTTTCCGTACAAACAGCGGAGTCAATAAATTTTTCGCCGTCTTGTGAATTTCATAAACGCCTTATTTTTACGATTATGGGGCTGTTCAGATCTTCCTCCGCAGAAAGAATAGTCTCACTGCGTTGTCACAAGATTCTCGAAAAAAATTCACGTTGCTCAGTCGAGAGCTAACAAGTGAATAAGCTCGGCAGCCGAAGCTAGCTAGCGTGTCCCCAACGGCTGATGGGCCAGTATTACCTGCATCGGGGACCTATTGTTCGGGTGCGGTCTGATACTTCCCAAAAAATTAGTCAGAATAAAAGTGGAATACTAGATTGCATTGTACCTCAGAATAACATTTGTTCTGATGTAAGGTATAATCACAATGGCTTCAGCGTGAGTGAAAATGGTTTTCTTTAGTTCTGGGTTAAGATTTAAACAGACTCTAGGCTTAGCTGATTCTGCGCGCGTTGCTGTTGGTTTTACCGTTATGATGAAACCAAGGGCAGAGATAGCTGTAGGAAAGCGATAAGTTGAGTGATGACTGACCGTGATAAAATGTAGCACAACACCATGAAATATGTCTCACCGAATAGCAAAAATACCAAGACTTCAAATAAGACAATTTAGATTGCAAGTTCTATGAGGATGCAAAAAAGCATACGATATGCACGCTGATTGCACATAATGATAACCTCACCGAACTCCCGCTTCCCGGCGGAGTTATGTTGCTGAGACATACAACAAACTGTCCAGACAATTATTGATATTTAAGGTACATATTCAATGACGAATAAGTCATTTTAACTCAATATCAAGATTATTCATGATTAGGTTAAAGAGAGACATGGCGTTCTCACTTGCAACTAGACAGATGAATGGAAAATACATAGGTTTCTAAGGAATTCAGTTTGTTTCATATAAAAGGGCGAAATTAATCCATCGACTGTAATTCATAGAGATAAGAGATACTTATCTCTGTACAGTACTTAAATGACAAATTTATTGTGGCAACTGCCAAGGGCTGCTCGAAGTCAAAGTGAAACTAACGGAGTAAGAAATTCTGTACGCATTAATTACGCTCCCCCCCTCCCCCCCCCCCTTTTGGAAAGTTACAAATCTTTCTTAGAAATTTATTTGCAATCCTAAACTTTCCTTTGTCTTCCCTCTTAATCCCTTCTATGAAAATATTAAGATATAAAAGGTATTGAACATTATTTCGGTTAGTTTGGAGTGTAAGTAATGTTAAAATTTAAGTTTCTATTGAGGGACTCGATCCCACTGTCTCGGATTACCATCCAGTTCTTTCCGGTGCGGCAGCGACTGTGGTACGTCACTGGAGGGAATTGGCATCACACTTGCGCACATGGGGAAGAGGCGATGAGCTCTGACGTCACGTTGTCACATCCCAGATGTGTTCGATCGGGCCCAGGTCTGGGGAGTTGGGACCCCAGCACATCAACTGGAACTCACCACTGTGTTCCTCCAACCACTCCTGCTCATTGCTGGCCTTGGCGCATTATCTTGATGAAAAGTGCCACTGCTGTCGGGAAACATGATCGGCACGAGGGGCGTACGTGGTCTGCAACCAGTGTGATACACTCCCTGGCTGTTGTGGTACCTTGCACCAGCTTCACTGGACCATGGATGCCGAAGCGAATGTTTCCAAGCCTAATGCAGCCGTCACCAGCGTGTCTCCGTTCGTCACTGCAGGTGTCAAGGAGCTGTTCTCCTGGACGACGACAGATTCGTGCCCTCCCATAGGCCTGCTGAAAAAGGTATTGGGATTCATCAGACTAAGGCTCTGCCACTGCGCCAACGTCGGGTGCCGATGGTCACGTGGCCATTTGTCATAGTTGCCGATGTCGTGGTGTTACATGCACATGCATAGGTCGCCGGCTGTGGAGGCCAATCGTTAGGAGTGTTTCGTGCACTGTGTACACACTTGTACTCTGCCAAGCATTAAAGTCTAATCTTAGTTCTGTCATAGTATGCCACCTGTCCTGTTTCACCAGTCTGGCCAGCCTACGACCTCAGACATTTGTAATTAATGGTGGCCGCCCAACCACACGGCGTCTGGACGTGGTTTGACCACCTGCTGAAGACACCACAGCACTCCTCGAACACACGAAGAGTGGTGCAGTTTCCGAAATGCTCTTGCCTAGCCTACGGGCCATTACAAAATGCCCTTGGTTAAACTCAGACCGAGCGTCTTCCCCATTCTAGAAACGGACAGCACGCTCGCAGATACTACATGCACCATGCGTGAGGCTGACTAGCAGTTATTTCTCGCCAGGCAATGCTGCTATCGCCTGAACGGGCTTATATAGAAAGTAGGTCGGTGGTCATAATGTTCTGTCTGATCAGTGTATATCATAAATTTGGACTAAACTTGTGGCGCAGTGGGCGCGGTCCTCTTGTTCATCCGTATTCTGTGCTACGAAGACTATAAAACAAAAAATCCTAAAACAACAAAAACCAAATACTAAAAGAAACAGAGAAAGGAAAAACTTTGTACCACTAAAAAAGCATTAACCCCTCAACTAATTATCCAACTAAGCGTAAAACTTGAGTTCAATCGCGTAATAAACTTCTTTTTGTTCATTAAGCTACATGTAAATTGTAGAAGAAAGTTAACGGTACTAAACACGGACAGCCAATCTCCAGCCAGCAGCGACTGAGTAGCGCTGCTGCGCAGTCGTAGCAGACAGCATGGCGTGGGCTGGCGCAAGAGGTGAAAGTTGGCAAGGACTTTGCTCCGACAAGCGTTAACCGACCTTGCGGAGTCTGTTGTGCTGACAGGCACCGTGTTGTCTCCTGCTGTCATGCGCTGGCGATATTAAAGAGAACACAGCAAGTGTCATAGCCCGATATCCCAGAAACTTCGCTCACTGGAAAGGTCAAAATAAACGAACATGTGTCGGCTTATCCGTAGACACTCGACCATTTCTGAGAAAACGATGACAAAAGTTTTAGAGGTACTTCTTGCCTTTTAGCGAGTACGTAGTTAAACTGAAGTGATAGCAAAGTGGCTAGCGTTGCAGCTTCACACTTTTAGCTCTCGTGTTAGAAACCATATTATGTTTCCATTTTTCTACCCATGTCCATATTCAACGAATGTTTTTTAACGTATATTGAAATAATGTTGTCCTTATTCGTCTAATAGTGTGCTAAATGAATCAGAGCATAAATGAAAGGAAAATTAAAAAGATTGTAACCGCTGGAAATAACGTAACTCATAATAAATGCGTGACACTTATTGAGAGAACCATTTGTAATTCTAAAATTAATGTAATGCCCTTGTATCCCATAATTAATAAGACGATGTAGCCTTCTAAGGACACGAATAGGTAAAAGACCAAACAAAAATAAAAACAATAATAGGGATTCGAAAACGGGACGCGAAAGTGGGGGCGTGATTCTAGCCACTGTGCCACCAGTTGGACTGAGTTTAACACGCATTAAAAGGCATTTCTCCTATTTTGAACTCCTTTCACTGAGAGAAGATTCTGGGAAATCGGGATATGGCACTTGACGTTTTCTCCTCGTCAGTAGCTGCTACGGTACTGGCTATTTTTTGTTTCGCCTTCTCTGTTAACACACATCGATAAACCGAATACCGCATGGACAAAAAAATGGTTCAAATGGCTCTGAGCACTATGCGACTTCTGAGGTCACCAGTCGCCTATAACTTAGAACTAATTACAGCTAACTAACCTAAGGACATCACACACATCCATGCCCGAGGCAGGATTCGAACCTGCGACCGTACCGGTCGCTCGGTTCCAGACTGTAGCGCCTAGAACCGCACGGCCACTCCGGCCGGCCCGCATGGACAGCTTTATCCAATACGCACATAAGTCCACTTTAAAAAAATTGTTCGTTCTGTTTTCTCCTCGTTGTCAGATGTCGAATGAAACAATGTTGGTATGAACTGATCCACAGATGACAAGATACTACAAATTTTCTACAAAACGTCGAACAAAATGATCCTGACGGCTCTTACGAGATACACCTGGTATTTCCCCAGAGCGTAACACTTTGAAATGCAGAGTACCTGTAGTCTGCCATCACTTAACGCTAAAATAGCAGAAAATTAATAGCAACAATTGAGACTATAATAATTGTGGTGTACGATGGCTTCATTAATTATTGGGCGGTTAAAGACGATGAAATACAGTTTTCCCCAAATATGTGAAGACGACAGAGGCAGTAGACTCATATTTGTGGAAGTTAAATATCTAGAAAGAATATCATTAGTTAATTCAGACGATGGAGACATTCAGGGACTGCATAGGCCCACCAGAGCCCTCTTCTGTGTATCCGGAAAGATCGTTACCCCAAGCTCAGAATGTGAGAAACCAGCAGACGAAGTTGAAAAGTGAAATCGTTAAATTAGAGGTCAGCACTGAGTCTGAAATGAAGAATAATATCTGGTAAATGGTTCAGTAATACCGTTCAGCCGGCCGGTGTGGCCGAGCGGTTCTAGGCGCTCCAGTCTGGAACCGCGCGACCGCTACAGTTAGGGATTATTAACATCTCTCTCATATGGCCGTAACGGACCGCACAGCTTAGTCCAGTGTTGCATCGAAATTCACGAACTGTAGACGAAGGCATTTCTGTTGTAAACTATGCCTGACAGGTAACGAGAATGCATTTCGCCAGGAACCACAAACGACTCTCACGGGCGATAGACACGTGAATGCAATATCCGACATAGGCTGGTAACATTTTTGTTGGGGTCCACTTGCCATAAAGGGCAACAAAACGGGGTGTAGAATACGTACCACTGTGCTATAAGGGTGCCGTAGATAACCAAAGGATTCCTACGATGAAAGGAAATAGCACCCTAAACAATTAACGCCGGTTGTCGGGCAATATGGCGGGCGATTGTCAGCGTAATACCCAACTGCTATCTGAGGCAATTCCAGACACATTTACGCTGGTCCTACTCCAGTCA
The DNA here is from genome assembly GCF_021461385.2 of Schistocerca piceifrons. Classification (NCBI taxonomy): domain Eukaryota; kingdom Metazoa; phylum Arthropoda; class Insecta; order Orthoptera; family Acrididae; genus Schistocerca; species Schistocerca piceifrons. The sequence continues at coordinate 203,504,779 of NC_060138.1, read as the reverse complement.
GAGATTGCAGGCTGAAGACGTGTCGGGCGATATTCCAGACAGTGGTGGGATACGACCCGACAATCATCAGATGCTCTGGCGTCCCATTTCTTTCATAGCGGGACCGCTATGGTTGTCATCGGCGGTACTCTCACAGCACAGCGTTACATCGATGATATTCTACACTTCGTTCTGCTGCCCTTCATGGCAAGCCATTCTGGCACTACATTTAAGCAAGATAATTCCCGCCCTCAAACGGCGAGAGTTTCTCCTACTTGTTTCGTGTTTTCAAACCCTAGTTTGGCCAGTAAGAACACTGTATTTATCAACTCCGAACGTTTGGAGCATTGTGGACCGAGTTCTCGAACCATCTCAGGCTTATGACGATCTAACGCGCAAATTGTACAGAATTTTGCTCTATCTCCCAGGAGAATATTCAACGACACTCTCAATCTATGCCAAGCCGTATAACTGCTTCCCTAAAAGCCATAGTTCGACCAGTGATTTGACTCAGTGAAGCGTTCTCCCTTAAATAACTCGTCTAATTTTTGTCTGTTTCGTACATCACATCTACCGTGTTCCATCCCATTTGGATAATTCCGTCGTGGTGCGTCTTTTTTTGCATGAATGTGTACTTAACTATTGCAATTACGAATAATTCAAACTGGAACTATCACATAGACATTGTTGTGAAGAAAGCAGACCAAAGCCTGCGATCGGCAGAAAATGTAGAAAAAGCAATAGGTCTACTAAAGACTGCTTAGACTACGCCTTTCCACCTTCTTCAGTAGTATTGATGTACCGTGTGACATCCAGATCATAACGGATTGACGGCGCACATCGTAAAAGTTGAAAAAGAGCAGAGCGTTCTGTATTATCGGGAAATAGGTGAGCGCCACGGATGATACACGAATTGGGGTCCCAATAATTAGAACAAAGTTCGTTGCGGCAGGATCTTACCATGAAATTTCAACAACTTTCTGTCCAGCGTGAACATTTTATCGGAGCCCACAACATAGCGAGAAATGATTCTCATAATATAATAAGAGGAAATAAGGACTCGCATGGAAAGATTGAAGTGTTCGCCATCCTTTGTGGCAGAGCGGTTCTAGGCGCTTCAGTCCGGAACCGCGCTGTTGCTACCGTCGCAGGTTCGAATCCTGCCTCGGGCATGGATTTGTGTGATGTCGTTAGATTTAAGTAGTTCTAAGGGGACTGATGACATCAGATGTTAAGTCCCATAGTGCTTAGAGCCATTTGAACCCTTTAAGTGTTCGTTTCTCCAGCGCACTGTTGGACAGTGGAACGGTAGAGAAGTAACTTAAAGCTGCCAAGAACTTAATTGTGAATTGCAGAGTAATAATGGAGATCTAGCCAGTTAGTAAGGTAGATGGTTCCTCAACAAGAAAAAGACATACATTTAACTTTAATAGATGTTGAAAGCAATTCAGTAAATAACAAAATATTTCTTAATATTTGAAGCGAACTTCCCGATGAAATTGCGATGTTTTTGATGAAATGGAGTAGAATTCAGTTTAGTGCGTATTTCTAACAGGGGAACCTCACCGTCGCACCCCCCTCAGATTTAATTATATTTTGCTTATTTTTTTTTCACAGTTCCACACAACTTCTTCCTGTTTTCTCGATTGATCTGTGTTTAATTTTTCAAGGCCTATCCACTGTGCCAAATTATAACTAAATCTGAGGGGGGTGCGATGGGGAGGTTCCCTTGTAAGGAATATCAAGTAAGAAGGGAACTGTTCAGTTTCATGCCGTACATACGGCTCTGCATTTATGTTAACAGGTCTATATGATATTTATCATTTTTATTCACTACGCGATATTTACGAAATATTTGATACCTTCTCCAGCTAACTTCAATCAAAAATACAAGAGAAGACTACTTATTGCTGTGAGTAGCTACAGGGTGTTTCAAAAATGACCGGTATATTTGAAACGGCAATAAAAACTAAACGAGCAGCGATAGAAATACACCGTTTGTTGCAATATGCTTGGGACAACAGTACATTTTCAGGCGGACAAACTTTCGAAATTACAGTAGTTACAATTTTCAACAACAGATGGCGTTGCAAGTGATGTGAAAGATATAGAAGACAACGCAGTCTGTGGGTGCGCCATTCTGTACGTCATCTTTCTGCTGTAAGCGTGTGCTGTTCACAACGTGCAAGTGTGCTGTGGACAACATGGTTTATTCCTTAGAACAGAGGATTTTTCTGGTGTTGGAATTCCACCGCCTAGAACACAGTGTTGTTGCAACAAGACGAAGTTTTCAACGGAGGTTTAATGTAACCAAAGGACCGAAAAGCGATACAATAAAGGATCTGGTTGAAAAATTTCAACGGACTAGGAACGTGACGGATGAACGTGCTGGAAAGGTAGGGCGACCGCGTACGGCAACCACAGAGGGCAACGAGCAGCTAGTGCAGTAGGTGATCCAACAGCGGCCTCGGGTTTCCGTTCGCCGTGTTGCAGCTGCGGTCCAAATGACGCCAACGTCCACGTATCGTCTCATGCGCCAGAGTTTACACCTCTATCCATACAAAATTCAAACGCGGCGACCCCTCAGCGCCGCTACCATTGCTGCACGAGAGACATTCGCTAACGATATAGTGCACAGGATTGATGACGGCGATATGCATGTGGGCAGCATTTGGTTTACTGACGAAGCTTATTTTTACCTGGACGGCTTCGTCAATAAACAGAACTGGCGCATATGGGGAACCGAAAAGCCCCATGTTGCAGTCCCATCGTCCCTGCATCCTCAAAAAGTACTGGTCTGGGTCGCCATTTCTTCCAAAGGAATCATTGGCCCATTTTTCAGATCCGAAACGATTACTGCATCACGCTATCTGGACATTCTTCGTGAATTTGTGGCGGTACAAAGTGCCTTAGACGACACTGCGAACACCTCGTGGTTTATGCAAGATGGTGCCCGGCCACATCGCACGGCCGACGTCTTTAATTTCCTGAATGAATATTTCGATGATCGTGTGATTGCTTTGGGCTATCCGAAACATACAGGAGGCGGCGTGGATTGGCCTCCCTATTCGCCAGACATGAACCCCTGTGACTTCTTTCTGTGGGGACACTTGAAAGACCAGGTGTACCGCCAGAATCAAGAAACAATTGAACAGCTGAAGCAGTATATCTCATCTGCATGTGAAGCCATTCCGCCAGACACGTTGTCAAAGGTTTCGGGTAATTTCATTCAGAGACTACGCCATATTATTGCTACGCATGGTGGATATGTGGAAAATATTGTACTATAGTGTTTCCCAGACCGCAGCGCCATCTGTTGTTGAAAATTGTAACTACTGTAATTTCGAAAGTTTGTCTGCCTGAAAATGTACTGTTGTCCCAAGCGTATTGCAACAAACGGTGTATTTCTATCGCTGCTCGTTTAGTTTTTATTGCCGTTTCAAATATACCGGTCATTTTTTAAACACCCTGTATATTCCGACCGTTAACCAGTTTTTTTAACAAGGTGACCCTGTTTTTGAGAGCTTGCATTGCCGTTTAGTAATCTTGTTTCCTGTATTAAAACGCCGTAGTTGTATCATTAGTCCTGTAGATAAAACTTTTATTGAAGCAAGGAAACTATACTACTCAGTCATCTGTGTAGACATTTGTATTTGGTAAACAGCCACAGAAACTGAAGTTTTTCTAAGACACTTCATTCAGATAAAACGGACCATACTTCAGTTTCTGATGAGATCTATTAACAGCAGACGTGTTCCAGTGCAGCCGGGCAGGGCTGACGCAAACGCGGGCAATTTACCAACCCCCCCAGGGGGTCCACAACTCTTTTGTGGATACGTGCGTGGCGAGCACGGGGCCCCGAGCCGTTGCAGCCTTCTTTCTCTCCCGGGCTGCATTTCCTTTCCCTTCCCCTCCTTTCCCCTCCATACCCCTTTCCCCTCGCCCTCTCCTCTCCTCTCCCTCTATTGGTGTCCTTGCTTATGTTGGCCCCCGCTATCCTCCTGGTTCTGTTGGTTTTACACTCCGGCTTTGTTGCGTAATCATCTCCTCCTTTTGGCATTCCTTGGTCCCCCTCTGGGGTTTGACCTCCATTCCAAAATTTCTCTTCCGTAGTGTGAGCCATTTGGGGAAGAGCACCTTACCTAGTGTCTCCGACGTGTGCCCTCCTAGTACATTCCACCTTTTCTTTTACGTCGTTGTCTGATGCTAGGGTGCATAGCCAGCACGGTAGCCAGCCCGTGTGGTGGGGTCGCTATGTACCCTTTTGGTTGAGCCCCCTGAACACACAGGGATCACACTTCTGATACCTGAGCTGTGACCTCCTCATGCATGCCTTGGAGTGGTTGCTCGTCATCCTGGAGCATCGGAACTCCCGGCAATGGCCGCCGTGCCAGACGGCCCTTGCTGTGGCTGGGTGGCGCCCGTGAGGAGAGCCCCTGATCGGAGTTGGTGGTATCAGGGCGGACGCTATGCAGATGAAACGCATACGGGTCCAAAACTCTGGCCGCTCTTCTGCGGCTGTCTCTCTGTGTGGTACTGATTCCTCAAGTGCTGCTTCTCTTGCCCCTTCGGCCTTCCCTTCCGTGGCTACCCCCTGGGAGGAGGGTCAGGCCCGTCGTCTAGGGGCAAAACCTTTCCCGCGTTATCTAGTTTGCACCAGGATTGATGGAGATACTTTCACCAGTGTCAAACCTTTATTCTTTCTGGAACACATTGATGACAAGTTCGGTGAAGTGGACTCCCTGAGCAAGATGCGGTCGGGTTCGTAGCTGATAAAAACTGCTTCGGCTGCCCAATCTGCGGCCCTTCGTGCCTGTACCCATCTTGGCACAATTCCCGTGTCCATTACCCCACACCAGTCTCTAAATATGGTACAAGGTGTGATCTTTCACAGAGACCTCATCCTTCAAACTGATGAGGAACTTCGGGACAATCTCGGACGGCGGGGTGTTCACTTTGTTCGGCGTGTTCAGAAGGGTCCTAAAGATAAGCGTATTGATACTGGTGCCTTTATCCTGGCCTTTGAAGGGGATACCCTTCCTGAGAAAGTTAAGATTATGATCTATCGCTGTGATGTGAAGCCGTACATCCCACCTCCTATGCGGTGTTTTAAGTGCTTGCGTTTTGGCCACATGTCTTCTCGCTGTTCCCAGGACCCTCTCTGTGGTGACTGTGGACGTCCACTCCATGAGGGGAGTCCCTGTGTTCCCCCTCCTGTATGTGTAAATTGTCATGGTAGTCATTCTCCACGTTCAGCAGATTGCCCAGTCTATAAGAAAGAAAAAAAGATACAGGAGTATAAGTCCCTTGATCGTTTAAGCTACACAGAGGCCCGTAAGAAATATGCACGATTGCACCCTGTGTCCATGACATCTAGTTACGCCTTGGTTACATCTTCATCCCTTCCTCCCCCTTCCTTACCCCCATCCCGGACCCCTCTCCTTCCCCCCTCCCCTGCGGCTCCCACACCTTCTCCTCTGGGCGCTGCTCCCCCTCCCCAGCCGGAGAAGTGTCCCACTCCTTCGGCGTCTGCCGGTCAAGGGCGCCTCTCCCGGGATGCCCCTTCCCGGCACCTTCCAGGTCAAAGGTCTGCTGCAGCGCGGCGACCGCGAGAGCCGCGGTCTATCGGCCCCCAGGTCGCCCGGTCTCTTTCTGTTCCTGATCTTGCTGCAGCTGGCTCCATTATGCCACACAGCCCTCCTCGATCTCAGCCTGAAAAGAAGAAGAAACATAAGTCCCGGGACAAAGAGCCTCTGGTGTCACCGGAGGTCCCTTCCCCGACTTCACAACCGGATTCTGACCTGTCGTTTATGGATGTCGCCCCCTCCTTGTCGGTGACGGGTGGGGACCCGGCGGTATGACTGGATTTAGCGTGTTCAGCCCTCATTTAAACCATCGTTCTGTGGTTCTCCAATGGAATTGTAATGGCTACTATCGTCACCTTCCGGAATTGAAATCCCTTCTTTCGTCCTACTCAGCAGCTTGTGTGGTTCTCCAGGAATCTCATTTTACTGATGCTCACTCACCGACCCTCCGTGGGTTCCGTGTTTTCTGTCGAAATCGGGTCGGACCCTTGCGGGCTTCTGGTGGCGTTTGTACGTTGGTCCGTACAGACATTGCTAGCACGTGGATTCCTCTCCAAACTACATTGGAAGCGGTTGCTGTTAGGCTCCACTTAGACTCTGCAGTCACAATTTGCAATCTTTATCTCCCTCCTGACAGGACTCTTACACCTGCTGCCTTAACCACCCTTCTTCAGCAACTTCCTCCTCCCTTCCTCCTCCTTGGGGATTTTAATGCTCATCATCCTTTGTGGGGCAGTGCCTTTCCATCTAGACGAGGTCTTCTTATCGACCAATTTATTGCAGACCACGACCTGTGCCTTCTTAATGATGGCTCCCCTACTCATTTCAGTGCTGGTCATGGTACCTTTTCTGCCATTGATCTTTCTCTTTCTTCTCCCTCTCTCCTCCCTTCATTACACTGGTCGCCACACGACGACCTTTGTGATAGTGACCATTTCCCGTTGATTATCACGCTCCCTTCCCGCTCCCCGATGGAGAGGTTACCTCGTTGGTCTTTCCACCGCGCCGATTGGCCTCTATATACTGCACAGGTCGAGTTTTCTCCCTCTTTGTCGGGTTGTATTGATGACGTCCTACGTGACGTGTCTGACGCGATTGTTCGCGCTGCTAACCTTGCTGTCCCGCGCTCATCTGGACAATTTCGTCGTCGGCAAGTCCCGTGGTGGAGTACGGCCATTGCCATTGCCATCCGTGATCGCCGTCGAGCTTTGCAACACTTTAAGAGGCACCCATCTGTAGCCAGCCTTTCTACCTTTAAGCGCCTTCGCGCTAAAGCCTGTTATTTAATCAAACAGAGCAAGCGGATATGTTGGGAACGATTCGTTTCTTCCCTTGGTTCCACTGTCCCTCTGTCACGGGTATGGGCTACACTTCGCTCTCTCCAAGGTTGCCATAGGCAGTCCACCCTCCCAGGCCTTCACCTCCCAGATGGCATTTGTACGGACCCATTAGTTCTTGCAGAACATCTTGCGACCCATTTTGCAGTGGCATCAGCGTCGGCCTCCTATCCAGCTGCTTTCCTTCATCAAAAACAGCAGGCTGAAGCTGTCACCTTATGTTTCACCACTTGTGAGTCAGAATCTTACAACGAACCTTTCACTGAATGGGAATTTCTTTCTGCTCTATCTGCTTCTCATGATACGGCTCCTGGCCCAGATTCCATTCATAACCAGCTGCTTCAACATCTCAGTGCTCCACAACGGCACCATCTTCTTCGGGTGTTTAACCGTATCTGGCTCCAGGGTGACTTCCCTTCTCAGTGGAGGGATAGCATTGTGGTTCCTGTCCTTAAGCCTGGTCAGAACCCCCTATCTGTTGACAGCTATCGGCCAATTAGTTTGACCAATGTTGGTTGTAAGTTACTTGAACGGCTGGTAGCCCGTCGGCTCACTTGGGTCCTCGAATCTCGGGATCTATTGTCCCCTTACCAGTGTGGCTTTCGAGAGGGACGATCTCCAATCGATCATTTGCTTCGCTTGGAATCCGCAGTTCGGCAGGCTTTTTCCCAGCGCCGCCATTTGGTTGCAGTGTTTTTTGACCTTCGCAAGGCCTATGACACGGCCTGGCGCCATCACATCTTACTAACCCTTCATCAGTGGGGTCTTCGGGGCCCACTCCCGATTTTTATCCGCCAGTTCCTGATCCATAGGTCATTCAGAGTTCGAGTTGGTACTGCTTTTAGTTCTCCACGGACCCAGGAGACGGGCATCCCACAGGGTTCTGTCTTGAGTGTCCTTCTTTTCCTCATTGCTATCGATGGACTTGTGGCCTCTGTCGGTCCCTTGGTCGCCCCTGCCCTGTATGTGGATGATTTCTGCATTTGGGTTAGCTCCTCCTCGATGCCATCTGCAGAACGGCAGCTCCAGGTGGCTATACGGCGTGCCTCTGCATGGACCCTCTCCCACGGGTTTCAATTCTCTCCTTTAAAATCGCGGGTGGTCCACTTCTGTCGCCGTACTACGGTCCACCCTGATCCAGAGCTCTATCTCGCTGCACAAAGATTGCCTGTGGTTCCACAGTTTCGTTTCCTAGGTCTTCTTTTCGACAACAAGCTCACTTGGCTGCCCCATATCAGACTCCTGAAGGTAGGATGTTTCCGTAAACTCAATGTCCTTCGCTTCCTTGCCCACTCCTCCTGGGTTGCGGACCGTTCCCTCCTCCTCCGTCTTTATCGTGCTCTAGTTCTGTCACGTTTGGACTATGGTTGTCAAGTTTATGGTTCAGCTGCTCCTTCCACGCTGCACGTGCTGGATCCAGTCCACCATCGTGGTATCCGTTTGGCCACCGGTGCCTTCCCTACTAGCCCTGTTGATAGTCTCCTGGTTGAAGCTGGGATCCCCCCCCCCCCTTTCTGTTCGGTGGTCCCAGCTTCTGGTGTCTTATGCCCTTACTATCCGTTCTTCTCCCGCTCATCCTTCCTATTCTATCCTATTCCCAGACCATGGACGTCGCCCGCCTGACTCCCGCCCTCGGGCGGGTTTACCGGTTGGGCTGCGCATTGCGTCTCTTACCCGTGATTTTCGGCTTCCTTCTTTGTCCTGTCTTCCTCGCTCCCTCCCCTCCACCCCTCCTTGGTTAGTTCCTCGGCCTCGAATTCGGATGGATCTCCGCCGCGGTCCGAAAGATTCCATCCCCCCGGTGGTGTTCCGTTCCTTTTTCCGCCAAATTTTATGGGAGTTTCGGGATGCTGTTGTTTTTTACACTGATGGCTCTAAATCTGCTGATCATGTTGGGTATGCCTTCACGTCCTTCGTTGGAACGGAAAATCATCTACTGCCACCCTCATGTGGGGTGTTTACTGCGGAATTGATGGCAATTTCCCGGGCCCTTACCTTTATTAAACAATCCCAACACAACCGCGTTTTGTTATGTACGGACTCGATGAGTGGCCTTCTTGCTATTGACCGGTGTTTTTCGCGCCATCCCTTGGTCTCTGCCATCCATGACCATCTCGCTGATCTTCACCGTGCTGCTTGTTCCATTGACTTCTTATGGGTCCCGGGCCATGTGGGTATCCCGGGTAATGAGCTCGCTGATCGTTTGGCTGGGGGAGCAGTTACTTACCCCCCGTTTTCCGTAACCCCTCCTGCAGCGGATTTACGGCTTCACATCAAATCCCACTTTGCACAGTCATGGGCCAATTCTTGGGAGGCTACTCCACTGTCTAATAAACTTCGTGCCATTAAGGTGAATACAGGCCCATGGCGTTCTTCCTTTAGCCTCTCCCGCAAGGACTCGACCACACTGTGTCGTCTCCGCATTGGCCATACCAGGCTGACCCATGGTTTCCTTTTGCGTGATGAGCCACCCCCGCTATGTGGTTGTGGAGCCTTCCAGTCAGTGGCCCACATTTTGGTTGAATGCCCCCTTCTTTTGGCTCTGCGTGCTAAGTACAGACTCCCCCACACTTTACCTTTGATGTTGGCTGACGATTCCCGGATGGTCTCTCTGGTTCTAGGTTTCCTCCGGGAGAGTGGTTTTTATTCTCAGTTTTAAAGTTTTTAATCTCCCTCTGGTGTTGGGGCAGGGCGGTGAGTGTTTGGGTGTCTCCCACTGTAGGCAGTGTTCAGAGATTCCCGATTCACCTCCCTGACCAGAATCCTCTTTTCTTTCCCTTTTACTCTGTTTTTACCCCTTCTTTTTAAGGCTTGGTTAGTTTTTCTATTCCCATACGTACTTTCTGCATTATAGCAGTTGTACCTTTTAAGTCACAGGTGGTCTTGCCTATGCTGTTTCAGCATAGTGTTGGGTTCGTTCTCTTGCCAACTTCCCTCATTTGTTTTTACTAATGACATCGTGACTGCCCTTTTACGTTTCCCCTTTATCCGTTTTATTTTTCTGACTATACTGAGATGTCCCGTTAGCAGAATGGAGTCTATTTGAAACAAGGGACTGATGACCTTGCTGTTTGGTCCCTTTAACCTCAAACAACCAACCAACCGGGCCATGTGGGTATCCCGGGTAATGAGCTCGCTGATCGTTTGGCTGGGGGAGCAGTTACTTACCCCCCGTTTTCTGTAACCCCTCCTGCAGCGGATTTACGGCTTCACATCAAATCCCACTTTGCACAGTCATGGGCCAATTCTTGGGAGGCTACTCCACTGTCTAATAAACTTCGTGCCATTAAGGTGAATACAGGCCCATGGCGTTCTTCCTTTAGCCTCTCCCGCAAGGACTCGACCACACTGTGTCGTCTCCGCATTGGCCATACCAGGCTGACACATGGTTTCCTTTTGCGTGATGAGCCACCCCCGCTATGTGGTTGTGGAGCCTTCCAGTCAGTGGCCCACATTTTGGTTGAATGCCCCCTTCTTTTGGCTCTGCGTGCTAAGTACAGACTCCCCCACACTTTACCTTTGATGTTGGCTGACGATTCCCGGATGGTCTCTCTGGTTCTAGGTTTCCTCCGGGAGAGTGGTTTTTATTCTCAGTTTTAAAGTTTTTAATCTCCCTCTGGTGTTGGGGCAGGGCGGTGAGTGTTTGGGTGTCTCCCACTGTAGGCAGTGTTCAGAGATTCCCGATTCACCTCCCTGACCAGAATCCTCTTTTCTTTCCCTTTTACTCTGTTTTTACCCCTTCTTTTTAAGGCTTGGTTAGTTTTTCTATTCCCATACGTACTTTCTGCATTATAGCAGTTGTACCTTTTAAGTCACAGGTGGTCTTGCCTATGCTGTTTCAGCATAGTGTTGGGTTCGTTCTCTTGCCAACTTCCCTCATTTGTTTTTACTAATGACATCGTGACTGCCCTTTTACGTTTCCCCTTTATCCGTTTTATTTTTCTGACTATACTGAGATGTCCCGTTAGCAGAATGGAGTCTATTTGAAACAAGGGACTGATGACCTTGCTGTTTGGTCCCTTTAACCTCAAACAACCAACCAACCGGGCCATGTGGGTATCCCGGGTAATGAGCTCGCTGATCGTTTGGCTGGGGGAGCAGTTACTTACCCCCCGTTTTCTGTAACCCCTCCTGCAGCGGATTTACGGCTTCACATCAAATCCCACTTTGCACAGTCATGGGCCAATTCTTGGGAGGCTACTCCACTGTCTAATAAACTTCGTGCCATTAAGGTGAATACAGGCCCATGGCGTTCTTCCTTTAGCCTCTCCCGCAAGGACTCGACCACACTGTGTCGTCTCCGCATTGGCCATACCAGGCTGACACATGGTTTCCTTTTGCGTGATGAGCCACCCCCGCTATGTGGTTGTGGAGCCTTCCAGTCAGTGGCCCACATTTTGGTTGAATGCCCCCTTCTTTTGGCTCTGCGTGCTAAGTACAGACTCCCCCACACTTTACCTTTGATGTTGGCTGACGATTCCCGGATGGTCTCTCTGGTTCTAGGTTTCCTCTGGGAGAGTGGTTTTTATTCTCAGTTTTAAAGTTTTTAATCTCCCTCTGGTGTTGGGGCAGGGCGGTGAGTGTTTGGGTGTCTCCCACTGTAGGCAGTGTTCAGAGATTCCCGATTCACCTCCCTGACCAGAATCCTCTTTTCTTTCCCTTTTACTCTGTTTTTACCCCTTCTTTTTAAGGCTTGGTTAGTTTTTCTATTCCCATACGTACTTTCTGCATTATAGCAGTTGTACCTTTTAAGTCACAGGTGGTCTTGCCTATGCTGTTTCAGCATAGTGTTGGGTTCGTTCTCTTGCCAACTTCCCTCATTTGTTTTTACTAATGACAACGTGACTGCCCTTTTACGTTTCCCCTTTATCCGTTTTATTTTTCTGACTATACTGAGATGTCCCGTTAGCAGAATGGAGTCTATTTGAAACAAGGGACTGATGACCTTGCTGTTTGGTCCCTTTAACCTCAAACAACCAACCAACCAATCAACCACAACGTCAGAATTACCTCTCTCGTCCCTTTACTTTTCCTAAAGTCAACTGATCGTCATCTAACACCCTCAATTTTCTTTTCCATTCTTATGTGTGTTGTTTACAAGAATAACTTGGATGTATGAGCTGTTAAGCTGATAGTGCGATAATTCTCGCACTTGTCAGCTCTTGCAGTTTTCGGAAAAAATATCATTCACAAAATTCCGAAAGTCAGATGGTATGTCACCATACTCATATTCTAGACACCATCGTGAATAGTCGTCTTGTCATTTCCCCCAATTTTTGAAATTCGGATGAAATGTCATCTACCCCTTCTGTCATATTTGGTCTTAAATCCTCCAAAGCTCTCTGAAATTCTAATCCTGGATCCTCTATCTCTTCTAAATCGACTCCTATTTCTTCTTCTATCACATCAAACAAATCTTCACCGTCATAGAGGCCTTCAAAGCACCCATTCCACCTATTTCCTTCCTCTTCTGCATTTAACAGTGGAATTCTCGTTGCACTTCTAATGTTACCACCATTGCTTTCAGTTTCACAGAAGGTTGTTTGAAATTCCCTGTATGCTGAGTCTGTCATTCCGACAATCATTTCTTTTTCGATTTCTTCACTTTTTCATGTAGCCATTTCGTCTTAGCTTCCCTGCACTCCTTACTTATTTCATTCTTCAGCTACTTGTATTTCTGTATTCCTGAACATTTCTGTACGTCCTCCTTTCATCGATCAGCTGAAGTATTTATTCTGTTACCTATGGTTCCATCGCAGTTACCGTCTTCGTACCTATATTTTCCTTTCCAGCCCCTATAGTTCATGAAGTTCCATTAGGTGATGTCTTTATACATAGCCTAGAGAATGCAGTCTATAACGGAGGTGCATTCCAAGCAGAGCAGTCATTTTCTTTTTGGCGAAAAACCAAAGCGTAGCAGATGTTAACAGGCGCTTGTAGAATGTCTATGGAAAAAGCACGGTGAGTCGTTGGGCGAGGCGTGTCATCGGTGTAACTAGGTCACGCAAGTCTGTCCGATCTCCCTCGTGCCGGCCGGACGCGCACGTCTGACTTCTGCAGTGTCGCCACAGAAAGGCAAACGAACTTCTGCTTCATGACACCGCAAGGTCTCACCCCAGTCTGCGCACACAAGAGCTCAAAAAACTTAATTGGACTTTTCTACTTAATCATCTCGCACCTTCTGACTTCCATATGTTTTCCTCAATGAAGGATGCAGTGCGCGTGAAGCAGTGCGTAGATGATGGGGAGGTTATTGTTGCAGCAAGACATTGGATCCGACGTCGGCCAGTGGTGTGCCACCGTGCTGGCGTACCGACGCTCCCAGTAAGTTGGCGTAAGCCGTTGCACTGAAGGGAGATACCTTTAAATCCAAAGAGTGGGGAATAATACGATGTACTGGAATCCCGAATAAAACTAACCCGCTTTCAGAGAAAAGATGTTGCGTTACTAATGGAATGCCCTCGTATGTTTCCCATGTTTTGCTGTGAGCGAGGGAATGTCTGGACAAATACTACTAGTGGTGTGCAGTCGAAGAACTGCGCTCAGGTGGTTCTGTCGTTTGTGTACAGTGTTTCGATCTGAAAAGCTTAAAGGCTGAGGAAAATGTTTACATTAATATGCGGCACCAAAAATGCACGTTATAACTGCCGCTTTTGCATGTACTTTAGGAAACCTCTACCGTGGAAGGTAAGAACCAGACTGAATGTTGTTCACCGTTCTAAGCTTATCCTCAATAAGTCACATGGCAGGTGTATTAGTTCTAACTGCACATCTGCGGACACAGTTCTGACGTCAGCCGAACATGGTCACATGAAGATATCAAAATCTGGCTCAAGTGACCTAAAATCAGAGTGTTTTTTCGTGAGTGCTTCATCTAAATTACCAATAGACTTAAGGAATGACTCAAGACGGTTACCTATGGTTACTTGCTAATTTCACCAGTCGTAAAATAAGACTACTGTCTTGGAACAGACTTTTCCAGATCTCCAATTTCATTTGCATTGCTGGGATTTTTTTAAAAAATAGTTTTTCCCTGCAAAGAGTCATTGACGGTACTCAAATGACTAGTTATAACAGTAAATATGCTAGTACAGTCATTGAGGACCAGGAAGCTCAGGAACAAACCTTCTTTTCATATCCATAAAGATTTTCCTGGTCAAGCAAAAAAGGGAACGTTCAGAGATTTTACTATTATTTAACCATCATACCTACCAAAAATATGGTACATCATTGAAATCAGATTCCAGCGAATCCAACCGTTCAAATTTACAGATCTAACCTCATTACAAGCTTGTTACACACTCTCACTCTGTACAAAGCCAAATTTCTGTCCTGGGTCCTACTTAGTTTTTAGAAGACCCACAAATCCATCACAGCTGGCCATATTTAGCGTGCCGATAGTGGCGACGGAAACTAGATTATTCTCAAGAACATGTTCCACTGCCAGTACATGTCTCATTTGGTTCTTTTGTGATTGTCAGATCTGTACCCACAGCACTGTCGAAAGTACCCATTTGTGTTGTATCGGTAACGCCGGTATTTTCATCAAGGCAAAGGGAATATGCAGTGAACTGATGCCCTCTCAACGTTACTTGTCGATCAACAGCTGCACCAAGATCCTACATACGGTGTGCAGTTGCCCGACGAGATAGTTCTAAATTATGGAGGACATGGGGATCCACTGGCATTGTCGAACCATTCCTTCACAAATGGCCCAATGGAGAGTGGTCGAAGTTCCTGAGCAGTTTTAAAGCTCGCACTCACTTTGTAGCTTCACATTCCTAGAAATAAGGCTGGAACGTAAGGCTGCAGTGCAATTTCAATAATATTAAGTCTGTATCAAGTTAAATGAAATAAGAGCTTCTCACTGGGAACCAATTCTGTTAACCTTGTAATTACTTTCAAACGCTCGCCTTCCTGAACACTGGCTGGTCATAACTGAGGTGCAACTACTCAAAGGTCCATTGTGAGCTGCTGTTATCGTATGGCAGCGAAAATTGATACATATTCTCATACGTTAATACCGAACAGATTTACGCTGGAAAAAGATGCAATTTTGGCCACCGAGTGCAAATATGATGCTGCAAATGGTTTAGTAATGGGACGTAGGCAGAAAAGGTCAGACCAGTGGGGAAACGGATAATGTTGATATTATTAACGGCCGCTTACATAGTTTGTTCAATATGAGCTTTAGACATCGACGAGATGCTGTACAATGCCAGATATGCACTTGATGTACAAAATTGGAATTAGTTCAGCTTAAATTGGTTCTGTATTAAAGCATTGGAATATCTACAAAGTTTCGGTGCGATACGGTGGTCACAGCCCACACGTGATCTGTGAGTAGCTGAAGTTTAATTGTAACCCCCCTGGTACATTTACGCCTTTCAATTTGCAGTATCACTCAACATTATATTTCTGTCGCTGTAACAATGTCGACATGCTAAACATTTAGCACCTTCACATTGGCACGAAAAGCAACCGCCCTTTCCACTGGGATTCTTGGCGAACGCTATTTGCACTAGGATGCATCTTTCCAGCTGAATCCGCATTCGTAGCACCAGCTGTGACTGCGGCAAGACTTATAACGCTGCCAGCGAACTGCACGGGTGCCCATTGCGCGAAATATCCAGTTTTAGCAACTCTGATTAAGATGGACGCAGTAGATCGGCAGGAAATTTTAAAGTCGGCCGGCTGGCTGGCCCACAGATTATTTTTCACGATAAAACGTAATGATATGGAAATGAGTCATTTTACATTCATATTTCAAATTTAGTTGTCCATATGGTTGCATTCTGAACATTTCAAATATTTAAGAAATTTAACAGACCCAGGATTCCTAGACAACGAGGAATGGAATGGCTGTGTGGTTAGTCCATAACATGCTGTTCCCCACTTTGCGAGGCAGGCTGAATTTTAAATTGGCGCCTTTTGGAACAGTGGAAGATGTGTACGAATACATGGTCTCACGCTGACGTAAGCAAAGAATTTTCTCGAATTTGAAGCTGCATAAAGTAGTTACATTTTGAGTGCACCTCGGCCATTACCAGGTCGCGACGGACTCTTCCGAAAGCTTGTAGAAGGCGAAGATTAAGTTAAAATTTGGAGTTTCGTCAGGACGGAACTGAGCTCGTTAGAGCCCGGCTGCCCCTCCGGCAGGTGGCTGGTGAATTTCTACAAGTGTAAGACAGTGAGTAATCTCAGTATTGGTTGTAGGTAGTGAGCAGAGTACTCTATCCGCAGCCACCTTGCATGCCGAGGCGGCGGCGCGACCGCTGCTGTTGGGTGTGTTCGCGAACCGGCCTCAGAAGACTCCGTCGGAGCCCTCGACGGAGCCGCCGCCGCCCCCGCTGCCCAGCACGGACGAAGAGGCCGCGGTGGGCGGCTGCCCGTGTCCGGCCACGCTGCAGTACGACCCCGTCTGCGGCACAGACAACCAGACCTACAACAGCCTCCAGCTGCTGCTCTGCGCGCAGCGCTGTGGACGTGGTGAGCTGCTCAGCCTCATTTCACTTGCTCACTGCGATCGTTTTACTTAGTTGGCACTAAGTACAATCTTCAAAATTCTCGGGGTAGTAAGGGGTAAAACACTGACAAGCGACTGTACTAAGTTTGTGAGACCTTAACTTTTCCCGGCGAATTGAATGTTCAAATAACTTACGGGTTTGCTGCCGGGTGACGTCGTCGAACACCGCCGATATTTCTGAGGTCTATCGTATTCCTTGCAGTTGTGGCATGTCATATATTGGTCAGACAATCAGGACTGTGGAAGACCGGTGTAGTGAACATAAGCGTCACACACGCTTACAACAGCCGAGCAAATCCGCTGTTGCAGAACATTGCCTTGACACCGGTCATCCTATGGAATACAACACGGAGATTCTGGCTTGCACGTCCAACTATTGGTATAGTGTTGTTAAGGAAGCTGTTGAAATCAGACTATCAAGCAACCTTATTAACAGAGATGGTAGATTTTGTTTAAATGCTGCCTGGAATCCGATTCTGTCTCATCAAAAAACAGAGGGACAGAATTAGTGCTACCTCACGTGTTGATTAATAGTAACTATCGATATTTCTGATGTTGGTTATCTTTGTGTTGACACTTGTTCTCTGTGTGGGGTCTTCCTTGTTTCTCCTCTGTGAATCGAGGTATTAAATTTCCATGCACATTTCTTCTTTGCATTTGTGCCTTGAGAATGGCAGGGTGTGCTCCTGTCGAAATATCGGCGGTGTTCGACGACGTCACCCGACAGCAAACTCGTAAGTTATTTGAACTCTACGAACTTTGCTCAGCAATTTTTCATACTGACAGCCTAGGGCACGACTAGGACTTCGGCATACACTCTCACAAAAGTATTCGGACAGTGGGAAGTTTCACAATGAGTACTCGAGAAACACTACGAAACCCAAACACATTTATTAGCAATATATATGCGTAACAACATTAATTACAAAAGAATTATTGTATTATTCCGTTTCCAAAACATAAATAACAGAAAAGTTAACAACAAAAATGAAACATCCTGCACACCCTGCTGCTACAAAAGTATTCGGACACTGTCCAATAAATGTTCATAAGTTGTACGACGAAAATGTCAATACCTTGTGGGTCCACCTTTCATTTTCAATACCTCCTCCAATCTACTAGGCATATTTTCCACGAGTTTTTTCGTGAAATCTGGGCCTATATTTGCCCATTCTTGGCGCAGTTTCTCTTTCAAGGTCTCCTTCGTATAGATGTTGTACGCGCGTAGGGTCCGTTTCAATTTATCCCACAGATGTTCGATTGGGTTAAGGTCTGGTGATTGGGGAGGGGGGTGCAATACTTTCGGACAATTGAAGAGCAACCACATCTGTACAATATGCGCGGTATGCTTGGGATCATTATTCTGATAAAAATGAAAGTTGTTCGCAAACCTAGATGTCGTGCACTCTGCTTCAAATGTCCTCGCAGTATATTCAAATACGCTTCCTTGTTCATCGTATCATTAATGAACACTAACTCACCCACACCATTGCCGGACATGCATCCCTGCACCATGATGCTCCCACCTCCAAACTTTACTGTTGGTTTGAGGTTCCTGGGATTCAGCTCTTCATTGGTCTTTCGCCACACGTTTGCCTTTCCGTCGCTTTGCCATAATGTAAATTTACATTCGTCGCAAAATATCACCCGATTCCAGCAAGCCTGATCGTATTCGGCGTATTCCCTCGCAAACTGCATAAGTTTTCTTCTGGTTCACTGCATTTATGAATGGCTTTCGTCGTGCCACTCGACCATGGTACTGCGATCGTCGTCGTACTCTCCACACGATTTCGGGATCAACTTTTACACCAAGGTCTCCCTCCACCTCACTTGCAATTCGTATCGCAGATATTTTCGAATTCTGTTGTACCTTTCGCACAATCACACGTTCATCTCTCTGTGAAAATGTCCGTGGCCGTTCTGTACTGCAACGGAATTCCAATCGGTCTTATTTCTCGAACGGTTTAGTAATGTCGTGAACTGTACTTTCCTTCATGTTCACTATTGCGGCAATTTCCCTGCAGGTTTTCCCCTTTGCGTGATGATAAACGACAAGTTGCCTTTGTTCGAACGTAAAACACTCCCCTCTGCGTCCCATCGTCGACTTGCACAGGTCCGCGATACGTGTTTACTAATCATCGCTATCGTCTCGCGGAAATGTCGGACACACTGCAGTCGCTTCATCCTCTGTGCGTCTCTGAATGAACTATTCTCTCACGTTGTCCGTCTTTGTCCGAATACTTTTGTTGCACCTTCCCATGCCGTTTTCGGGAAATATTACGTAACAGACATATGCCCAACAACAATTCTTCGTATTTGACGCGTGTTTTTTCAACATCTGAGGTCATCAGTCCCCTAGAACTTAGAGCTACTTAAACCTAACTAACCTAAGGACATCACACACATCCATGCCCGAGGCCGGATTCGAACCTGCAACCGTAGCAGTCGCGCGGTTCCGGACTGAAGCGCCTAGAACCGCTTGGCTACCAAAGGCCGGCGATGCATGTTTCACGTTGCGACATCGTACCCAGAGTCCCAAATACATTACGAAGTACAATTTATATTTGTTCATGCGGCAAACTGCAAAATTATACGCCATTACGTGCTGTCCGAATATTTTTGCGACTGAGTGTATGTAAACGGGAAGACGCGGGTCTTGTTTTTGAGATAATAAACAGTGAACAACTAAGGCGTGTTTATATTCCTCGTAGTCGCTAGTATTACGAGTTGGTAGACTAGAGAGTAAACCCGAGGTCACTGGATTGAATCTCGTAGACGGTGCCTTTTATTCCCACGTAATCCCAACATATTGACACTGAAGTGACAAACGTCATGGGATACCGACAAGCACGTATACAGATGATGGTAGTATCAAGCACACAGGCAGTGCATTGGCGGAGCTGTCATTTGTGTTCAGGTGAGTCGTGCGCAAAGGTTTCCGACGTGACTATCGCCATGCGACGGGAATTAACACTCTGAATGTGGAATGTTGACTGGATGTAGAACCATGGGACTTTCGATTTGGGGAATCGTTAGGAATTTCATATTCAGAGATCCACAGTGACAAGAGTGTGTTGAGAATACTAAATTTTAGACATTACCTGTCACCACAGAAAAGTGGCCGACGACATTCACTTAACGACCGAGGCAGCGGCGTTTGCGCAGTTATCGGTGCTGACACATATACACACACAAGCAAAACTGTGAAATAACGGCAAAAATGAAAGTTGAACGTACGCCGAACGTGTCCGTTAGGACAGCGCGGCGAAATGTGATGTTAATGGGCTATGACAAGAGACAGATGCGAGTGCCTTTGCTAACAGCACATTGCCTGCACAGTCTCTCCTGGGCTCGTGGCCATATCGGTTGGATCCTAGACTGGAAAACTGTGGTCTGGACATACCCAGATTTCAACTGGTAGGAGCTGATGGTAGGGTTAGTGTGTGGCGCAGACCCCACGCAGCCATGGACCCAGGTGCTCAACATGGCTCTGTGCAAGCTGATGATGGGGTTCATAATGGTGTGGACTGTTTTCATGGAATGGTCTCTGATCAAAGTAAACCGACCATTACCGGCCGGGGTGGCCGAGCGGTTCTAGGCGCTACAGTCTGGAATCGCGCGACCGCTATGGTCGCAGGTTCGAATCCTGCCTCGGACATGGATGTGTGTGATGTCCTTAGGTTAGTTAGGTTTAAGCAGTTCTAAGTTGACCTCAGAAGTTGAGTCCCATAGTGCTCAGAGCCATTTGAACTGTCTGAACCAAACCGACCATTGACTGTAAATGGTCATGTTCGGCTATTTGGAGACCATTTGCAGCCATCCTCGGACGTAAGGTTCCCAAACGACTACGAAATTTTTGTGAATGACAATAGGTCATATCACTGAGCTATAACTGTTCCCAGTTGGTTTGAAGAACATCGTGGACAGTTAGAGCGAATGATATGGCACCTCAGATCGATAGACATGAATCCCGTCGAACATTTACAGGACATAATAGAGGGGTCCTTCCGTGCACAAAATTCTGCACCGGCGACACTTTAGCAACTATGAAGAGCTATAGAGGCGGCATGGCTCAGCATTTCCGCACGGGACTTAAAGTGGTATACGGGGTGACAATTACTGAACTGTAGGAAAAAAGTAAATTCATTACAAACTACGGCGTGCACACCCTTTATTCAACATATAAAAGACTGCAGATATTTCGATATAGGTAATAACAAGTTTGATATGTCTGCCATAATTGGCGATGATGTGACGCAGACGAATAGCTAAATTCTGCATAACCCGTTGAAGTTGCTGAATATCGATGATCTGCAGATTGGGTGTTTTCAGCCCAGCAATGGGTTTGGGGTTACTGCTGTACACCTTTTTAATATAGCCCCACAAAAAGCAGTCGCATCTGCTCAGATTAGAACAACATGGCGGCCAACTGAGGCCCATGCCAGTGGGTTCTGGGTACCCCAGAGCCAGAAAGCGTTCCCTAAAGTTCTCCTCCCCCCCAGGGGGTCCACAACTCTTTTGTGGACACGCGCGTAGCGAGCACACGACCCCGAGCTAATGTGGCCCTCCTACCTTTCCGGGCTGCATACCTTCCCTTTCCGCATCCTTCCCCGTCCCCCATCTTCGCCCCACCCCCCCTCACCTCTGGCTCTTTCCTTCTCTTTCTCCCCCTCTGGGAGTATGGTTTGTGCCTACGTCCAGAGACGGACGCTCGAAACTGTTACAAAATCCTTGCTTTCTACACTTGCAAGTCTTCGTCCTTCCTCTGTCCTTCTCTTTTCCTTCCCTCTTCTCTTTGCCCTTTTCTCTGCTGCGGCGTTTGAGACCCCTCTTCTTTCCTTTCCCTTTCTCTTTTTTCCTCCCTGTGCGTGTCTGAAGGCCGACCCACGCACTTCCATGCGTAGCCGGTGACGGGGTAACGCGTAATTCCCTGCCCCGGGTAGACAGGTAGGACACATACGTACCCCCTGGTAACGGCCAGGCCCAGGGAGGGGTGATTACCCGAGCTGATAACTTCCGAAAGTGCCGATTGGTCTCTCCGTCCGTTTGTCGGGATGTGTGACCTGAGGTGTGAACAATCACCTAAGGTGGGAGTGCCCTCAGAGAGGGCCCCCACAAGGGAGGAGCGCGCCATCGGAGACGCCGGTAATCATGGGGGATTCTTCCGCAATGGTTTCCTCACCTTCCACTATGTCTGCTCACAAACGTAAGTTCACTGAGTCTCAGCCACAGTCAGTTCTTCCATCGTTGCCACAGTTCCTTGTTGTTTCTCGGTCTGACGAAGGTCACGACTTCTCCACGGTCAACCCTTTCATTATTCAGAAAAGTGTCGACGCAATTGCAGGTCCTGTAAAGTCTTGTTCCAGATTACGGAATGGCACCCTGTTGTTGGAAACATTCAGTGCCCTCCAGGCACAAAAATTGCTGCGTACCTCACTACTACACACCTTCCCTGTCCGGGTGGAACCGCACCGTACTTTAAATTCCTCACGTGGAGTC
This sequence comes from Schistocerca piceifrons, assembly GCF_021461385.2. NCBI lineage: Eukaryota > Metazoa > Arthropoda > Insecta > Orthoptera > Acrididae > Schistocerca > Schistocerca piceifrons. Next base: position 203,482,853 of record NC_060138.1, on the reverse strand, counting down.
GTTTATACACGCTCCCTCGATGGCTTGTCTGACGAAGAAATTCAGCACTACCTGTCTGACCAGGGCTGTTCATAGAGTTATGAAAAGGGTTGACACGAACATCACACCAACCCGCACAGTCTTCTTGACATTTGACAAAGTTCAACTCCCATCGAAAATCAAAGCAGGCTATGAGATAATTTCCGTTCGCCCTTACGTCCCAAACCCTACGCGTTGCTATCGGTGTCAGCGGTTCAATCACACCAGCCAGTCCTGTTCCAATCCGGCCAAATGTGTTACGTGTGGCAAGGATGCCCATGAGGGTGCTTGTCCACCTCCATCCCCTCGCTGCATCAACTGTATGGGTGACCACGCTGTTTCCTCTCGAGATTGCCCCGTTTTTAAAGACGAAAAGCTCATCCAGGAAATAAGAGTGAAGGGAAAGGTGTCGACCTTTGCTGCTCGAAAATTATTCGCCAGTCGACAGCCCACCGTGCCTCAGACAGGAAAATACAGCACTCCTTGCTTCTCCTCGGCCAACAAAGGAGGCGGCCACGCAGACTTGCGACCTCACCTTTAGTGCGACGGTCGTCAGATCGGCCAGCGCAAAGATCGCCCGTTCAACCTCACCACTTTCGCCTGCCCACTCTATGGCTCACCCTTCGTCGGGTTCTGCTAAATCTCGAGCCCAAAAGTCAGACACCAAGACTTCGAAAAAAGAGCATACTCGTGAAGAGTTTTTACGCACCGCAACTTCACAGCCATCGGTTCCTCCTTCATCTAAACATCATACTTCCAAGAAGGCTACAAAGAAACCCAGTTCCTCTCCTTCTCCGCCAAGGCGTGTCGCATCTACAGCACCACCTGGCGGAAATCGCCCTCGGCCATCTTCTGTGTCGCCGAGGCGCACTGCTGGTGGCCGGTCAACCGGCCGATCGCTGGTGGCAGGAGCTGCTCCTGACCAACCTATGGATCAGGATCTTCTGCCTTCAGCTGAATGCCATTCCATGCTGTCGGTCGCAAGCTCTGAGCAGTCGTTGAGTTGACAGCACCCTTGGTCACATTCCTCCATTTTCTGTTCACCCTATGTCCATTATCCACTGGAATATCCGCGGTATTCGAGCCAATCGGGATGAATTGTCTATCCTCTTACGATCCTACTCGCCGGTCATCTTCTGTCTTCAGGAAACAAAGCTGTGTCCCCATGACCGCTTTGTTCTCCCTCATTTTCAGTCCATCCGATATATTCTCCCCTCTGTTGAAGGCACTCCAGCACATGGAGGACTCATGATTCTTCTCCATGAAACTCTCCATTATTACCCAATCCATTTAAACACTTCCTTCCAAGCTGTCGCCGTCCGTCTTTCCCTTTCCGGATACACGTTCTCTCTTTGTACTGTATACATTCCATCGTCCACACCAATGGCACGAGCTGATATCCTTCATCTCCTTGGTCAGCTTCCACCCCCCTATTTGCTGTTTGGGGACTTCAATGCCCACCACCCGCTTTGGGGATCTCCACATCCTTCTCCACGTGGCTCACAATTGCTAGACGTCTTCCACCAAGCGGATCTAGTTTGCCTCGACACTGGGGTCCCTACATTTTTAACTGCCTCCACGACAAATTTCTCTCATTTGGACCTTGCGGTCGGTACTGTTCCGCTAGCTCGGCGCTTCGAATGGTTCGCCCTTGATGATACACTCTCGAGTGACCACTTTCCATGTGTCCTTCGACTGCAGCCTCAACTGCCATATATGCGCCCGCGACGCTGGAAGTTTGCGCAAGCTGATTGGACACTTTTTTCGTCTCTAGCGACATTCGATGACCGTCACTTTCCCAGCGTCGACGATGTCACCCATATTACCGACGTTATTCTTACAGCTGCGGAACATTCAATACCACGCACCTCTGAATTGCCCCGGCGCCCCCCAGTTCCTTGGTGGAACGAGGCATGCCGTGATGCAATACGTGAGCGGCGACGTGCACTCCGCGTTTTCCGCCACCATCCTACTTTGGCCAACTGTATCCGCTATAAGCAGTTCCGTGCGCGATGCCGTCGTGTCATCCGCGATAGCAAGAAGGCAAGCTGGAAATTCTTTACTAGCTCATTTAACACCTTCACTCCCTCCTCGGAAGTTTGGAGTCGGCTTCGACGGTTCTCAGACGCGCCTAGTTTCTCCCCGGTCTCTGGGCTCACTGTCGCACATGATACATTCGTGGACCACGTCGCAATTTCTAACTCGTTGGGTCAGCACTTTGCTGAGATTTCGAGCTCTTCCAATTACCCGCCAGCGTTTCTCCCGAAGAAACGTGCAGCGGAAGTGCGACCTCTTGCTTTCTCCTCTCAAAATCGCGAAAGCTACAATACTGTTTTCTGCATGCGGGAACTCCAACATGCACTCTCTGCTTCTCGCTCCTCCGCCCCAGGACCGGATGGTATCCACGTCCAAATGTTGCTGCATTTATCAACCCACAGTCTGCGTTACCTCCTTCGCCTTTATAATCGAATTTGGACCGACAGTACTTTTCCCAGACGATGGCGGGAAGCTATCGTCGTTCCTGTTCCGAAACCTGGAAAGGACAAACATCTCCCCTCTAGCTATCGCCCCATTTCTCACGAGTAGTGTCTGTAAGGTTTTGGAGCGTATGGTGAATTACCGTTTAGCGTGATGGCTGGAATCCCGCAGTCTTTTCACACCTGCCCAATGCGGATTCCGAAAGCATCGTTCTGCAGTTGACCACCTTGTTGCTCTCTCCACTTATATCATGAACAATTTTCTCCGGAAACGCCAAACAGTAGCAATATTTTTTGATCTGGAGAGAGCATACGATACCTGTTGGAGGACAGGCATCCTCCGCACACAGTTCTCTTGGGGCTTTCGAGGTCGGCTACCCCTTTTTCTTCGCGAATTTATGGCAGAGCGCACATTTAGGGTGCGGGTGAACACTACTCTCTCCCGTACTTTCTCCCAAGAAAACGGGGTACCCCAGGGCTCCGTGCTGAGTGTTGTACTGTTTGCCATTGCCATAAATCCAATTATAGATTGTCTCCTTCCTGATGTCTCTGGCTCCCTCTTTGTGGACGATTTTGCGATCTACTACAGCTCTCAACGGACCAGCCTTCTTGAACGACGTCTTCAAGGATGTCTCGATCGCCTCCACTCTTGGAGCATCGAAACCGGCTTCCGTTTCTCTCCCAGTAAGACCGTTTGTGTTAATTTTTGGCGACGTAAGGAGTTTCTTCCGCCCTCCTTACATCTAGGTCCTGTCAACCTTCCGTTTTCAGACTTCGCTAAATTCTTGGGTCTTATGTTTGACAGAAAACTGTGCTGGTCCTCCCACGTTTCCTATCTTTCGGCTCGCTGTCTGCGATCCCTCAACACCCTCCGTGTCCTGAATGGTACCTCCTGGGGAGCGGACCGAGTGGTCCTTCTCCGCCTCTATCGCGCCTTAGTGCGCTCGAAATTGGATTATGGAAGCATAGTCTACTCCTCTGCTCGGCCGTCTATTCTTCGGCGTCTCGACTCTATCCACCACCGTTGATTACGTTTAGTGTCTGGAGCTTTTTACACTAGCCCTGTGGAAAGCCTTTATGCTGAGACTGCTGAACCTCCGCTGTCCAATCGGCGAGCAGTCCTGAGTCGTTATGCTAGCCATCTGTCTTCCATGCCTGCTAATCCAGCCCATGACATTTTTTCGATGCCTCCTTGGATGTAGGGTATGCAGGCCGCCCCTCCTCCCTACTACCACCGGGAGTCCGCTTCCGTCAACTACTCCATTCTCTTTCCTTCCGCTTTCCTAAAACCTTCTTGACAACTTGGGGTACAGCACTGCCTTGGCTCCGTCCCCGGATCTGCCTGCTCCGTGACCTTTGTCGATTTCCCAAGGATGGTACCCCTTCACTTGTTTATCGTCGGGCATTTGCTGGTCTATGTGCACAAATGACGGACGCCACATTTATTTACACCGACGGCTCGAAAACATCGTTAGGTGTAGGGAGTGCCTATATTGTTGGCGACACCCCAAATCACTTTCGGCTTCCCGACCAGTGTTGGGTTTATACTACGGAGCTTTACGCTGTTCTCCAGGCTGTCCACTACATCCGCCGCCATCAGCAGATACAGTACGTTATCTGCTCAGATTCTCTCAGCTCTCTCCTCAGTCTCCAAGCTCTTTACCCAGTGCACCCTCTGGTCCACCGGATTCAGGACTGTCTTCGCTTGCTCAACCGGGGGGGCGTCTCGGTGACGTTCCTCTGGCTCCCGGGACACGTTGGTATCTGTGGAAATGAGGCGGCCGATACTGCAGCCAAGGCTGCAGTCTCTCTTCCTCGGCCAGCTATTCAATCGATTCCCTTCGCCGATCTACGGAGCGTTCTATGTCTACGTGTTGTTCATTTATGGCACACGCATTGGTCGACACTTACCCATAATAAATTGCGGGACGTGAAAGCTCTTCCTTGTGCTTGGACCTCTTCCTCCCGAACGCGTCGTCGGGAGGAGGTAATTTTAACTAGACTCCGGATAGGGCACTGTCTTTTTAGCCATCAACATCTTTTAAGCGGCGATCCTCCCCCACTCTGTCCCCACTGCTCTCAGCTGTGGACGGTAAGACACCTTTTAATTGAGTGCCCCTATTTTAATCCGTTACGCTCCCGTCTACAGCTATCGCCTGATCTATCGTCGATTTTAGCAGATGACACGCGCTCAGCCGACCGCGTTCTCCAGTTTATTAGTGCCAGTGAAATGACGTCAGTCATTTGAAGCTTTTTTTTTTCTTTTTTTTTTTTGGGACTACCAACCCCTTTCTGTAGTAGATTTTTAAGCCTTCCTTCTGCTTTTAGTTTCTCCAATTCTGTGACTTTGTTCCCATTGCTGCTGGTTTTCAATTTCGGTCTTTTACTGTTTCCTAAGTCACGGGCTGGGCGCTAATGACCATAGCAGTTTTGCGCCCTAAAACCAAAACAAAAAAGTTCTCCTCCAGGACATCACATTCTCCTGCTTCGATGGGGTTGATCTCGATCTTGCATGAACCACAGCTTGTCGAAATCGGAGTAACTTTTGATAACGGGGCTTTCAAAACCTTTACGTACCGTTCGGTACTCACTGTGCCATCAAGGAATATCGCAGCGATAATTCTGTGACCGGATATTGCACACCACACAGTCGCCCGTTGAGGATGAAGGGAATTCCCGATCGCGAAATGCAGATTCTCAGTCCCCCATATGCGCAAATTTTGGTTGTTGACGAGCCCATGAGCTTCGTCCCTAAACCAAACCATACATGCGCATACTAATTCCCATCACCCCTCGCGGACAACCGTACAGTTTGAACGTCCTGTCGTAAACCATTCAAAAGTTGACGCTTTTATTTCATATAGTCCAATAACAGTCACCCTGTGTTAAATTCATGCCACATAGTTGCTGAACTATGCCGGGCGAAATGAGGTAGTACACGATGTATTCATAGTTTTTCAAGTGCAATTTCTTGGGTGTGGTGTACAAGCGCTCGCCATCTCCTATCTTCATATACCTTCTGTTCCACGACATCTTCCCATTTGTCCTTTCTCCTCCACATCTTATCTTAGTCTCTCTCCAGAATTTTCTTGGTTCTTACCACGATTCAGGTTGAAATACTTTACGGCGGGGCTTTCGCTGTTCATTCTCACTGCTTGCCCATACCACTGAAGCCTGCGTTTCTCTGACATTGGAAATAGGAAGCTTATTACCAGCTAATTTTCTGTTCACTTCATTCCTGATTTTGTCCTTTCTGGTTGTTTGAGTCATGGTTCTAACAAATCTCATTTGTGTTGCATGAATTCTGCTGAGGTCTTTGTTTAGTAGGGTACAGGTTTCTAAATCTTATGTAAACACTGGTACGAAATAGATGTGGTACATGATCGGTTTTGCTTTTCGTGACATTTTATCGTCCCAGAGAAGTTTCCTGATTAGACTGTAAAAAAAATGGATGCTTTCAGTGTCTTGCTGAGTACTTTCTGCTTAATGGTGTCATCGTTAGAAATCATGCTACGTAGGTGTTAGAAATGGGAAACATTCTACTTAGACTTCTCCTAGAAATATGACTGAGGCTTAACTTGTTTGTTGAGTGTCATTTCTACCGTCTGTTTTAGTTATTTCTACGCTATTGGCATTTCAGAAAAATAGTTCGAAACGTGCAGGTATGTGCATGACCAGGGGAACATATTCGAACAGGATCATGTCGTTAAATAGTTGTGTACTCAATTCCGCTAATATTCTAACGAACCTCCACTTCTACTGGCTATTGATGGAAGAAACTTGCCATCACTACTTACAAGTGATAATTTTCCCAATGGATATTTTAACGTTCCTGAAGTCGCCCTGCCACTTGTACGTCCCCCAGTAGGATTAACTCATTCTCATTCATTATGTAAACTGTCATGTGATAACCACCCCTTTTCCTAATCTTATCTTGTGGAAACGATAGTGTCAGGATAAGCCAACAAAATCGTCCACTGTTAACGAATAAGTTTTAAAATGTTCACAAGAGACAAGATTAATTGGAACAGGAAAATAATATCTACTAAAGGATAAATGCTACGATTTTAACACATTTATTCATTAAAAAAACAATTTAAAGAAACTAAATGATTTCCTAGGCAGATTGCCTATAAATATATATCTGAAAGGATATCACCGGGATCAAGAAGTCTGTACTCACTAAGCAACCCACTCAAAAGTAAAGCTTTGTCAATCACCAAAAAGATCAAGATACACAACACTATCTGCCCCATGGTACTGTACGGTTCAGAAAGCTGGACGCTTACAAAGAAAGATAGAGAAAAACTGAACGTTTTCAAAAGAAAAGTAATGAGAAAAATCTGGGGACCTGTGTTGAATGGCGTATGGAAAATAAGAAAGAATAGTGAAATTTATCAGTTAACGAAGCAACCCACTATCATCCAGAAATTAAAAAGTAGGAGACTGCAGTGGGCTGTATATGTGGCCAGAATGGAAACCAACAGAACCGCCAAGAAAGCATTTGAAGGAACTCTACAGGCAACAAGGGCATTGGGCCGACCTCGTACACTACAGGTCATTAAAACTGCTACACCACGAACATGACGTGCTACAGACACGAAATTTAACTGACTGGAAGAAGATGTGAATTCTCTGAATAGCTTATCATTTGCATATCACAGCAAGGTTGGCGACACCTACAACGTACTGACATGAGGAAAGTTTCCAACTGATTTCTCATGCACAAACAGCAGTTGACCGGCGTTGCCTGGTGAAACGCTGTTGTGATGACTTGTGTAAGTAGGAGGAATGCGTACCATCACGTTTCCGACTTTGATAAAGGTCGGATTGTAGCCTATCGCGATTGCGGTTTATCGTATCGCGACATTGCTGCTCGCGTTGGTCGAGATCCAATGACTGTTAGCAGAATATGGAATCGGTGGGTTCAGGAGGGTAATACGGAACGCCGTGCTGGATCCCAATGACCTCGTATCACTAGCAGTCTAGATGACAGGCATCTTATCCGCATGGCTGTAACGGATCGTGCAGCCACGTCTCGATCCCTGAGTCAACAGATGGGGACGTTTGCAAGACAACCATCTGCACGAACAGTTCGACGACGTTTGCAGCAGCATGGACTATTCGCTCGGATACCATGGCTGCGGTTACCCTTGCCGCTGCATAACAGACAGGAGTGCCTGCGATGGTGTACTCAACGACGAACCTGGGTGCACGAATGGCAAAACGTCATTTGTTCGGATGAATCCAGGTTCTGTTTACAGCAACATGATGGTCGCATCCGTGTTTGGCGACATCTCAGTGAACGCACATTGGAAGCGTGTATTCGTCATCACCATATGGCGTCTCACCCGGCGTGATGGTATGGGGTGCCTTTGGTTACACGTGTCGGTCACCTCTTGTTCGCATTGACGGCACTTTGGACAGTGGACGTTACATTTCAGATGTGTTACGACCCGTGTCTCTATCCTTCATTTGATCCCTGCGAAACCTTACATTTCAGCAGGATAACGCTCGACCGCATGTTGCAGGGCCTGTACGGGCCTTTCTGGATACAGAAAATGTTCGACTGCTGCCCTGGTCAGCACATTATCCAGATCTCTCACCAATTGAAATCGTCTGGTCAATTGTGGCCGAGCAACTGGCTCGTCACAATACGCCAGTCACTGCTCTTGATGAACTGTGGTACAGTGTTGAAGCTGCATGGGCAGCTGTACCTGTAGATGCCATTCAAGCTCTGTTTGACTGAATGCCCAGACGTATCAAGGCCGTTATTACGGCCAGAGGTGGTTGTTCTGGGTACTGATTTCTCAGGATCTATGCACCCAAATTGCGTGAAAATGTAATCACATGTCAGTTCTAGTATAATACATTGTCCAATGAATACCCGTTTATCATCTGCATTTCTTATGGATGTAGCAATTTTAATGGCCAGTAGTGTAAAAGGTAGAAAGATGACACAGAGGAGGACATCGCAGCATTAGGAATGTCCGCAGGGTGGAGAGAGGCTGCGAGAGATAGAAGGCGGTGGAAGCAGATCATTGATGCAGCGCGTGGTCTACAGGGCCTGTGATCGCTGAGGAGAGAGAGGAATCCTCAGGTTCTCCCTGTATTTATACTGACCCTTAAACTGTCTGACTTTGCCCTATAATGTACTAGCTGTCTGTGATTAGGTGCGGAGTAACTGATATCCCCCGTTAGGAACTACTGTCTCAATGAGCAGTGTGAAACCTTAGTGCAGAACGGAGTGGAACACGTGATTCACCAATGTAAATACAGTTTCCTACAAGCCGGTGCATAAGCAAGATCACCGTAATGATCAGAAGTTATAACCGCAGGACTTCTCGCCTCAGCGAGATAATAGCAAAATTGAACTTCACTAAAACTACAGCCGAAGACGTCCGTCGACTGCCGTGGACTTCCAAGAGAACTCTCCTGCTCCACGACCCCGCAACGACTCCCTTTTTACCTCTCTCGTCTTTTCGCTGCTAAGTCTTTTCTCCCCCTTAAATTTGGGTGGCGAATCATCTTTCAGGAAGGCGCTAGTTTCTGAACGGGGACCAGTCGCAGTTTAGAACCCAGATAGAAGTTTCTGGAAGTTCTTTCCATGTCTGTAGGAAAGTACGCGAATACCTGCTGCCATGTGTTCCTGACTGACCAGGCCGTTTTCTCACCCCTGCATGCCGGCCACGTGTTCCCTTTTTGCAGGTGGTCCAGCTCACGCGCGGGTTCCGGGATTAGCGCCGGAAACGGCTGTGCCGTCCTATTGTCCGAAGGAATGTGAGAGCTTCCTGTGTCCTTCCGTTCTACCACGAGTTTAACAGCTCTGTTTGTTCCCACGTCACCCAACATGCAGACATTATGAACTAAATTAAATGTACTAGACGATGTCAGTCTCATACACGTTTTTAATGAACGAGCACAAACCTGTCTTTCCTATCATTGAAGGGGCTTACTTATGTCGTATTGGATGTAAACGCGGTTTGTAAGTTGTAAAATAACGCCACCTTACAATATTGCATGAAAGGTCAAAATGATTGACGGCATTCCTCGTAAACTTACGTTAGTATTTACTTTTAATAACTTTGTTCCCTTGAATAACCTGGCCTGTCACTTTATGTTGATATTTTACATGGAACATGTTAAAAAAAGAAAGCTTCGCCAGCTTTTTAAGGATATGACGATTTCAAGACTTAAAAAGAAAGCTGGCTTTCGTTTATAGTAGCATTACCTAGGTACTATTTCCTATATTTGAAATTATTTCCTATATTTGAAATTATTTCCGATATTTGAAATTATTTCCGATATTTGAAATTATTTCCGATATTTGAAATTATTTCCGATATTTGAAATTATTTCCGATATTTGAAATTATTTCCGATATTTGAAATTATTTCCGATATTTGAAATTATTTCCGATATTTGAAATTATTTCCGATATTTGAAATTATTTCCGATATTTGAAATTATTTCCGATATTTGAAATTATTTCCGATATTTGAAATTATTTCCGATATTTGAAATTATTTCCGATATTTGAAATTATTTCCGATATTTGAAATTATTTCCGATATTTGAAATTATTTCCGATATTTGAAATTATTTCCGATATTTGAAATTATTTCCGATATTTGAAATTATTTCCGATATTTGAAATTATTTCCGATATTTGAAATTATTTCCGATATTTGAAATTATTTCCGATATTTGAAATTATTTCCGATATTTGAAATTATTTCCGATATTTGAAATTATTTCCGATATTTGAAATTATTTCCGATATTTGAAATTATTTCCGATATTTGAAATTATTTCCGATATTTGAAATTATTTCCGATATTTGAAATTATTTCCGATATTTGAAATTATTTCCGATATTTGAAATTATTTCCGATATTTGAAATTATTTCCGATATTTGAAATTATTTCCTATATTTGAAATTATTTCCTATATTTGAAATTATTTCCTATATTTGAAATTATTTCCTATATTTGAAATTATTTCCTATATTTGAAATTATTTCCTATATTTGAAATTATTTCCTATATTTGAAATTATTTCCTATATTTGAAATTATTTCCTATATTTGAAATTATTTCCTATATTTGAAATTATTTCCTATATTTGAAATTATTTCCTATATTTGAAATTATTTCCTATATTTGAAATTATTTCCTATATTTGAAATTATTTCCTATATTTGAAATTATTTCCTATATTTGAAATTATTTCCTATATTTGAAATTATTTCCTATATTTGAAATTATTTCCTATATTTGAAATTATTTCCTATATTTGAAATTATTTCCTATATTTGAAATTATTTCCTATATTTGAAATTATTTCCTATATTTGAAATTATTTCCTATATTTGAAATTATTTCCTATATTTGAAATTATTTCCTATATTTGAAATTATTTCCTATATTTGAAATTATTTCCTATATTTGAAATTATTTCCTATATTTGAAATTATTTCCTATATTTGAAATTATTTCCTATATTTGAAATTATTTCCTATATTTGAAATTATTTCCTATATTTGAAATTATTTCCTATATTTGAAATTATTTCCTATATTTGAAATTATTTCCTATATTTGAAATTATTTCCTATATTTGAAATTATTTCCTATATTTGAAATTATTTCCTATATTGAAATTATTTCCTATATTTGAAATTATTTCCTATATTTGAAATTATTTCCTATATTTGAAATTATTTCCTATATTTGAAATTATTTCCTATATTTGAAATTATTTCCTATATTTGAAATTATTTCCTATATTTGAAATTATTTCCTATATTTGAAATTATTTCCTATATTTGAAATTATTTCCTATATTTGAAATTATTTCCTATATTTGAAATTATTTCCTATATTTGAAATTATTTCCTATATTTGAAATTATTTCCTATATTTGAAATTATTTCCTATATTTGAAATTATTTCCTATATTTGAAATTATTTCCTATATTTGAAATTATTTCCTATATTTGAAATTATTTCCTATATTTGAAATTATTTCCTATATTTGAAATTATTTCCTATATTTGAAATTATTTCCTATATTTGAAATTATTTCCTATATTTGAAATTATTTCCTATATTTGAAATTATTTCCTATATTTGAAATTATTTCCTATATTTGAAATTATTTCCTATATTTGAAATTATTTCCTATATTTGAAATTATTTCCTATATTTGAAATTATTTCCTATATTTGAAATTATTTCCTATATTTGAAATTATTTCCTATATTTGAAATTATTTCCTATATTTGAAATTATTTCCTATATTTGAAATTATTTCCTATATTTGAAATTATTTCCTATATTTGAAATTATTTCCTATATTTGAAATTATTTCCTATATTTGAAATTATTTCCTATATTTGAAATTATTTCCTATATTTGAAATTATTTCCTATATTTGAAATTATTTCCTATATTTGAAATTATTTCCTATATTTGAAATTATTTCCTATATTTGAAATTATTTCCTATATTTGAAATTATTTCCTATATTTGAAATTATTTCCTATATTTGAAATTATTTCCTATATTTGAAATTATTTCCTATATTTGAAATTATTTCCTATATTTGAAATTATTTCCTATATTTGAAATTATTTCCTATATTTGAAATTATTTCCTATATTTGAAATTATTTCCTATATTTGAAATTATTTCCTATATTTGAAATTATTTCCTATATTTGAAATTATTTCCTATATTTGAAATTATTTCCTATATTTGAAATTATTTCCTATATTTGAAATTATTTCCTATATTTGAAATTATTTCCTATATTTGAAATTATTTCCTATATTTGAAATTATTTCCTATATTTGAAATTATTTCCTATATTTGAAATTATTTCCTATATTTGAAATTTTTTCCTATATTTGAAATTATTTCCTATATTTGAAATTATTTCCTATATTTGAAATTATTTCCTATATTGGAAATTACGAGGGCAGTTCAATAAGTAATGCAACACATTTTTTCTGAAACAGGGGTTGTTTTATTCAGCATTGAAATACACTAGGTTATTTCCCAGTCTTTTAGCTACACAACACTATTTTTCAACGTAATCTCCATTCAGTGCTACGGCCTTACGCCACCTTGAAATGAGGGCCTGTATGCCTGCACAGTACCATTCCACTGGTCGATGTCGGAGCCAACGTCGTACTGCATCAATAACTTCATCATCCGCGTAGTGCCTCCCACGGATTGCGTCCTTCATTGGGCCAAACATATGGAAATCCGACGGTGCGAGATCGGGGCTGTAGGGTGCATGAGGAAGAACAGTCCACTGAAGTTTTGTGAGCTCCTCTCGGGTGCGAAGACTTGTGTGAGGTCTTGCGTTGTCATGAAGAAGTTCGTTCAGATTTTTGTGCCTACGAACACGCTGAAGTCGTTTCTTCAATTTGTGAAGAGTAGCACAATACACTCCAGAGTTGATCGTTTGACCATGGGGAAGGACATCGAACAGAATAACCCCTTCAACGTCCCAGAAGACTGTAACCATGACTTTACCGGCTGAGGGTATGGCTTTAAACTTTTTCTTGGTAGGAGAGTGGGTGTGGCGCCACTCCATTGATTGCCGTTTTGTTTCAGGTTCGAAGTGATGAACCCATGTTTCATCGCCTGTAACAATCTTTGACAAGAAATTGTCACCCTCAGCCACATGACGAGCAAGAAATTCCGCACAGATGGTTCTCCTTTGCTCTTTATTGTGTTCGGTTAGACAACGAGGGACCCAGCGGGAACAAACCTTTGAATATCCCAACTGGTGAAAAATTGTGACAGCACTACCAACAGAGATGTCAAGTTGAGCACTGAGTTGTTTGATGGTGATCCGTCGATCATCTCGAACAAGTGTGTTCGCACGCTCCGCCATTGCAGGAGTCACAGCTGTGCACGGCCGGCCCGCACGCGGGAGATCAGACAGTCTTGCTTGACCTTGCGGCGATGATGACACAAGCTTTGCCCAACGACTCACCGTGCTTTTGTCCACTGCCAGATCACCGTAGACATTCTGCAAGCGCCTATGAATATCTGAGGTGCCCTGGTTTTCCGCCAAAAGAAACTCGATCACTGTCCGTTGTTTGCAACGCACATCCGTTACAGACGCCATTTTAACAGCTCCGTACAGCGCTGCCACCTGTCGGAAGTCAATGAAACTATACGAGACGAAGCGGGAATGTTTGAAAATATTCCACAAGAAATTACCGGTTTTTTCAACCAAAATTGGCCGAAAGAAAAATTGTTGCATTACTTATTGAACTGCCCTCGTATTTTCTAAACTAGGTGTAGACGTAGATATTTCTGCTACTACGTAAATGACATAAAACTGCCCTGTATAGAGCACTGAGAAAATATGAACAACATTTTCTTTTCCTTCCGCACAAATTAACTTTCTCGGCTTTTGTATTTCAGATGTAGAAGTGAGCTTCAAAGGAAGGTGCTCGCCACTTGCTGGCTAGCTGCAATCCGACCTGACGTCACGTCATGGGATCGTCCGAAAAGCAGATACATGCAGCATGAATCTTCTGTTGTGCAACAGTACAATCACTACTACGTCTAATCAGCATGTGTTTGTTGTAAAGTTATTTCTCTGGGAATTTTACGTTTTTGGTGTAACTGACGCATGTATTTATCAATCACATCAGAGCATTTGTTTTTATGATGTATTTTGTGTTAAAGATGTCCTAAAGCATTGCAACACTTCTGTGCTAAAGGAGAATAAATATTTTGAAATAATTTTGCTTATTTATTGTATAGTTCTTAGCCTGCTTTAAATTTATTTTTAACTTTTACTGTACAAACAGATTTCGGAAACGGAATTTATTTCGTGGAATAAGTGTTTTAACGAAACAAATTTAATCGGAAAGCATCTTCATACAACAAAGAATGTTATAGGTGATGTAACTAGATTGTAAAATCTATATTTACAGACAAAATTACGTAGTAAAGGAGCTAAATTAAGTACTAAGTAACGTCGCTATGCTAATATAAGCGAGATGTTTCATAATATTTATAAATCGAATAAATTAAGCCTTACTAATTAAGTAAGGCACGAATATGATTACAATAAATAGTGTTGTGATAGGACACAACTAAATAGATTTAAGAATTAGTTCAGGGAAAACAATTTCACTTGGATGCAGAATTTTTGTTAATGAAATTGCCGTGGTGTAGCCGCTGCACGGTCATAGGCTTCTTAATACTCTGTGTGTGTGTGTGTGTGTGTGTGTGTGTGTGTGTGTGTGTGTCGTCCTTAGCGTAAGTTAGTTAGATTAAGTAGTGTGTAAGCCTAGGGACTGATGACCTCAACAGTTTGGTCCCATAGCATCTTAAAACGACTGTGGTATAGCCCATTTTTGTGTACATGAACGAATTTGTTTCGATATAACAGTCCTCGTCAATGATCAACTTCCGAAGAGGGCCACCGTTGCTGTATTTAACAATTTTTACGTCAGTTTCTGTGTTCATTTGCGTATGGTCAATGCCCACACTCGTCTGAAAACAGTGAGTATGCACAATCACTTCTCAGAGACTTTACGTGCCTTTCAAGGCAGCCGGGCGGTGTGGCGGGGCGGTTCTAGGCGCTTCAGTCTGGAACCGCGTGACCGCTACGGTCGCATGTTCGAATCCTGCCTTGAGCATGGATGTGTGTGATGTCCCTAGGTTAGTTAGGTTTAAGTCGTTCTACGTTCTAGGGGACTGATGACCTCAGATGTTAAGTCCCATAGAGCCATTTGAACCTTTAAAGGCAACTGAGAAATGATAGTCTGCGCTCATTGTTTTCAGAAAAGCATTGACCATACGCCAATAAACATTGAAACTGATGTAAAAATTGTTAAACACTGCAACGGTGGCCTTCTTCGGAAGTTAACCGTGGAGGAGGAAGGTTACACACAAAAGATCGTAGTGGAAAGAATAACTATTCAAATGAAAGTGGAATTTTTAATGTCTCAAATTGGACTAGAAAATATTTCTCCTAGCGCCAAACAGATACCTAACCCCGTACAGATACCTCGTAAACTTTGATTCTGAATTTTTGAAAGCTATGAATGTACTTGAAAGATTTAAGACGAAAAACGTGACGGCATGAATATACAATAGTAAGCAGGTGACTATTCATACATGAAATGCTCAGTTTCTCTTCGCGTGACTCGAGCAAAATACCATTCCCTTCTGTGTATATCCCGCGAAAAGACCATGAAGCCAGAAATTCGAAAGATTAGAGCTCACGTAGGCTTAACAGCAATCTGTTTTCCTGCAAACTACGAGATGGCAGTCTTACACAAAGTATCCTTTACCACACGGAAGACAAATTGAGTTAATATTGCATTCTCATACAGGTCTTAGCTATGTTTAAAATGTCAAGTCATTAGTTCATCTGAAAGTTAGTTTAAAATATATTGCGAAAATTTTCCGAACAAATAGACGGACAGACCACAGCATTGGCCTACAGAAGTTTTCTTCATGAAGAACTGCAGAATCAGGATACAAACAGAAACCGAACACGACTAAAAGCACACGCACAACCTTACTGTATAAAAACTATACTTTCCGAAATACTCACCTAATATAGAAAAGACATCGGAACAGATTACTGTATGATAGACGTTTTAATAGCGCGTATTGTGCAGTGAGTAATATAGCTACGATCACAGAAAACAGCGCATACAGCAGGAAAAAAGTTGAAGCAGATTTTAAAATGTTTGACCATTCTTGCAAATATTGCTTATTTCTATTTTAGTAACAAGTTTCTTCAAGTTGTAAGGAGGCAGTAGATACCACAAGCAAAAATTCGATGGTAGGGAACAGCCTTCGATTTTTTGCAGCATCACAATCTGGGATCGCTTCAGCACTTTCTTCTTGAGCAATGTCAGAATATATGGCATACGCACGAGGGGAAAATAGGCACACTTTGCTAAAGTAAGAGGACTTCCACTATCATGCCGATGTAGTCAACGATAAGTCGCAGCGGGCTTGGACGTTGGTTTCTGATACCACCTATTCTGAAGCTTTGCTTTTTGATTAGGCCCTTAAAAGCGTCATGTACACACAGTCCGAAAAAACTGCGAGACGCCTTCCTGGCGTATAAACTACTTGAGTGCGCTAACTACGCTGGCAGCTTTAACTAACAAGTGTAAACAGATATGCATTTGACAAATCAGTTATTAGGCAGTGTTAGAGTGGACCTACGGTAGAGGTGTGTCAGCGTTGTTGTCTCACAGATCTCGATGGAGCAACATCGTTTAAAGACTTTCTTTAGAATGTTTGGAAGGGAATAGCGTGTCCAAAACGTTACGTAAAGCTTGAGTCCCAAACTAAAAACAGCGATGCGGGGCACCTGGAGCAATTTGATTGAAATGCAGACTGCGGACTTTTTTTTTCTTCTGGGGAAACATCACAGATGACGGGACTTGGTGTTATAAATACGTACCTAAGATAAAGTGCAAAATTCACGCGGAGGGCCTAATCTTTGACGACATAACATTCAAGCCGTGACGCCAGAGATCAAAGAGATTCAAAAGGGATTTTCTAACAGTTTCATATAGCTACATTAACATTCCGCACGCTTCCTATTGAAATAAGGGACAGAACACCTGACTCATTAAAACTATTTTCTCTATTTTTTTAGCCAACCTCGAAACGTTTTTACCGCTTGATACAGCAATACCGTAAAAAGTCTTGGACAACAAACTGTAACTGTTTGTCAATAACTTTGTAGGTAACCATGTGAAGATTACAGTATTGCATTCAGCTGTAAGAATGGATTCTGAACATTGATAGTCATGTTCATTTTTGTTCTTGTTCGATATTTCCTCTACGTGTTAGGGTGGCACCATAATCAGTGGGTTTATTTTACTGCGAAACATAATATATTCGACAGATAGACTGAGATGATTATAGCTGTGCTCAAGGTTTCTACAAACACATGACAGCACATGTTATTGCTCACTTATTTTGTTCTGGATGGAATTTTTACTTTACTATACTTTCTAGTAAAAATTAAAGCTGTCTTAATTTCCAACATTTGGTTTGAACACCACGTGTTCGCATTGCAGGTGCGCTAACCAAATTTTCCTCGGACCTTCGTAGACTGTATCCACTTGTAGTGAGATCTCCACTTTAATGTGGATGCTAAATTGCAATGCAATATGCCGTTTTCATATAAATGACAGTTGAAAGAAGTGAGAAGCGATTTCTTGAACTAACCTGAGATCGAATACCAGATGTTAGTTTTTGTAATGTGGCACTAAAACATGTCAGTGTAAAAGTACTTAGTTACACAATTTGTAAAAGAATACCAATACAGATTTTCACCAACACTTATACAGGGCTACCTGTATAACATGACAATTCACTGCATGGATTGATTAGAAAAATCATAACTTTTCTAATTTTATATCTGAATAGGTTTTACATGTATATACAAATACTACCATTCAGTTTACTTCTCAGTGAAAACACTATTCCGTAACGTCTCCTTCTCTGACGCAGAAAGTGACCGTTCTATCAAAAAATGTGTAATCGCTGTATTTACAACCGTTCCACCTCGTGAGAGTTGGACAAAAATATGGAAATAGCAAAACACAACACGTTACCTTGTTTAATACGGTGTAGGTAACCCGTTGTCATAAACAGCTTCCTTTCGTCTCGGAATGGATAAAGTCCTGTATGCTTTCAGAGGGAATCTTATTCCATTCGTTCTGC
Organism: Schistocerca piceifrons; assembly: GCF_021461385.2. Taxonomy (NCBI): domain Eukaryota; kingdom Metazoa; phylum Arthropoda; class Insecta; order Orthoptera; family Acrididae; genus Schistocerca; species Schistocerca piceifrons. Next base: position 203,464,618 of record NC_060138.1, on the reverse strand, counting down.
AAAATAGTCGCAAGTTCAAGTAACGATGATGGGGATGAATAGTGATCGCACACCCTCCTCTCGAAATTATACCATAAAGATTGAATAACTGAAGTCTAGCTGATGGCCAAGGGAGAAGTGACAATTCAGCCTCGTACTCACAAAATCAGTCCAGGACGACGCGAGTTGTGTGGACAGGGGGCCCTTTCGTCTTGAACACGCCATCACCTACGAGGAGTAAGCATTGTACCATAGGATGGACATGATCAGCCAAAATGGCACTAATGCGATCTTCCCGAGTAGCCTGGGGGCCCATGGAATATCACGATAGGGCTACCCAAATCAAGTCGTTTCCATGTTTCACTCTTTAGACTAAAATCGGCCAGAAGTTGCATACACTGTGAAACAAGACACGTCCGGGCAACTTTGTTCCAAAGTTCCATAGTCTAGGTTTTATTGCTACAGCAATTACTGATGAGTGATTTTGGAATTCTAGCTCGCCCTACAATTCTCCGCTTGTGGAGCTCCTTTCGTGTTTTGGTGCTGACAGGATTCGCGAATGAGACGTTCAGTTCTGCAGCGACGTTGTAGCCCTCGTTCTGTTATTTTGTCGCAACGTTTGGAAAAATGTCGGCTGAACTTATTTCCGGCTTTAGCCAGCTCTCTGTACCTACAACTATTTGAGCTTCAGTGCTTTCTATTAGGGCTTGGAGCTCTGGTTCTTTCCCAACCCGGCTATGACAATATACAACACCAATCGTTTCTAAAACTACCTTACTGTGTTTTACCTGCCCGCTTTTAGACGGACGCCGCTTCTGTGATTCTCTGAGACCCTGTAACCTAAAAAAAAAACACCCCGTCCCTTCCACACAGCCCCCGCTACCCGTGTAGCCGCCTCCTGTGTGTAGTGGACTCGTGGCCTATGAAGCGGAACCCGGAAACCCACCACCCGATGGCGCAAATCAAGGAATCTGCAGCCTACACGGTCACAGAACCAACTGAGCCACTGATTCAGACCCTCCACTCGGCTCTGCACCAAAGGACCACAGGCGGTTCTATCGACAGTGCTGCAGATGGTGAGCTCCGCCTTAATCTCGGAAGCAAGACTGGCAGTCTTTACCATTTCCGCTAACCGCCCGAAACCAGACAGAACCTGCTCCGATCCAATGCGACACGTCATTGGTACAGACATGAGCCACCACCTGCAGCTGGCTGCACCCTGTACTCTTCATGGCACCCGGAAGCACCCTTTCCACATCCGGAATGACTCCCCCCAGAACGCACACGGAGTGCACACTGGCTTTCTTCCCCTCCTTGGCAGCCATGTTCCTAAGGGGCTCATTACGCGCCTAACGTTGGAGATCCCAACTACCAGCAAAGCCACCCTCTGTAAATGCCCAGACCTTGGAGGCCGAGACGCTTCCTCTGGAACAGGTTTTTATGTTGGTAACGCCACGTAGCGCTCTGTATGAAAACCGCTGACTGCGCTGTGTGCAGTCTGAGACTGGCTGGACTCATTTTTGGAATATTGGTTAGTGTTGCGTCGGGCAGTTGGATGTGAACAGCGCGTAGTGTTGGGCAGCTGGAGGTGAACCGCCAGCAGTGGTGGATATGGAGAGAGGGATGCCAGAATTTTGAGAGGTTACTATGACCGGACGATCTGGACGTGTCAGTCATAAAAAGGAAATTTGTTTTATTGGAGGTCACAAATTATATATCTATATGATTTTTGAACGCTATTAAGGGAAATACATTGTTTGTTCTCTATCAATCTTTCCTTTGCTAACGATGCCTATCAGTAGTTAGTGCCTTCAGTAGTCAGAAACTTTTATTTAGCTGGCAGTATTGGCGCTCGCTGTATTGCAGTGGTTAGTCACGAAGATTTTTATGAGGTAAGTGATTCATGAAAGGTAAAAGTTATTGTTAGTCAGGGCCATTCTTTTGTAGGGATTATTGAAAGTCAGATTGCTTTGCGCTAAAATATTGTCAGTTTAGTGATGATGATCAGAATAAGTAAAGAGAAAACTGAGTACGTTGAGTTATGCTCAGCTGTTTGAAAATGAAATAACGTAAGAGTTTTTCCAGCACTGTAATTCTTTACATACAAAGGGGAAGTTTCAGCACCAACACGTTCATTTAGCTCCGACATAATGCGCTGAAAGCTACATAGAATGCTATTCTGACCACAAATGGCACTTGTTACGTATTGAGGACATTGCACAGGTGCTGTTCGTGCTCAAATATAACAGAACGACCAATAGGATTGGCCAGCGCCTGCATTTTGGACCATGCATTTCTCGCGGTGTTTCCTCATTTTTGTCCAAGCCAGTAATGCATGAACTGTGTGAAAACACAGGACAATTTTCTAAATCCTATATTAAAAACATTTTTTATAGTAAAAGTTATGTCAATGCTCTTGTCAAAAGTTGACTTTCTGAAAACAGTACAATTATGCAGCTTCTATTTAAGCTACGGTCGCAGGTTCCAATCCTGCCTTGGGCATGGATGTGTGTGATGTCCTTAGGTTAGTTAGGTTTAAGTAGTTCTAAGTTCTAGGGGACTGATGACCACAGATGTTAAGTCCCATAGTGCTCAGAGCCATTTGAACCATTTCTTCTATTTAAACAGCAACCAACCACAAGAATGGCTTAAAAAGTTTATTTAAAGGAGTTTGTTTAAAACAAACCATTATCAGTTTCGAATTTTGTTACGAATCCATCTTTAGATGCATCTTAAAGAATTTCTTTCCTACTGGGAGCCTTGTTTTGTGCTCTTTCGTGGCTTGGGTCACATACGAAGTTTTCGTTCGCAGTCCCGTAAATTTAGAAGAGATCTTTCCTTTTTTACCTTCACAGAAACATTCATGATTATTTGCAAGTACAACATGAAATATGGCGGAACTTACGCGGTATACATCTCTGTGCAACGAATTCGTCCTGTATTTGTTACGCACTTTAAAGCTACCACGTATTACTCAGCTATTGATTCAGCGTGACATATATTGCCTGCAAAAAAAAAAAAAAAAGCCTAGAAAGAATGGTCGGTTGTCGCAACTTTCTACTCGTACGCAACACCGGTGGATGTGTAAATGACTAAGGACACAGTTCTCAGTGACAAGAAGACCGGTCCACTGACTCGTTCAGTGTTGTTACCAGGTACCAGGCCTGATAGAATATACGAGCATAAGGGGCATGAACAGCGTCAGATGTTGACTGATCACTGTGAAACGGCGAAGGACACGGAGATGTCACGTAGTCGTATGTATCAGTGTTATCGACACCTGAGAAGTAGAGGATCAATGAGCATACGGGCTCAAAAGCGGCTCGCACCAGCATGATCACTCCTCGAATTCCGATATCATCGTCACTGCACGTGAAGGCAACTGCCACCCAAGGCCCCGCAACGCCTGTACTCTCGCCTCCTGCACCCTTGCTTGTCTCATAAGTGATTTGCACGTGATGCTATTTAACTCGTGGTTGTCATGACTTTACTTGTCGTTAATGGAAATGTGGTCAGAAGTATCCGAACGACCTGATTACGTCACACATGTCACATTGGTGTAACATCAGCATCTCATGGATAACGCACTGGCATCACGTCGCATCTTTACCCACATTTAAGTGTTCATAATTTGCTGCGTGTGCATTGTGTCGAGAGTAGCATGCTTCAATGTATCCAAACGGTCTGCACTATTGCTCTCCAAGTTATGAACTTAAGGCAATGTGTGTGTGTGTGTGTGTGTGTGTGTGTGTGTGTGTGTGTGTGTGTGTGTGTCATTTGTGACATTCAGGTACTGTGCTCCAAAGTATCCGAACGACCTGCGCACTGACGCGACGCTGAAGTGTAACTACAATAATTCGATTTCACAAGCGTCACTGCACTCTCGGTCAATCGTTCGAACAGACTCACTGCTTTCAAACAATTGGCTCTGTGCTACATACTCAGAGGGTATTTGTTATGAATAATAAATGAATTATGTTATTCCAACTACACGAGTTTCCTCCCACAATTCTTGATGTCATGTCAGCATCACAGTTATTTGGCTCCCAACTGCTTTTCAAATATTTGATATAAGACACTTTGATATTAGAGTAAGTGCACGATAGGAAGGGAGTGCAGAAAAGTAATGCCTCCCAATTTTTAAAGCGAAAACTGTTTTTTTGAGGCATCAGTCTTCTGACTACTTTGATGTGCTCTGCTACGGAACCCTCTTTTGTGCCAACCTCTTTATCTCAGATTATTACTTGGAATATACATACTAAATTATTTCCTAGATGTATTCCAACCTCTGTTTTTCTCTACAGTTTAACGTTGATAGCTCCCCCTAGTACCATTGAAGTTATTGCATGATGTCTTAACAGATATTGTATAATCCTGTCCCTTCTTCTTGTCAACTTTTTCCACATATTCTTTTCTTCGCCCATTTTCTGGAGAACCTAGTCAGTCCTTACGTTATTAATCCATCTAATTTTAAACATTCTTCTGTAGCGCCGCCTCTCAAATGCTTTGATTTCCTTCTTTTTCTGCTTTTCCACAGTCCATGTTTCACTACCATACAACGCTGTTCTCAGAAATTTCTTCCTCAAATTCTTATATTTGATACTAATAGACTTTTCTTCGCCATAAATGCACATTTTGCCAGTTCTAGTCCGTTTATTTATTTCTTTTTGCCCCGACTGTCCTAAGTTATTTTGCTGCCTAAACAGAAGTATCCCTTAACTACTTCTACTTCGTGATCACATATCCTGATAACTTTCTTGTTGTTCTCATTTGTGCTACTTGTCATTACTTTCGTTTTTCTTACTCTCAGTCCATATACTGGACTCGTTAGACTGCTCAGTCCATTCAGCAAATCCTGTAATTCTTCACTTTCACTGAGGATAGCAGTCTCATTAGTGAATCTTACTGATATCCTTGCTCTTAAAACTTTTGAAATAAACTTTATTAACATTTTAAGTTTTTTTTCCTCACTTCTACATATTTATTACTCAACATAGTCACACTGGTGATGAAAACATTTCTTCCAAAGAGGTACCAGTTGATTGATACTACCGCTGTAGAATGTCTTTGTTGATGAAGCCACAACCTCACCTTTGCTTGAACCGCTTCATCATTAGCGAAGTGAAGTTCTCAAAGATTTTCTTCAGATTTTGGAAACATATAAAAATCAAATGGGACCAAGATGAAACTGCCTTCATGGTGCAGTGATACGATGATGTCACAATTCCAGGACTGATGATGTCATGGCCTTGGTGATGCGATGATGTCAGAATTCTGCGAGCGTTGAGGTCATGGCCTTGATGCAATTAACCGAATGCGATGATGTCAGAATTCTAGGAATGCTGATGTAAGAGCACCTTTTGGGACCGTATGTCCACTGGTCCTCCACTGACTGAATTTGAAAGGGTCTCGATTTGGATGGCTGGTGGAATTGTGCACTATCCAGTTTTTTGGAGCTTTCAGATGTGACAATGGCCCAATGCAGGATTTTAAGAGCGCGTTAGGGATAGCGTACTCGTTGCCAATTTTCTGGTCGACCATATCCGACTACCACAAGGGAGGATCACCCTGCGGCCGGTGTGGTCGTGCGGTTCTGGGCGCTTCAGTCTGGATCCGCAAGTCCGCTACGGTCGCAGGTTCGAATCCTGCCTCGGGCATGGATGCGTGCGATGTCCTTAGGTTAGTTAGGTTTAAGTAATTCTAAGTTCTAGGGGACTGATGACCACAGATGTTAAGTCCCATAGTGCTCAGAGCCATTTGAGGATCACCCTATTGTGCTCCAATGATATTCTAAGCCCTTCACATCTGCGCTTGCCATTATAGAACAAGGAATGTAATCACTGCAACTTTCTATGTCTCCCGCACCATTCGTCATAGAATAGCAGCAACTGGCCTAATAAATTACCATCCCATTTGTCGGCTGTCCTTAACATAACACAAACGGATGCGGATATCTTTTTAAGACAGCTGTCAGTTTATGAAGTGCATGACGCACACATTCTGACTTTGTTTTATTTCGACCGGTTTCGGTCATAAACCATGTTCACTGTCGTCGAAAAATTTTGGCTGCAGATGAGTTTTCCGACGACCATGAACGTGGTTTATAACCGAAAGCCGTCGGAATAAAATATAAAGTAAGTCAGCATTTGTGTCTCAAGCATTTTATAAAGTGCCAGCGGCTGCATTTGGAGTAGTTCGTGGACTTATGATGATTGGCGTCGCTCTTTGTTCATTGATCAAGCGCAGTGTCGCACTATACTGGAAGACCACCGTCGGAAAATGTGGCGGCGACCTGGGGAGAGGTCCCTTCTTTTTACAATGTTTTAAAGAAGCACAGTGGTGGTACTCCTGGCGACATTGTGCGGGGAACCATCGATATGACATAATGTAGTAATAGTGAAGGAGGAGGAGGAGGAGGAGGAGGAGGAGGAGGAGGAGGAGGAGGAGTAGAAGTAGAAGAAGAAGAAGGAGTAGGAGTAGGAGTAGGAGGAGGAGGAGTGGGGAGTGGGGAGTGGGGAGTGGGGAGTGGGGAGTGGGGAGTGGGGAGTGGGGAGTGGGGAGTGGGGAGTGGGGAGTGGGGAGTGGGGAGTGGGGAGTGGGGAGTGGGGAGTGGGGAGTGGGGAGTCTGGTGGCGCAACGGTACATCACGGGTATCTTCCCTCCTCGTGTGTTCTCTCACGTTTCACCTGCCAGCCATGGCACCTGTCTCTATGAAATGTCTACATTTTTTGAGGTAATCTAAGGGCCTGCAAGATACCCTGATCAATCCACAACAGAACATTACAAGGACCAGCTCAAACGTCAACTCTGTCCAGTATCCATGATATTGATGACCAGTTGCAGCACTTGTTTGCCTGGTTGTCTAAGTAGAGGATATAAAGGCTTTGCAAACCGAATTAGTGCATGCATCCAGGATACTGATAAATGGGCTCATAATGACCAAGTTCTTTGTAAATTAGTCTCTATTTTGCAATCATGCGGGTGTGTGAAACTTACGGACGAAAGTAACTTTTGCTTGATGATTCACTGCCAAGTAATACAGCTCTTGAACTTGGACCACACGTAGACAGCACTGCTACAGTACAGTAGGTAACTGAAAGAAATACGCAATGAGAGGAACAGAAGCGACACTTTTATTCAAAGGCAATAATTGGGTTGGGGTTGGGTTGTTTGGGGGAAGAGACCAAACAGCGAGGTCATCGGTCTCATCAGATAAGGGAAGGATGGGGAAGGAAGTCGGTCGTGCCCTTTCAAAGGAACCATCCCAGTATTTGCCTGGAGCGATTTAGGGAAATCACGGAAAACCTAAATCAGGATGGCCGGACGCGGGATTGAACCGTCGTCCTCCCGAATGCGAGTCCAGTGTGCTAACCACTGCGCCACCTCTCTTGGTGGCAATAATTACACTGAAGTCACTGTGCTTCATGATGGCGCTCTGAACATTATAAGAGACGACACATGGTTGTCAAGAGGGCGTGTGATTACCACTGATAGCAATTCATGCTGTGCAACTTGCTCCTATGACGATCACAAGGTTGGTAGGGAATTCTTAAGATAGGTTGTTCCTTTTCTCCGCCAACTGCTGGATGGTCTTTGGGGAATTTGGACGTGCTGCGATACCTCTCCCAAACGCATCATACATGTAATAGACGGAAAGTCGAGGAAACGGGCAGGCCGGTCCAGTCCAGTCGCCGAATATGACATCATTGCAAGAGTTCCATCTGCGCTCTTGCATACGGTCGCGTATTGTTATCCATGAAGTCAGAACTGAATGCAGGTCTGAAAAAAGCATGGGGAAGGAGTATAGTGTCACAAAGTTGACCGATGAGTGTACAGTTTTACAAAATTTGAAGGTCATTACATCCGTTCTACATTATGCCTCCCCACACACCACCAACTGGACCACCAAAACGATCATGTTCGACAGTTGCATCGTTGCCATTCTCCAGCACTGTCGAACATGATCGTTTTGGTTGTGTTATGATGAGCGGAGCCCGATGATAATAATGAGATTCATTGCTGAATGTAACGCAATGGCATTCATCAGCATCCTGTGCTTTCCGGTCCCGTTTGTGCTGTGGTGTTAACGGCACCCTACGCATGGGACGGCAATTCCATAATCCAGCTGCTACTGCTCTCCGATCAATGGTGAGGGTAACACGGTGTGTTGGAAGGAGTCCCTTTCTTGTTCTCTGACGGAGGGCACAGACGTACAAGGTTTACGATGTGCTTGGTGCACAATACGACGAACCACTGTTGTGATGGTCAGACGTGCCTTGACGGCGATTGTGCCTCCCTCACGTTACTATGCAGTCCAATATCGGACCAAGGTGACATCCGTATGCCCCACTGCACGATTCGACCAACTGGCCAAATGGAGACACAATGAGGCCCTTTTCAAACGGTCAGGTGCTGATGACGGAGTCTCAGACGACTACGGTTTATCTCCGTGTCCTTCACAGTGATCACACAACGTCTGACACTGTTCATACACCTGCCGGGCCTGGTAACAACACTCAACACTCTGGTAGCTGTTGTACCTGTCACAGAAAGCTGCGACTGTAATCATTTACACATCCGCGAACGGCCTCTTTACATACAAAGTTACACTGACGTCCGACAGTGTCGTGTGATTTTCCTTTTTTGTCAGGCAGAATATATGCGCTGAAATTAAATGAAAACATGGATTTCGTGATTTTGGCGAGCAGCGGATGATCACAGAATGGAACCTGTGTATTCACGTTGCGCAAACGCTATATTTATTATCCCCAGACTAGTTCTGACGGGAAACCACTATAATTTGGTTTATGTATACTCAGATAGTCGTATATAGGCCTACACAAGCGATTCAGTGGCGTTTATCAGTGACAGTCGACTACATGAGCAGCTGAGGGGAATGCAGCAAACAAGCACATTCCAACCCAGTTTCAACCCTATCGCCCTGGTATAACAAACTGGTATAGCTTGCAGACAGGTGATTGCCTGGCTAACAGTAACGACACCACAAAATTACACAGCATTGATTAGCAATGCTTCTATGCAGGAAGATAGTCTTCAAAGCAGTCATCTACGAAATCGAGATCAACATTTAACGTAAATTACGCTGCATTAATGCTCACTAAATCGTCATATCACAGAAAATAGGCATTATTTAAGGTAGAACGTAAATTTCGTTAAGAACAGTCACTCTTGTCGCAGATGACACGCTAGTTGACGAAAAACAAAAAGTTATGTGGGTAGTGTCATGTACAGAATAGGAAAGGTAATAGGTAAATATGGAACAGAAGCATGAAATTAATGAAAACAATATTAGAAATTACTATTTTCGCAGGGAATTAGATTAGGAAATGAGACACTTAAAGTAGTAAAGGAATTTTGCTATTTAGGGAGTAAAATAACTGATGATGGTCGAAGTAGAGAGGATATAAAATGTAGACTGGCAATGGCAAGGAAATCGTTTCTGAAGAAGAGAAATTTGTTAACATCGAGTATAGATTTAAGTGTCAGGAAGTCGTTTCTGAAAGTATTTGTATGGAGTGTAGCCATGTATGGAAGTGAAACATGGACGATAACTAGTATGGACAAGAAGATAATAGAAGCTTTCGAAATGTGGTGCTACAGAAGAATGCTGAAGATAAGGTGGGTAGATCACATAACTAATGAGGAGGTATCGAATAGGATTGGGGAGAAGAGAAGTTTGTGGCACAACTTGACTAGAAGAAGGGATCGGTTGGTAGGACATGTTTTGAGGCATCAAGGGATCACAAATTTAGCACTGGAGGGCAGCGTGGAGGGTAAAAATCGTAGAGGGAGACCAAGAGATGAATACACTAAGCAGATTCAGAAGGATGTAGGTTGCAGTAGGTACTGGGAGATGAAGCAGCTTGCACAGGATAGAGTAGCATGGAGAGCTGCATCAAACCAGTCTCAGGACTGAAGACCACAACAACAACAACTATTTTCGCTATCTAATAAACTAGTTTTCATGAATTTTAGAATTAAAAAGAACTACTGATAGCGAGTTTCCGATGCAACTATACTGCGCAACGAAGTTAAAGGATGTCTTTTCGAATTTCCTTAACTTTGACGCATAAGTTTGAAATTTTGCTTAAAGGTGCCTACAACCTTGCTCTGTTACTGTGCAAAAGCATGGCGGGCTCGGTGACACTTCAAACAGCAAGGTGTCGACACATGCGAAGGAAATGCCTGAGCTCAGAAGTTCATGTGAAGTGTGTTAATGATGTCACATTGGCACCAAATTTCACCATAATTCTGCTCAACGCCACCGTAGATATGTCACACGAGGGTAAATCGTCACACCCCCTCTTTCCCACATTTGATCCCTTCTTTCAACATCTCTGCAATAAAGGTGAGAAACGCGACTCCCAGACTTAAATCACGCGGTTTTATTATGGGTGGCTAAGGAAAACATTTCAGTCACCAGCAGCTCATAATAGACACAAAAAGTTCTCAGAACGTGGAACAAAAGGCGCGTAAATGGAACCACCTCTTACTCTGGGGAATTAATTCCACACATTTCACGGACGAAAAGCGACAGTTCGTAGCGTGATGAACAACGGGATGACTTTGTTGACATTTTTTGACAATGCTGTCATTCCCTGGACGATTCAATCTTTCTCAAAGGACATCGTGGGCCTGAAACGTAATTGAATGTTATCTCGCCCTCTGGCGTGTGGCACGAACTCAAGTTTTGCTCTGGTGTATGGAGTGGAACTACTTGGGACCGTTTAAAACAATTCTCCCTCTCTCTCGGCTTGATCACAGGGGGATGTGACATAGATGCATGTGTGTCTACAAAGGCAAACCTGTGCACCATTGCTGAGCACGTTAAAAATGTATTTGTACAGGACAGGTCATGCCATTAAGTGATATCTAAGCCTTGGCGCTATGGGCAAAGCTTTCGACGCACGCTACAGTCCGTATGTGCCCAGCAAATGCTAATGCTGAGATGTAGCACAACTCAGCTGTTTCGTTTTGATGGACAAGCATATCATTCCGCAGACAGCTCTCACTCAGTGTAATGCTTTTGTTTCACACATTATAGTCTTTGCTGTCAGTGCTGGGTAAGGAGTCTGAATGTTGACGAGCTGCACTCTGGGTCATCTCAGCACAGTGGACTTGTTATAGGGCATACTACGGGGACACTTATATGAAATATTCGGTACCACGTTGTTACGTATTATACGATACACATTTCAGAGAATAGCAATGGTTGCTCTGCATTGTCTCAGGCAGTATTGCACGCGAGATACGTAAAATGCAACACACACACACACACACACACACACACACACACACACACACACACACACACACATATATATATATATATATATATATAATCATTTAAATACAATTAACAGGAATCCTTAGTTAGTGGAAAAGTATCTTATTGTAACTTTCAGTTGATGACATGCGCGAAAAAAACGGCCCAACCCTCATATTTAGAAATTGAGAAGAGCTGCCATCTGTTGCTGAGTGCAGTAAGTATCAAAATTAACGTTGGTCTCACCCCTAAATATAGCATTAGGATGTAATACAGCGCACAGAATTTCTTACATTTCGGTAGCTATGACTTCTGTAATTCCAAAAACGGGCTAACCTTTCGCTACACCCCGGCTTTCCTCCAGCAAAAAGTAGCTGAATAGCAGAACAGCCGAAACTGTGCCTTATGATCAAATAACAGATAATTAACTGTAATTTGAAAAGGTTTTGGGGCTGAGGTACGTTATATCGGGATTAATAAAAGTGTAAACACGAAATACAAACCTTGTGTAATATCTAATATCAAAAACGATATGAACCTAGATTAGAGTATATGAGGTGTTCAGTTGGCACATTCAGTACAGAATACAAAAAGTTAACACGAGGTTGTAGAAATGGAAAACTTTGACAAAAGTGTGAAAAACCCCATCGTGTAGCCGCGCGATCTAGGAGTGCCTTGTCACGATCCGCACTGCTCCCCCTGTCGGAGGCTCGAGTCCTCCCTCGGGCATGGGTGTGTGTGTGTCGTCCTTAGCGTAAGTTAAAGTTAGATTAAATAGTGTGTAAACTTAGGGACCAATGGCCTCTGCAGTTTGGTCCCATAAGACCTTACCACAAATTTCCAATTTCCAAAGTGTGAAAAGTCAGTGGAAATTATCGAAAGAGGAAGCGTAATCCACAGAATTGGCGCAAAGAAGTTATAATGGTGTAATGAAAAATGCAAAATCACAACGTTCAGATTGAGTCTATGTGAGAAAATGCTTCGATATTGGACCTGCAGGTACACGGGAGAAGCTGTTTCGTGATTTTCGAAGTCTGAGCAACTATGTTCTTCAAAATTATTATATATTTTGATATGTGAATTTGAATCCTTTCAGGCGGAGGTATACTGATGGAGAGGAATAGGTGGCAGATAACCAACATTTATAAGGTTACCGTATGTGAAGTAGATGTTCAGATTTGCAAGAGAGGTTGTCTAGCAATCTTCACTATAAGCAATGGACGCCTATCATGTGTGCATCAAATAAATAAATAAATACAAAAAATAAAATCTGAAACTCCTGAAGTTAGTTTCTGTGCAAGACAACAAAACACTAGATGTACATTCACAGTTACAGATTTGTGTGTAACATGACATTAAAAGCTAAATATTTTATTTAAGGTGGATAAGCAGGGGAGACGTTACAATCGCCCAAATAAATGCAACGCGGAGGACGAGGAATTTGGATGGGCTCATGTACGAGTAAATAGTTTTCCTACGCAGTCGAGTCACTACTACAGGAAAAAAAAATCCAATCTGCGTGCTGATCTAAATATTAGCAAGATGTAGATAAGTGCAAAGACAACAAGGAACCTCCTAGCCTTGGCATGTATTATAAAAATTTTATCAGTGTTTCAGTATAGGCTTTGCAAAACCACGTATTTGCATCTCCCAAGTTTATCACCTTAAGATGCAAATTTCATGTAAAAAATACAGTCAGAAAGAGAAAGAACTAGAACAAAACTGAACTTCCATGTTTAATAGGCTAGTACTGCCAATCAAAATCTGAAAACGGACTCAGAATGTTCAAAAACTTATAATTCTGTTATGGTCATTGTTTCCGTCAGTGGATACGTTGTTTTGTATCAGGCTATGATAGCGCCCATTGGCTTGATCTACTCGAGGCATACCTCATGTGTTATCACCAGATTTCCTTTTACAATACTTTTCACTGCAGTTAATGGTAATTTGTGGTTGTGGATGTTTGATAATGTACAGAACAAATGTTCACATATTACTGTTCCTCTTTATTATTATTTTACATGGTCTGTTCCAATATAAAGGATACGAGGGATCAGATTAGGCTTGTAGTACCACAACTCCTCTAATACAATTACAGCAGCAGAATAATTAATCTTATTTCCATAAAATGTTAAAGCTAAATCGTCGATTCGTTGCTGAGTGGTAGGAACAAGGAAGGCCAGGCGCAGGTCGTCCGGGTAGTTCCGGATATGGTCCCAGTTTCCATAAAAAAATTCCAACGCAGACATATGCTGTAAAGAACAATCTTTATTTAGAATGTAACCGTACCTTTACGTTTACAGAAAGTAATATACACTCTGTTCCTAACTACAAACGTTACATATTTTACTTCACTTTTTACAACATCGTTTTTCGCTGGTTCGTCTCCAGCTATTTCTAAACCAATATAAAATGGATTGACACCTTGAAACAGTTTGTTCTTACAATTGCATTGATTCTCCAAATCGGTCCACGATTTTACTTTAGTTATATCTGCACTGGTCTCTGGCTTTGAATACGTAACAAATTTAAAACGATTCCTTCTACTGTACTTTCGCCAAGGAACGCCTGAAGAACGTTCCGGTCTTAAACTAAAGGGACCTAACTTATTACTACACGCAAGTCGTACTTTTTCCAGTGCACCTTGATCCTCAAATATTTTTTTATTAGCTCTGTCATCAAATGTTAGTCTTTCTACTCTTACATTAATCCTATAAACATATGTTACAATCTTGTTAATAATTACAGATGCATATTTATTTGCAAAGAAGTTAAACTCGTCCTTAATGTCATAATGCTTTAGTGTACTAAAGTTCTGTGCATTCTCGTCATATTTCTCCGTTGCACCCATTTTCCCATATTCAAATCGTAAACCGTCGGACTGTGTATACTCCGTACGCCATTTACACATCCTGCCGAAATATGGCCTAGTCAGAATGTTCCGTCGGCGTATCCAACGCCTCGGGCGTGCACGGCGAGCCCGGGTCATCATCCTCGTCCGACGAAATGCATACAACCTCCTCCTCGGCCTCAACGTCCGACGTGTCCGACGCCACCTCCTCCTTCATATGTAAACAATGAATTATGTGGCAGTCAGCATGTCAATGTTAAAAATAAGCCGGGAATGGTTATAAAACACAGAGGGCTGGTTATATTTGCGTCTAATGAATTTACTATTGGTGATGAGGCATTAATATCACGGTTAAACGTAGTGCATGCTGACTGCCACATAATTCATTGTTTACATATGAAGGAGGAGGTGGCGTCGGACACGTCTGACGTTGAGGCCGAGGAGGAGGTTGTATGCATTTCGTCGGAAATGAAAGGTTTCCCGTTAAAAAAAAACTTTGATCTGGTTTTTTTTTTTTTTTTTTTTTTTTTTTTGCAGTCTCATTTACACAACCCCATTTTTATCCGTTTCTATGGGTTAGCCCATTTTTCTGCGCATGTCTTCAATTTTACGAAATTTACGGAAAAACTAATTGTTTCACTTATATAACTATCAGGTAGTAATCACCCAGAAATGTTAGTGTTAAAATGAGTTCAGTCATTAAATGGGAAATTGGTTGTCAAAATTCAATTATTTCATAAAACGTGACAACTGTTTTGGGTAGATTTCTTGCCAACTGTTGCACTGGAAGTTACGTTCACGCTCAAGGCATTATGTTTCTATAAAAACTGAAATCAGATTCATTTTAATTAATTCTGTAATTAACTGTTCTAGAACTTCCTGTTATTGAAAAATTATTATTCCTATCTTTTGAATTTCCGCATTATGTAAAGTACTCCAAAATATCTTAGCAGTAAAATTCCCATTCTAATTGACGAGATATTACTTATTTTGTGTCATGTAGGGTTAGTCACATGTCTCAAGAATTCTGTTATATTTGAAAAGCAAATTTAGAACTCACATTTGTTGTAATCAGTCATTTATTAGTTTTTCTTACGAAACAACCGAATTGTAACTCAGTTATTGCGCCTTTGTTGAACAATACCTTCAAAGAACTTGTATTGTTAAGAAACTATACGAGCAGTGAGCTTAAGAAGTCGGGAGAGGCACTAGATTGGCAGTAGGGTGGCAGTTAGTTCGAGTATATGATCTGTAAAGTCAGTTTCTTTGAGCTGGGAATTGTACGAATGTTCTGGAACATAATAAACATTAACATAAAACGGAAACTACGTGTTGATGTAAATCATTTAATATCCGTCTTTTTATATTGACTCCTGGATTTCTGCATTGAAGCAGTTAATATTATGCACCACAACTGACATTGAATTGGAGCCGCGCGGTTGGAGGCACCATGTCACGGATTGCGTGGCCCCTCCCGCCGGAGGTTCGAGTCCTCCCTCGGGCGTGTGTGTGTGTGTGTGTGTGTGTGTGTGTGTGTGTGTGTGTGTGCGCGTGCGTGCGTGCGTGTGTGTGTGTGTGTTGTTCTTAACATAAGTTAGTTTAAGTAGTGTGTAGGTCTAGGACCCGATGACCTAAGCAGTTTGGTTCCTTAGGAATTCACACACAGTTGAACATTGAATTGGTGGAGAGAAGTGCTCGTTAAGGATGCTGAAGCGGAGAATTACAGAGAAATAATCTGATATGAATGGAAGGCTTTAACAGAAACAAGCTTTTGATTAACGCATTAATGAATTCAATTAAGACACACATGATATGGAACTGACTATGATAGAATATCAACTGACTTTACAAATGTCTCCTATGTTAATTCTGTTGGTTTTCATTGTTACTTGAACGAACAAGTAACAAACTTTTAACATAAACTGGTAATCTACGAGTTCGTCAATCGACCATTTTTAGCTATAGCATGGTAAAGAGAGTGTGTTGGACTTGAAATGTTTATTTTGTTTTGCAGAACTTTCGTACGGAGACAGCTGTCTGACACTGAGATTCTCCAAGCCGTTGCTCCGTCTGGAGATGGCTGGTTGCAGCTTTGCATTGTGGAGGTGTCAGGTGTGTCATAGTGTGGTATCCGTTGTGCTGCAACGCCATCGGGAGGCGGGCCTCACTGCGTGACGTACTGGTCATTGCTCTCACCGTTGCACTACAACGCAGCAGGGTCGCACTGTTGCGTGGTAGGCAGATCGGTTCCGACGAGCAACAGCACCAACTCTTACCGACTGCCATGTTGCTGCTGCTACTGGTGTCGGCACAGACAGTGGAGCAATGGCTGAGAGAATCGCACATTCATCCCCGCACGCCAATGAAGGTGCTCATGTTGACAGGTGCACATCATGTTGCAAAACACCTTGTGTGTAAACCTATTTACCCTGAACCAGAAAATTCATTAAGAGACGGGCACGTCTTTAAGCCCCAAGCTGTGATTATTGTGTACAATGGAATGGATAACGAGTAAGAACGATGGACTGATTGTAGATTCCCCGGCTTTTGAAGACGACATGGCACTGATTGCTGATTCTCTTGAAACGGCAGCAGTGAAGGTAAACTGCCTCAGAAAACAGGCAGCCAAGGTGGGTCTTCAAGTGTCGCTGGAGAAAACAGAGTTCTTCACAAACATCAAAGAAGCTAACAAACAGATGTTACTAGACCAGGGAAAGATCAAAAGGACTGAGAAAGTTATCTCGGCTAATGGATTGAACCCAACTTATCAGAAAAAACGTCATTATTCATAAGAGTCGAAAAGTTGGAACTAGCGTATCGACTGACTATGAAAACCTACAACAAGGAATGCCTCTCACGCAACCTGAAACTGAAGCACTACACATCAGTCATATGACCAGAAGCCCTGCATGCCATGGAATGTCTTTCTATGAACCGGAGAAATTGGCAGTCAGAGAGAGAAGGATCCTCAGGAAGATCCTAGGCCCGGTAGAAGAAGCTGGGGAATTCAGAAGGCGGCATAACTCTGAGTTCTATGAACATATCGAGAGGCTCTCTGATTGTGCAAGAAAAAGAAGGGTAACTTTCTATAGCCATGTTGCAAGACTGCCAGCCGGCCGCTGTGGCTGAGCGGTTCTAGGCCCTTCAGTCTGGAACCGCGTGGCTGCTACGGTCACAGGATCGAATCCTGCCTCGGGCTTGGATGTGTGTGATGTCCTTAGGTTCCTTAGGTTTAAATAGTCCTAAGTTCTAGGGGATTGATGACCTCAGACGATAAGTCCCATAGTGCTCAGAGCCATTTGAACCATTTTGCAAGATTGCCTCCAAACAGATTGACCAACCGTCTGTTCACCTTCTGGCAAAACAAGAAGGTTCGCACCACTTGTCTGACAGAAACCGAGAAGGACATTAAATAACTGATCTCCAGAACATACAGTCTGAGAGACACACCCTGAAGGAAGTCCGAGGATTTCAGGAAAAGCCCAGAAGCAAAGGTACCCCCTGGACAGAAGAAAGAAAGGAAGGAGTTAGACCGACCGAGGATGCGGCAGTACGGGCAAAGATCAAAGCCCAGCAGTCGAACAAGCGTGGTTCAGGGTAGGCCCATTTGAAATAAGAAGAGGGAGAAGGCGAAGAATTTACGGTCCTCGCTATGGATCCTGAAGGGGAGAATTACAAAGAAATAACCTGATATGCATGGAAGGTTTTCATAGAAACAAACTTTCGATTAACACATTAATTCATTCATTTAAGACACGATATAGATCTGACTATGAAAGAATACCAACTCACTGTACAAATGTCTCCTATGTTAATTGTATTGGTTTTCACTGTTAAGTGAATGAACAAGTAACATGAGTCTTAGGTGCAACTGATGATCTGAAAATTACTCACAAACGTTTATCCAAACGAATAAAGTGACTGTTAACATGATGGTTGTGGAGAAACTGATGCATCTACGAATGAAGTCCTGAATTTGAGACTGATGATCGCAGAGACCTGAGGAATTGCGGACCGAGAGTTGTCCTATGATGCCGGTGGTGCTAATTACACTGAGGTGACAAAGATCATGGGATACCGCCTAATATCGTGTTAAACTCCCTTTTGTCCGGTGGACTGCAGTAACTCGACGTAGCATGGACTCAACAAATCGCTGAAAGTCCCGTGCAGGAATATCGAGCAATGCTGCCTCAACAGCCGTCCATAATTGTGAATAGTGTTGCCAGTGCAGGATTTTGTGCACGAACTGACTTCACGATCATGTCCCATAAGTGTATGATGGGACACACGTCAGGCGATCTGGGCGACCAAATCTTTCATTCAAATTGTCCACAACGTTCTTCAAACCAATCTAGAACAATTTCAGCCCAGTGACATGTCTGGGAATATAAGGTCCATAAAATGTTGCAAATGGTCTGCAAGTAGCCGAACATAACCATTGGCAGTCAATATGGGTCCAGTTGGACCAGAGGACCCAGTCCATTCCTCGTAAACACAGCTCACACCATTATGGAGCCACCACTAGCTTGCACTGTGCCTTGTTGACAACGTGGGCCCACACGCCACGGTATTCCAGTCGTCCAGGATCCTAGCGAAATGGTCACGAGCCTAAGAGAGGCGCTGCAGGCGATGTCGTGCTCAAGATTTTAAACATGGCTGAAACAGCAATTGTTGAAATTCTTCACGGTAAATGATGACAGCCAAAACAGTTGCAGGATAAAGATTTATTAAAATTCTTGACCACGGTTTCGGTATATATAAATATACCTTCATCAGAAGTAAAATATTTAAAATTACATCCTGCAATGGAGATTAATAAAACAATTGTGCCAAAGGCGTCGTCAGCAGTTAAAACATCATCTCTATTTATGTTTTAACTACTGACGACGCCTTTGGCACAATTGTTTTATTAGTCTCCATTGCAGGATGTAATTTTAGGTATTTTAGTTCTGATGAAGGTATATTTATATATACCGAAACCGTGGTCAAGAATTTTAATAAATCTTAATCCTGCAACTGTTTTGGCTGTCATCATTTACCGTGACGATGTCGTGCTGTTAGCAAAGCCACTCGCGTCGGTTATCTTCTGCCATAGCTCTTTAATGCGCAATTTCGCCGGACCGTCGTGACGGATACGTCCTTCGTGCGTCCCACATTGTTTTCTGCGGTTTTTTCGAGCAGCCTAGCTTGTCCGTTAGCAGTGACAACTGTACGCAAACACCGCTGCTCTTGATCGGTAAGTGAAGACAGTCGGCTGCTGCGTTGTCCGTGGTGAGAGGTAATGCCTACAATTTGGTATTCTCGGCACTCTTGGCACTGTAGATGTCAGAATACTGAATTCCCTAACGATTTTCGAAATGGAATCTCCCATGTGTCCAGCTCCAACTACCATCCCGCATTCAAAATCTGTTAAATCCCTTCGTGCGGCCGTAATCAAGACGGAAACGCTTTGACATGAATCACTTGAGTACAAATGACAACTCGGTCAATGCACTGCCTCTTTATAACTTGTGCACGCGATACAACCGCCATCTGTATATGTTCGTATTGCTATCCCACGGCTTCTGTCACCTCAGTGAATGCTCACATAAATAATCATCATGAACCGTGCATAACGCCACCACCAAGGGTGTGGCTCTGCAGTTCAGGAGGAGAGTCGAACTTTCGTCGACACGAACTCTGGACGCTGCTCGTCTGCTAATATGAGTCCCAAATGTGCACGGTTCTATTTCGCCGAATAAACACACCTTATGGGTAGAAGATGTGCACACCTCCCTGTTTCTCAGCTAACTCCACTACACTGATGTACTCAAGATGCACACTTCCCTGTCTCTCAGGAACTCCACTGCTGTGCACAGTTCCCCATCTCTTTCTCTCTCTCTCTCTCTCTCTCTCTCTCTCTCTCTCTCTCTCTCTCCCCCTCCCTCCCTCTCTCTCTCTCTCTCAGCGAACTCCTAAGGTTTTAACTGAACTGTACAGCCTGATATTCCTTCCCACCAAACAGGACATGTGCGCCAATCGCAGAATATTAACTTTCAGCCCAACAATCGCGAGATTCGTTCATGCACAAAAATCCCGACAAGAAAAACGCTCCACGATAATTTTACAATGACTTTTCGGTTTACCTTTGTTGTCTTAAAAAGTTGCTGCTTCCATTCTGTCTCCGCAACGCCATCAACATTTTCACCAATCGTGTATTTTCGCAACTAGCCTTGCATCAGAGGTCTTCTGAAAATAAAAATTGTGGTCGAGGTTAGGCTCTTAGTTTTCCTTCAAGACGTGTGTCTTTAGGAAAGTGTAGTATTGTTGTAATTCTTCAGTTTCTTCCGCCGTATTTCTTGCTCGAACAGTCCATGGGTGTACCGCCGGTCCATAATGTCCAACGGGCATTTCTTGAAGCCATTCTTCGGAGCACGAGAAAGCTCCGGCCTCCTGCTGACAGAATCCCTTAGCCGGGCTGCGAGGCAGGGCTTGGTCGTAAATGCTCAGCAGTTGACAAGCCCCCCTTCCCCGGCTCTAACACAAAACTTGGTTGCATAACGTTGCTCTAAATTCCACTCTTCTATTTTCGTAGCACACAACAAAAACACAACTTCACTGACCCTTCGAAAACCACGTGATGGTTGTACGGAGCTGAGTCTCAGTCTGAGCATCTGGAAGGGGTGAACACACCGGTCTACACAAGTTGAACAACACATCGTTGCCAGTGTCAGTCTCATTATTTTTCTCACACACATTGAATGTACAGGGTGACAATTATTGAACTATATGAAATAAAATAGTCGCAACTTCTGAGCGGATTGCGTTAGGACGTTCATACTGCACGGCTGGCCTCGGGGTATGATGGGAATTAGTATGCGCATGTATGGTTTGGTTTAGCGACGAAGTCCACTTTCATTTGCATGGTTTCGTCAATAAGCAAAATTGGCCCATTTGAGGGACTGAGAATCCGCAGTTCGCGATCGAGAAGTATCTTCACCCTCAATGGGTGACTGTATGGTGTGCAGTGTCCACTCACGGAATAATCGGTGCGATATTTCCTTGATGGCACAGTGGCTACCGAGCAGTACAAGAAAGCTTTGGAAGACGATATCATCCCCATTATCCAAAGTGACCCTGATTTTGACAAGACGGAGCTCGACCCCATCGAAGCAGGAGAATGTCTGACGTCCTGAAGGATCACTCTGGGGACCTCATTCTGGCTCTGGCATACTCAGAGGCCACTGGCATGGGCCTCTATTGGCCACCGTATTTTCCGGATCTGAAAACATGCGACTCCTTTTTGTGGGGCAATATTAAAGACAAGGTGTGTGGCAATAGTCCCAAAACTATTGCTGAGCTGGAAACAGCCATCAAGTGGTTCAAAAATGTGTGTGAACTCTTATGGGACTTAACTGCTAAGGTCATCAGTCCCTGGGCTTACACACTACTTAACGTAAATTATCATAAGGACAAACAAGCACACCCATGCCCGAGGGAGGACTCGAACCTTTACTGGGACCAGCCGCACAGTCAAACACGCACACCCATGCCTGAGGGATGACTCGAAGCTCTGCAGGGACCAGCCGCACAGTCCATGATTGCAGCGCCTTAGACCGCTCGGCTAATCCCGCGCGGCCATCAAGTGGTCTTCGACAGCATCAGTGTTCCGACATTTGGTCGGGTCGTGCGAATTTTCATTATTCATCGGCGCCACGTCATCGCCAACGATCACAGGCATACCGAATACGTCATAACCTAAAACCGAATATCTGTAGTGACATTTACATATTGAATAAAGTATGAGCACGACGTAGTTTGTAATTAATTTACGTTTTTTATATAGTTTTATAATTGTTACCCTGTACATTGTGAATAGTAATGGTCCCATAATAATCCCTTTGAGTACAACCGAGGTTGCATTTATGTCTGGTGATATCTCTCCATTAAGATAGTCCGTACGCTCGTATTTTGTTCATAAATCGATATTGCGGAACTGTATCGAACGCCTTCCAGAAGTGACGGAACACGACATGAAGCCATCAGAATGTGCCGCCCCTACTGGAGCACACCGTACAGCGGGAAGCGCAACTAGGGTATGTCGATGCAGAGGGAGGGGTGCGCCGGCTCCCTGAGGGATAAGGAGGCCTCGCCAATCGTCTCCTCGCAGCGCCTCACCTTTTGTTTTCGCGGCGCGCAGCTTTAAGTATTTTTTATTCCATTTCCTCGGGACCATTCATTTATCCGTCTGGCGGGCGCCGGTCCATTTATCTGCGCCCCAATCCGTCCGCCTGCGCCGACCCGTCCGAGATTGGTTCCGGAATAGAGCGGCTCCCCTCCCGGCGCTATCTGCCTTGTTTCAGCCTGCTCCATTGGCTGTCAATAGAAATGCCGACGAGCTGCCGTCGCCTGGGAACGGGCCTTGCGAAACGGGAGCTTCCGCATCGACTCAACGAACTTCGGCAACGTGCGAACTACAGGTTTATACCCTAAACAGAACGGAAAATGTCAGTGAAGTAAGGTTCCTTCCAAGAGTGGGGTGGTCCGAACACCTGTCGCTGACGTCGGACATATTTTCATGTCCGTCGGTAAAGGCTGAAAGCTTAGGCCGCCGGAAGCATGTACATGAGTTAAACGAGGAGTGTCTCGTATTGAACGAGCCAAAAATGATCGTCAGTATTCTTAATGGGACGATAATGTGATCATTTCTTGTGTACCCAAGACAGTGTTGTTTGGTTGTTACTGTTTAAAAGATATGTAAATGATGTAGTCATGTTGTACAAATGGAGAAGATGTCTTAATTATTGACGACGCCTTTGGCACAATTGTTTTATTAATCTCCATCGCATGATGTAATTTTAGATTTTTGACTTCTGATGAAGGTATATTTGTATGTACCGAAACCTTGGTCAAGAATTTTAATAAATTTTTATCCTGCAGCTGTTTTTGGCTGTCATCCTTTATCGTGAATAAATGATTTAGGGCAGGCAATGGCAACATTTGGTGACTCACGGGCCTGGTTCACATATTTACTGTAAGTTCGCTGGCCGCTCCATCACGTGACGCGATAGCAACCTTCCAGCGCACAAAGACAAAAGCATAATCTTCTTGATGTTAATGTTTACGGGATAAACAGTCACACTCCACCAACACTACGGTTCAATAGTTTTGATGCACTACATAAATGACATAGTAAATGGTAAGATTACCGGCAGTATTGGTAGCACTGGTAGGGAAAGAAACATAAATGAATGTGTAAGAGATAAAGTGGGAGTTGAGAAATCCTCTTTGTTGTTTGTTTATTTGGTTGTTTGCTTTGCGCATAATTAGAACCGCATATCATTCAGAATTAGTCTGCTTTGTGTTTTAATAATAAAAATTAAGTAAAAAAGTAATAAAAATTAGTCGATCGCCTAACTTCTGCGCATTTTTGTGACTGAAGCAACTAATTTTGATGCAAGTACAGTTTACATGCAAAAACATAAAAAATACTTATTTAGTGTTCGTATTTTGTACTCAATCGAATGTTCATCATCATGATCAAATTCAATAGTTTCTTGTTATTACTGATAATGCGAAAGTTGTTTATGAATAACGGAAAAATATTTTAAATAAAGTTGGACGAAGTACTGAAGTGATGTTTGATATACTTTTTTTTAAATTTTATCCTTTTGTTGAGGAAATAGCGGTTTCTAGCGCTATGTGATAACTATGTATCGTTTTATTTATTTTTACCACAACATTCCTATGTTTCACTTTACGGATCAACAATTTCCGAATAAAATCACTTACATACCCTCACTCAGCTTCTTCAGGGTTCACAGCTTCCGTTTTTTTAGGGTACAGAAGAAACTGATCACATACGTAAAGAAAGCGATCTATATCAGGTAACGCCTGATAGGCATGCGACTCACTTAATGTACAGGTAACGTAATTTCGACCTTAACTGACCAAAGCTATTAGGAAATCTACCGTAGTCTAGGCTTATTTATGATAGTGTACGGTAACCTAGAGTATTTGGCATCTCTCTCCCGACACGACACTCCACCAAATTATGCCTGATAACACGTGTTTTTGAGAGTACATTCATTTTATTTTCACCCTGTCTTCAGATTTTTACATTTATCAACGCGTACTGAACGTTGTTTCTTTACTTACGAGTTTTACAATAGCTGTCTTGAAAGCTTGCGATGTATAATCCTGTATTTCCGTTAATAAAGAAATAATGTGCACGACTCGTAACGAAATGTAAACAAACATCTTGAAATGTCACCACGGTAAAATAAGCGCCCACGACAGCAATTAGTTGCAGTCAGTTCATTATAAAGTACTTTAAGTTTCAACAGTTACACTATTCCAGTACATCCTCAGCTAATACGAGGAGCAGAAAAATAAAATACGTTAATGACATGGGCAGTCCCACTCGATAAGCTATTAAGAGTATCTTTGCGATTTTTGGCAACAGGATGTCATTGTAGGGTCAAAATTTAAACTGGTAATATCCAGAAACATTATCGGCAAGAATTTTTAAACATTTTCCCAAATATACTTTTGATAACTGATCGCATAGGCATGGGTTGTTTCCGTAGCCAGGACTAAATAAACTTAATTTGTTCGTTCATTTTTAAAAGTTTAAAAGTTTAATCACTTGAATATATCTTATATCGGCAGTATTACACGTATGACGGACTGGAAAAATGCAGACAACAGAATAGTGAATAGTCAAACCGTTTGTACTCAGCCTCACATGCACAGTTCGTGTTCGTAATACTGAGAATAATTTAATGCGCAACAATACTGTTTGTCAGTATTTCCAGTACTGACAGTAGAAAGTATTCATTCTCAGACGGTCATCAAATGGACGTATTGACAATAGTGCTGAACGTGTGTGGACCCCTTAACTTGTTCTCCTTCCTGCGAATTTCTGCCGCGGGCCTGATTGAAACCGCAGACGATGCTGTGCTCTATAGAAAGCCAAAAGACTGCGGCGAAATTATGGAAGACCTGCGGAAGATTAATGATTTGTTGAAGGACTGACAGTTGGCCCTGAACATAAATAAATGTAACTAATTGCAGGTAAGTAGGCGAGCCCAAATTTGTCGTCAAGCGCAGTGCAGTGGTTTTGGTCGTACCTGACGTCCCGCAAGCAATGCGTCATGTTCGGCACCACAAACTATCAGTGGAGGCGGGTAAAATCAGGAGCCCCACAGGGTTCTGTATTAGGTCCTACACTCTTTTCACTGAATGTCAATGAGGTGTCATCAAATTTGACTTACTGTAGACACCACATGTCTGCTGGTGACCTCCAGGTGTATTTAAGCGCAAAACCAATAACCCTGAAGACAGCTATCGAGAATCGCAATGCTGGTTTGAGTGTACTATCAAAATGGGTGCAGGATCTAGCGTCAAAGGCAGCACATCCAAAAACCAAGCGGTACTGGTTGGTCGTTCTAGGCCCATTAGATCGAAATATTGGGAACTATCTTTAATCCTAAATGGGACAAATATCGATTCCTCTCCCTCAGCAAAGTGTCTAGAAATAGTAACAGATGAAAATCTAATTTGGACTGAGCACGTGACTGCAGTGTGCAACATGGTATCAACATCTCCCCATGCTCTGCAAAAATATAAAAGACTCTTCCCTCTTGACATGAAAAAGGAACTTGTACAAGCACTTAGAGTTAATGATTACAGCGATGTTATCCTGCAGGGTCTTTCTTGGGAAAGCCTAAAGCGCCTGGAACTGGTTATGAATGTCCGTGTTCCTTATTTCTAGGAGGTTCGAGTCTTTGATTATATTTAACCATCATATGCACGGCTATCCTGGGTGCGTGCAGTCAGGTGCAGACATTTCCATACCCTTTGTCCTCTCTACTGTCTTATCAATGTACAGTGTCCTCTATATCTCGCCTCGACCTTCACGCTCTTGTCGGAAAAACATGAAAGAAACACCCATCAGAGCAGAACAGTCTTTGTTCCACTACATTTTCAACCACTTTCTGGAAGTCCTTCTCAGCTGCATGTGTCCACGAAATACCACCATATGGATGTTGAAATCATCACCGAACCCCCGCCATGTTTCACTCTTGGGACGAAAACTCGGCCAGAAGTTGGAAACAGTGTGAACCAAGACTAATCTGACCAGATGACTTTCTACCATTGCTCCATGCGGGGCCCTCACAGGGATACTCCTAACTGCCCGATTTAGGACCCCATGCAAGAGTGTCCGTCTGAATGCAGTGTCATTAAATCCGCAGATATGCGGTCAGCCGCTAATTCATTTAGACATGATACAGTTGGCGTGTGGTGTCACGCATGCTGTTCTGTGCTCTCAAAAAAAAAAAATGTTCAAATGTGTGTGAAATATTATGGGACTTAACTGCTAAAGTCATTAGTCCCTAAGCTTACACACTACTTAACCTAAATTATCCTAAGGACAAACACACACACACTCATGCCCGAGGGAGGACTCGAACCTCCACCGGGACCAGCTGCACAGTCCATGACTGCAGTGCCTCAGACCGCTCGGCTAATCCCGCCCATTCGTTCTGTCAGTTGTTTACAGTACGCGACGAGATTTTTGTGTCTTTCTCAGATTCTCCTCAACAACCTACTGTATGCGACGCAATCATGTGGGATTCCTGTTGCTGGACCAATAACTTTTTGATGGAATTTATAAATATTTACAAAGAGTAATAGAACTTGTGGTAAAGTGAGATCTATACCCTACGTAAATAAGAATTTAAAGAATGACGCCAACGCTAAATTGTTGCATTTTGCAAACCAGTTTTGCCCGAAGCAAACTATGCCTTTTTTGCAAAAAATACAAAGCTTACAGGGCTAATTTCGAAAGGAACTTAAAGTTCGCGACAGTAAGCGTAGTGGCAGGTCTCTCGATTACATTTATGTGACACCTTTGTGTAACTACGACACACTGAAAACTTTGACTACACAGATTAAAATATGTGACAATGGTATGTGAGAAATCAGGCTTCAAAACCGTTTTCTTCTTCATCTCCTACTGCATCTGCAGGGCCTCACACTTCTTTTCCAGCTTACGACATACTTTCCTTAACACATTATACGACCAATATGGTAATTAAACGACCAGAGACTTCTGGTTTTTAAGTAGTGATGTCAGTAAAAATGTACTTGGATGACTTTGTGAGTTTTCTTCCATGTAATTTTTAGCAGTTTCTTAAAGTATTATTACAATAACTAAGACATTCAATTGTTAACCGTTGTGATCCCTGGTGGTGGTGCATAACAATGTGCTTTGCAAGTCTCGGGAATTACATTAGAGAGCGACGATGTGGAAATTCCTGTGGCAAATTTTCGATCTTCGAAGGAGTCACTCTTTGCTAAAAACTTGAAAGTAGCTGTAAGACGTTCCTGTGCAGAAAAGCTCTTACTCGTAACTGTGTCGTTGCAGCTCATATTGTCTTAACGATGTTCGCCAATATATCATTCTTAAGAGTAAACAGTTTCGATAGTTATCTAGGTAACTGTCACGCAGCACTTAAAACAAAGAAGTATGACTAAGACGGTAACTGCACTCAGTAACCCAAGTACCACATTTCCTTTGATTCATGTTCATGTTCATAGCTTCAACAGCTATTGGTGCTGTAGCGTAAATAATACGCGTTCGGTCTATTTTCTCATGGAACATAGTTGCAAGTAAAGGACCCACCGCGGATACGCCAAGTAAGATTTTAGAAATGACGAAACTCCGTATGCCACGCTTCGGCGCATACCTCCGCGCGGATTTCAGCATTTACAGGCAGACAGTTGCTCGTGGCTCTCCTGGACGCCGTCTTGCACGCCGGTAGGAACGTTCCCTTAACACCATTCTACGCACCTGCGGGCCACGGTTCTGTGTGCGTTCAGGTGCGCTTCAGTCTCGCGATTACAACTGTGCGGGTGAGGTCCTCTGTAGTCAAGGTTTTATGGCTTCGGGGGCACGGTTTGCTGTTACGAGTATCTGTAGCAATTCCCCGCTTACGGAGCTACTCTCGTGTTATTTTTGTGCTAGCAGGGTTCGCGAATGGGGAGTTCAGTTCTGGAATGACTGTTGCAGCTGTCGTCCTCTTCGTTTTCGTCACGAACATCTTCAAAAATCGCATGTTACGATCACTCAACATACACTATCGTCAGCGTCATGACGGGTGATGTTTTTCCACTTTCCTTGGGTCAGATGCCTTTACAGAATGAGATTTTCGCTCTGCAGCGGAGTGTGCGTTGATATGGAACTTCCTGGCAGATTAAAACTGTGTGCCGGACGGAGACTCGAACTCGGGACTTTTGCCTTTCGCGGGCAAGTGCTCTACCAACTGAGCTACCCAAGCACGACTCACGCTCCATCCTCACAGCTTTACTTCCGTCAGTATCTCGTCTCCTACCTTCCAAAAATCTCATTCTGGAAACATCCCCTAGGCTGTGGCTAAGCCATGTCTCCGCGATATCCCTTCCTTGAGGAGTGCTAGTTCTGCAATGTTCGCAGGAGAGCTTCTGTAAAGTTTGGAAGGTAGGAGACGAGGTACTGGCGGAATTAAAGCTGTGAGGATGAATCGTGAGTCGTGCTTGGGTAACTCCGTTGGTAGAGCACTTGCGCGCGGAAGGCAAAGGTCCCGAGTTCGAGTCTCGGTCCGACACACAGTTTTAATCTGCCAGGAAATTCCATATGCCTTTAGGTTGATTGCGGTAGCACCCAACACCATAAGGGCCCCAAGAATTCACAAACAGTCGAATTCACTTAGTTCCGACATAATACACTCAGAACTTCACAGAACACTTTTATGACCACGAATTACACTTGTAGCGTATTGAAGACATCGCACAGGTGCTGTTAGTGGTCAAATACAACAACGCACCCTCCAGGCTTGTCCAGAATGTGCATTTGTGTTCAAGTACGCATTTCTCGTCTTATTTCCATATTTTTCTCCAATGCCTGTAAGATATTTATTACTGTTTAGAAATGAATGAAACTGCGGGAGCATGTTGGCAGAGATCTCTTAGTCATGTATCACAACACAAGGCAACTGAGGGCAATGTGTGTCACCCAGCGAGCAGTTACAGATCATTGTGGTGGTGTTCTTCATTACAATACGGCTCGTAGACAACATCTGGATGACTTCACACAGGAAGCAATCATCTGAAAACTGGAAGAAGAACAGAGTGTAACGAGCGTAGCCCTAGAGTTTGGAGCAGGCCGAAGTGGCCGTGCGGTTCTAGGCACTACAGTCTGGAACCGAGCGACCGCTACGGTCGCAGGTTCGAATCCTGCCTCGGGCATGGATGTGTGTGATGTCCTTAGGTTAGTTAGATTTAATTATTTCTAAGTTCTAGGGGACTGATGACCTCAGAAGTTAAGTCGCATAGTGCTCAGAGCCTAGAGTTTGGAACTTGTGTTGCTCGACATTCCGAACACACTGGTGCCTGAAGGAGAGGTCAACTACAGCAGTAAACGACCGCTACATTATGCAACAAACAAGAAGGGATCCACGTCAAAAAGCAGGTGCAACGGCAACCAAATTTAAAAGGACTACAAAGCATAGAGCTCTATGCTCAACAACGCCACGGAGACTGTTTGCCGATGGTCTCTTTGCCCAACGACAAGTACGTTGCGTTCTGTTGACATCTGCACATCCATGGCACCGTTTGCGATGCTACTAAAAGCATAGGGACTGGACCAAGCCGAGTAAAGGGGTCGTATGCTCTCGGATGAGAGCAGACTCCGTCTGTGTTTCTGATCGTACCCTCAAATGGCGCTAGCAGGGAACGCGTAATGAACTCAGGGACATTGTCGAATATGATCGTTCTGGTTGTCTAGGTGTTATTGTATGGGGAAGGATAATGTTGCTTCCGTGTACTGTCCTCAAAATCTTTGAACACGGCACCCTCACAGGTCAACGTTATTGTGCCACTGTACTCCTTAACCATGCGTGTCTTTTCGGAGGTCCATTCGGGCTTGAGGTCATTTTTATGGATGACAGTGCGTGACCGCATCGAGCCCCAAAAAGGGGGCAGCTCTCGGAACTAGGGAATATTCGCCGAATGGACTGGTCTGCCTGATTTAAATCCCATCTAGTGGCATGCGTTGCGGAGGCGTATTCCAGCACGTTCTTATGCGCCAACGAAAATCGAGAGTGGAGGAAGAATGGAACGTTCTACCACAAGATCTTTCATAAAACCCAAAGAAATTTTGATCGTACGTAAAGACTGAGTGGTACAAAAGGAATGGAGCGCTCTACCAAAAGATCCTTTAGAAAACCCAAAGAAATAATGGTCGTTCCTAAAGGCTTTTAGTGGTACCAAAGTTAGTGTCCAGGCAGTATTGGACGAGACAGAAACTGAAACTGAGGGTTGCAAACCAAAAACAAAAATGCTAAACTACTTTTTAAATTGCTCCTGTATACAGGAAACCCAGGAGAACTGCCGTAAATTAAGTTTCGTACATCTCAAAAGATGGGTGAAATACACTACTGGCCATTAAAATTGCTACACCAAGAAGAAATGCAGATGACAAACGGGTATTCATTGGACAAATATATTATACTAGAGCTGACATGTGATTACATTTTCACGCAATTTGGGTGCATGGATCCTCAGAAATCAGTATCCAGAACAACCACCTCTGGCCGTCATAACGGCCTTCATACGCCTGGGCACTGAGTCAAACAGAACTTGGATGGCGTGTACAGGTACAGCTGCCCATGAAGCTTCAACACGATACCACAGTTCATCAAGAGTAGTGACTGGCGTATTGTGACGAGCCAGTTGCTCGCCCACCATTGACCAGACGTTTTCAATTGGTGAGAGATCTGGAGAATGTGCTGGCCAGGGCAGCAGTCGAACATTTTCTGTATCCAGAAAGGCCCGTACAGGACCTGCAACATGCGGTCGTGCATTATCCTGCCGAAATGTAGGGTTTCGCAGGGATCGAATAAAGGATAGAGCCACGGGTCGTAACACACGTGAAATGTAACGTCCACTGTTCAAAGTGCCGTCAATGCGAACAAGAGGTGACCGAGGCGTGTAACCAATGGCACCGCATCCATCATGCCGGGTGATATGCCAGTATGGCGATGACGAATACACGCTTCCAATGTTCGATCACCGCGATGTCGCCAAACACGGATGTGACCATCATGCTACTGTAAACAGAACCTGGATTCATTCGAAAAAATGACGTTTTGCCATTTGTGCACCCAGGTTCGTCGTTGAGTACACCATCGCAGGCGCTCCTGTCTGTGATGCAGTGTCAAGGGTAACCGCTGCCATGGTCTCCGAGCTAATAGTCCATGCTGCTGCAAACGTCGTCGAACTGTTCGTGCAGATGGTTGTTGTCTTGCAAACGTCCCCATCTGTTGACTCAGGGATCGAGACGTGGCCGCACGATCCGTTACAGCCATGCGGGTAAGATGCCTGTCCTCTCGACTGCTAGTGATTCGAGGCCGTTGGGATCCAGCACGGCGTTCCGTATTACCGCCCTGAACCCACCGATTCCATATTCTGCTAACAGTCATTGGATCTCGACCAACGCGAGCAGCAATGTCCCGATACGATAAACCGCAATCGCGATAGGCTACAATCCGACCTTTATCAACGTCGGAAACGTGATGGTACGCATTGTCCTCCTTACACGAGGCATCACAACAACGTTTCACCAGGCAACACCGGTCAACTGCTGTTTGTGTATGAGAAATCGGTTGGAAACGTTCCTCATGTCAGCACGTTTTAGGTGTCGCCACCGGCGCCAACCTTGTGTGAATGCTCTGAAAGGCTAATCATTTGCATATCACAGCATCTTCTTCCTGTCGGTTAAATTTCGCGTCTGTAGCACGTCATTTTCGTTGTGTAGTAATTTTAATGGCCAGTAGTGTAGATATTATTGGCAGTGGGGTTGAGAAACAGCTGAAATCGTTAAAACTGAACACAGCTGTATAGTCCGATGGAATCCCTATCAGATTCTATACTGAATTTGCCCCTCTTTCAAGTATAATCCATCATAGATTCCTCAAACAAAAAACCGGACCCGGTAGCTGGAAGAAAGCACAGGCCACAACCCCTTAAATAGGACAGTAGAAATAACACACACAACTACTATCCAATATCCGTGCCACAGATTTCTGTAGAATCTTATACCATAATCTGAGCTCTAACATAATGAGATATCTCGAACAGAATGACCTCATCTATGCCACCCACATCGATCATGTGAAACCCATATCGCACTTTTCAAACATGACATACTGGAAACTTCGGATCGAGGCAGTCAAGTATACGGAGTATTTTTTGATTTACAGAAAGCATTTGACTCAGAACCACATCTACTCTTATTATCAAAAGTACGACCGTGTGGGATATCAACCGAAATTGGTTACTGGACTGAGGATTTTTTTGGTAGGGAGGATGCAGCAAGTTATCGTGGATGGAGAGTCATCGACAGATGCAGAAGTAACTTACTTCATGTGTGCCCCACGGACGTGTGTTGAGATCTTTTTCTCGTTCATGTTGGATGCTGATGACCTTGCTAACAATGTTAATAGTAACCTCAAACATTTGGCAGATGATGAACTTATCTGTAATGAAGTACTGTCTGAAAGATGCTGTGTAAATGTCCAGTGAGATCTTGGTAAAATTTCGAAGTGGTGCAAAGATTGGCATCTTCTGTAAATGTTCAGAAATATAGTACTGCACACTTTACATATCAAGAAAAAGAGAACGCAGTATCCTCTGACTATAATAACATTGAGTCACGGCTGGAATCTGTCAACTCATTCAAACACCTCGGTGTAACATTTGGATGGGATATGAAACGGAATGATCACACAGGCTCAATCTTGGGTGAATCAGGTGGCAGACTTCGTTTAGTTGGTAGAGTACTGGGAAAATGCAATCAGCCTATAGAAAAGACTGCTTACATATCTTAGAATATTACTCAATTGCGTGGGTCCCGTATCAAATAGGACTAACAGGAGATACTGAACGTATCCAGAGAAAGGCAACACGTATGGCCACAGGTTTGTTCGATCAGTGAGAGAGTGTCACAGAGATGCTGAAGAAACTGAACTGACAAACTCTTGAAGATAGACATAACAATTCCTAGAAATCTATTAATTAAGTTTTAAGAACCTGATTTAAATGATGAACTGGGAATATACTACATTCCCTTCCACCACGACCACCTATGTATCGCGCCCGTATGGATCACGAGGACAAGATTAATTACAACACGCAGTGAGGCATTTGAACAGTCCGTATGCCCGTATTCCATGCGTGAATGGAATGGGATAAAATTCTGATAACTGGTACAGTGAAAAGTACCCTCTGCCATTTATTTTACAGTGGTTTCCAGAGTACAGATGTAGATGCAGATTGAGAAGAACTGCTTACCAACCTTTTGGCCAACATCGGGGCACGGTGCAAACCATACAGTGCCGTCTGTGATGGTCATACATACTATTAAGAACCATATCCCGCCTTTCCCCCATGTCCGTGGGACCATCATAAATCGCTGTGACTTCAAAGTAATTAGTGTCTTTGAATGAAAGTGTCATTTCTTTTAATCTCATTGCGTATTTCTTTCAGTTACTTTCTGTACTACTCTACAGCAATTTATTCTATGTATGGTCCAAGTTTCATCGAGTTATGTTACTTGGCTATTACACATCACGCGAAAATTAGTTTCTTCCTAAAGTTTCGCACAACAGTGTATATGGAAAACACTGGAGGTCACATTATCATTCCTTGCGGCAATTCGATATTACTTTCTTTTCTACGGAGCATTCACTGTCTAGTATAACTTATTGGGTTCTGTTGTTCGAATAGTCATCGACCCAATCACAAATCTTCATATGATCGTCTTCTACTTAGTAGCTTGCTGTGTGGCGTAGTGTGGAACGCCTTTTGGACGTCTAGGAAAACGGAATTTGCTTATTTATCTTCATTTATTTTTTGCAAAATCTTATAAGTGAACAAAGCAAGCTGTTTCACACGAGTGGTTTCTCTTGAATCCATTCTGATTTCCTGTCGGAAGCATGTTTACCTCAACAGGTGTCAAAGTCTGAGCTTAGCATATGCTTGCAACAAGCGGATGTCACTGATGTTGGTTTGTAATTCCATCCTTTTGTTCTTATACTCTTTTAACAAACAGAATGATCTGCAATCTTTTTCCATGCACGCGAAATTATTAGTTACGCAAGAGATTCTAGATGGATGTGAGGCAGGTGAGTCGATAATTACACAGCGCGATCGTTGTAAAATCTATCTGAAACTGGATACTTTCGATACTGGAAGTGTTTGTGTCAGTATTTCCCTTTTCCGCATTTGTGCGGTGGTCAAACAGTGGTTTGCAGACTATAGTTGTGATATTTATGATTTATGTCTGCTGTCTTCAGTTTCAAAACCAGACAGATCCATCAGAGATTGAGTGTTAGGTTTGGATATCTCCGTTCAGTTTACCACCGTAAAGAAAAAATTAACGGCGACGAGAACACTGAAGTCGTTCACTATATTTATTCAGCTAACAGCACCAAGTAAATATATGGCTTATGTCAGTGCGTATCAGAAATGGGATCATATGAACAGAGTAACGAGAATGAAAATTAATTTTAACTATTGCGTCAAAGCATCAGATAAAAACTCTATCTTTTGGTACTGGCTAAATGACGTAACAGTAGTAAATAGTAGTTAATAAAATATGGTCATTTTAGGGCACGCATATCGTTGACATTGCCAATATGGCCGTTCGTGTCTCTGTAAAACATCGGTGACCATATAATGCTAGTCGCACAAAGCTGATTGTTAATAGTCTTGAACTTTGAAATTTGGTCTTCAGCTTGACCCTAATTACATGGATTATTATCCTCCCAGAAGAAATTTGGTTTGTCATGTACAGTTATTTATTAACACCTAGTAGTCAAAGACACTGTTGGAGACTATTCAGTAATCTCTGTTTAATATGGTTGTGCCTTTGTTTATAGCAATTCAAGACTGATAATATTAACTTCTGTAAGGTGGTTGACGCTCATATTGTTAAAAAAACCAGCATTTTGTAGCAGTTATGACTTCCATGATTTGACTACAGTGCTTGTAGCATCGTTCCTACTGCTCTCTATATATTTGTAATTTCCACTTGACTTCTATGGAGACTATGTTTCATACTACTGCGGAACGCATGATTAACATCTTTCGAGCGGTAACACTAGAAAATGGGGTTGGAGCATGCAACTTAGTCCTTCTAAATTAAAACGTTATGATAGAGGTAAAAAGTATATTTTTATACAACAAAAGGCCTAAAAATAAATACAGGAGTAAAACAATGCAACTACATATTTCCAACGCCATTTCTGCTGTTTCCTAGAGAAAACTACAAGGAAGTGAATGAGAAGACCTAATTCTGCCGTTAATACTGTGGTGAAGGAACATGTGTGTGAAAATAAATTGCCTAAAATCTACTGCATCTACATCTAGATGACTAGCCTGCAATTTACACCTAAGCTCCTTGCAGAGGCCCCCGAGAAAATCAAATAGTTAAATCATACTAATGATTTTTGGATCAAAATTTTTGTAAGTGTGACAGACGCGACAATACAAGTCAATATCGTGAAGGAATTAGCCAAGAACGTAAGAAATTCTATAGGAAAAATGGTTATGAACATAAAATTACCCTGAAAAATTTAGAAGCAAATGTTGTTCAGTTAGAAGAATGTAAATTCAACTGTTTGGGAGAAATAAGTTAGTAAATACGTTTCTAAATAACAGCTTATGATATGAAGGCGTATGTTTACAAGATAAAAATTATCTCACAACTTTAAAATACAGCAATACACTTCAACAGTCAAGCCACAGTCCATATGTGGAAGTGGATGTTTAGTACTAAATTATGATATCGATGAACGAGAAATATTAGAAAGAAAAACTCTATGGAAATTATGAATCCGCTTAGAAAAGACAGGCAATATTGATATATATCAGAACACTAAAAAAATAACAGAACAGTAAGAGATTTCATTAAACACTCAGCTTTTCAAGTAATTTTGGCAAAAGAAGTTAATAACAAACTAGAATGAAGAGATGAAGTAAGATTTGCAAAGAAATAATATAAAACACGAAGAAACTACAGATAGAGACATGTATAGGATGAAAGTGATCCAGAGGAAGTAATCCAAGACATGAAGGAAAAACCCAATCAGTCGCAAAGTGAAGTGAGGAGAGGGAAAAGAAACGGCGAAAAGAGGAAAGAAAACTAGAGGGAAAATAAGAGAAAACAATGGAGTGTGAAGCTTTGAAACACATATGCACTGCAACGAGAAGCAAAGAAATTTTTAATTAAAATTAGTTAATAATAATTTTGTGTGCACATGTTCAAAGTAGCTCCAGGCATTATGGGACTTAACATCTGAGGTCATCAGTCCCCAAGACTTAGAACTACTTAGGTTAATTATATTTAAGTACATCACACACATCCATCCCCGAGGCAGGATTCGAACCTGCTACGGTAGCAGCAGCGCGGTTCCAGACTAAAGCGCCTAGAACCGCTCGGTCACAACGGCCGGCTGTACGCATGTTTTGAATGTATTTTAACAAATATTATGGTATATGTGTACCTGATGCATGTATTCTGGCGAATATACACGTAAACTACGGTATAGAAATTTTAATGAAATTAAGTGTGACTGAAGGAACACTTCTGAGACGCCCAGTAATCAAGCAGACTATCCTCCGTGAAGCTTTTCTTTTCAATAGCTCATTGCCTTATTTTATTCCATAGGAGATGATAATTTTGCAGAACATTTTATGTAAAACTATAGAAAGTATGCATATAAAATAACACCTGTGTAACCGGCCAAAGGAGGACGTATGAGCGCTGATGACCTCGCTGTTTAGGGCGCGAAAAACGGCGACTACAGGCCGATCAAATAGTATACGTTTTGGTGTAATACTGTGTTATAACCCGGAGAGGTTGTTTTCAGGATATACAGGATGTTCGTAAATTCTCGTTACACACTTCTAGGACTTGTAGAAGGGGTGAATATATAATTTTTGGAGAGGAACCCATGTTCAAAAACGTACCGTTTCCTTTCTACGACAGTTTTAGTTCAGATATGTAACGCTTCCACGTCTGCTAAGGGGACGAGAAAAGTCTCTGAGTTGCTTATCCTGGTATGCAGTAGGGTAGACAGAATGACGTGTACCACGTCGGGCGGTTACCTAATGTAACTTAACGTCTGCCTTGTTTGTTTCACGAGACTCCTGTAGAGAAAGAGAAAGATCTGCTAGCAGGAGTTCTGACCGATGCAGCAGAAATTAAAGAGACAGCAGGCGGGATGGAGAGTGTGTACCAGAACATTCTTCGTAGGTGCAATTATGTAACAACGTTGATGGTCACCACATCGAGTCGCTTTTGTAATGCATCAGTACTGCTCTGTACGTACAGTATGCTGGATTCTTTTTTGTCCTGGAATAATGTAAACACATAATGTTTAAGTGTTAATACAAGCAAATTACCTTAAGTGGATATTTCGTTGTGTTTCCTTTTAAACACTAGTTAACAAATTTAAACTTCTTTCCTGCATCTGGTTTGTAAATGGGTGGATTTACCTAGTTTTCAGCATTGGTAAAATTAGATTTCTCTATGACGTCACATTTCCTAGATACACAGCAGAATAAAAAATGGTAAGAGCGAAAATTGACAAAATTAAGTCAAACAATAATACACATTCAGAGCTTTTGGAATCAAAACTATTTTGTATGTATGTAGGGGCATGATGCCAATAAAAGGTCCAAATTACTTCAGAAGATATTTTTACCTTTAATCGTCTTTGGTTTTTGAAAAATGAGACAACGGAGCTCTTCTTTTGTTTGTCGTTTCATCACTCTCCCTAACAAGACCCCAGCAGTAGTCACCCATCATCGAAGGGTTCCAATGGCATTGGTAACGGTGTTCCATGGTAAGCGTTCACCATGCTCATAGCTTACGGCTCCCAGATTTTCCGGGAAGAAATCAAGGCGAGAATGTAAAAGGTGAATTTTAAGCGACATTCTTATAGTTGTCCAACAGATCATTCACAATGGTAACATAGCTTTTGTCTCTTCTGTTACCCAAAAAGCCCTTCACAGTTGCTTTAAAAGAAGACCAAGCAGCTCATTGGATATCTGTGAATATTGTATCAGAGGTTGGATCTTTCAGAAATTTACTTATTTGTGGTCCAACAAATATAACCTCTTTCAGCTTTACCTCACTTAATTTGGGAAAATTTTCTTTTAAGTGATTGAAGGCCTCACCTTATTTATCCAGAGCTTTTACAAAGTTCTTGATGAGGCCCAACTTGATATGAAGGGGAAGCAAAATGATTTTATCGGATTTAACCAATGGGGTATTGTTCACATTTACGTTTCCAGGAACATATGACTTCCTTATAGGCTACTCCTTGACTGCATAGTGTTTCTTGGTGTCACGGGTGTCCCAAATGCACAAAAAGCAGCAGTATTTCGTGAATCCAGCCTGTAAACCTGTGAGGAGTGCAACAACTTTTAAATCACAGCAAAGCTGCCATTCAAGAGCCTTATATTTGATTGCCTCTAGAAGCATAGCCATGGTATTATAAGTTTCTTTTATGTCTACTGCGTAAGCCAAAGGTACCGATGCAAATGTCTTGCCATTATGCGGTAGTACTGCTTTCACGTTGGTTTTACTGGAGTCAATAAATAGTCGCCACTCCTGTGGATTATATTGTACACCTAGCTGAATCATCAGACCATTGACATCTCTACTTACACACATTGAATTCTGCATATCGAAATACTGAACGAAGGAAGCACCTCTTGATCTGAAACAGGAAATTTTTGTCCCTGGAGCTAGAAGGTTCCGCCGTTGCAGTCTCGACCCCAAGAGTTGAACTTGCTGTTTCGATAGTTTTAGATCGCGAACCAAATCGTTCAGTTCCTTTTCATTAAAGAGCTAAGGCGAAGTGTCATGATATTGAGGGCAGTACTCTTCTATATATTCAATACTTTCTGATTCACTTGACATGGTGTCTGGTTCCGTGGCTTTCAAGTTACAAACAGCAACAGGCAACCCCTCATCATGGGGCACAGGCAAATGAACTGAAGATACATTTGGATACCTTATTTTATGTCTAGTTTTGCTTGAATGTCCCGAAATATTTGTAAGACAGAAGTCACAGTCTGAATCACTGTCATTAGGCTCACACTACACCAGCGGAACAGCGAGTGGAATGGCTCGGCGTTTTCCTTTCAACCACTCGGCTAAGGTTATAGTGCAGGTTTTGCAGGCAATGTGAGGTGCAAAATGTTTATCTTGATCACCTTCTTAACCAAATCAGTGATTGGTTTTCTTTGGGCTTTTGGAGTGAATTTCCCACACACATAACAAAAGTTGTCGGGGTGGTTTAGACAGCAACGAGATCTACTAGTTGCTATTTTTCTTAGTGTATGTTTTAAACACCAAAAGTTTGCACTATCTTTCACAGGAAACGCTCACTGAGGATCTCTTTCACACTTCTGGATTACCACACCAACCATTTACTGACATTTACTAACTCTCCTCTGCAAATCAAAAACAAACAATTAAACATGAAAACAGAAGAACAGCAAAAAGCTCAATACTGAATACGAAAAATAAAAATCTTTAAAAACACAAAAATGTTATGTGACAGAACATTTTGAAAGGTATATTCAGATTCTACGCATCAAAATACATAGTAGTTGATGTATCACATTCCAGATGCAAAATAGCTGTTAACTAGTGTAATTGTTCTGCCTCGTGCCTAATTCAATTCGCCAGGCAGAAGTGGATGACTTAATCTGCATTGAAACCGTCGTAGAACGGAAGTGATACCTTTAAGAACATAAGTGCCTGTTCAAAATATTACGTACTCACTCCCCTCTACAAGTCATAGAGGTTTCTATTTGGAATTTCCGAACACCCTGCACGTATCATCATTTGAATGTCCAGTGAATATTACAGATACATTCCATAGAAGTGAGTGACTAAGAACGTAGATGCCAGTGGTCAAATAAATTGCTAAGATGGAATGAATCGATTACTGTATAGCTGCCTGATACATGAATTTGGTAATACCTTACAGCTCTTCTGCGAATCTTCTTAATTTCTTCTATGAATCCGTTTTGATAACACTCCGACACAAATGAAAAAAAAATCAAAGAGTAGCTCTAACGAGTGTTTTGTTACAGAAACCTTTCGTAGCTGAGTTACACTTTCTAAATGTTATTCCTACGAATCTCATTCTATCATCAATGATAGATTTCGGTAGTAGTCCATTTTTAAAGTGCTTATGATGCCTATCCCTAATACTTGATGGTAATGACTGATTCTAGAGCGCCTTAAAGTTGATAATTTTCAATAAAGTTCCTTGAGATAGTGGTGGAATCGATCACCGAGAATTTGGAAGCAAACTACTCGGTGTACATTCGTTGTGGGGAGGATATATTGATACCTGCTCCGAAGATGTTGTAGATGGCCAGTACTTTCGGTATTGTTTCCCTAATAAAGATATTGCGTTGTTGGAGTTGGAAGCACCGCGAAGTAATTTTCACGACGTTATTATACTTTGTATCGCCGAAAGTGGAAAAGTTATCTGAAAATGTGCTCTTACATTTGTAAATCAAAAAAGGGTATATGATGTTCGAAAATGAGGGTACGTCTAGCATAGTATGCAGTTCCTCGAAACATTTGTAAAGAAAACAGTATGAAGCAAAATTTTATCTGCTGCGTATTATAGATAGAAAATTGTCGCAAGGAAATATGATTTGGCGACACCCCACGATGTGTAGTGCCTCTAAATAAACATCCAGTATTGGCTACGAGAGGAAAGTAAGTGTAATCAACACTCTCAAACAAAACTAGTGGCATCACTCAATCTTTCATGTATGGCGTGCTGCCCATAGATAAAGATTACATGGGAGAACATATCTAAGGCACATGTGGGACTCAGACTTTTATTTTGGAGTGTACTGGGATGATTTAGTGGCAAAGTATTGTCCATGAAAGACAATGTTCCGAGTTAGAATCCTGGTGTGTAGGACGATTTCAGTGAACCAGTAAGGTTTCTTTCAGTGCAAAGCTAAAGTTTATTAAATTACTTTAAAACTGGTGTTGGTTCTCTTCAAAACTGCTATAAAATTTTGTACTGGTATTTTACAAATTAATTTGGTTCCTGCAATTTTATGTAATTTTTAATCTCCTCAAAAGAACGACTGTTCTTGATATTTATTCCATGCTGTAATGTTTTGTGAAAGAAATATATTAAATCTTTTCGTAGTTATCAGATAAACCACTGTTTACTAAAGTATGAAATTTAAGACTCGTGGAGATACGAAGAATAAAGTATGAAAACACAGACATACATTTCTGAGAAAAAGTGTCCTCTGTTTTGGTAATACTTAAATTTCTGTCAATCTGTGTAACGTAACTGGATTGTTATTGCATCTTAGAGGCTGTGTTCAAGAGGAACTGAAATGGAGGTCTGTAATGTCCTTATAGGCACCGAACTATAAACTGAAAAAGTTTAAAAAAATGTCTCATTGACCTAAAGGAAATACCTAAAAAGAAAATGAGGAAATAGACGAAATGAATAAAAATAATAGCATCTTCCACGTCATACACAGCGGCCTTGTGGAAGAGACTTATATTGATGTTTATATTTACCACAATTTCCGAGAAAATTTTTGCACGTACATTTTGTCTTTACCTGTTACAAGTTGTAAGAGTGTGAGCTTCGGTTTTGCGAATTTATAAACACCCTGTCTAACCTCAGAAAAGTAACAAATAATTCGGTGAAAATGAGTTGAAGTTAATGTCACAGGAAACAAGCCGCAGAATTAAACACCCGCGAAATGTAAATTAATAAAGTTTGGGAAATTCCCGGAGCGTGAATCCCATTACGAACAAACTGCGGCTCGCAGAAAGTTCGTCTTTCCCTTGACCAGCGTTTCGCACAGGCTCTGCTTGAGTGTGTACTGAAGGGCATGCTATGTCGTCATTTGTCTCCTTTCCCCAGTTCAGTAATTATTCAGACTGCATCTGGTGATAATTCTGTTCAGTAAGAACGTCGATTTAATTTATAGCTCCTCCAGTAACAGTGCAATAACCGTTGCATTTATACCACTGTTGTTTGCTACAGAACAAGTGCTACTGTGGTTATTACGGTATTTACATCATAATTACCGTTACACTGATCTATGCTCAGTTTTTAGTCTGCATCTACATTTTATCGATATATTGGCTTTCAGAACGTCCCCATACAGCCATCTCAACTCTGTAAATATTATACTGTACTACAATTTGTTTTGACAGTCCAGAGTACACATTCGTTGAAGTCGTACGATGGTACGAAGTTACATAAGCTTAACACAGGACAAGTTCCGACATAAAACTATTTTACATCCACAGTATACTGAAACGAGTAAGTAAGACGAAAATGTAACATACGATCAGTGTACTATACAGGGTGGTCCACTGATAGTGACCGGGCCAAATATCTCATGAAATAAGCTTCAAACGAAAAAGCTACAAAGAACGAAATTTTTCTAGCTTGAAGGAGGAAACCAGATGGCGCTATGGTTGGCCCGCTAGATGGCGCTGCCATAGGTCAAACGGATATCAACTGCGTTTTTTTTAAAAATAGGAACCCCCATTTTTTATTACGTATTCGTGTAGTACGCAAAGAAACGTGAATGTTTTATTTGGACCACTTTTTTCGCTTTGCAATAGATGGCGGTGTAATAGTCACAAACGTATAAGTATGTGGTATCACGTAACATTTCGCCAGTGCGGACGATATTTGCTTCGTGATACATTACACATGTTAAAATGGACCGTTTACCAATTGCGGAATAGGTCTATAACATGTTGATGTATGGCTGTTGTGACTAAAATGCCCAACGGGCGTGTGCTATGTATGCTGCTCGGTATCCTGGACGACATCATCCAAGTGTACGTACGGTTCGCCGGATAGTTACGTTATTTAAGGAAACACGAAGTGTTCAGCCACATGTGAAACGTCAGCCACGACCTGCAACAAATGATGATGTCCAAGTAGGTGTTTTAGCTGCTGTCGCGGCTAATCCGCACATCAGTAGCAGACAAACTGTGCGAGAATCGGGAATCTCAAAAACGTCGGTGTTGAGAATGCTACATTAACATCGATTGCACCCGTACCATATTTCTATGCACCAGGAATTGAATGGCGACGGCTTTGAACGTCGTGTACAGTTCTGCCACTGAGCATAAGAGAAATTACGGGACGATGACAGATTTTTTGCACGCGTTCCATTTAGCAACGCAGCGTCATTCACCAACAGCGGTAACGTAAACCGGCATGGCATAATATGCAGTATTGGGCAACGGAAAATCCACGATGGCTGCAACAAGTGGAACATCTGCGACCTTGGCGGGATAATGTATGGTGCGGCATTATGGGAGGAAGGATAATTAGCCCCCATTGTATCGATGGAAATCTAAATGGTGCAATATATGCTGATTTCCTACGTAATGTTCTATCGATGTTACTACAAGATGTTTCACTGCATGACAGAATGGCGATGTACTTCCAACATAATGGATGTCCGTCACATAGCTCGCGTGCGGTTGAAGCGGTATTGAATTGCATATTTCATGACAGGTGGATTGGTCGTCGAAGCACCATACCACGGCCCACACATTCATCGGATCTGACGTCCCCGGATTTCTTTCTGTGGGGAAAGTTTAAGGATATTTGCAATGGTGATCCACCGACAACGCCTGACAACATGCGTCAGCGCGTTGTCAATGCATGTGCGAACATTACGGAAGGCGAACTACTCGCTGTTGAGAGGAATG
This sequence comes from Schistocerca piceifrons, assembly GCF_021461385.2. Classification (NCBI taxonomy): domain Eukaryota; kingdom Metazoa; phylum Arthropoda; class Insecta; order Orthoptera; family Acrididae; genus Schistocerca; species Schistocerca piceifrons. The sequence continues at coordinate 203,420,656 of NC_060138.1, read as the reverse complement.
TCGTTACACGTATTGCCAAATGCATTGAGATTGACGGACATAATTTTGAGCATTTATTGCATTAATGTAGTATTTATAGGTAATCACGCTGTAACAGCGTTCTCAGAAATGATAAGTTCACAAAGGTACATGTATCACATTGGAACAACCGAAATAAAACGTTCAAACGTCCCTAAGTTCTGTATTTTAATTTAAAAAACCTATCTGTTAACAACTGTTCGTCTAAAATTGTGAGCCGTATGTTTGTGACTATTACAGCGCTATCTATCGCAAAGCGAAAAAAGTGGTCCAACTAAAACATTCATATTTCTTTACATACTACACGAATATGTAATAATAAATGGGGGTTCCTATTTAAGTAAGCGCAGTTGACATCCGTTTGACCTATGGCAGCACCATCTAGCGGGCCAACCATAGCGCCATCTGATTTCCCCCTTCAAGCTAGACAAGTTTCGTTCTTTGTAGATTTTTTCGTTTGACACTTATTTCGTAAGATATTTGCCTCGGTCATGATCAATGGACCACTCTGTATATATCAGTATACTATTTATATAAAAGTAAGCGTACAATGTGCATGCCGCTAAAACTCAGAAACGGGTACCAGTACGATCGAGGGAGTTATACGGTGTGGTGGCCCACTATCAAAAATGGCTCTGAGCACTATGGGACTTAACATCTATGGTCATCAGTCCCCTAGAACTTAGAACTACTTAAACCTAACTAACCTAAGGACATCACACAACACCCAGCCATCACGAGGCAGAGAAAATCCCTGACCCCGCCGGGAATCGAACCCGGGAACCCGGGCGTGGGAAGCGAGAACGCTACCGCACGACCACGAGATGCGGGCGGTGGCCCACTATCCCCCATCCATGAAAAAGGTTCCCGTTTTTACCTAAAGGGCGTTCCTTTGAAAATATGAGGGCTAGGGATTTTAGCCCTCTAGAAATTTCTAGAACATTTCAGGACGTTAGAGAGTATTCGAGAACATTCCACAACGTTCCAGAATGTTCCGGAATGTTCCACAATGATCCGGGACGTTCTGAAATGTTCGTGGCTAGTCTGGAACATTCGGAAAGATTCCAGAATATTCGGTAACATCCTGGAAAATCCCAGATCATTGTGGAACATTCCAAAACACTCTCGAATGCTATGGAATGTTCCGGAACATTGTAGACTTTTCGAAGCCTTCTCGGTATGTTCTTGAATTCGCTAATGGTGGGGCTATTCATTGGTAGGGGTACAGTGACGAAGGGAGGAACCGAAAAAGTAGCGCAGTTTGTGAATAAAAACAAATAGTAAATGTGAGTAGTCAGAGTGATACAGTGACTGCATATAAATCGAAAATAAAGTCTGAAAAGTCTGTAAAATGTACTTAGGGTATTTTTTAATAAAAAGGGGAGTTAGTTCATGTTTTAGCCAGTGTCAAAATGTAAATGATCTTGTCAGTTCTGGAGCGAAAAAGCGAAACAGGTGAAGAGCACGAAGCACTTTTAAGTTTCCGACGAACGACAATGAGTAACGTGAGAAGCAGAGAAACCGGAGAACAACGAAATGAACGGATCGAAGAACCAAGAATTGCGAAAAAATCTTGTAATAAAAAACTGCGAACTCAAGCCAGCCATGAAAATATCAGTTTAGGAGAAGGGCGGAAGAGGACTAGTAAACAATACAACCTGAACGAAGCTGGGTACTCCAGCCAGTATGCTACATAAATACTGCTAGTAAAACAATAAGAAAGTATAAATCACCATTGATACACATTGAGATATTTCCAATTCAATCCAGATTTATGACTATATATTTAAATTAGCAATAAAATATACTTTGATCTGTGCTGTAAGAATTGTTTCAAGAGGTCCGGACAGCGTATTGAATATGTCTGCAGGTCTACTACCACTATCTAGACCAAACATGCAAACAGTATACAAGAGCCAGATTTGGTTATTACAGCCATACGTATAGATACACCAGTACTTAGACACATACACTGATCAGGGAGAACATTATGACCACCTACCTAATAGCCGGCATGTTCACCTTTGGCAGGGATAACAGCGGAGACACATCGTGACGTGGAAGCAATGAAGCCGTGGTAAGTTGCTGGAGGGAGCTGGCACCACATCTACACACACAATTTACCTAATTCTCGTAAATTGCGGGGAGTGGAGCGATGAGCTCTGATGCCACGTTCCATCGCGTCCCAGAATGTTCGATAGGATTCAGATCTGGGGAGTTGGGGGACCAGCACTTCAATTTGAACTCGCCATTGTGTTCTTCGGACCACTCTATCACACTCCTGTTCTTCTGACATGGCGCATTATCTTGCTGAAAAATGTCAATGCCGTCAGGAAAGAAGATCGTCGCGAAGGGGTGTACGTGGTTTGCAACCAGTGTAAGCTTCTCCTTGGCCATCGTGGTCCCTTTCACAAGCTCCACCGGACACATGGATTCCCAGAGCATAATGGAGACGCCACCAGATTGTTTTCATCCTGCAGTATAGTTGTAACAGAGCTGTTCCATCGTAAGACAAGGGATTCACGCCCTCCTGTCGGAATTCATCAGATCCTGCAATGCTCTGCCACTGCGCCAACGTCCAGTGCCAATTGTCACATGCCCATTTCAATCGTAGTTACCGATGTCATGTTGTTAGCACTGGTAAATGCATGCGTCGTCGGCTGCGGAGACCCATCGTCAGGAGAGTTCGGTGCACTGTGTGTTCAGACACTCTTGTACTCTGTCCAACATTAAAGTCTGATATTAGTTCCCCACAGTTCGCCGCCTGTCCTGTTTTACCAGTGTGCCCAGCCTACGATGCCCTGCATCTGCAATGAGGGATGGCAATCCAATCCCACGTCGGTGGACGTGATTTCACCTTGGTTTCGCCACGTGTTGAAAACTCTCACCACAGTACTGCTTGAACACCTGACAGATCGTGTAGTTTCCGAAATGGTCGTGCGGAGCGCCGGGCCATCACAACCTGCCCTCGGTCAAACTCAGACAGATCGCACGTCGTCTGCATTCTACACACGGGCAGCGCACTCACTGGCGGTACTTGAACCGTACATATGTCTGACTAGCAGTCATTCCTCGCCAGGTAACGCTGCTACCACCTGGACGGGTTTATGTCGATAGAAGGATGGTTGTCAAAATGTTTTGGCTGATCAGTGTATGCATCTAGAATCACCACCCGATATGTGGTGGACGGAATTTTTTCCTTCCTGTGTTTAATGCCAAGGAAGGACGTCACCGCTCTGTATAAGATGGAATATCTCTCATTTTAAGGATGTGGTCCTTACACGAGGTGTCCGCTTATGAACCAGTACATAATTACCACCGCTCACCGCGAGACTGAATACCGGCTAGTGACGTTACGGTGACGTAACGCATTAGGAAAAGTATATGAGCAGGACAGAGACTAATGGCATCATGCAAGCGCCGATGCGGGCCGAAAGTAGGGAAATACGCTGATTTAGGCGACTTTGAGATAGGGCTGACTGTTATGGCCTTGCTCCTGGGAACGAGCGTCATGGAAGTGGGGCATTGGTTGACTGATCGCGTGCTACTCTCGTGATTACCTGTCGAAAGTGACTGACAGACAGCCGGCCGCAGTGACCGAGCGGTTCTAGGCGCTGCAGTCTGGAACCGCGCGACCGCTACTGTCGCAGGTTCAAACCCTGCCTCGGACATGGATGTGTGTGATGTCCTTAGGTTAGTTAGGTTAAAGTAGTTCTAAGTTCTAGGGGACTGATGACCTCAGAAGTTAAGTCCCATAGTGCTCAGAGCCATTTGAACCATTTGACTGACAGACGGTAGAGCCACAAGTAGATGACAAGGTGCTGGATGTCCACAAGTCCGTGGAAGTCGAATGCTTTCCCGTTCTGTAAAGTAGGATATGTGGCGATCTGTGTCAGATCAGACGACAGAGTGCAATACTGGTTCATGTACAAGTGTTTCGGGCCATCCCGTTCAAAGCACATTGTCGTACCTGGGGTCCTCCAGCTGACGACCCATTTGACTCAACAACGTCGTTGCAGTGGGCACGGGGTAACAGATATTTGATCGTTGATAAACGGAAACGTATCACACGTTGGGATGAATCACACTTCTCGTTATTCCAGATCGACGAACGTCCCGATACACCGTCATCAAGGAAAACGACTGCTCAAAACATGCACCACTCCAAGGACACTGGCCGGCGCGGGCAGTGTTATGCTGTAGGAGGACGTTCACCTAGTAATAGCAGGCACCATGACAGCTGCGGGCTACGTGAACACTACTGCGGAACATCTGCATCCTGTCTTGTATTGTGTGTATATTGAATCGGGGACCGACGGTGAGGCTTTGCCGTCTGTAGCCCTCAGTGGTTCACAATCCCGTGACAGGCCACAGCAGTCCACCCACCCCACCGCCGCCCCACGCCGATCCGGACACCAGAGGACCTTCCCCCCGTCCCCCCTCCCAGGGACGCCTCATACCAGACGAGTGTAAACCCAAATGTTTGCATGGTAGAGTAATTATGGTGTATGCGTGAGTGGAGACAGTGTTTGCACAGCAAACGCTGGCTTAGTGTAACTGGGGCGGAATAAGTGGAACCAGCCCGCATTCGCTGAGGCAGATGGAAAACCGCCTAAAAACCATCCACAGGCTGGCCAGCACACCAGACCTCGACACTAATCCGCCGGGCGGATTTTTGCCAAGGATTGGCACGCCTTCCCGCTCGGGAGGCAGCGCGTTAGACTGTGCGGCTATCCGGGTGGGCGCATCCTGTCTTGCCTGACGTCTTGCGCAATAGCGATGGCATCTTCCAATAGGATAACAGTCTGTGTCACTAGGCCAGAGTCGTGTTACTGTGCTTTGATCAACTAGCGATGAACTCAAGTTGATGCCATCAAATGCACCTGATCTGAACCCGATGGAACAAGTCTGGGACACGGTTGGGCAATTCCGCTGCCACAAACTACCAAAATGTAATTTATGGAAAATGTGTGGTCTGTGCGTAAAAATTTGGTGCCGCATGCTTCCAGAAACTTACCAAAGACTTGTCGAATCCAGGGTCTGCCGTATGGCTGCTGCTTTGATCTCCAAAGGTACAACTAAGCATGTTGTCTAAAATTTCGTTCATCCGTGTATGCTGGATGAAGTACTGTGGTGCTTGTTTTGATTCTCTTGGATTTATTATTACTATTTTTATAAGAAGGCACTTTGTAATATTACAATGTTGTCCTTATATGTCTCTCATTTCTAATACATCATCACATTTTCGTCATTTACTAACACCAGACCACACATTCACGACAAGACGGGTATCACAGTATCTTTCAAGTAGTAAGTTAATCACAGAGTGATATACAGGTCGAAAACTAAACACAATGTACCAGAAATGGCGCAAAACGCCCATATGAATTTCCCATTTCTCACGTAAATCTTCGCAGCACAGAAATTTTAATTACAGTAATATTATAATTAGTACATCAGTTTTGCAAAAGACTCCTTTTTAGAATATTCCGTTAGTTGTTCAAATCTTATTAAATTTTGTAAAACAGTATTCTAAAATGCGACAGTTTTTATCTTCAATAGCTATGAAACAAGTTATTTTGGTACCAAAGGAAAATTGTTCTTTCTGAAGTGGGGGAAAGGTGGTTTCAGCTGCAGTATATCAAGGTTAATGCAAACAACGATCACCTGTTTAGAAATTTTAACCCATACATACTTCGTAGGTATCACAATTTTACCTCACTTTTTGAAGTAAAACATTTTTAATAGAACTAACTGCACTTTTTCGACAGGAGACTGATAACTAAAATAGCGAGTATAGGTTCCTTTCTACTGAAACAAGCAGGTCAGAGATGGCGAAAGGTAACACTGAAACTATTACAAAACGCCTACATCTACATCTACATCTACATTTATACTCCGCAAGTCACCCAACGTTGTGTGGCGGAGGGCACTTTACGTGCCACTGTCATTACCCCCCTTTCCCGCTCCAGTCGCGTGTGGTTCGCGGGAGGAACGACTGCCGGAAAACATCTGTGCGCACTCGAATCTCTCTAATTTTACATTCATGATCTCCTCGGGAGGTATAAGTAGGGGGAATCAATATATTCGATACCTCATCCAGAAACGCACCCTCTCAAAACCTGGACAGCAAGCTACACCGCGATGCAGAGCGCCTCTCTTGCAGAGTCTGCTACTTGAATTTGCTAAACATCTCCGTAACGCTATCACGCTTACCAAATAACGCTGTGACGAAACGCGCCGCTCTTCTTTGGATCTTCTTTATCTCCTCTGTGAACCCGACCTGGTACGGGTCCGACACTGATGAGCAATACTCAAATATAGGTCGAACGAGTGTTTTGTAAACCACCTCCTTCCTTGTCGGAAATGTTTACGATTTACAAAGGGGATTTGTTTCACCGACACCACCTAGATCAAAGCCAGTGGTGTGTGTTTGCCAGAAAACTATGTGGACGATTTTATATTGTACACACACAATGTTTGGCGTCACAATGGCGTTTCCAAGTGCACTAGCAAAATAAATACCTAATTAACCATTGATGCGAGGTGGGTACGGTTGCCAACCGTGTTGGTTGTTGTTACCATTTCCACCTTGCTGTTCCCTAAATCTTGCGGGCTCAGCTTGTGCGTTGACATTTTGTGTTTGCACTGGCCTCATAACTAAGGTCGATGGAATCAGGTACTGATAAAAAATACTCTTTGTACTGTTCTGGAATGGTAATTAACTTTTCACTGATGTGGGCAGGCAGACGGCTTTTCAAAATCTTTAACACGTTGACAAGGGAAATCAGATTCGTCTAGTAACGAGTTTTATTCAGTAGGTAGGAAACAATACGTAGGAGTGTTAACACAAAAACAAGTAAATTTTCACGAATAATATACTCAACGGTTCTATTGTAGATAAACGAATGAATGTAGTAAAATACCATTCCTGTAGACTAGTAGGCACCTTCTAGCAGACTTGTTAGAGGCGTAGCTAAGTGTTGCTATCTTGGCTTACAACGATTTACATGCTATGAAGTTTTCTTGTGTGCATCCATTTGGGTCACTGAGTTGTGACGCACTACAGATTACGTTGTGAAATGGTTTTATTCCACAATTTTCAGTTGCAGCAAAAATGGTACATCAGATAGGTCCATTGTTGGTAGTCCATTAGCGAATATGCAGACACAATAGGTCGCCGACGAGGACGTAACAACAAATGACAGTAAAATTGAATATGTTGCTCGCCGTAAAACACGCAAAGTGATGTCTTGCTATGGGCCACGAACATGGCAGAAAAAAAATGGCTCTGAGCACTATGAGACTTAACTTCTGAGGTCATCAGTCCCCTAGAACTTAGAACTACTTAAACCTAACTAACCTAAGGACATCACACACAACCATGCCCGAGGCAGGATTCGAACCTGCGACCGTAGCGGTCGCGCGGCCCCAGACTGTAGCGCCTAGAACCGCTCCGACCAGCGAACATGGCAGAAAGATGCTACACTTATCAACAGGGCGAGAGAGCATTTTTAGATAAATTTTGGGCTGCCGCCGTACGGGAGAGGTTGCACCGTATGAATTAATACATCTCGTTTGTCTATGCAGATAAAACTTGTGGGTGCCTACACAAACCTTTTTGGGCTGACGAGACACAGAATAGGCTCTCAGATATGTTACCTGTATCACCAGAGTGCCAGGAGTATGCAGCGTGTTTCACAATTCCTATTACAGGCATCAAGAGATTGTAGAGGGGGCTTAGTAGATGAAGTTCTGGTAAGTAACCCATGTCCAGAATTGTACCTTTCGGATGTGAAATAAATTTGAATATCAGATCACTTTCAAATGTCCAGCATCACAGTACGCACATAGCGGGGACAGCGATTTCTGAGTTGAGTGTTCTACAGTAGCTGCTCCATGTGATGACTCTGCTTTTAGTTGGACAAGGTGTATCTGCGACGCTTGCTTCCAAACACATGGTCGTCAAACCCTGGCGTGCGTTCTTGGAGCACTGCAGTCAGCCCTCCCAGCTGTCGTTGTAGTCGGATAAAAATGGTATGTGGTGTACTATCATGATCTGGTAAACGTTCTCGATACATACATTGCGCAGCTACACCATTGCCTACCGTACCGTAAAGGACAATGTTTGAAAGTGATCCGATCTTCAAATTTATTTTCTGTCCAAATTGTACATTTCCTGTGATGGGTTGCTTATCAAAACTTTATTTGCTAAGTACAGTCTACAGCCCCTAGAAACCTGTAACAGGTTCAAAATGGTTCAAATGGCTCTGAGCACTATGGGACTTAACTGCTTTGGTCATCAGTCCCCTAGAACTTAGAACTACCTAAACCTAACTAACCTAAGGACATCACACACATCCATGCCCGAGGCAGGATTCGAACCTGCGACCGCAGCGGTCGCGCGGTTCCAGACTGTAGCGCCTACAACCGCTCGGCCACTCAGGCCGGCCCTGTAACAGGAATTGTGAAAAACCATGTATAGAGAACTGAAGCTTATTGAATGATTTCTCACTCCCCCGCTAATCTACCGAAAATTGATCCCTGTAATGGTATTAGTAAGTCTTTATTTAACAGTCGAACAGCCCAGATATTGCCCTATTTTTATTACTCTCCGTCAGTGAAACAAACCTGTTACCATAGGTGCCGTCTTTCTCTCCGTGTATGGTCAATGTCGCAGGTAATTCATAAATATACCGATCGTGGACATTTGAGTAGTATTTCATAGTATTCAAGCCAAGATGTACATGTTTCTTTTAAGGTAGCTCTTCGGTAGATAAGCTGGGTTACATTAGTACCCTTCAAAACATGCGAAAACTGTCGTTTTCCTGGTCCCACAGATCCAGAACAAATAACTAAATAACAGCTAGTATCACTTACCTAGTTGCCCATCCCCAGTAAGACTACTTTTAGCTACCATTATGCGCAACGTAGTATCAAATATACAATTTAATGTAAGGAAAAATTAATGAGAATGCACTTTTGGAGCTCGCCATTTTGTGGAACTGAATCTTAGACTGTGGGAAAATCGGAAAAAAGGGCATCTAAGAGTTTGATATTGATGCTGTGGAAGGATGTTGAAAATTTGGTGGACGGATGAGAGGAAATGAGGAGATTCTCTTTAAAACTGGTGGGGCAGAAGCATGTCTAAAACACCGACAAAAAGGGGCAGTATGATAGGACGCGTGTTAAGACGTCAGAGAATTACTTCCACACTACTTCATGAAGCTATAGAGGGTAGAAACTTCAGGGGAAGACAGAGATTAGAATGTATCGAACAAATAATTGAGGACTATGTGTACAGTGCTACTCTGAGATAAAGAGGTCAGAACAACAAAAGAATTCATGACGGGACACATCAAACCAGTCAAAAGACTGATGACTTTGCATCCAAACTGAAGGTTGGCTGGTAAGTCTGTACCAGGAGAAACTCCATCCTTCAACTCAGGCTTCATCCTAATACATGTAAATACACTGAAAGGCTTGATAAAGGTACCTCTAACTGACATATACACCACCTCTTAGCTGCGGTAACTGACCAAACCAGTAATCTACCTCTAAAAGCAATAATGTTTGTTTTCTTACCCTGGACTGTGGTGAATCCCCTTTCATCTTTATTGAAAACGCTATGAGATAGTTAACTGTGCTTTGCTGTCCCCTAGATCAAGATAGCAAAGAAGTTTTTGACAGTCACCTTGTTAAATCCACTTACTTTTGTAGAAGAAGCGAGTTCAAGTGACCTCAACCTCAATATTGAAATTTTTTCCAATAAATGGCAATCCATCCCTTCCAGCCATTCTGATACCCTTGTTAAAATTACGAGGAAGATCATTCATCCTCAGCTGGTCCAAATGCTATGAATCACAGATCCTAAAATGTCATTCCAAAAAATCTTGTCTCCAACGATTCGAGATGCTCGTTTATTCTATTTTCTTACTCTGAGGTAAAAATGTACTGAAGGCTACCATTTTTGTTGTCAGGAATACGTTAATTTCACTTCTGCTCTCCCCACTTCAAAATACTCCTTTGGACGCGATAGGTGGTTGTCGCAGTTTTGAAAGTCCTATTCTGCCCTTACTGCGCTCTGCTTGTCATACGGATTCCATGGTTGTCTGTCTCATAGTCCATCCTCGGCAAGCCTCTTTATCTCTGCATAACTGCAGCAGCCTACATTTTTTATGAACTTGGTTACTGCATTAAAACCATGGTCTCCCACTCCAGTTTTTACCTGCCATACTTCCCTTCGTTACTAAATTGAGAACTCGTCGACGCCCCAGTATCTATCCTATCAGCCGATCCTTCTTTTAGTCAAATTCTTCCGCAGTCCTCCAAATTCGATTCAGTATTTCGCTATTAGTTACGCGATCCATCCATCTTATCTTCAGTTTTCTTCTTTAGCAACAGATTTCAAAAGCTTCTATTCTGTTTGTCTCTGAACTGTTTATTGACCTCGGTCGCTGTGGCCGAGCGGTTCTAGGCGCTTGAGTACTGAACCGCACTTCTGTTACGGTCGCAGGTTCGAATCCTGCCTCGGGCATGGTTGTGTGTGTGATATCCTTAGTTTGGTTAGGATTAAGTAGTTCTAAGTCTAGGGGACTGATGACCTCAGATGTTAAGTCCCATAGTGATTAGAGCCATTTGAACCGTTTTTTTTAAAGACCATGTTTCATTTCTGTGCGCGCCTAACAGCAGACAAAACCGTCAAAAAAGACTACCCCAAAAAAGAAATTTATATTCGATTTAAATAAATTCGTAGCTTCCAGAAAACCTTTTCTTGTCATTGCAGTTCTGCATTTTATACCATCTTTACTTTGGGCATCATCCGTTATTTCGCAGCACAAGTAGAAAAAGTTATCAGCTCTATTAGTGTTTCATTTACTAACCTAATTCCCTCAGTATCGCCTGATTTAAGTCCACTACATTCCGTTACCCTTGTTTTGGTTGGTTGGTTAATTCGGAGGAGGGGACGAAACAGTGACGTCAGCGGTCCCATCGGATTAGGAAAGGACGGGGAACGAAGTTGGCCGTGCCCTTTCAAAGGAACCATGCCGGGATTTGGCTGAAGCAATTTTGGGAAATCATGGGCAACCTAAATCAGGATGGCCGGACGCGGGTTAGAACCGTCGTCCTCCCGAATGCGAGCCGAGAATGCTAACGACTGCGCCACCTCACTCGGTTTTGTTTCACTTGCGTTGATGTTTACCTCATAACTTCTTTTAAAGACAGTATCCATTCTGTTCAACAGCTCTTTTAAGGTGTTTGGCTTCTCTCGGATAATTACATACATACATACATACATACATACATACATAATATTTATCAGCAAACCTCAACTTTTTATTTCTCCTCTCTGAACTCTAATATTCTTACCAAATTTCCTCTTGGAATCTTTTATTGCTCACTCATTATACAGAAGATAACATGGAGCACAGACTACTTCTCTTTCATGTTCTTCGACCCTTGTAAGTGCCGTCTGGTTTCCGTACAAGTTGTATTTTATCCCTTCTACCTTCAGAATTCCCAACAGTGGAGTCTAGTCAACATCATCAAAAGCGTTATCTAAATATATAAATGCTATAAACATATCTTTGTAAACCGTGGAGTCTGTATCGCTTAGAGTTTTCGTCCATATCTCTGGAACCCAAATTAATCTTCGCCGAGGTCTGCCCCCTATCAGTTTTTTCATTCTTGTGCAAATAATTCCTGTTAGCATTTTGCAACCATAACTTATTAATTGTTAGTTCTGTAATATTCATAGCAGTCAGCACCGCTTTTCTTTGGAATTGGAAGTGTTACTATCTTCTTGAGGTTTGAAGTTTATTTCATCAGTCTGTGGAACGGTTTTGTCACGGCTGGCTCTACCACAATCTCGATAATTATGATGGAATGTCATCTACTCCAGGACCTAGTTTCGACCTACGTTTGCAGTGCTCTGTCAAATTCTTCCCACAGTATCATACTTCCCGTCTCATCTTCATCTAGTTCCACTCCTTTTTCAATAATACTGTCTTAAAGTTCATTTCCCTTAATCTTTCAGTTTTTCATTCTTTGCCTGGTACGGGATAACCATCTGAGCTTTTAACATTCATAGAGCTCCTTATCTTTTCTCTTTAATTTTCCGGTAGGTGGCATCAGTTTGGCATTTGTCCTCTAGCCATTCCTGCTCTGCCGTCTTGCACCTCCTTCAGAATCACTTTTTACACGTTTATCTTCTCTCCCACGTGCTTCATTTGCTGTATTTTTGTGTTTTCTCCTTTCTTCAATTAAATTCACTCTTTTCAGTGTTATCGAGAAATTTCTTCTAGGTCTTGTCTTTTTACCTATGTGATCATCTGCTCCCTTCACTATATTATCTCTCAAAGCTACGTATTTATGTTCTATTGTACTGATTGCCTCTTTTACGGTTCAACTTCGCCTCATGTTGTTGTTGTTGTTGTTGTTATTGTGGTTTTCAGTCCTGAGACTGGTTTGATGCAGCTCCCCATGCTACTCTATCCTGTGCAAGATTCTTCAACTCTCAGTACCTACTGCAGCCTACATCCTGCTGAATCTGCTTAGTGTATTCATTTCTTGGTCTCCCTCTACGATTTTTACCCTCCACGCTGCCCTCCAGTACTAAATTGGTGACCCCTTGATGCCTCAGAACATCTCCTACCAACCGATCCCTTCTTCTAGTCAAGTTGTGCCACAAACTCCTTTTCTCCCCAATTCTATTCAATACCTCCTCATTAGTTGTCTGATCTACCCATCTAATCTTCAGCATTCTTCTGTAGCACCACATTTCGAAAGCTTCTATTCTCTTCTTGTCCAAACTATTTATCGTCCATGTTTCACGTCCATACATGGCTACACTCCATACAAATACCTTCAGAAACGACTTCCTGACACTTAAATCTATACTCGATGTTAACAAATTTCTCTGCTTCAGAAACGCTTTGCGTGCCATTGCCAGTCTACATTTTATATCCTCTCTACTTCGACCATCATCAGTTATTTTTCTCCCCAAATAGCAAAACTTCTTTACTACTTTAAGTGTCTCATTTCCTAATCTAATTCCCTCAGCATCACAAGGCTTAATTCGACTAAAAATGGTTCAAATGGCTCTGAGCTCTGTGGGACTCAACTTCGGAGGTCATTAGTCGCCTAGAACTTAGAACTAGTTAAACCTAACTAACCTAAGGACATCACAAACATCCATGCCCGAGGCAGGATTCGAACCTGCGACCGTAGCGGTCTTGCGGTTCCAGACTGCAGCGCCTTTAACCGCACGGCCACTTCGGCCGGCTAATTCGACTACATTCCATTATCTTCGTTTTGCTTTTGTTGATGTTAATCTTATACCCTACTTTCAAGACACTGTCCATTCCGTTCAACTGCTCTTGCAAGTCCTTTGCTGTCTCATACAGAATTACGATGTCATCGGTGAACCTCAAAGTTTTTATTTCTTCTCCATGGCTTTTAATGCCTACTCCGAACTTTTATTTTGTTTCCTTTACTGCTTGCTCAATATACAGATCGAATAGCATCGGGGCTACAACCCTGTCTCACTCCCTTCCCAACCACTGCTTCCCTTTCATGTACCTCGACTCTCATAACTGCCATCTGGTTTATGTACAAATTGTAAATAGTCTTTCGCTCCCTGCATTTTACTCCTGCCACCTTCAGAATTTGAAGGAGAGTATTCCAGTCAAAATTGTCAAAAGCTTTCTCTAAGTCTACAAATGCTAGAAAAGTAGGTTTGCCTTTCCTTAATCTTTCTTCTAAGATAAGTCGTAGGGTCAGTATTGCCTCACGCGTTCCAGCATTTCTACGGAATCCAAATTGATCTTTCCCGAGGTCGATTTCTACCAGTTTTTCCATTCGTCTGTAAAGAATTCGCGTTAGTATTTTGCAGCTGTGACTTATTAAACTGATAGTTCGGTAATTTCCAATCTGTCAACACCTGTTTTCTTTGGGATTGGAATTATTATATTCTTCTTGAAGTCTGAGGGTATTTGGACTGTCTCACACATCTTGCTCACCAGATAGTAGAGTTTTGTCATGACTGGCTCTCCCAAGGCTGTCAGTAGTTCTAATGGAATGTTGTCTACTCCCGGGGCCTTGTTTCGACCTAGGTCTTTCAGTACTCTGTCAAACTCTTCACGCAGAATCATATCTGCCAATTCATCTTCATCTACATTCTCTTCCATTTCCATAATATTGTCCTCAAGAACATCGCCCCTGTATAGACCCCCTATATACTCCTTCCAGTCTTCTTTGCTTAGAACTGTGTTTCCATCTGAGATCTTGATATTCATACAAGTGGTTCTCTTTTCTCCAAAGGTCTCTTTAATTTTCCTGTAAGCAGTATCTATCTTACCCCTGGTGAGATAAGCCTGTACATCCTTACATTTGTCCTCTAGCCATCCCTGCTTAGCCATTTTGCACTTCCTGTCGATCTCATTTTTGAGACGTTTGTATTCCTTTTTGCCTACTTCGTTTACTGCATTTTTGTATTTTCTCCTTTCACCAATTAAATTCAGTATCTCTTCTGTTACCCAAGGATTTCTACAGCCCTCGTATTTTTACCTACTTGATCCTCTGCTGCCTTCACTATCTCATCCCTCAAAGCTAACCTTTCTTCTTCTACTTTATTTTTTCCCCCCATTCCTGTCAATTGTTCCCGTATGCTCTCCCTGAAACTCTGTACAAACTCTGGTTCTTTCAGTTTATCCAGGTCCCACCTCCTTAAATTCCCACTGTTTTGCAGTTTCTACAGTTTTAATCTACAGTTCATAACCAATAGATTGTGGTCAGAGTCCACATCTGACCCTAGAAAGTCTTACAGTTTAAAACCTGGTTTCTAAATCTCTGTCTTACCATTGTATAATCTTCTGAAACCTTCTAGTATCTCCAGGGTTCTTCCATGTATACATCCTTCTTTCATGATTCTTGAACCAAGTCTTAGCTATGATTAAGTTATGCTCTGTGCAAAATTCTACCAGGCGGCTTCCTCTTTCATTTCTTATCCCTAATTCATATTCTCCTACTACGTTGCCTTCTCGTCCTTTTCCTACTGTTGAATTCCAGTCACCCATGACTATTAAATTTCGTCTCCCTTCACTACCTGAATAATTTCTTTTATCTCATCATACATTTCATCACTTTCATCATCTGCAGAGCTAGTTGGTATATAAACTTGTACTACTGTAGTAGGCATCGGCTTCGTGTCTATCTTGGCCACAATAAT
Source organism: Schistocerca piceifrons (assembly GCF_021461385.2). Taxonomy (NCBI): domain Eukaryota; kingdom Metazoa; phylum Arthropoda; class Insecta; order Orthoptera; family Acrididae; genus Schistocerca; species Schistocerca piceifrons. Next base: position 203,405,409 of record NC_060138.1, on the reverse strand, counting down.
GCGTTCACTATGCTGTTTGTAGTAGCTTACCCGCACTCCTATTTTTTTTATTCATTATTAAACCTACTCCTGCATTACCCCTATTTGATTTTGTATTTATAACCCTGTATTCACCTGACCAAAAGTCTTGTTCCTCCTGCCACCGAACTTCACTAATTCCCACTATACCTAACTTTAACCTATAGATTTCCCTTTTTAAATTTTCTAACCTACCTGCCCGATTAAGGGACCTGACATTCCACGCTCCGATCCGTAGAATGCCAGTTTTCTTTCTCCTGATAACGACGTCCTCTTGAGTAGTCCCCACCCGGAAATCCGAATGGGGGACTATTTTACCTCCGGAATATTTTACCCAAGAGGATGCCATCGTTATTTAATCATACAGTAAAGCTGCATGCCCTCGGGAAAAATTACGGCTGTAGTTTCCCCGTGCTTTCAGCCGTTCGCCGTACCAGAACAGCAAGGCCGTTTTGGTTAGTGTTACAAGGCCAGATCAGTCAATCATCCAGACTGTTGCCCCTGCAACTACTGAAAAGGCTGCTGCCTCTCTTCAGGAACCACACGTTTGTCTGGCCTCTCATCAGTGGTTGTACCTACGGTACGGCTATCTGTATCGTTGAGGCACGCAAGACTCCCCACCAACGGCAAGGTCCATGATTCATGGGGGGATTTGCCTCATGCTGCTTCTGAAACTCTTTACAACCTCTGGATCCTCAGTTTTCTCCAGGTACCATCTCCTTAATTTCCTACCTTTCTGAAATTTCTTCTGTTCTAATCACCAGTTCGCAACGAATAAATTATGGTCCGAGTCCATACGCGCCTCTGGAAATATCTTACAGATTAAAATCTGTAACCGAAATCTCTGCCTCATTATTTCATAATCATAGTTTTTATTATCCAAAAATAATTACCACTTATTACTGTAAATTAGTTACATTATTATTGTTGTTATTATTATTATCATTATTACTGTTATTACTAAGATGCATAGTTTCATATGTTTACATTGAATATTTATTTACATAAATAACTGCACAGCTGGTATATATACGACAGCAGTGGTCATACCGGCCGCTTGTTGGCCATTGTTCCCCCTGGAAGCCATTCCACAAAGTACCTATAGTTGTTAGTCTGCGACGGTCTCCGGTGAAACATTCGTCGACATGAGAATTTATTGCTAAGTACTTTACTTTAGAAAAACCTTACTTGTTCTATAAATTTGTTTAATAATTACATCAGTTGAGTAGTTATCTTCAATTAGAGGATCTCAAAACTGTACAAAAAGTGACTGCTAGGCAATGCGATATCCTGAAGCCTTCAAATGACTGTGTACAACCATGGGGTCAACCTAGTATAGGGATTTCTGATAATGTGGCTTTGGTTTGCTACCATTTCATTTGGGGCACTGCAAGTTTGTCATATTATTTTATTATTAGTTAATATAAAATCTTCCATATTTGTTTTTACTTTGTACAAAACAGACTCTGGTATTCTTCAGACTCATATACTTTTGTTCCTGCTTCGATGTGTCAACACTTTTGGTGCCTTCCTGCAGGATTTTTCCACGCTTAAAACAAAATATTGTACAGGTACATCGCTCTTTAAAGTCAATAATTCCAGATCTGCGATGTTTCATGTGTGCTTTTGCACTCTCGAAATTGCATTGTAAGTATATTGATCGTATTCTGCTTGATATTTGATGTCGTCCTTTATATTGGTAGCGTCAATAATTTTTTTCCTAATAAAATAGTAGCTTATTTCGTCGTATGGTGTTCCTGCTTGTTAACCCGAATGTGTACACGTGAGTTAATTTGAGTCGTAAGTGGGGCCTATATTATTTGTATTCTGCTTGATTTCTGTTTGCTTTCGTTTTTCATATTTTCTCGCATTTAATGGAGGAAAGTTATTAGCTTTTGCCATAATTTTTTATTGAACTACCTTATACGGAATGAGCATGTAATTGTGCTTTGAATGGTATTGCTACTTGCCACTGAGTATACTTCTTAAAATTAATGAAAACCAAGCAGTTATTGTGTTGGACACTATTACGCAGAAAAAATAGTCTACATAAAAGCGCACATTTGAATATAGAGCAGTGTGAATTTACTACCACCGTGCGGAATGGTACTGTACATAGTAACCTCTACAGCATCTTTAGGATTTTGATGATATTCTTTCTTTCCCTGCTTTATGAGAAAAGTTAGAGAGATATTCTAACTTTTGCAAGACACCATTCGTTTTTTATTTACGCAAACTTATTTCATCATTTTTTGTGTTACCCTCAGTGGGATTTTTATTGTTCAGTATTACATGACGCTAACAAGTTATTTTGTGTTGGTAGCATTATAACTATCACACATTTTTTTTACAGCCTGTCATCTGCAAACAACATGACGATATCTCTTCTTCTGTTTTTCATCAATTTCAGACTGAAAATAGTGTTATTTAGCATGTTACATACAATTTTAAGTCTTGTTTCCCATTATTTCTAATATGTTAAGAAACTTATTTTCCTTGTTAACGTAAAAAAATGATTCAAATGGCTATGGGACTTAACATCTGAGGTCATCAGTCCCCTAAAACGTAGAACTACTTAAACCTAACTAACCTAAGGGCATTACACACATCCACGCCCGAGACAGGATTCGAACCTTCGACCGTATCAGCAGCGCGGTTCCGGACTGAAGCGCCTAGAACCGATCGGCCGCAGCGGCTGTGAACATAAGTTTTAAACCTTATACTCGCATTTTCATTTATTAAAAAAATCTTTTGATAGAATACATTCACACGTGTTGTAACGTATTCCAGATATGTTGCAGAGATCTTGGATGGTCTGTTAACGGTCTTGCAGAATCAGATCCCTCAATTTCTGAAGATTATCGGTGGTAATCACAGTTGATGGCAGACCGGAACGGTACTCACTCGTTTGTGAAACGCTCATATAGTCTACATGTGATCTATAGCGTTGTCCCCAAATGCTTGTGTCCAAACTTTGGTGCATTCCTGCAAGATTTTCTCACGTTCAAAACAAAGTTTTCTACAGATACATCACTCTATAAAGTCAGTCATCAGAGAACTGCAAATTCGCGAGAAAGCGACAATGAAAGTATGCTCACCAACTACTAAAATGTGATAAATGTTTTAAATTTTTCCGTTGAACTTAAACCGAAAATTTAAGTCTTATTAGCGCTGTCACTTTCTACAGCGAACGTCATACGCGATATTTTCAGGTTCAGGTCCTTGCTATCAGTATCTCTTTAAAAAGTATGTTGTGAGTAAAAATCAACAAGTAACAAAAACTACACCTTTTTAAAAGTTTTTTCTGGTGGTCGGGCAGCTTTCTAGTACACGTTATTGAAAATCCGTAGATATTGCTAAGAGTGCTCTAAAGCATATCTTCAGGTTCTGGATCCTACTAATACGTCAGTATCTCTTTAAAACATTCGTCATTTAATGTAAGTCTACAACACTTACTGAACGCTGCTCTTTTTAAAACATTTTTAGGGTGGGCGACAGCAGCCCCCCCCCCCCCCCCCCCCCCCCTCCGGTTGTTATTGCGCGTTATAGAAGATACGTTGATACTGATATGGTTAAAACGTACCTGTGATTAACCATCGGCAACAATGCGCAGCACCATTTATCCGTTAGGGTTCGGTGCCCTGTCGATAGGGACGACATTTATGATAATAAGCCACTAGAGGCGGAAGCTTTCCGGTGGGACTTCTGTTGTATGAAGCGAATATTTTCGATGCGTAAATTAAAACGACTTGATATGTAAATGTCGTGGTTTGAGCCCGAAAATGAATCCCCTGTCTAACCAGCTGTCGGCTCTCTCATTAGTCAACAATACTCTCCGGAAACGTCAGAGGTTTCGTTGGGTGGGTGGAATCAGTAGTTATGAAAATACTGTAGAGATTTAAAAAATTGTCGCCGGAGTGGTAGGTAACTATTCCGTATTTTAATTTAAATTCCATCTTTATGCGCTTAACATTTAATTTCGCGTGTCCTGTTGGCGTAACTATTTGCCACGTGTTTTGATGTCGGCGGCGCTTGAAAGAAGGGCGGACACAAGCTCATCCGTTTGCAACGCTAGAGGAGAGTTAATTCTGAAATTTGTAACGACGAGCAGTTGCAGCAGTGAAACAGACCTAAGATTTTTAGTGAAGAACCAGAATAAGAGAGTATAACTACGCGCGTTCTTACGTTTAGTTGTTTCGTAGGTAAACGAGATTATATCAGAGTGAAATCTTTTCCTGACAGCATTCCATGTGCTAAATTCTAATGTACTAGAGGAGGGTATAAATTTTCATAGTGCATAATAGAATTAACAGGATCTGTCACGAACTGTTTAAGCTCTCTTGGTGTACGATCCATTTCCGTATATAAAATATTCCGAAGTAACAAGCTAGATGTCGTATAGAGGCAAAAGTGTAATCGTCACAAGAGAAAAGACTGGTAGAATTTTCAGATTTATTTAAGAGTATAAACATATTTGTGTTTTTTGGTTTGGAATATATTAGTCGGCAGTCGTAATGGGTAAAACGAGGTCTGTTTTTTTGTTATGACAAAAGTGATTCACGTCAAGCGAAGAACTCAGTGTCCACACTGTCAAGTGGAATATACGAAAATTCTTCTTCAAATCCTAAAGTAATCATTAGTAATTTTTAATTTAGCTTTGACAGTGTGGTCTTCTAGAATTCTATATATATCAGTATTTTCCATTTTAGAGATGTAAATGGGGGAGATACATTAGGCAGACAATCTTGTAGGTAGTGCAACCAAAGGTATGAATAATCATCGTGGGTATAAATAAACCGCTTCAGTTGTATTTAGTCCTTTAGTGTTAGATCATTACCGATTTCATGGCACTAAAAACCATATGTTCAGGTGACCATCTGCTTAACAATGAATTAAGAAGGCCTAACAACCGAGAAACATCCATTGATATGATGACACACTGCTGGCAGATCTGTTTCGTTGCCGTAATATATGCATCTGATGTTTCTGTTTCAAGAGTTCCTTTAGGTTAGCATAACGTACGGCATTACTAATGAAAATAGATGCCAACTATCACCATCACATACTACGGATTGTTTTTCAAAGAAGTTTTTCTGCTTGTTACCTCAATATTCCTTGTTCTCATTCACCCTTCATGCGTCCCAAAAGACCACCGATCATTCGGCTGAGCTTGCGTATCACCAGTGGATACCTGAGCCATCTATAGGCATGCTGTTTACTTTCTTGTCGTCAGCAAGAGACAGCATGTGGCCGTGTCCCCTGTTCGCGACTACGTATAAACCGGAGAAGTCGAAAGTGCGGTTTTCAGGTTCTGCTTTTCCGTCAATAGCAATTTCTCTGATGTATTTGCACCAGGTAGAACATCACTCCATACTGTTGCAATCACTTTTAGTTCTTGATGCTAGCTGCAAATTAGGTCTTAAAAGTTTTCCATTTATTTTCATCTTACCCGTAGATCACTGCGGTGTAATTTGTTTAGGCCCCATTCACCATACTGGATTGGGATCCACGCACCCGGCTGTTTTGATTTAGTGACATACCGCCTTTTAGCGGTATTTTGCTCTGACGGACAACAAATGTTGGGTACAAAATTCCTAGTTTTTTACCTCTAATGTTTTAGTTACGTGAGTACAAATATTTTAATAATCTCATGTAAATGTTTTTAATAGATTTAAAAAAAATTAAAAGCTTAAAATAATTTTATATAGTTATCGTATCAGTAGATGTCTCACTGTTTTCCTTCTTGATTTTTTGTTACGCAGATGTTCACCTGAAGATGTGGCTTTTAGTGCCATGAAATCGGTAGTGATCTAAAAATAAAGTATTAAATACAGCCGGAGCGGTTTATTAACACCCAAGAATATACATTAGAGTTTTACGTTCCTTTCAGGACGAGGTCATTAGAGGCACAAACGACCGTACACAACATAGTTATGGAAGGAAATTGTCTACGCCCTTTTGTCTAAGGAACCATCTTGGTATTCGCCTTAATACGTCCAGCGGAGGTACGGAAAATCTAAATCAGGCTGACTGGATGAGGGTTTGATCGACGCGATTCCCGAATGCCGCTTTAGTGTGCTCGCTACTGCATCTTCTCACTCGGTTCAAACATATGCGAGTTTATTGTGCGTTTCGTAAAGTCCATCTTTCGCTATAACTACACCAGAAATACTCTCCGCTAAACATCGAAAGTTCTCTTGAGGAGTATAAAGGCAGTTGTAGTCAGTATCTTACCATATCGAATACACCAAAGAAGATTTATAATCCATCTATTTATTTGGATGTATACTCCATACTTTTGAAATAAGTTTTCATAACAACGTCATGAAATCATCACATTCTGTGGTTTCTTTTCCCCGGTTATTCGTGTCCTTCTAGTTGTTCTGAAGATTCTTTTGGATCTGTCCGCTGAATAGTCTTAGGTTCCGTGTGCCTTTTGATTTGAACTCCATGATTCACGGCCTTATGTTAGATCCGCCAGAAGCACTGATGTAGTCATCTCCATTTCAGTCGCTTTGAGAATTCAAAAGCTGTGTCTTGTCAACAGAGGCCAAGAGAGCCCATCCAATAGCTACGTGATCAAGCTAGGTGCACAACGGACCAACCGCTCAGTTATACATCTCTCGATAGCATGGTGGAGAATATTGTCAGCATTCTATTTTCTCGGTATTTAGTGTCACATTTCTTAAATATCAGTGTCTTATTCTTGAAGAATTCATTAAAAACAAGAAAAACTCTTTTCAACATTTTAATATATAAAATAACTGATTGGATTACAATAATTTCAAAATGTGGGAATATGGAAAATCCTCCTCCCCCTTTTGTATTGCTAGGATTAAGGAGTGTTTTCAAAATTACATATCTCAAAATATTATTATACAGGATTGTACCAAAAGGTCCAAGAAATTTCAGTTTTGCTCGCGAATGGTTACGAGTACAATTAATTACCGCTAAGTGCCTCACCTTCTTGAATTAGTATGGGAGCTGAGTGGTTTCATTAGTAGTTGAGCGTACCCCACCCTTGGCCCTCCACCTCGTATAGTTGTTGACAAATCCAAAATGGAAAGCTCTGCAAGGTTTCCAGACGACCTGATCGCTCAGCTATTGTTGGGAATACGTCATCCTGGTTGATTGTGGGTGGGAAGAGCCCAGCCTGACTGGCCACACAATATGAGTTATGCACACCGTATGTATCCTGGTTCCAGCTGTGACTAGTTTACAGAACATCACGTTTACAACTCTCTCCGCCGGTATGCAAGAAGCTTTGTTTTAGTGCGTTATTGTAATGTTACCGTCAGTTGATGATGAAGAGCCAGACCGAGTACGGGGCACGTATCGGCATTGTTGGGCAGAGAAAGGCAATGTTTTGGTAGAGATTACAGTGTGGTAGATTTTACCAGATGTAATGTTCTTACAGATTTTTGACGTTCGATAAAGAATTGAGAAAACTGAAGTTGTGAATGCGAACCCTGAGTCTTACGTGGATAGCATAGCTTGTCAAAGACTTACGAGTCCTAGTCAGTCATATAGTACTAACGTATTCAGAAAGTTTCATAACTGAGCATCCAATGCTGCGGTGTGATAAATTCATCTTGATTAAGCCCTTACTAAATGAGGAGTAGAGGTAGTATTTCGAGCTCAACAGAAAATCCTTGGCGGCGGAAACGACATGTCAGAAATGCTGGTGCTAAGATATCGATGTAAAGTATGACGGACTGCGGCCATTAGCGGGAATATGTTAACAGATTAACGAAACATACAATATTTTATATTTAAAAAATAACAACCTTTCCTTAGTTGTACATCGTATTGTATAACAGCATATACTCAAAACATGCTTTTCAAGAACAATTGGACTAGTAAGCACAGAAAAATTCACATTTGCAATGCACCAAATAAAACTTATTGCTGTCACTGCTCTCTATATACCTGAAAATTTTAACAGAACAAAAAGGTAGGAGCTTACCTAACAAGCAACTTCGTCTAATCGACAGATTGCTCTTATTGTTGCTGTAAGTAGTATTGCAGTAGCTGCATTGAAAAAGCCTGTGGATTAAATTAAAGTCTCAGTCGTTTTTCTTTATTTTTAAAAATGGAAATCAACTGAGGTAAGCTATTAACCGCTATTAAGCTAACTCGAGGTTTTAGATACAGATTGAGTTGATAAGGAAATAAACAATGTAACTGGGCAGTATAAACATAAGAACATATTTCAGAGATGTTAACCTAACATGGCTAATGCGTTCTGATGCACATTATTGATGATAAAAAATCTACGTCCTTACAAACAGAATGGAATTAATATCTGCACTATATAGGAGAGACAAGATCTAGTTGACATAAGAGGTAATTTACGTACAATTTGGTTCTTCCATCACTATAAACTCTCAGTGCTAGTATCTCCACAGCCAAAAAATCTAATGACGGTGTATCTTCCGTTTTAGTTTCAACTCCCGAAGAGAAAGGACTCAAAGTTTCCTGATTTTCGGTCTCAGAAGTGCTTTCTATCAAGAATAGCTTTTGTTATTCTCTGAATCTCTGGATTATGTCGAGATGTTTTAAACTGTTGCAGCTGATAGAGATATCTATAACAACCGTTTGAACTACTGAATTACTTCATAAAACTTTTACGTAATGTTGAAGCAGACACCTCGCCTAAAAGTTGTGCTGGGGAAAATTGGCATCTTACGGTTAGTTATAGGGTACACAGCCATAGAGCAGGTCAAGTTTGCCAACCCACCCCTGACTGGCAGTCTTTTGTACAGTGGTATATGCTGATGTGGTTTTAACCAGTTTTAGATTGTTTTAGTTGCAGATTTGCCATGAGTAGTTCCAAAAAAATGTCTGAGGAGCAAAAAATTCTGTACGAAAAATTTTAGCAGTGTTCTCGTGAGAGTCTTCCCTCCTCATCCCCCCAGTGACACACCAACATCGAGGTGAATTGTCACACTGGAAGACGTTCACTTCTTTCCAAAAGTAGGACCACGAAGGAGTCGAACCTTGGCATGAAAATGTGGCACATAACCAATTTGACAGACACTGGCAATAAAAATATCTAAACGAAAAATATACGATCTAGTAGGCCTATTTTAGGCACAGCAGCTCAAAAAAGAAGAAGAACAAAAGTTCACAGGAAATGGGCTGAAATGGAAGAATCTGGATATGATGTATCAGATATAACAAGCAATGGCGAGTCCTCGAATCAGTTCCCCATTAGACATAGACGCTGAAGAGGAATGTGAGCCCAAGCCTTCAGGGTCTAAAAGCTGCCCATCTTCACCAAATATACAGAAAGGCCCCAGAAAGCCATTTGAGGAGGATATTCGGAGCAATATAACGTGGTTGACTTAATAGTGGTGAATTATAGTTGCAGATTATATCCTAGATAGATATTAGATATGGATGGTGATGAAGTAATTGTTTCCATTAGGGTGAAAGAAAAGAAATTTTGGAGATGGACAGATATACCTTTCACAATTTTGCATAAACCAAACCAAATTGTGTGGTAATTAAAACATCCATAGTATTTTTTTTACATTATGTATTGAAGTAGAAGTTTTATAGATACTAACATACGTTTATTTCTTTTTTCATAATTAATTAATAGTGAAAGAATAGCACCATCTGTAAGCATTACATAAAAAAATAGGAAAACAGGAAACTAAGAAATATTCCAGCCAGATACAGTCTCCAATAAGTAAAGTTGCGGGATGTGTGTTTAAGTCGTATTGTGCTGTTTTTAATTACTTTTTAGGTGGTCAGGGCTTAGCCGTTGTCCAGCGGTAGTGCCTTCGATTACTAATCCAAACGTCCTCGGTCCTGGGTTCGAACCCCGCCACCGTTTAAATTCTGAATATAAATTACTAGCATAGTCCGCCGAAGACTTCCGGCATAAGAAGTCGCCCTCATTCCCCTAATGGCCTTGTCAAAGAGGGCGGAGGAGCGGGCAGCGGTTCACGGCACTTTCTGCCCTTGGAGTAGGAAACTGCCCATAAGGGTGGAAGAACCAGCAATGATCAATGACATGGGGATGCAGAAGGCAACAGAAACCATTGCATTAAAGACACATAATGTGTATCAACAAGACATGTGGCCTGTAACTGAAAAAGTGTGTTGATCATCATGTCTCTATTGGCAAAAGATTCCGGAATAGCCCATCCATTCGGATCTCAAGCAGGAACCTGCCAAGGGGGAGGTGACCATGAGAAAAAGATTGAATAATCAACGAAAGGATAACGCTCTGCGAGTCGGTATGTGGAATGCCAGAAGTCTTAATCTGGAAAGCGAAATGTAAAGGCTCAACCTACATATAATGGGAATCAGTGAAATGAAATGGAAAGAAGACAAGGATTTCTGGCCAGATGATTATAGGGTAATGTCAATAGCAGCAGAAAATGGCATAACGGGAGTAGGATTCGTTATGAATAGGAAGGTAGGCCAGAGAGTGTGCTACGGTGAACAGTTCAGTGACAGGGTTTTTCTCATCCGAATCGACAGCAGACCAACACCGACAACGATGGTTCAGGTATACACGTCAATGTCACAAGCAGACGATAAAGAGATAGAGTAAGAATACTGAACGGGTAAGGGAGATGAAAATCTGATAGTCAGGTAGTCTGGAACTCGGTTGTAGGGGAAGAAGCAGAAGAAAAGGCTACGGGAGAGTATGGGCTTAGTACTAGGAGTGAGAGAAGAGAAAGTCTAATTGGGTTTTCCCATAAATTTCAGCTATTAATAGCGAATACTCTGTACAAGAATCGTAAGAGGAAGAGGTATACATGGAAAAGGCTGGGAGATACGGGAAGATTTCAGTTGGATTACATCATGCTCAGGCAGCAATTCCAAAATCAGATACTCGACTGTAAGGCGAGTCCAGGAGCAACATAGGCTCAGATCAAAATTTAGTAATGTGAAGAATACGCTGAAATTTACGAGACTAGTCAGGAAGAATCTATCCTCAAACAAGTGGGATACGGAGTATGAAGGAATGAAGAGATACGCTTGATGTTCTCTGAGGATATAGATACTGAGATAATAAAGAGCTCAGTAGGCGGTTCAGTTGAAGAGGAATGGAAATCTCTAAAAAGGGCAATGACAGAAGTTGGAAAGAAAAACAAAGGTACAAAGAAGATAACTGCAAAGAAACCATGGGTAACATAAGAAATATTTCAGTTGATCGGTGAAAGACGGAAGTACAAAAATGTTCAGGGAAATTCAGGAATACAGAAATAGAAGTCGATTGGGAATGAAATAAATAGGAAGTGCAAGGAAGCTAAGGCGAAATGGCTGCATGCAAAATGTGAAGAAATCGAAAAGGAAATGATTGTCGGAAAGACTAGCTCAGACTATAGAAAAGTCACAACTATGTTCAGTGAAATTAAAAGCAGGAGTGATAACATTAAGACTGCAATGGGAATTTTGCTATTAAATATGAAGGAGAGACCGGCAGGTGGAAAGAGTACACTGAAGGCCCCTATGAACGGGAAAACAGGTCTAATGTAAAAGAAGGCGAAACAGGAGAGAAGAGATAGGGAATCTAGTATTAGAATCAGAACTTAAAAGAGCTTTTGAAGACTGAAAGACTTAAGTTCAAATAAGTCAGAAGGGATGTATAACATTCCTTCAGAATGTGTGAAATCAATGTGGGAAGTGGCAACAAAACGAGTAATCTCGTTGGTGTATAGAATGTTTGAGTCTGGCGACATACCATCTGACTTTCGGATAAACATCATCCACACAATTCCGAAAATTGCAAAAGCCGACAAGTGCGATAATTATCGCACAGACAGCTTCATAGCTCATGCATCCACCTTGCTGCCAAGAATAACATGCAGAAGAATGGGAAAGAAAATTACGGATGTGTTAGATGGCAATCAATTTGGATTCACAAAATGTAAAGGCACCAGAGACGCAGCTCCGACGTTGCGGTTGATAATGGAACTAAGATTAAAGAAAAATCAAGACAAGTTCATTGAATATGTCTATTTGGAAAAGCATTCTAAAATGTCAAATGACGCAAGACGTTCAAAATTCTGGAGAAAATAGGGGTAAGTTGTATGGAGAGACGAGTAATATACAACATGTACAAGAGCCAAGAGGTAATAGTAATAGTGGAAGACCAAAAAATAAGCGCTCAGATTAAAAATGGTGTAAGACAGGATGTAGTCTCTGGCTCCTACTGTTCAATGAAGAAAATAAAAGAAAGGTTTAAGAGTGGAATTAAAATTCAAGGTGAAAACATATAAATGATAAGATTTATTCAAAAAAATGGTTCAAATGGCTCTGAGCACTATGCGACTTAACATCTATGGTCATCAGTCCCCTAGAACTTAGAATTACTTAAACCTAAGTAACCTAAGGACATCACACAACACCCAGTCATCACGAGGCAGAGAAAATCCCTGACCCCGCCGGTAATCGAACCCGGGAACCCGGGCGCGGGAAGCGAGAACGCTACCGCACGAGCGATAAGATTCATTGATGACGTTGCTACACTCAGTGAAAGTGAAGAAGAATTAGGTGATGTGCTGACTGGAATGAACAGTCTAATGAGTTCAGAATATGGATTGAGAATAGATAAGTAATGAGAAGTAGCAGAAACGAGAATATCGAGGAACTTAATATCAGGATGATGGTCACAAAATAGATGAAATTAAGGAATTCTGCTACTTAGACAATAAAATAACCCATAACGAATAGAACAATGAGAACATCGAAAGAGGACGAGCACTGGCAAAAGTCTACTAGTATCAAATAGAAGCCTTAATTTGAGGAAGAAATTTCTGAGAATGTACGTTTGGAGCACAGCATTATATGATGATGAAATATAGACTGTTGAAAAACCGTAGCAGAAGAGAATCGAAGCATTTGAGATTTGGTGCTACAGGCGATCCTTGAGAAAACCGGTGTTCAACTTCATGGTTAGTTTCAAAAGTCTCATGATCCGCGGGATCTTGTGAGTTTTCCCCCGTACCCCATCTTGACCAATCAGGGATTAGGTCACTCGGCGCCATTTTCTTGTGTAGTAGTAAATATTGATGCCAGTGGAGTGTGTTTTCTGTTCTGTTCAGATATTTTGGGGAATATAATTCAATATAGTGGTTCGAATAAAACTGATTTGAGACACAAGTCATGGAAGAAAACGTTTCACCCGTTGGAGAAAGAGGAAGGCCAAGGAAACGTTCACAGCATCCAGAAATGTGGAAGCAAACGAATGAGGTTAGAATTTCCTGTTTCTTCATTGTTTTCAAATTAAACTGATTCTTGTTATTGGCTTGATTTGTTCCTCCACGTAAGAATGTATAAAAAATGGTTCAAATGGCTCTGAGCACTATGGGACTTAACATCTATGGTCATCAGTCTACATCTACATCTACATTACTACTCTGCAATTCACATTTAAGTGCTTGGCAGAGGGTTCATCGAACCACAATCATACTATATCTCTACCATTCCACTCCCAAACAGCGCGAGGGAAAAACGAACACCTAAACCTTTCTGTTCGAGCTCTGATTTCTCTTATTTTATTTTGATGATCATTCCTACCTATGTAGGCTGGGCTCAACAAAATATTTTCGCATTCGGAAGAGTAAGTTGGTGACTGATATTTCGTAAATAGATCTCGCCGCGACGAAAAACGTCTTTGCTTTAATGACTTCCATCCCAATTCGCGTATCATATCTGCCACACTCTCTCCCCTATTACGTGATAATGCAAAACGAGCTGCCCTTTTTTGCACCCTTTCGATGTCCTCCGTCAATCCCACCTGGTAAGGATCCCACACCGCGCAGCAATATTCTAACAGAGGACGAACGAGTGTAGTGTAAGCTGTCTCTTTAGTGGACTTGTTGCATCTTCTAAGTGTCCTACCAATGAAACGCAACCTTTGGCTCGCCTTCCCCACAGTATTATCTATGTGGTCTTTCCAACTGAAGTTGTTCGTAATTTTTACACCCAGGTACTTAGTTGAATTGACAGCCTTGAGAATTGTACTATTTATCGAGTAATGGAATTCCAACGGATTTCTTTTGTAACTCATGTGGATCACCTCACACTTTTCGTTATTTAGCGTCAACTGCCACCTGCCACACCATACAGCAATCTTTTCTAGAACTTAGAACTACATAAACCTAACTAACCTAAGGACATCACACAACACCCAGTCATCACGAGGCAGAGAAAATCCCTAACCCCGCCGGGAATCGAACCCGGGATCCCGGGCGCGAAGAATGTATAGGACTCTTTCTTTGGAACTTAACAGTGAGGAATCGCAAATTCAATATTTTAAGTCCAATTTTGAAAAATGAACAGAACCTCACAGTGTAGTTCGTTGTATCATTATAGGTACAAACCTTCAGTGCTGCCCCAGTATCCGACATGTCAACACCGTGTAGGAGCATTTAATTGTTGTTCAGTTTCTATGAACGATATCAAAAACTTTCATGATCTGCATATCGAGTCGCAACACGATAGTTCCCACGAAACCAACATCGTCCAAACAGCTCAGTACCAAAACTCACAAGATCCAAAATGGGGATTGTCAAAAATTACATGTTCCATAGCTCATTAACAAAACCCACATGATCCATAATATAACCTTAAATAATTGTAATTTCTCAACAACCAAATATAATCTGCAATATACGTAATGATTTATAGCCATTGTTCTTGCACATACTGATGTCAATATATGGGACATGCGCACGACGCATGTAAAACACGTTCTTAGTCATTTGTAAAAATTCATGTTTTTGGAGCATGTAAGTTATGCTTCTAACCTACTCAAAAGAATAGCACGAGGCACACAATGTCAGATGAATTACGATAAAAAAAAATAGAATACAGTGTTTACATATCCACAAGAGACGTATGTGACAGGTAGGCAGTTGAGAGGTGAGATTCGCGCCGGAAACCACGTCTTTGCCTTCCGCTGCTGAGGGACGTGTTGGGAGGGGTGGTGGATATAGGGAGGGGAAGGGAGGGGCGGTAAGGCGTTGTGCGGGCCCGGGGGCACGCGCCCCCCTGAACGGTTTCCGGTGTCTGCGCAATGGAAGAGTGCTGTCGCCGCTCATCCCCCACATGTGTGCCTACCCACTTGATACGCACACCACGTGTGGACGCCGCTATTTTCAATTCTACACTCTTCTCATTCCTCGCTAAGCCAAGCCAAACTACGGTCATCCATTTGCAGATGAGGACAAAGTACTTGGCACGTGTGACAACTGAAAAAGTGCCGCTCTATATCTTATGTGGTTAATGTTTCTTCAGGTCACGGACACCGGTATTAAAGATTTCTGTATGATGAAAGTCCGAATATAGTAAGCTTCTAATAGAATTAAGTCACCGTAGAATATATTACTCACTCCCTTCAACGACCACAGTGGTCGCCATGCAGTGTTTCGATCAGTGCAGAACTACCAGGCACTCAGCTGACTGTCCACTACTGATGTACGAGGGGCCTTCAATAAGTAATACCATATATTTTTCCAACAATTTCGGTTGAAAAAGCCGGCCGCTGTGGCCGAGCCGTTCTAGGCGCTTCAGTCCGGACTGCGCTGCTGCTACGGCCGCAGGTTCGAATCCTGCCTCGGGCATGGATATGTGTTATGTCTTTAGGTTTAAGGAGTTCTAAATCATGACCTCCGATGTTAAGTCCCATATTGCTTAGAGCCATTTGAATTATTTTTTTCGTTTGGAAATGTGGGGAATTTTCTGTGGGTCATCGTGTAATATTCCCACTTCAGCCCGTATAGTTTCATGAAGTTCCGAGAGCTGGAGCCCCTATACGTAGCCTTCGAAATGGCGTGTGTGCCGGAAGTACGTTCCAAGCAGATAGCTGTCATTGAGTTCCTTTTGGCGGAAATTCAGAGCATCACACAGTCGCTTGCAGGATGTCAACAGAGGTCTGGCAGTGAGGAAAAGCACGATGAGTCGTTGAGCGCGTCCTCTACTATCATAGCAATGGAAATACTATCGACGAAAGTGCTGCTAAAGCAGAGTTGCTAAACACAGCTTTTCAAAAACAGCTGCAACCGTGAATAAGTTAGAAGCATATATCCTCAGAGTAATGAAGCAACTTAAATCAATAAAAGCAAGTATTCCGGTCCAGACTGTATGCCGGTTAGGTTCCTTTCAGACCATGTTGATGCAATAGCTCCATACTTAACAATCATAGACAAACGCTCGCTAGACGAAAGATCCGTGCCCAAACATGGAAAAATTCCACAGGTCACACCAATATTCAGGAATGGCAGTAGGAGTAATTCAATGAACTACTTGGCCATATCATTAACGTCGAGCCGGCCGGGGTGGCCGAGCGGTTCTAGTTGCTACAGTTTGGAACCGCGTGACCGCTACGGTCGCAGGTTCGAATCCTGCTTCGGGCATGGATGTGTGTGATGTCCTTAGGTTAATTAGGTTTAAGTAGTTCTAAGTTCTAGGGACTGATGATCTCAGAAGTTAAGTCCCATAGTACTCAGAGCCATTTGAATCATTAACGTCGATATGCAGCACGATTTTTGAACATGTACAGTGTCCTAACATTGTGAATTACCTCGAAGAGAACGGACTATCGACACACAGTCAACACAGATAGAGAAAACATCGTTCTTGTGAAACACAACCAGCTCTTTACTCAAACGAATTGTTGAGTGTTACTGACAAGGGATTTCAAATTGATTCCTTATTTCTAGATTTCCTTAAAGTTTTTGACACTTACCACACAAATGGCTTGTAGTGAAATAGCGTGCTTTTGGAAAATTGTCTCAGTCATGTGACTGCATTCGTGATTTCTTGTCAGAGAAGATTAAGTTTTTAGTAACTGATGGAAAGTCACCCAGGAAAACTGAAGTGACTTGTGGCGTTCCCCTAGATAGCGTTATGGGCCCTCTGCTGTTTTTTATCAATATAAACGATTTAGGAGACAATCTGAGCAGCTGTATTAGGTTGTTTGCAGATGATGCTATCGTCTATTGTCTAGTAAAGTCATCAGAACATAAAAAAATTTCAAAACGGAAAATATATCTGTATGGCGCGCAAAATTGGCAGTTGATCCTAAATAATGAAATGCATGAGGTCATCCACACAAGTGCTAAAAGGATTCTGTTAAACTTCGGTAACACGATAAATCAGTCAAATCTAAACGCCGTAAATTTAACAGGTGTACAACTTTGCTTCCGCCGTTTGCCGATAGGTGGTGACAACGGTAAGTAGCGGTCGAAAGAGACAGATCGCAGACGTCAGGCAGTTAGCTTGGACCTCGGTCAGCATAACCTTATTTAAACACTAGTCGATTTGTGTCTGCATCGTAAAGTTTTTCTTGACTGAAAATGTCAGTTTACGAGCGTAATTCTCGTCATCTAAGGGAGGTGTCACTGTTTTGTTCCAATATGAAGAAAACAGCGGCTGAGTCTCATAGAATGCTCTCAGGTACGTATGATAAGGACGCTAGTAGTGAAAGAACGTGTCGTGAGTGGTTTCAACGCTTCAAGAACGCTAATTTTAACGTCGTAGACGGCATAGTGATGGAAGAGAGAATGTTTTTGAAGATGCAGAATTGGAGACATTGCTGAATGAAGACTCGCGTCAAACCCAAGATGAATTGGCACGATTAGTGGGAGTGACACAGCAAGCCATTTCAAATCGTCTCAAGGCTATGGGCATGATTCAGAAAGAAGGAACTTGGATCCCATGTGAGCTGAAACCAAGAGACGTTGAGCGGCGTTTGTGTGTTTGTGAACAGTTGCTTCAGAGGCAAAAGAATTTCTGCATCGCATTGTGACCGGGGACAAAAAATGGGTTCATTAAGAAAACACTAAACTCAAAAAACCATGGGGATATCCCGAACATGCTTCCACGTCGATTGCCAAACCGAATACTCACGGCTCCAAGATCATACTCTGCATTTGGTGGGGCGAGCTCGGCGTCGTGTACTACGAGGTGTTAAAACCAAGTGAAACCATCTCAGGTGCTCGTTATCAAACACAATTAATGCGTTTGAGCAGAGCATTAAAGGACAAACGGATGCAATTCAGCGAGAGGCACGATAAAGTGATTTTGCAGCACGACAACGCTCCACCCAACGTCGCAAAAGAGGTCAAAACGTACTTGGAAACGTTAAAATGGGAAGTCCTACCCCACCCCCTTTATTCTCCAGATATTGCTCCCTCTGACTATCAACTGTTGAGATCAATGGCGCATGGCGTGCCTGACCAACACCTCCGATCTCATGAAGAAGTCACAAATTGGATCGATTCGTGGATCGCTTAAAAAGACGAACAATTTTTTCGACGCGGGATTCGTACACTGCCCGAAAGATGGGAGAAAGTAGTGGCCAGCGATGGAAAATGCTTTGAATCATACATGTAACCAATTTGCTTCATTAAAGCCTCAAATGTTGGGGAAAGCGGAAGCAAAGTTGTACACCTTTTAAATACCTAGGAATTGCAATTACGACCAACTTGAATTGCAAAGAACACGTAGAAAACGCTGGGGCGAAAGCAAACGAAGACTGCGTTTTATTGGAAGAACACTTAGAAAATGTAACAGATCTACTAAGGAGACTGCCTACACTACGCTTGTCCGTCCCCTTTTGAAGTACTCCTGTATGGTGTGGGATCCTTACCAGACGGGATTAACGGAGTACATAGAGAAAGTTCAGAGAAGGGGGGTTCCTCATCGCCTAACAGAATACCATGAAGAGCATCGAAGGACCATTTTTGCGGAGCTGCTTGGGTGTTACGAGGCTTATCATAACAATTTTTTGTCGAATATCGTCACAGACGATGAAAAATGGGATCATCACTTCGAACTGGGAACGAAACAGAATTCCGTGGAGAGGCGCTACACCACCTCTCCTCCGAAGAAAAAGTTCAAAGCCGCACCCTTAGTCGGAAATTGGAAATTTATGGTAAGTCCTATGGGACCAAACTGCTGAGGTCATAGGTTCCTAAGCTTACACGCTACTTAATCTAACTTAAACTAACTTACACTAAAGACAACACACACACACCCATGCCCGAGGGAGGACTCGAACCTCCGACGGGAGCAGCCGCACGAACCTTGACAAGGTGCCCTAGACCTCACTGCTTCCCCGCGCGGCTCAATCGGTAAAGTTATGGCGACAGTTTTCTGCGACGCTGAAGGGGTTGTTCTACGGCGACAGTCTTCTGCGACGCTGAAAGGGTTATTCTGTTTGATGTCCTCCTTCATGGTGCAATGATCAACTCTGAAGTGTATTGTGCTACCCTCCGGTAACTGAAGAAACATCAGCGTGTTCGTCGCCACAGAAATGCAGACGAGCTTCTCTCTCTCTCCAGGACAACGCAAGGCCTCACACAAGTCTTCGTACTCGAGACGAGCTCACAAAACTTCATTTGACTGCTCTTCTCTTCCTCATCCACCCTACAGCCCGGAACCCGCACCTTCCGATCTCCATCTGTTTGGCCAATGATGGA
Source organism: Schistocerca piceifrons (assembly GCF_021461385.2). Classification (NCBI taxonomy): domain Eukaryota; kingdom Metazoa; phylum Arthropoda; class Insecta; order Orthoptera; family Acrididae; genus Schistocerca; species Schistocerca piceifrons. The sequence goes on along the minus strand of NC_060138.1, from coordinate 203,385,937 downwards.
TGCACTTGGCAGGAAGCAGTACGCGGATGATCGGGAGGTTATTGATTCAGCAAGACGTTGGCTCGGACATCGACTAGTAGAGTGGTACCATGGGGGCATACCGGCCCTCCCAATAAAGTGGCGTAAGGTCGTCCCATTGACTCGAGATTACGTTGAAAAATAGCATTTTGTAGCCAAAAAAGTGGGGAATGGAAATGAAATGGACGGGAGCCCCCTATTCGGTGGAGTTCGGCCACCAAGTTTGGCCAACAAGTGCAAGTCTTATTTCATTCGACGCCACATTGGGCGCCTTTAGCGCCGGTGATGAGGATGAAATGATGATGATGACAACACAACACCCAGTCCCCGAGTGGAGAGAATCTCCAACCCGTCCGGGAATCGAACCCGGGCGCGCCTGCGTAGGAGACGAGCACATTACCACCCAGCTTTTTTTTTTTTTTTTTAGTTCTTTGTTGATTTCATTGGGTTCTATTTTGTTCGTTGCATATGATCGGGGCGGACGTCTCATGACACCAGTTCAGGTTGTTCGTTGATCCGTTCACTCAGTTTTTTTTATTATAGAGGGTAGCTAAACCTTCTGACCGAACACGCTGAGCTACCGTGCCGGCGGCTAAGCAGGCGGAATAGTGGGGAATAATACGGTGTATTGCAATAGTGAATAAAATCAATCTGCTTTCAGAAAAAGGCTTTGCATACTTATTGAACGCTCCTCATAAATCATGACAGTGTTGTGCTATGCATGTGTCTTTCGGTTGTATGGAACTAATGGAGCAAGATGTGTGGACGTGAGACATGACATAATGATAGAAAGGAGTTTGAGACCCAGTCGGCACAAATCTTCGCATGCCAGTTTTGCATAATACTTCTGTACCCATTGCAGCCGATGTCATAAAATTCGCTTTTATCGAATAATTTAGAATAATGTTTCATACAGCTGCTGATAGTCAAATCGTATTTAATAATTTTTTTATGCGTTCTCAGCCAACGATATCCGACTTAACCCAGTTGTAGAGAATTCGTTAGATACTGTATTTGTATAATTTACTAAGCAGCAGACCACATCTACATCTACATGGATACTCTGCAAATCACATTAAAGTGCCTGGCAAAGGGGTTCATCGAACCACCTTCACAATTCTCTATATTCTAATCTCGTATAGTGCGCGGAAAGAATGAACACTTATATCTTTACGTACGAGCTCTGATTTCCCCTTATTTTATCGTGGTGATCGTTCCTCCCTATGTAGGTCGGTGTCAACAAAATATTTTCGCATTCGGAGGAGAAAGTTGGTGATTGGAATTTCGTGAGAAGATTCCGTCGCAATGAAACACGCCTTCTTTTAACGATTTCCAGCCCAAATCCTGTATCATTTCTGTGACACTCTCTCCCATATTTCGCGATAGTACAAAACATGCTGCCTTTCTTTGAACTTTTTCGATGTACTCCGTCAGTCCTATCTGGTATGGGTCCCACACCACGCAGCAGTATTCTAAAAGACCACGGGCAAGCGTAGTGTAGGCAGTCTCCTTAGTAGATCTGTTACATTTTCTAAGTGTCCTGCCAATAAAACGCAGTCTTTGGTTAGCCTTCCCCACAACATTTTCTATGTGTTCCTTCCAGTTTAAGTTGTTCGTAATTGTAATACCTAGGTATTTAGTTGAATTTACGGCTTTTAGATTAGACTGATTTATCGTGTAACCGAAGTTTAACGAGTTCCTTTTAGTACTCCTGTGGATGACCTCACACTTTTCGTTATTCAGGGTCAACTGCCACTTTTCGCACCATTCAGATATTTTTTCTAAATCGTTCTGTAGTTTGTTTTGATCTTCTGATGACTTTATTAGTCGATAAACGACAGCGTCATCTCCAAACAACCGAAGACGGCTGCTCATATTGTCTCCCATATCGCTTATATAGATAAGGAACAGCAAAGGACGTATAACACTACCTTGGGGAACGCCAGGAATCACTTCTGTTTTACTCGATGACTTTCCGTCAGTTACTACGAACTGTGACCTCTCTGACAAGAAATCACAAATCCAGTCACACAACTGAGACGATATTCCATAAGCACGCAGTTTCACTACGAGCCGCTTGTATGGTACAGTGTCAAAAGCCTTCCGGAAATCCATAAATACGGAATCGATCTGAAATCCCTTGTCAATAGCGCTCAACACTTCATTTGAATAAAGAGTTAGTTGTGTTTCACAGGAACGAAATTTTCTAAACCTATGTTGACTGTGTGTTAATAGAAATTCATAGTGTTCGAACACAATATATGTTCTAAAATCCTGCTACATATCGACGTTAACGATATGGGCCTGTAATTTAGTGGATTACTCATACTACCTTTCTTGAATATTGGTGTGACCTGTGCAACTTTCCAGTCTTTGGGTACGGATCTTTCGTCGAGCGAACGGTTGTATATGATTGTTAAGTATGGAGCTAATCCATCAGCATACTCCGAAAGGAACCTAATTGGTATACAGTCTGGACCAGAAGACTTGCTTTTATTAAGTGATTTAAGTTGCTTCACTACTCCGAGGATATTTACTTCTACGTTACTCATGTTGGCAGATGTTGTTGATTCGAATTCTGGAATATTTACTTCGTCTTCTTTTGTGAAGGCATTTCGGGAGACTGTGTTTAGTAACTCTGCTTTGGCAGCACTGTCTTCGATAGTATCTCCATTGCTATCGCGCAGAGGAGGCATTGATTATTTCTTTCAGCTAACGTACTTCACATACGACCCGAATCTCTTTGGATTTTCTGTCAGGTTTCGAGACAGAGTTTCGTTGTGGAAACTGTTATAAGCATCTCGCATTGAAGTCCGCGCTAAATTTCGAGCTTCTGTAAAAGATCCCCAATCTTGGGGATTTTGCGTCTGTTTAAATTTGGCATGTTTGTTTCGTTGCTGCTGCAACAGTGTTCTAACCCGTTTTATGTAGCAAGGAGGATCAGCTCCGTCGTTTGTTAATTTATTTGGTATAAAGCTCTAAATTGTTGCCGATACTATTTCGTTGAATGTAAACCACATCTGGTCTACACTTACATTATTAATTTGGAATGAGTGGAGATTGTCTCTCAGGAAGGCGTCAAGTGAATTTTTATCTGCTTTCTTGAATATGTATATTTTTCGCTTATTTTTTGGGGATTACAATATTCAATTACGCTACGACAACCCCGTGTTCACTAATCCCTGAATCTGTTTTGATGCTCGTTAGTAGGTCTGGGTTATTTGTTCCTAAGAGGTCTAGTGTGTTTTCAGAACCGTTTACTATTCGCGTGTGCTCATAAACTAACTGCTCGAAATAATTTTTAGAGAATGCGTTTAGCACAGTTTCGGATGATATTTTACGCGTACTTCCGGGATTAAACGTATATTTCCGCCAACATATCGAGGGCAAATTAAAGTCACCACCAACTACTATCGTATGAGTCGGGTGCGTGTTTGAAATCAAACTCGTTTTCACGTTTGATCAAATATAAAAGGTTCTAGATGGATTTAGAAATACCCCACAGTTTAATTCATCTCGGATTATGGCACTGAGGAACTGCTTCAAAAAGTCATAGGCAGCTGTTTCGATAGATTTCCTCTTCCTGAGACAACTGACGAGTGTCATTAAAAAAGTTAGATAGCCTTTCACTCATAGCCATTTCAATTGTCTTTGAAAACCTTTATAATAGTGTGACTGGCGCATAGTTTTCTCTTGTGTGTCATCCTTTTTGTGAAGTAGCTTTAATATTCATAGTTTTAGATTTATTGGGAATACTCCTATACTAAATTATATGGTCATTATACGTATCAGTTACTTGAAAGTCTGAGAGTCGTGATGATGGATCCACGTTTCGTCACCAGTAATGATCCTGTCTAAGAACTTGTCCCCTTCGTTACCATAGCGATCCAAATGTTTTTTGCAGATGTCCAAGAGCGTTTGTTTATTAAACTGTGTGAGTTGTTTTGGGACCAGTCTTGAATAACCTTTATGAAACCCAAGTCTGTTGTCGATGATTTGGTACGCAGAACCGTGACTAATTTGCAGACGATGGGCCGCTTCGTCAATAGTTAATCATCTGTCTACGAGAATCATTTCACGTGAACGCTCAACGGTTTCTTCATTTGTGGCGGTAACGGTCGTCCGGCTCCTTCATCGTTCGTAACACTTGTGCGACCGTTTCGGAATTTTTCAGTCCATTCGTAGAAACTCCATCGTGGAAAAACACTTTCCCGTACTGTACCGAAAGTCTTCGATGACTTTCGGCACCTTTATACGCCTTCTGACCAAAAAAAAAAAAAAAACCGGATCACTGAACGTTGCCCCTTTTTGTTGCAAATAGACAGCGGAGGAGCCATGATTAACAGCACTGCAGCGATAACGAAACTAACGTAGCAGCTTGAAAATTGAAAAAGCATGCGTTATTAACGTAATACGACAGTACTACCAAAATAAACAAAATATAACTAAATTTGGAATAATAATTGACTTACCCTCTTATCAGTTAACTGAGAGTCTGTTTTGCTTAAAATCTGTTTCATTATCGTATATGAGATACCACTAAGATCACAGAAAGCTATTTTTTATTTACTTCTCTTAAAGTTACTGGATAAAGAAATTTCACGCCAATATCAGCATAATTTTTTGAACAAAGCCACAAGAGATTACCTCCATCAACGTAGTCCTATTGAGCTAGTTCCTCACCTCTCATGACACGATCTCGACTACAACCCTCTAAAATTTCTAGATTTTTATTATTGTACAAGCTTCTCAAGTGAGACTTGGATCTTAAGAAACGGGAGATGTATTGATGTGACAGTGCTACAAAATCAGTTGTTGAAGGAAATACACTACTGGCCATTAAAATTGCTACACCAAGAAGAAATGCAGATGATAAACTGGTATTCATTGGACAAATATATTATACTAGAACTGACATGTCATTCCATTTTCACGCAATTTGGGTGCATAGATCCTGAGAAATCAGTACCCAGAACAACCACCTCTGGCCGTAATAACGGCCTTGATACACCTGGGCATTGAGTCAAACAGAGCTTGACTGGAGTGTACACGTACAGCTGCCCATGCAGATTCAACACGATACCACAGTTCATCAAGAGTAGTGACTGGCGTATTGTGACAATGTTACTTTAAATCCGTCTTGATTGCAAATTTTTTTATTATTCATATATGAATAATAAAAAAAAAATTTGCAATCAAGACGGATTTAAAGTAACATTATAAAATCACTGATTGCTGTTATCCCATAAGACATTATGTCTGTTTTTGCAAAGTATTGTGACAAGCCAGTTGCTCGGCCACCATTGACCAGACGTTTTCAATTGGTGACATATCTGTAGAATGTGCTGACCAGGGCAGCAGTGAAACATTTTCTGTATCCAGAAAGGCCCGTACAGGACCTGCAACATGCGGTCGTGCATTATCCTGCTGAAATGTAGGGTTTCGCAGGGATCGAATGAAGGGTAGAGCCACGGGTCGTAAAACATCTGAAATGTAACGTCCACTGTTCAAAGTGCCATCAATGCGAACAAGAGGTGACCGAGACGTGTAACCAGTAGCACGCCATACTATCACGCCGGGTGATACGCCAGTATGGTGATGACGAATACACGCTTCCAATGTGCGGTCACCGCGATGTCGCCAAACACGGATGCGGACATCATGATGCTGTAAACAGAACCTGGATTCATCCGAAAAAATAACGGTTTGCCATTCGCGCACTCAGGTTCATCGTTGAGTACACCATCGCAGGCGCTCCTGTCTGTGCTGCAGAGTCAAGGGTAACCGCAGCCACAGTCTCCGAGCTGACAGCCCATGCTGCTGCAAACGTCGTCGAACTGTTCATGCAGATGGTTGTTGTCTTGCAAACGTCCCCATCTGTTGACTCAGGGATCGAGACGTGGCTGCACGACCGTTACAGCCATGCGGATAAGATGCGAGTCATCTCGACTGCTAGCGATACGAGGCCGTTGGGCTCCATCACGGCGTTCCGTATTACCCTCCTGAACCCACCGATTCGATATTCTGCTAACAGTCATTGCATCTCGATCAATGTGAGCAGCAATGGCGCGATACGATAAACCGCAATCGCGATAGGCTACAATCCGACCTTTATCAAAGTCGTAAACGTGCTGGTACGCATTTCTCCTCCTTACACAACAACGTTTCACCAGGCAACGCCGGTCAACTGCTGTTTGTGTATGAGAAATCGGTTTGAAACTTTCCTCATGTCAGCACGTTGTAGGTGTCACCACGGGCGCCAACCTTGTGTGAATGCTCTGAAAAGCTAATCATTTGCATATCACAGCATCTTCTTCTTGACGTTTACATTTTGCGTCTGTAGCACGTCATCTTCGTGGTGTAGCAATTTTAAAGGCCAGTAGTGTAGGTATATTTAAGTTATATAGTGTGGCAATAACTTTATGATTGCAACACGAAACGATGTCAAACAGGCTTTTTTGAAACATTCTGCTCTCAGAAACATCGTAATATGACAGTTCACCTTTCGCCAAGAATCGATTCTGACATGATACGAACTGTAAGTGAATGGCATGTATACTGTGCAACAAAATTAAAACATAACTTTTTCGAAACTCCGTAATACCTACCCATCACGAAACTTGAGTTTAAAGTTTGCATACAAAACTTCCTCTGTAACAGTGAACAGTAGTGACGTGCTGCCGGCCGGTGTGGCGAGCGGTTCTAGGCGCTTCAGTCTGGAACCGCGAGACCGCTGCGGTCGCAGGTTCGAATCCTGCCTCGGGCATGGATGTGTGTGATGTCCTTAGGTTAGTTAGGTTTAAGTACTTCTAAGTTCTAGGGGACTGATGACCTCAGATGTTAAGTCCCATAGTGCTCAGAGCCATTTGAACCATTTGAAGTGGCGGGCTGCGACGTGAACCTCGGGTTAGACAACTGTTCAAACGGCAACATGCGGAAAAAGGCCACAACTCACAAATTCATGTGAGCTTTAGGGTTCGTTAATGATGTCACATGGGTATCAAATTTTATCACAATTCCGCCTAACGCCGTCATGCACGTATTACACGGTGTAACGTCGAAATACCTCCTTTCATCCACATTCCACCCCTTCTTTTGATGCCTTTGCGATGGAGGTCAGAGCAGTGACAACCGGCATTGAAACGACGCGATTTCGGACACACCACTGCTACGAAACGACACGAGACTTCATCACGGGGTGGCTTGGAGGGCGTCAGTGAACCCACACCTTCGCAGTCGAAACCGACAATTCGCGGTGCAATGAGCGACAGGAAGATATTCTTCACAGTGTTCGGCACTGCTGTCACCCCTGGGCGATTCAGTCCTGCTTTGAAGGCACTGTGAGGCTGCAACCCCATTGACTGACACCTTTGGATTGCAGCGCAACTGCAATTTTTGCTATGCTGTACAACTTGGAACCTCTAGGGACCGTCAAAAACCATTCGAGGAAATCTGAACGTGATACAATGCAGTAAAGGGTTCACATGCTTCTTTATCCCTCCTTTCTTTCGCGTCTTCCTATGGCTTGATCACGGGAGAGAAGGTGGTAGAGCATTAAGACATGCAAAGTTCATGTGAACCGAGATCCTCCAGCTCGGAAACAGCCCTGGTGCCACACACTCATCTTAGTTGAGCTCGTTACAAATGTACCTGTCAGAAACTTTGACACACATCCAGCGCCTGAGGGTTAGGCAACCCTTCGATACCCCTTCAGATTGTGTTTGCCTGCCTTCAGGTGCTAGAGCAGCAGCAAGGCATAATTTGTGTCGAAGTTTCTCATAGGAAAGTATGTAACGTGCTGACCTAAATAGCCGAACTGAGGAATCTTAAAGGGACCCTTTGGCGTTTTATTCATTTAATTCTTAATGTTGCAACCCCACCGTACATAAAGGTAGTCTGTTCCACGCTATATGCGTTCACAGAGGCCACTTGATTAAGCTTCATGATTCAGTACCTCAAGTGCCTGATTTTAAGAAACTAGTTTAGCTTTAGGTTCTTTTTATACTATTTTGGTACTTATCCGATAGTACTATTCAAAATGACCTCTGTCGGTCATGATATTAAGGGCGATGAAGACGACATTGTATGTCCTTTCAAGCAATTACATTAAGCCTGTCATATTAATTTGACCCTTTTCTGGTCAATAGCGCTTAGAATTTAAAATAGTAACTTTACACGCTTATCCAAGCGTAGTCATCGAATACTGTCACCGACACCAAGTAATTGAAAAATGGGTTATTCATCCCTCATATTTTTAGCCTGCTTCTGGCTGATGGTATTTTGTCTGTCCTGCGTGCAAGTGTTTTGACCATCCGTGGAATTTGCTACCCCTCATATATAGTTTCAGCCTATCCACGTTCTATAGTTCTATAAAACTGTCCTCGAGCGAGGACATTATACGTACACACGCATTAACTTCCTGCGCCTCTGACCCGGTCATGGGATCACTTTCGTAACGAATTTTATGCTAATCACATGGAAGAAGACGATTTCTCAATTTGTACAAGCGCGTTCGTTTCTGACATTCTCACAGCCTAGCTGCCGGCCCCACCTCAGTTTACCTGAGAGCCCGCGGGCCACCGAACTTTGGCTGGGGTGAAGGAGCACGCTTCTGACGTTTGAGCTAAGTACAGCTATTGACATGGTACACACGTACCGTTTATTTTACATTTTATGCGAGTCTTTTGCCATTTTGGGCGTTCTGTATTAATGTTGCACCATGCCTCTTTAGGCAGTTTGTAGTATTAGTGTGTTCCGAAGAAGGCGTGGTTATCTGCGCCGAAACCTAGGTCAACATTCGGTTTCTATTTGCAATCAAGGCGGATTCTTTATAATCATTAAATTACACTGCGAACTGTCGTTCCCGGCTGCGAAATGTGCGAGAATCAACGCTCCATGGAAGGGAGTTGTTTCATTGACGCCCTTTGTGCCACCCCTTGAAGCGTTTTCGTGTCGATTTTTCCTCGACAATCCATAAGAAAACCAAATGGTTTCAACTTCAAAAGAAGTGGTGAAGTGTGGGTAAGAGTGGATGTGACGACATTCACATCATACGACATGTGCATGATAGCGTTGGGCAGAACTGTTGAGAAATTTGGTGCCAAAGTGACATCATTAACCTACTTTGCAGCTAAGATGAACTTCTGGACTGTGGCCTTGCTGCCTGGGGCATCATCGAGCCCGAGTGTGACGTCACAGAGCTCCACGTTTTTCCATCATTACAGAAGATGGTTGTACGCAGCTAGGGTGTCGATTTAATTATCATTTCATTCCAGAGAAGCTGCACGGTCATCAACGGTGTCTGTTTTTTAGGGAACAGATACTACCTTCATATATAGTTAAAATATGGCAACCCGACCATTGACCTTCTTGTGCGAACACACACACTATGCCCCAACTCTTACGGGACTCGGTAGAATGTCTTCCACGAGTAGTGAGTGTGTTAGGGTGAGACACTACGAATGTAGTGTGTGGACATACAAGGTGAGAATGTGGGTCTCGCGGGAGGCGTGAGCGAGATAGTCCCTGCAGTCGCACTATACTCTCTGCTCTCGGTGGCTGACATGTAAACAGGAGATCCCGGGTTCGAGTCCCGGTCGGGGCACACAATTTTAACATGTCCCCAATGATGTCTATCAACGCCTGTTTGCAGCTGGGGTGTCGATTTAATTATAATTTTGTTGTAGGCATCTTTGAGCCAAATTTCAAACGCAAGTGTTGCAATGGGTAGAAATTACGGGATTTCGGAAAAGTCATCCCTTAATATTGTTGTACATTTTAATTGGTGTACATGGATATGATGGCTCGGAATACTTTTCCTTACTGAGCGGTGTGGCCGATGTTGTTTCGTTTTTAAATCGAACTTCAGCGGGCGTGCTGTCCGCAGCAGCAGTAGCAGCAGCACGCGGGTTGGATAGCCTGGCGAGATGAGCTGCCAACGGCAGACAGCGCCGCGGCCGCTCGCGTGAGCTTTCACGTGCAACCTCGCTGGCGAGCTCCGCTCCCACGGCTCTGACGCAAGCTGTGTGTTTCTGTTACAAGCCAATGGCGAGGTAATGACTTCCAAACGCGTATTACAACGCTGTGTATTATATGAGAGCACTTATAAACACAATCCTAACACTGGTAAATGTTGTACACAGTATTAGCAGCTGGCTTTCACTTGATACGCTATCTTGATTTATGTAAGTCGACTAGCAGACATGAGAAGCATATTGACAGCTAATGTTGTCCTGAAATGTTTCCCTCTAATATACAGAGGGGTCCAAAAAAATGTACCCACTGTTTAAAAGTCCGTAACTGGCAAACTAATTGAAGGAGTTGTCTCATCTTTGGTAGTGTAATAGTTTGTAGTTCCGGCAATCGCCACACAAGCGTTGTATTGCGTTATTTTATTTTGTCAGATGACAGTCGCCAGATAGTCAGTGTTTTGTTCTTAGTTGCACCTAGTTACTCGAGTAAACATGGCTGGCGCAAGGCTTACATTCGATGAAGGGAAGTCAGTTTTGAAGTGGTATTTTGTGTACGAAAATATTAATGAGGTTCAACGGCAATGGTGAAATGAGTATCAAACAGAGCCACCGACACGCTTAACGATTCATCGCTTTCGAGAGAAATTTGAAGCCGAAGGCTGCGTTAAAGATGCACACAAACAACGATCTGGACGACCTGCGACACTAACAAGTCCAGCTAACTCCCATCGTGTATTACAATAATTCACTCGCTCACCACAGAAGTCTGTGAGACAGTGTGCCAGTGAAACTGAAGTGAGTCGTTCAAGTATTCGGCGAATTTTGAAGACAGCAAAGTGGAAGTGCTACATCCCACGATTGCTACACGCAATGAAAGAGGACGACCCAGATCGTAGAATGGAGTACTGCGAGTGGTTTACTAACATGGTGCGCAACGATGAAGAGTTTGCAGAGATGATTGTGTGGTCTGATGAGGCACAGTTCAAACTCAACGGTACAGTAAATCGCCACAATTGCACCTAGTGGGCCGCCGAAAATCCGAACGTCCATGTAGACAAAGCCGTGAATTTTCCAGGAGTAAATGTGTGGTGTGGATTGTCTTACCGGGGCTTGATTGGGCCAGTCTTCTTTTACGGCACAGTTACCGGTGAAGTGTACCTTCAGAAGCTTCAGACTTCCATTTTACCTGCCATCCGAGACGGAAGGGTTTACTTTCAACAAGATGGTGCCCCAGCTCACTACCAAAATCGTGTTAGGGCGTATCTCGACGAAAATCTACCAGGAAGATGGATAGGCCGTAGAGGTGTTGTGGAGTATCCACTACGTTCCCCAGACCTAACTCCTCTGGACTTTTACCTGTGGGGAACACTAAAGGACGTCGTTTATCGACAAAAGCCACGCACATTGGATGAACTTCGAGAATCCATCGTACATTCATGTGCAAATATCCAACTGAGCACGTTGCAGTCAGTAGTTCGTGCTGCAGTTCGGCGGCATCGTTTGTGTATGGATGTTAATGGTGACCTTTTCGAACACCTACAGTGATATCTTTAAGTTGGACTTTAAGCTACACTTTCACCAAAAATGAGACAGCTCCGTCAATTAGTTTGCAAGTTATAGACTTTTAAACAGTGGATACATTTTTTTGGACCTCTCTGTATTTCTATGAAGCTGTTATGTCTTATTAGCTGTCCAGTTAATTTATTTTTTCTTCTCTGTATCATGTTAATCAATCTCTTTTTCTCTTTAATTTCTTTTATTATCTGTTCATTGCATTTTATTTCACTCCATAATCGTTTTATGATTCTTATCCTTGTCTATATGCTTTTAATTTTCTTTTTCTGAACTTAGCTGTACTGCAATGAATTGCAATAACACTGATAATTTAGCGCTACCTTCCAGTCGAACCTTCCCCATCAGCCAAACGTCTATAATTTTATGATTACTTACCTCAACTGATAAAAATGGAACCCTTATAGGATCAGTTTCTTTTCGATCTGTCTGTGTATCCGACTTTTAGAAAGAATGTTCGTCAGGAACGGATAGACGTATCGAGTTGAGATTTATATGACTTACTAGCAAGGGAAACTACCCATAGCACCCACCTCAGATTTAGCGGTGAAATGGCCCAGTGGGCTGAACACAGATCAAACACGAAACAGGAAGAAGATGTTCTAAACTGTGAGAAAATAAAGACAAAAGCAAAACAGAAACTGTGAACGGTCCAAGCTCAAGGTGTGGAATATCGATCGTATTGCAAGAATCATGGCATCGTGGCTGTGTGGTCATGGTGTTGGACTGAAGAGCGAGAGGTCCGTGTTCAGATCTCCCTTTCCGCCCGGTCATGGACGTATCTGTTCTCCTTCTGTAGTCTTAACAATTGTCATACCATACACTGGTTACAGAATGAGTCACGTGGTAAGAATGTAATTACCATCGCAGGTATATGTCATGAACAGTAAAAGCGGGCGAGATGCCGCATAGGCCTCTCACAGAAACGAAAACAACAAATAAACGGGTATGAGCTATGAAACTTCCTGGCAGATTAAAACTGTGTGCCGGACCGAGACTCGAACTCGGGACCTCTGCCTTTCCCGGGCAAGTGCTCTACTAACTGAGCTACCCAAGCGCGACTAAGGACCCGCCCTCACAGCTTCATTTCTGCCAGTACCTCGTCTCCTAACTTCCACACTTCACAGAAGCTCTCCTGCGATGAGTCGTGCTTGGGTAGCTCAGTTAGTAGACTTGCCCGCGAAAGGCAAAGGTCCCAAGTTCGAGTCTCGGTCCGGCACACAGTTTTAATCTGCCTGGAAGTTTCATATCAGGGCACACTCCGCTGCAGAGTGAAAATATCATTCTGGGGTATGAACTAAATTATAACAAAGGAATTCATGAGTAAAAACTTCCAAAACGGAACGCAAGAGTCATAACACGTGGTATTTGTGTGGAACTAATAGGAGGTACGTATGTCTGGAGGTCCCTTCCTTACACCTCGCTGTTGCAAACAGTTCACTAAGACAGAGACACAAATTTAAATTCCGCAAACAAACACCTCAATGACCAGATGTTGCACATCCTGAGCTTGGACAATTCGCTGTTTCGATTTTGCTCCTTTCTTCACAGTTCGGTACACCTTCTCTCCGATGTCATGCTTGATCTGTGTTCAGTTTTTGATAGGCTATCCACTGTGTCATCTTACCTCTAAATCTGAGGGAGATGCGATGGGGAGTTTCCCTTGTAGGGTTAAATGACGATCAGTTTGGCTATCAAAAAGGTTAATGCCGAAGCTGTCTGTCTTTCCCAACTGAAAGAGAGTCGCAGTAGGAGTACAACAGCTCCTTCACTGTCCTTCGGAAAACCAAAAATATATTCGCCACAGTTTATCACTATAAATTAACTGCGTCTCCTCTGCTGTTCCAAGCAAAATACAGTTTTGTCGATTCGTCTCCACCTAACGCTCTGGAGCCAGAACTAACCACGGAAATGACCAACACTCGCACAAAGCTGTTTTACAACGCAGAAGCCTACTTCGGCGTTCCGCTGACGTCACCGATGGCATGTCGACGACAGATTAATTGAGGAACTGCAAGCAAACGGTACATGAGTCGGCTAGCTCTTGTCTACGGGAACTGTTCGCAGTGCGTTTCCTTAAATAGCTGTTCTCCAGGAAGAGACGTGCTGTCCCCTAGTAAATCGTGACCGGATGTAGGCGTGATCTTGCGATGCGGACAACGACCTCCTGCTGTTGCCTGGCTAGGTACCCGTTGGTCCGTAGCCCTTTATCAGAGGGGACACAGGCCAGACGTGTTAGACATGGCCCTCATCAAGGGCATTACATCGACACTCAATGTTGCCGTTGAAAACGATCTGTCCTCAAACCACCAACCTGTAATACTTTACATTGAGGAAACACTGCAGCACATGGAACAATGCAGGATGTTGGACTACGGGCGTGCGAATTGGACATTGTTCAAGGAAACGCTCGATAGCCACATCCCACCCATACACGAAATTAACGAAACAGCACAAATTGACGAGGCAGTAGAAACCCTCACTAACGCCGTCCAGGACGCAATGGCGGGCACCATACCTGATCGCACTTCACAACAACACAGTGCGGCCCTGCCCCAGGAAATCCTGGGCCTAATCTCAATGAGGAATCGCCTCAGGAGACAATGGCAGCGCACAAGGCGTCAGTAATTCAAACGGCACATTAACAGGCTACAGGGCATCATACACGATAAAATACAAACACATAGAACACAACAGTGGAACCAAAAACTCGAAGGGCTGGACACCGCGCGACCTGGGGTGTGGCAACTAGACCGACACTTCAACAGGGAGAAAATATATACCCCAACGCTTCAAGGGCCTGACCGATCTGCATACTCAGCGGAAGAGAAAGCAGAACTAATGGGCCGCAAACTCGCAGCGTTATTCACACCGAACCTGGTACCATCAAATCCAGTGTTCACACTTGCTACTGACCAGGAGGTTACACGCATTCCAGCCCAACCATCGCGCGACGACATTCGACATGCTAGCACAGCCGAAGTATCCTGGGCTATAATGCATTCCGCTGCTAGGAAAGCCCCTGGTCATGATGGCATTCAAAACCGTGTCCTCCAGGAGTTCACGGATAAAGCTACTGAGTACCTAACACCCATAACGAATACCATACTAAAACACCAACACTTCCCCGCCTTTTGGAAGACGGCCAAGGTCCAGGAAGCCGGGGAAAGACCACAGCCTCTCACAAAATTACCGACCCATCAACCTTCTGACCTCGCTCAGTAAGATTGTTGAGAAGGTGATTCTCAAACGCATCACTAGGCACTGCATAACAAATGACATCCTGAGACCGGAGCAATTCGGCAACAGGAATCACCACTCCACAACACAACAATTCTTACGGGTCGTTATATAACACATGGCTTCAACACAAACAAAGCAACAGGGGCGGTGTTACTGGACATCGAAATGGCTTTCGACCGTCTATGGCACAACGGTCTTATTCGCAAACTCAGCGACGCGGGATTCCCCGACGGGCTGGAGCGTCTAACACACTCATACCTCACAGACAGCAGTTTCAACACTGACGTGCAGGGAAAACAATCATCACGACACGATATACACGCGGGAGTACCCCAGGGAAGCATCCTAGGGCCCCATACTGTTTAACCTCTACATAAACGATCTCCCAACCACACACAACACAACGATGGCAATCTACGCGTATGACACAGCCATCCTCGCGCAAGATTGGAAACCATCAAACATTACGTCACGCTCACAGACTGAACTCAGAGTGGCCGAGCCTTGGTTGGAGAAATGGCGTGTTAGAGTAAACGTCGACAAGTGCGAAGCCGTTCTGTTCACTAGAAGACCGAAGCAACTGCGCAAACACCGCTACTGCAGACCAATAACTCTACATGCACGCCCAATACGTTTCCGTGAGAAAGTCAAATACTTCGGTGTCTGGCTGGACCGGAAATTACTCTGGGGGGACCACATACAACACATGACCAACCGAGCTAGCGCGAGGCTCAAACAGCTCTACCCTATGCTCAACAGGCGTAGCACACTGAACAGAAGGGTGTCGAGGTCCATGTACATGACACTTATTCGACCCCTGATCACGTACGCAACTCCTGTCTGGGGATACGCTACGCCTACACGCCTGCGCCGTCTGCAGCTCATACAAAACAAAGTACTCAAAATCATACGCAATGCTCCACGATACACACGCATCGCGGACCTTCACCGAGAATACCGACTTGAGACTCTCACGGAGGTAATCCACAAACTCACCACAAGACTATACAGAAACTTCAGACATTACCAGAACCCGTTTACTCTGAAACTGCGGAACTACGACCACAACCATAGATGGAAACATAAAAGACCAAAAGACATACTTGTAAGGACCTAACATCTATGGCCAAGCACACGCAAACACAACGGTACAGGTGAGCCCCTGTTAATCAGACGACATTACTGGATATCAAGCTGGAATACACTGCCGAATAACTGACACCACGCAGGGAAGCCGTACCGTACACTGCATGCAGACAAGCTCCACACATCCCCCATACAGTGAGATGATCTACGGCCGATATCCCACTACTATATAACGATCTTGATTGTTCCAGGAATGTAGCTGTTGCAGCAACTGGGATACATCGCCATCGCTTGCCACGGTAATGATGCATGATACCCACACTAACAAACCCAACCTTACACGAACTATCGCAGCTAGTAAGCCACTACTGCTCTTACTACCCATCCCGCTGTCGCAGAGGTTTTTTCCCTCGGCACGAGCCTTGGCACTTTTTTCCCTCTGCTCTTCAAATTGCTACACTCATTCGCGTTTCGTCCACTATCTATCACCTGATGGACCGTGTTAATGCGTAGTCTTACCCAGACGCACGGATAACATCACAGCCCAGCATCCTGTGATCTACTTACTAGATAACTAACATGTTGACGGAGGTGACAGTGGATCTTTTGGTTTGGTCACCACGTTTAGTGCGGGCGTGGAGGGGCCCCATCTCTTTAGCCCTTGGTGCGCCTCCTGGCGGTGTTGGGGCATATTGGAAAATCCCACGTAGCTGCTACGGGCTGCGTGAGCGTTGCTTTCCGTGACTCGCGCTATAGCAGTCATGCGTGTTGCGACTGGTGTCCTGGGCGCTACAGAGGCCTAGGCGATGATGATGGATGCTAGTCTGAAGAAAAATCAAGACACGTTCATAGGATTTGTCGATCTAGAAAAAGTGTTCGATAAAGTGAAATGGAGCAAGATATTCGATATCCTGTGAAAAATAGGGGCAAGCTGCAAGGAAAGACGGTTAATATACAACATGCACAAGAACCAAGATGAACAGTAAGAGTGCAACACCAAGAACGAAGTGCACGGATTAAAATTGGTGTGAGACAGGTATCTAGTCTTTCAGCTCTACTGTTCAATCTATATGTCGAACAAGCAGTTACAGAAATGAAAGAAAGGCTCGAGGGTGCAATCAAAATTCAAGGTAAAAGGATATCAATGTTAAGTTTCTGGTAATCCATGAAGGAAAATGGGACAGCAGCCGGACACGAATTACTTGAATAATGATAACAAAACCAACGGCTGTACTTGAATCCGGTGTCGTTTATTCCTTTTAACACGTGCATGTGTAAAAAGAATAAACGAAGTTGGATTGAAATGTAGTCGTTAGTTTTGTTATCATTAGGCAAGTAATCAATGTTAAGATTCGCTGATAACATTGCTATCCTCAGTGAAAGTAAAGAAGAATTACAGGACATGTAGAACAGAATGAACAGAGTAATCAAAACAGGTATTGCATTCAGAGTAGATAGAAGAAAGGCGAAAGTAATGAGAAGTAGGAGAAATGAGAACAGCGAGAATTAACGTCAAGACTGGTGATCACAAAGTAGAGGAAGTTAAGGAATTCTGCTACCTAGGCAATAAAATATCCCATGACGAATGGAGCAAGGAGAAATTGAAAAGGAGACTATCATTGGTACAAAGGGATTCCTCGGCAAGAGAACCCTGCAAGTATCAAACATAGGTCTTAATTTAACAAAGAAATTTCTGAGAATGTCGTTTGGAGCACAGCATTGTATGTTAGTAAGACATGGACTGCGGAAAAACCGGAACAGCAGAGAAGGGAAGACTTTGGGAATTGGTGCTACAGAAGACTGTTGAAAGTTAGGTGTACCGATGAAGTAAGGAAAGATGATATTCTCTGCAGAAGCTGCGAGGAAAGGAACATGTGGAAGTCACTGACAAGAATAAATGACAGGATCATATGACATTTGTTAAGGCATCAAGGTAGAACTTCCATGATACTAGAGGGAGCTCTACAGGGTAAACATTGTAGAGGAAGACATAGATTGGGATACATCCAGCAAATAATTGAGGACATAGACTGCAAGTGCTACTCTGAGATGAAGAGGTTGTCACAGGAGAGGAATTCGTGGTATGCTGCAACAAACCAGCAAAAAGACTTGACCAAAAAATGTGTATGGTCTCTTGTTGATGTTAAGGATTTAAGCTTCTAAGTCAAGGCAGTCAAAAAATACGGCCTTTTATGTCATATTTTCACACTAGCAAACTCACTCATTAAAACCCACATGGTACTTCCCGTTGACCTAGAATCATGAAACTTCCCAAGAAGCAAGGTTTCACGCTATAACAAAAGGAAACAATCTGAAAAATTGTTAATTTGTGATTATAACACAAGACAAAATTTTCTTTCGTTATTTATTATCCGATTCAAACTTAAAATTAAAACATTCTCGAAAGTTAGATTGCAATCCATATGGTCCTCTTGTGTGCAGCGATCGTTGAATATAGACAATGGAGAAAAGAACAGCAATCTATCGCTAAATATGTCGTTTTATTACAGCAGATCTAGATTTCAGATATTACATAGTCATCTTCAGTGCTAAAAATTACAAAACAGGAGAATCAGGAACGAATTTAATATAGTTAACAACGAATCGTAAGGTCAAGCATAAACACCACACGGTTACATATCATATAACAACAGGTGACATTAATCCAAAGTGTCATGTAGTAAGCAATATTGGTTGATGTAGAACATGCAGGAGTGTAATACGAAAGCAAGCCTTTGTTTACAAGGTTAACAGGAATAAAATGGGACTTCAGAGACGTGTGGTGCCCTCTGTGGAGGCAACGGTGAATAATTAATAGTAATGAATCTATATATTTTTTAAAAAATTAAAAAAAATTGTACTGAACAATGAAACCTCAAGTAACTCCAGAAATTCTCGCGAACGACATCTTGCCAGTATCAGTGTCGATGACTGGCAAAACTCGTCGAGATTCTCGGTTTCCGAGATGGATGAACTGTGCATACACATATGTAAATTTTTACGGCACTCTCAGAGCGCGAGTGCTACTCTTACCTGGCCAGGCTAATGTTTTTGCGTCATTAATTCTGTGACTAGTATTGTGCAGCCTGCAACGACTTCCCTGCTGGGCCAGCCTCTTCAGCTCAGAGCAGCACGTACCAGTTACTTATTGGGTATATTCAGATTTCCGTCTTCCCCTACACCCTCTGCAGCTCCCTCTGGTATTATCGGAGTTATTCCATGATATCTTTCAACATTTCGCTTCTTCTATTCAGTGTTTTCCACTATATTCCTTTCACATGCCAATTCTATTGGAGAACTTCTGCATTTCTCGCTTTATCAGTTCATCTAATTTTTCACATCATTATACAGTAGAACAAATCAAATACTTCAATTCTCTGATTCCCAATTTTCTTATATTTCAAATTCAATTCCGTAAAATCCTGTGCTCGAAACGTACATTCTCAGGAATTTCTGCCTCAAATTAAAGTTGCTCATTGATAATAGCAGACTCCTTTTGCCAGGAGAGTCCTCTTATTCTTTCTTAGGTCCTCCATGCTTCGTCCGCCTTGCTTCCAAGGTAGGACAATTCCTTCACCTTATCTACTTCGTGGTTCCCAACTCTGAAGTTAAGTTTTCTCTTTCTGTAACTCCTCATCTGCAGATGAGGGTATTCATTCAGTTAACAGCCCTGTAAGTCCTCCTCACTTTCATAGCAATATCCTCATGGAATGTTACACTCGATGTCCTTTCACCTTCAATTTTAATACCACTCCTGACCGTTTCTTTTCTTTCCGTCATTTCTTCCTCGATGTTCTAATTGAACAGTAGCGAGAAAGACTGCATCCCTGTCTTACACAGTGTTTCAAAATGAATATGTGGGTTTTAAGGCGTTGTAGCACATATTACATTCAACTTGCAATTATAAATAATACACCAAATGAAAGAGAAACACAAACAGTTTTTCTAACAATTATTCAGTGTGAACACCGATCACACATCAAGTCGATAGGCGAGTTGTTCCGACACCTTGATCAATGTGTCACGAGTAACTGTCGCAATAACACTGTATCTAAAGTCAGATAGATCAGCTGGTATCGGAGGCACAAACACATGATCGCGTCAGGTCGTGTGCGAACGTGGAGGTCATGCATAAAACGCTGTGTCAACCGGCCCCTTACATCCAACCCACCGGCCGGATACAACGTCGTTAAACCAGTCGCGTACTGAGTTATGCAGTGAGGCGGCGCACCATCTTGCTCCCAAATAAAGATGTGTTGTTTAGCTTCTTCCCGTAGGCACGGGCCATAGCTGTAGCACATCAAGATAAGAAACATCAGTTACAGTTGATTCGCCGAAAAAGAAAAGTCCATAAACTTTCCGCTGGGATATTTCTTGGGGCCAAGCGTGAAAGACTCCCACTCGTTCAACAAGTTTACCCGTCACTCTTTGTCATTCCATACTCTTCCCATTGCGCACAGGTATACAAACAAAATTGTTCGAGTTGCTCTTTCATTTGGTGTATTATTTACAACTGTAAGCTGAACGTAATAAATGCTACAACGTCTTAAAACCGGTATGTTCATTTTGAAACACCCTGTATATCCCTTCTATTCCGAGAACCATTCATATCGTTCCATCTAGTCTCTTGTACATAATGTATGTTACCTGTCTTTTCCTATAACTTACACCTATTTTTCTGAGAAATTCCAAATATCTTGCTCCACTTTACATTGTCGAACGCTTTTTCTATGTCGACGAATCGTATGATAATGTCTTTATTTTTCTTTAATTAAACTGCGATGGTACGGGGTTTTACTGTGTCTGGACCCTGATCGCTCATCTTCTAAAGTTTCCTTGGAACCACGTCCTGTCCTGAAGCGACGTATAATGTGATTCGTCCTGGGAAAAACTGTTTGCATTACACATGTCAGCAGGATACATAATACAGGGTGATTCAAAAAGAATACCACAACTTTAAAAATGAGTATTTAATGAAAGAAACATAATATAACCTTCTGTTATACATCATTACAAAGAGTATTTAAAAAGGTTTTTTTTTCACTCAAAAACAAGTTCAGATGTTCAATATGGCCCCCTCCAGACACACGAGCAATATCAACCCGATACTCCAACTCGTTCCACACTCTCTGTCGCATATCAGGCGTAACAGTTTGGATAGCTGCTGTTATTTCTCGTTTCAAATCATCAATGGTGGCTGGGAGAGGTGGCCGAAACACCATATCCTTAACATACCCCCATAAGAAAAAATCGCAGGGGGTAAGATCAGGGCTTCTTGGAGGCCAGTGATGAAGTGCTCCGTCACGGGCTGCCTGGCGGCCGATCCATCGCCTCGGGTAGTTGACGTTCAGGTAGTTATGGAGAGATAAGTGCCAATGTGGTGGCGCTCCATCCTGCTGAAATATGAATTGTTGTGCTTCTTGTTCGAGCTGAGGGAACAGCCAATTCTCTAACATCTCCAGATACTGTAGTCCAGTTACAGTAGCACCTTCGAAGAAAAAAGGACCAAAAACTTTATTGGCTGAAATGGCGAACAAATGTACAACTAAATGAAACTTTATAGCTCCCTTAATTCGCCGACAGAGAGTGCTTAGCTCTGCCTTTTGTCGTTGCAGAGTTTTAAATTCCTAAAGTTGTGGTATTCATTTTGAATCATCCTGTATGTTCTGTTTCTTGGTGCAAATAGGGTTTCTTACAACAGGTCTGAGTGAGCCTACTAAATAAAACCATTTCTTGCCTAAAATGTCTGTCCCGTATTCTCATGTTAACAATAGACAAGCTGCTACCAGTTCCGGCCTAACTCACATTTCTTGACGTAAAAGCATGTGCTTGCTCATAGTTTATGTTACAGGGTTCACTCACATTTCATGTTCTTTCAATAGTAGCCTGAATAAGTAAAAAGCTCGCGACCTGCTGTCTGAAGAATCGCAACTTATAGCATTCAGTGAATGGTTTGAAAATTCTACGATGCCTATCGGTTTTGGCATGCTCACTGAGTAGTACACAGTTTACCAATGCGCAGTAATCTGAAGTTCAGAATTATGATTGCATGGACGCCACATGGAACTCCTTAGCTGATCCAAAGAAAGTCGCAAAACTATCTAAAACTCTAGAAGCGTCTAGAAACATTGTTTTCACCTGTTCTCATCATTTTACGAACTACTCTGCTTCTAATGGTTGTTGTTGTTGTTGTGGTCTTCAGTCCTGAGACTGGTTTGATGCAGCTCTCCATGCTACTCTATCCTGTGCAAGCTTCTTCATCTCCCAGTACCTACTGCAACCTACATCCTTCTGAATCTGCTTAGTGTATTGATCTCTTGGTCTCCCTCTACGATTTTTACCCTCCACGCTGCCCTCCAATGCTAAATTTGTGATCCCTTGATGCCTCAAAACATGTCCTACCAACCGATCCCTTCTTCTAGTCAAGTTGTGCCACAAACTTCTCTTCTCCCCAATCCTATTCAATACCTCCTCATTAGTTACGTGATCTACCCACCTTATTTTCAGCATTCTTCTGTAGCACCACATTTCGAAAGCTTCTATTCTCTTCTTGTCCAAACTGGTTATCGTCCATGTTTCACTTCCATACATGGCTACACTCCATACAAATACTTTCAGAAACGACTTCCTGACACTTAAATCTATACTCGATGTTAACAAATTTCTCTTCTTCAGAAACGATTTCCTTGCCATTGCCAGTCTACATTTTATATCCTCTCTACTTCGACCATCATGAGTTATTTTACTCCCTAAATAGTAAAACTCCTTTACTACTTTAAGTGTCTCATTTCCTAATCTAATCCCCTCAGCATCACCCGATTTAATTTGACTACATTCCATTATCCTCGTTTTGCTTTTGTTGATGTTCATCTTATATCCTCCTTTCAAGACACTGTCCATTCCGTTCAACAGCTCTTCCAAGTCCTTTGCTGTCTCTGACAGAATTACAATGTCATCGGCGAACCTCAAAGTTTTTACTTCTTCTCCATGAATTTTAATACCTACTCCGAATTTTTCTTTTGTTTCCTTTACTGCTTGCTCAATATACAGATTGAATAACATCGGGGAGAGGCTACAGCCCTGTCTCACTCCTTTCTCAACCACTGCTTCCCTTTCATGCCCCTCGACTCTTATAACTGCCATCTGGTTTCTGTACAAATTGTAAATAGCCTTTCGCTCCCTGTATTTTACCCCTGCCACCTTCAGAATTTGAAAGAGACTATTCCAGTTAACGTTGTCAAAAGCTTTCTCTAAGTCTACAAATGCTAGAAACGTAGGTTTGCCTTTCCTTAATCTTTCTTCTAAGATAAGTCGTAAGGTTAGTATTGCCTCACGTGTTCCAACATTTCTACGGAATCCAAACTGATCTTCCCCGAGGTCCGCTTCTACCAGTTTTTCCATTCGTCTGTAAAGAATTCGCGTTAGTATTTTGCAGCTGTGACTTATTAAACTGATAGTTCGGTAATTTTCACATCTGTCAACACCTGCTTTCTTTGGGATTGGAATTATTATATTCTTCTTGAAGTCTGTGGGTATTTCGCTTGTCTCATACATCTTGCTCACCAGATGGTAGAGTTTTGTCATGACTGGCTCTCCCAAGGCCATCAGTAGTTCTAATGGAATGTTGTCTACTCCCGGGGCCTTGTTTCGACTCAGGTCTTTCAGTGCTCTGTCAAACTCTTCACGCAGTATCTTATCTCCCATTTCATCTTCATCTACATCCTCTTCCATTCCCATAATATTGTCCTCAAGTACATCGCCCTTGTATAAACCCTCTATATACTCCTTCCACCTTTCTGCCTTCCCTTCTTTGCTTAGAACTGTGTTTCCATCTGAGCTCTTGATATTCATACAAGTGGTTCTCTTCTCTCCAAAGGTCTCTTTAATTCTCCTGTAGGCAGTATCTATCTTACCCCTAGTGAGACAAGCCTCTACATCCTTACATTTGTCCTCTAGCCATCCCTGCTTAGCCATTTTGCACTTCCTGTCGATCTCATTTTTGAGACGTTTGTATTCCTTTTTGCCTGCTTCATTTACTGCATTTTTATATTTTCTCCTTTCATCAATTTAATTCAATATTTCTTCTGTTACCCAAGGATTTCTATTAGCGCTCATCTTTTTACCTACTTGATCCTCTGCTGCCTTCACTACTTCATCTCTCAGAGCTACCCATTCTTCTTCTACTGTATTTCTTTCCCCCATTCCTGTCAATTGATCCCTTATGCTCTCCCTGAAACTCTGTACAACCTCTGGTTCTTTCAGTTTATCCAGGTCCCATCTCCTTAAATTCCCGCCTTTTTGCAGTTTCTTCAGTTTCAATCTGCAGCTCATAACCAATAGATTGTGGTCAGAATCCACATCTGCCCCTGGAAATGTCTTACAATTTAAAACCTGGTTCCTAAATCTCTGTCCTACCATTATGTAATCTTTCTGATACCTTCTAGTGTCTCCAGGCTTCTTCCATGTATACAACCTTCTTTCATGATTCTTGAACCAAGTGTTAGCTATGATTAAGTTATGCTCTGTGCAAAATTCTACAAGGCGGCTTCTTCTTTCATTTCTTCCCCCCAATCCATATTCACCTACTATGTTTCCTTCTCTCCCTTTTCCTACTGACGAATTCCAGTCACCCATGACTATTAAATTTTCGTCTCCCTTCACTACCTGAATAATTTCTTTTATCTCGTCATACATGTCAACAATTTCTTCATCATCTGCAGAGCTAGTTGGCATATAAACTTGTACCACTGTGGTAGGCATGGGCTTTGTGACTATCTTGGCCACAATAATGCGTTCACTATGCTGTTTGTAGTAGCTAACCCGCACTCCTATTTTCTTATTCATTATTAAACCTACTCCTGCATTACCCCTATTTGATTTTGTATTTATAACCCTGTAATCACCTGACCAAAAGTCTTGTTCCTCCTGCCACCGAACTTCGCTAATTCCCACTATATCTAACTTTAACCTATCCATTTCCCTTTTTAAATTTTCTAACCTACCTGCCCGACTAAGGGATCTGACATTCCACGCTCCGATCCGTAGAATGCCAATTTTCTTTCTCCTGATAACGACGTCCTCTTGAGTAGTCCCCGCCTGGAGATCCGAATGGGGGACTAATTTACCTCCGGAATATTTTACCCAAGAGGACGCCATCATCATTTAATCATACAGTAAAGCTGCATGTCCTCGGGAGAAATTACGGCTGTAGTTTCCCCTTGCTTTCAGCCGTTCGCAGTACCAGCACAGCAAGGCCGCTTTGGTTAATGTTACAAGGCCAGATCAGTCAATCATCCAGACTGTTGCCCCTGCAACTACTGAAAAGGCTGCTGCCCCTCTTCAGGAACCACATGTTTGTCTGGCCTCTCAACAGATACCCCTCCGTTGTGGTTGCACCTACGGTACGGCCATCTGTATCGCTGAGGCACGCAAGCCTCTCCACCAACGGCAAGGTCCATGGTTCATGGGGGGCTTCTAATGGTAAGTAAATTAAAAAAAAAATTCTTGTAAACCACTAGGACACCTAGACAGCGATGCACACGCTACTAGAACTGAATTAAGAGTTCTCTAGAGGAGCGGCCCAAGTCTGTCCCCCCTCTTGAACACACGAACGTTCTCTATTCTGATTAGCAGGAACATGCAGCAGCAAGTCAGCTTCATAGCTTTTCGCAGACAGTCTGGTAATTTCCCTTCTTTCTCTTCTTGACCAGTATCCAATTCAGAATTTCCTTTAATCATTTTCGTAACTTAGAATTTTCAGAACAGCAAATAAACTGAAATTAGTAAAATTTTTACTTCCGTAAGGACAGAAGCAAAGGTTTTGCTTATACAATCCTTAAACTGCATACCATACATTAAGTCTATCATAACATGTATATCACTCACTGCTTGATTACGCAACCTGACTGACACGTTCACTTATCATAATTATTAACAAATTTCGATTACGTACAATCACTCTGTCCCTCACTCTTTCAGTGTAACAGAAGAAAATAACGAGGTCAAACCCTGAAAATAATAACTACTGTTTGAAAATTAAGTACATTACGTGACTTATGTTGGTAACAACAAAATATTGTGTAATATAAAGCAGAATCTCAAGGAATTAGAGTAATCTAGATTAAACATTTCTTCTGCTGCTATGGTTTCCAGAGATCACACTACACGCAAGATCGTAAGGAGTGCAACTATAACAGTAATGTGAAGTCATTTAAAGAACATTCCCTCTTGCATCTGATAATATTTTAAGCTGCATGATTTAATATTTCATCTTATTGCTCCGTCAGAATATTATTACTCCACAAATATCACTAACAGAAATTTTCAGTTCTCGTGAGTACTACTTGTCAAAGATGTCACATTTTCTTTACTACACGTCTATGGGCATAAATTTTTTGTCATTAGACTACCGTTTTCGGTCTATAATGACCACCTTCAGATCTGTTTTATAACGACATGTCGTAATATACTGGATCCATTAGCACATGTTTCTATAAAACAGATCTGAACATGGTCATTATAGGCCGAAACCGGCAGTCGATGACAAAAAATTTGTGACCATAGACATGTAGTAAAGCACATTTATTGTACATTCGGGTCACTGTTCAATTCGCGACCATGGTGCAACTTGTGAAAGATGTCACACGTCGTGGTTATTTCCTGTAGGAAGACTATCACTCAGTCCTTCACTTTACATCCCCTTGTTTTAGATGGACTGTGGTATACTTTCTCAGTCCGACTATTTGAAAAAAAAAATCCGCGACTAAGGTGTATATATTTACAATAACAACTCCATCACGATGCTTTATCTCAGAATAGTAGTGTACTCTTACACATGACCACTTGTTTATGGATTCTTCCGTCGCTTCTTGATAGAACAATTCCATATTGAGGGTTGAATAACAGTTAGGCGATTTTTTGTTCTGCTGATTTTTATTTGTATGAACTAGTTTTCGGCTTATTAAGCCATCTTCAGATAACTACTGGCTATTGTTTGCAAGGAGCTTGTGTTCTTACGAACCAAACATTCTGGACTAAGATACAGAGCACTTATATCCGATCTTTAGTTGTGGTATTGCTTTGAAATTGTCAGGCAGCCCCCATAACACAACTGTCGAGCAGTTCCGTCTTCGTGCCGATTCTCGGCCGGGCACTGCAGAGGTAATGAAGACGCTCCTGCAGCGTTTCCGAAGAGAAGTGGTTGATCACCCGCAATACAGTCCGTAATTGATTCCCTCTGAGTCTTGTCCCAGCTCACAAGAACCGCTGGCTATGAAGACAAAATTTTTCGACAGACAACGAGCTTCAGAGCAGTGCAGATAACTGGCCGAAATCACAGGCGGGTGCTTTCTATGACAAGGATATTGGAAAGTTGATACAGTACTACGACAGAATTCGAAGCTGGAGCGGCGACTATGTAAAGAAGTAGGTTGACGGTGTACCTAACTAGTGCAAATGAAATGTTTCTGGTTTTCACTGTGTTTCCATTTCGCGACCGGTCGGAACTTACTTTCTGGACAACCTTCGTATTTCGTTGCACACGCGTGTTCATGTCACCACAGTTGACCTCCGCTTGTTGAAAGACACATATAGCCGGCCAAAACATAGTATTAATTGCTCGTAGTTAAAGTTCATTTTTTCATATGGAGTTTGGTTTCCAACAAAAATTCATTCAAGTATTGAGTTACAACAGTATAAATAACATGATAGCTTATATCTATGGCTTACAGTCCATCCATCACTTATACTACGAACATAAATTTTTTAAGTTTTAAAACGTCATAAAATTTTCATTTCAATTTTTTTTAGTTTCAACTTTTCTTCGTTCACATCACATGTACAAATTAATTACATATCACATTATTATGAGAATTCAAGCATAAGATACATTTGTGTTTCATTTTATAGATCGACTTTCATCACTTATGGTAGCTCATTTCTTACTTAGGTAGAGGAGGTTGAAAAACATTGGAAATAGGACTAAAAGATTGCGCACTGTTGATGGCCTAATTACGCTTGGTGCCGCCTCCTTGTTTGCGAGCCGCGCGTGTTAGCCATGCAGTCTAGGGCGCCTTGTCAAGGTTCGCGCGGTTACCCCTTGGGAGGTTCGAGTCCTCCCTCGGGCATGGGTGTGCGTGTTGTCCTCAGCGTAAGTTTAAGTTAGTGTAATTAGCGTGTAAGCCTAGGGACCGATGACCAGCGGTTTGGTCCCATAGAACCTTACCACAAATTTCCAAAAAATTACTTGTTTGGGAGGGAAGAAAGGAAATACTCATCTACTGGTTCAAGGATTTATGAGGAAATGTTACTCGTACAATGATGGTCTAGTTGCCAAGGAGCTTTTGTTCCATTGGAATGATGTGTACACACTAATCATTCACGTAGTATCATGTTGTTTCTTCATGTTAGTGCTGTTTATTTCAATTCACGTGTAGCTTAGTGTGAAACATGTCGTTTTAACCATCGTAGACTTATTTTTCTCGATGAACTGGAAATGTCATTATTCGAGCTTCCATGTGACATGATAAAATTAATTGGTTTTTATAAAATCACGGGCTTAAACGTTTGTGTATACTCTGCAACGAATAGATACTGATAATTGTCACGGATATATACTGCGACGATGCATATTCCATTGTTCATTTGCGTTATGACGTTTGTATAATTATCTTTATACTAACTTGTTTACTCGGGGGGCGACCCGTTTCTTCATTTGGTACCTGCTACCCTCGACGTAATTCTCTTCTTCTGGGCCGTCACGAAGCACCGGTTGCTGAAAGAAAAAACTTAAAACTAACTTGAAACTAATTGCATTTCGTAGCTCGGTGGTCAGTGTTACATTTGGTCATTGCATACGTCGGCAGATAATTCCATACGTTGTTCAAATTCATAGATATTCGTTTATTCTGTTACCCATTACGATAATTTACTCTGCAAAGAAAATTATTTTACATTTCTCACTGTATTTGGTCGTTAGTCCTTAGTTTACACGTCTCGTATAGTTTTTCATAATACTTCCTTTTGCCTGTGAATACGTTGTGTACTGCTTAATATTTAATTAACTCTCTGTGTACATATATCAATAGGTTCCTTAGTTCTTAGATAGTAGATATAATTGTGCAGTATTTCCGTTCACTTTGTATTTAAGTTCAGTACTTGTATATACTGCATTCCTATTTGGTTCGCCCTCTGTCAGCCTGTCGCGCATGCGCACGGGTCAATGCCTCCTCCTCTACTACCGACGTCAGCGAGTATTGTTGAACGCGGACGGCTGAGAGATAAGCTAAGTCAGAAGAATTACTTATGCCTATGCACATTACTTTATCTTAAAATAATCTCCAGAAGAAAAATTAGTGTTATGTACACTATGTACAATTATCTTGTGATAGAAATAAAAAATCCTACCTAGCTTCATCATTCTATAAAAGTTTTATGTCTTTGTGGGGGTGAAGACCCTTGTCTCTTCCTGTTTACTCATAAACTAACCTGTACGTCCCAGGGTATCGTATTTTGGAAGTTACATATGGTCCTGGATAAAGTAATTGCTACTTCTTATTCAGTTTGACAATTTTTGTCGATTTAGGATGCGTCCATAAGAGGACTCATTGCCCTTCAAAAATTGTGTATCACGTTTCAGTTTTTTATTATAAATTTTCCTTCTATACTCGGCCCTGTTTTCTAGTGTAACCATAGCTTCTTTGATTTTGTCTTGTAGTGTCATTTCTGTAGTGTTCCTGTAGTGGGTATCTTTGGTAGGGGCGACCACCACTCATTCCTTTGTTTTGTGCGGAACATCAGTTCATTAGGTGTGAAACCTGTTGAAGAACGTGGAAGGCGATTGACAACTTGCATGAAGAGTGTTACGTATTCTACCCATCAGGTCTGTTTGTGAGGGGTGTACGTCCTAATAAACCGGTTAAATTCTTTAAAGACTCGTTCTACTGGGTTTGCTTCTGGGTGATAAAGGCTTACTAATATATGCTTTATGCCCTATCTTTATATATATAATTCTACTGTACGTGTGTATGTCACTGAACTCCTCCTAAACGGCTGGACCGACTTGGAATGAATTTTTTAGTATGCGTTTGGGTGGCGCCCTGGATGGCTTAGATTCACAAATCAGTCCGGCAGATGGCACTGCAGTCGGTATCTAGGTTATTTATCTACACTGCAACTAAACGGCTGGATCGACCTGAATGAATTTTTGTGTATGCATTCAAGTGGGGGCCCGAAAAATTTACATTCTTAACCCAACACGGTAGGTGACGTTGCATTTTTTGTGTGCCATATTGAGCGTATTATATTCAGATATACGTTGCGTGCATAGGACTTCGTTTATTTATCGACATTTTAATTTGAGTGTATTATATTAAGTGTGTTCTGTTATTTTGACATTTTATTTTTTTTGTGTGTTTTGATATTTCAGGTGTCGCATTTCAGTGAATATTAAGCGTATTATATTCACATGTAAGTTACGTACATAAAACAATGCCACGTCTTCGTGGACGAGGAGGTAATATTGGTCGACAGGCTCGGAATTCACAATTACTTCAGAACCGTCGGTTAAATAGATCGGCAGAAGATCAACTGACGGACAATGAAAATTTAAGAAACCGGGCTGCAATCAGATGTGCTAATGAATGTCAAGAGCAACGCAACAATCGCCTTCGAGCGACAAAGACTGGCCAATCAACGAGTCGCCGACACATTCAGAACACGTGAACAACAGCGTTAGCAAGTATATCGCGCATTGACACGTGCATCACTTCTTCGCCTTGCGTTTGAATATGAGTCGGACATCGACTATTTGTCACATTTACAAACTGTAATCGGTGCTATGAACAAACAATGCCAACTCTGCCATGCACTCAAATACAAAGGTGAATCGGCCGGTTTTGCTGCGCGTCTGTTGTATTGCCACCATTGAATTCGCAGCCAGAAACATTGAAAACACTATTGGCTGGAGCTATATCTCAGTCTAAATTGTTTTTGCGTAAAATTCGCAAATTCAATTCGTGCTTTCAAATGTCATCATTTGGAGCAACAAAAATCGTTCAGAATGAGGATGGTCGCAATTTTCAATCAACGTTTGAGATTCAAGGCCAAGTGTATCATCCAATTGGTTCTTCAATGCCGATGTCTGATACCGCCTCAAAACTTCTACAAATCTACTTCATGGGTGATGAGGAGCAGCAAATAAAAGGCAAGCTGCCAGTACAACCATATCGAGCAGATGGAGGAGCAAGAAATTGTGGGTATTTTAGAACCGTTTTTACAGAATCACAACCAGTTGGTCCGGTTGTTCAACACCGTTTCAAAAAGACAGCAAAACGACAACTATACGATCGTCATCAAAGCAGACAAAATACTATCTGGGCAGCACACGGGCCGATATAATGCATCGACTGTTAATGAAATTGCAGTTCTTATGGTTGGCGACGCATTTGAACGTCGAAATATATGAATCCAACGCAGAGACAACACAGTGCATACGATTGAAGACAGTCATCACTCTTACGAAGCTTGCAATATCCGTTGATATTTTGGGAAGGAGAAGATGGATATCATTTAAATATCAGACAAAGAAATCCAGCAACAGGTACAATCTACACATGTCATTACCTAATATTTTATTTTTATGCAAGGTAAAACAATGTCGATTTGTGGGTTGGATCTAGAAAATCCGGTATTTTCACATGGCCGAGTATATGTGTCGTGTTCTTGCGTTGGAAAACCGTCAAGTTTATTCATTTATACTCCTCAGGAATTGACTACAAATGTTGTTCATCAACTCGCATTAAGATAAAACTAAACAAACATTATTGATTATAACGAGTTGATTTTAGAAAAATTGATGGTATTTCAACATAAAGAATAACGAAATTATTATTTTATTTCTCTTTCATTTCATACTTTGTTTAATATCCTAATCGCTTGAAATATCATGCATGACAACGTCTGTCGGGTCCGATAGTGAGATTATAAATTGTTTCCACTTTTGCCCAGCGAAATATGAAGCATTATCAGTCAGTAGTACCTTTGGTTTACCTACTCTTCTCAAACAGTCTCCCTCAATTTTTTTCTGATATTTGTGGCTGTTGCATTTTTAATGGCAGACCTTTGATATGTTTCGCGAAAATATCGTGTAGTGCTACTACGTATCTTACTCCTCCTTTACTTTTTGGACATGGACCAGCTGTGTCCAGGGTTACTGTATCAAGAGGGTTTTTGTATTCGGTGTAGCTCAGTATATTTTTTACACATTGGACTTTTTTGACTTTTGACATATTGCACACTTTCTTAGTACCTTTAAGACTTGTCTTCTCAAGTTTGGAAAATAACGAAGTGTTGCAATTTTTTCAGTACATTTGCCTACTCCATAATGTCCCCATACTTCATGTCTGTGTCTTATAAATTCATCGATATAATCTTCAGGAATACACACACACACACACACACACACACACACACACACACACACACACACACACACTTGATCAGATTTCATGTTTCCTACGAAACAAAACCCCCTTTGTACTCCTTATACCATTTACTTACCTTTCCACCGTCCTGCTTAAAGTTTTGCATGACTTTCCTCCATCTGCGAGCTCACTGTTGTATAATTTTCATTTGCTTAAAAAAGTATGGTAATGAGACTGTTGTGTTGTACCTTGCATTAATAACGTTTTGATTTCTGCATCTTACACTGTTAATTCACTCAATTCCTCTAAACCTTGTGATAACGTAGACTAGGCATCTGCAATAACATTTTGATTTCCTTTAATATAAATAATTTCGAAATTGAATTTTTGTGAATATAGAGACCACGTAGCTAATCTATGGTGCAATAGTTTAGATGTTAAAAGAAATGATAATGACTGATGGTCACAGTAAACTTTGGTATTCTTGCCCCACAAAAAATATTCAGACTTTTTAAATGCTCATATTACCACTAAAATTTCCAATTCTGACACATAGTAAAATCTTTCTGCTTCTGATAACGTGCGAATAGCAAAATTGATGATCTTGGGTACTTCCTTACCTTCTTCCTCTCGCATCTGGAGCAAGAATGCCTCCAGACATTGAGATAGGGCATCTATGCATAGTCAAAAATCCTTGAACATGTCAAGGTGGCTAAGAATGTTTGCATTGACTAACGCCTGCTTAATGTTATTAAAGTCGTGTTGATACTTACCATCCCAAGCCTATTTTTTGGTAACAAGTGGAGCAATGCATCACTGTTCATCAGTTGCTGTGGTACGAATTTACGAAAAAAGGATGCTACTCCTAAAAAAGTGTGTTGTTTTTTATTCCTTGGAGCTGTACAATTGCGTATGGCATCAAGTTTTTTCGAATTAGGTAATATACCTTTTTCTGTCACAACATATTCTAAAAATCTGACTTGCTCCTTTCCAAAACTAGAATTTTTTAAGCTGGTTGTTACTCCGTAATCAGCAAATCGTTGAAGCACCTGTTCAATGAGCCTGATATGTTGTAACCAAGTGGACGTGGCTGTTAGCATGTCATCTACATAAACAGTAACTTTGCTGATCAATTGTGGTCCCAAAACCTTGTCAAGTGCAGATATAGACACTCCTGCGCTACTGTTCAGTCCAAAAGGTAGAACACGGAAACCGTTAATTCTCCCACCAAAAACAAATGTATATTTTCGACTTTCTTTATGGAGCTTTATTTGCCAGTAGGACATCTTGAGATAGAGTATACTGAAACATTTTGTACTGCAAAACTTTAGAAGCTGTTCGTTCACGTTGTATGGTCTTATGCTTACTGGCACTATAATATTATTGATACCTCTCACATCTGGACATCTGGAACTAATCTTATAGAACTGTCTGGTTTACTTACTGGTAATATTGGACTACATATGGTGAAAATGAAGGTTGTATGATTCCCCATTTAATCATATGATTGATCTCTTCCCTTATTGCCTCTCGTTTTGCCCATGGAATAGGACATGACATTACACAAAATGTCTCATGTGGATAGACTTCAAATTTATATTCATAGTCTTTGATTACTCTTGGCTCCTTATTGAAAACATTTGCTTACTTAAATATCAAGTTAGAAATTTCTTGTCGTTGCATACCACCTGGTACCTCTGATTCACGTAGTTTCTGCTCTAACAGTTCGTAACTAACCTAAGTGTTTGACCCTTGTTCAGTATCAGATTTGTTTGTGAAATAGACAGCCGGACAGGAATATTGTACTATTACTTTTGACTGGCTTTTTTTTTTTACTTTCATCAGGTGTTTTCAATAAATCAATAGAAAAAATCTGATCGTTTACATAAAAGTGACATTTACCATTACCTATGTCAATCTATGTTTTGAATGTTCTAGACGTGTCCATGTCAATAAGACTGACTATAAGTTTGTCAATTATAAGAAACTTGCACTTCACTGTAAAATGTTCATGGAATAAGTGCCTGATGCTTAACCAATTTAGTCTTACTGCCTGCAGCAGTTTGCACCTTGCAGTTTTGTACAGCAAATGTTGGGAATTTTCCTCTCTTCTTCAATTCACAAAAAAATGCATTTGACATTAGATTGGTAGTTGAACCTGTATCTAAAATTAACTGTGTGTCAATGCTAAATATTTTCACCTTAATGATTGCTTGTATTTGTTCTTTCTGAACTTTATCTACAGTATCTAACTCATGCTGATACAAATCATCCTTGATGACACCTTGTTTGCCAATCCTTATGAAATATGTTTGTAGTTTTGCTTTATCTCCACTCCCTGAGAGGTCAATAGCCTGGGGCTTAACTACGACCGGTTGGTGTTTTCCGACGGCGTAGTGTGACTTAATTCATTGCTTGGAGTAATTTCAGTTAGTTGCACTGAGTGTATACTTCGTCAATTTGTGTTGTTGTTACCAGCTGTGCAGTTATTTTGCTGCCCAAAGGTCGGCTGCGGTACAGCGTGAGGCATGGCATTGTTGCCGCTCGTCGGCCACAGCTGCTGCTGAATGTTTCCATTCATTTTCGGCATAAGCCCTTGTTATGGTGAATTGTAATTCGCTCGTGCGTTGAAATTACCCACGTTGTTTTGAAAATTTCTTTTAAATCGTTTCTTTTTTCTGTTCTCGTTACCTCTGGGTATGCAACTTTGCTGTTGTGTGTACCATCCTTGCTGTGTGTTTAGATCAATTTTTACTGACTGATTTACATAACTACATTGTTGTTGTGCCTGATTTTCTGCTGCTCTATTGGGTACAGGTCTTTCCTCATAGATTAAGTCGATAGAATCGAGCACTGACAGAAAATATTCAGTGTCGTGCTCTGTCGTTGTGACTAATTTTTCTCTAATGTGCGATGGTAAACGGCTTTTCAAAATTTTTAACACGTCTGCCTGTGATATTGGGTTCGTCCAGTAGCGTGTCTTGTTCAGGTATTTTTCAAAGTACCCACGTAGGCTACCATATTTACCTTTGAACGGTGCGGGTTTGAAAACCTTGCGTCTGAGTCTTTCTTGCACAGCCTCAGACCAGTATTTGTCGAGGAAAGCCCGTTCAAATTGGATATAAGTGCTGCAACTTTCGGCCACTTCAGTTGTCTATAAAAGAACGTCACCTTGCTTATATCCCATCACAAATCTGATTTTCTGTGCTTCCGTCCAGTTTCGTGGAAATACATGTCGAAAAGCACTGATAAATACTGCGGGATTCATTCTTTTACCTTCGGTACTGAGTGTAGGGAACTGTCGCTGTCTTAGAGCATACCTTCGTCTGCAAAAATAGTTGATAGGCACACGGCATTTTCGGTAGTGTTGATGTGGTTATTGTAGTTACCTGTAATTCCAGTTGGTAATTGCTCAGGTATTCGATTTGTGGTATGTTTACATTTTGCACTCTACAGCTGTCACTGGTACCTACTGTGGGACTCGTGACAATCTGTGGATAAATACCAAGAGGTTGTGGTTTGTTCACTGTAGCCAGTGAATTATTTACACGCTTATTTCGAGATCCGGTAGCATTTTCTTCTAAAAGATTGCGAATCCTGTTTTCTGCGGCTTGTGGATTAATGTTTACCTTGAAACTTCCTGGCAGATTAAAACTGCGTGCCGGACCGAGAATCGAACTCGGAATCTTTGCAAAGGTCCCGAGTTCGAGTCTCGGTCCGGCACGCAGTTTTAATCTGCCAGGAAGTTTCATATCAGCGCACACTCCGCTGCAGACTAAAAATCTCATTCTGGAATGTTTACCTTCTTCACTATTTCATGTCCTTTTTCCTGAATAGCCTTCTCTACTACTTCTGTGTATAACTTGCAATCGCTTACTAACTTTTCTGCCACACACCGTCAGGTGGATTGCGGAGTACGAATGTAGATGTAGATGTATTACCGTTACGTATCGTACCTGCTCCAGCTTAACTAATAATATCACTCAGATTTTCATTGATATTCTCTCTCTCCATCTTAGCACATACTGAGTCAACTTCTAATGGTGCTACTGTTAAAGTAAGCTCTTCTACAGTTAGAGGTACACCTTCATAGTCTCTGTTTAGTTTGTTAACGACATTGGTTACCTTTTTTCTGTTGAAACCAACTGGTTTTGTGTGGATTCAGTGTTTGTGTTTGCATCTGTGGTTTTCTTCATCTGTTGCTCTACTCGATCATGATGATCGTTAAAAGAATCTACCTTCTGTTTTAACTCCATAATGTTACTGTTAACGTCAGAAAGTACTTCATGTTTTACTTGTTTCTTCATAACATTCAATTTTTCGTCGATTTCAGTGCCAAAATTTTAGGCTAAGTCATCGAATTTCTGTGGGACCGTGTCTTGCAAATCCTTGAATACTTGTTTTTGTTCTTGTTTCATTGTATTTAGAGCTTGTCTAACAGTGTTTTGTTTCTGTTTTACCGTGTTCATATCATGTGTGACAGTGTTCAGATTCTGTGTCAAGTTATCAATTTTGGTATTCATATCTTGTTTCATATCACTGAAAGTGGTGTTCAAATTGTATTTCATATCATCAGATTTCGTGTTTACGTTATCAAATTTCACGTTTATGTTAGATAATAACTGCCGTAGTAGTGCTTCAGTTGTACTACTATGATTGTCGTCAGCTGTACTTTCTAAGTTAATATTTGCGTTTTGAACAAGTGAACGTGTTGTCAAAATTCATATTAGAATCGCTCTCCAATGTTTCATTCATGAGAGGTATGTCGCTCTGGGAGATGCGTGATACTGTCTCGTCAATTGTAAACATTGGATCGTCAAGGTTATTCTGCTGAGGACCGTCGCTATCGTTTGTCACACCTGCGACACTCATTTCTGATCTACTTAAACATTCTGCAGTAGGCATGCATGGCGCCTGAAATGCAGTTAATCGATCGCGCAATTCTACGCCATCTTCGGTGATGGCGTTTTCGCTATCAACAGTGGTCGTGTATTTTTCGGCCATGTTATATGAATATGCAAAAAATAAAATTTTCACAAAAACGTTAAAATTTCATAAGCTAGTTATTACACTTGACAAATGTAATTTACGTAATGTCAAAGCCTGTTTTACGTCTATTATGATATGCAAACTATTATACTGCAATTTTTTTATGTTTTCCTCACAATATGTATCACATTGAAAAACTCCTGTAAATTTCTCGCAAATGAAATTCAAGGCACGAATAATGAGGAAAAGGCATCTATCTACATCAAAAGAGGCGCTGCCAAGCATAACCAAGCAAGCAACTTGCGTAGCCGTCCTACCTTTGCTGCGTCAAACAAAACAGCTTACTATGGAAAATTTTGCGTGACCTGGTTCCAATTCTTATTCCCTTAAAAAATTTTCTCCTCAATTTTGCCTTTTTGCATTACTTGCTCCCTGTCGTGATTAATGCAAACTGAAAATGCTGACAATTATTTTTTATGACAAGTAACAACGTCATTGAAATTTCTTACTATAACAATAATTAACACCCCCTACTCACAACCGGTGCCCTGAATTCCAGGCACACAGGTTCACAGTTGTGTTCCAATAAAAAATTAATAAATAAATATTACTAAATATTATTAAATATGCATATGAAAAAACATTTTTGTTGGATATAACACAATTGCGTTATTAGAAATGTTCTGTGCTTATACGAATTCTTAGGCTATCGGACTTCGTTTCTTACTTCTTCAATTGTAGCTGCAGGCAGCGGTCTCCAAGTACACCGGCGCTTGTCATAAATAAGAAAATCCTCCTTACTAGGATTCACTTCACTTGAATGAGAAATTCTTAATACTGGTATCAAATTTTTTTCTTATTCCAAACATGTGTGATACAAAATACTCGTAGCCCGTCATCCTCTGCACGGCACTACTTAACAGAACTCCTACATTCAAGAGGGTGTGTAAAAAAACAAAATCATGAACGAAAAAATGAATGAATGTTTTTCCTTTCATTTGTCTGCACCTTACCGCGCATTGATACTTAACGTCTTTGCCAACGCTTATGATCGATCGGTGTTTCATTTTTTTGTTTTTTAATAAATCTTAATTTTACGATATCCTTGGGGTCTTTCACCATGTACAAAAGATGGGGTCGATTAAATTAATTTGTGTTTCATGAAATGTGAGTTACATATGAATAACCCCTGTACAGATGAAAACTGGAAGTTTAACATTTTACAAAAGCTGGGTATGAATATTCAGTGTGTCCCCTTCTTGCTCCTCAGCGTAGTAATCCATCCCAAGTATGTACATTTTAGGAATAAATATTCCATCATTCTTGAACTATTTTACTATCATCAGGAGGAAATAATTACAAACAAAACATATTTTACTCCGCTCTTGATTCCTGATAGTTGTCTGAGGTCGGGTTTCTTATCTCATGGTTGAAGCACATTTCTTCACGTTTTTCGTCGTTTATGAACATCATGTCAGCTGTTTACGACACAGCTTCTACAGACAAGTGAGACAAACTACAGATATCTTTAGACGAATGGTACACTATCTTTCAAGTAGTAAGTTGATCACAGACAGACTGTCATACTACCTTTACTCGTCGCGACCAAAGACGGATTCCTAAGATTCGCTCGCAACTCCTGTATTTACAGTCTCTCATTTCCCGCGAAACAGAAACGTTTCAGTTGGAATAACTGTGTAACTGCCACATTAATTTGGTCAAAATACACATTCTTAGATGCACGAGGATTAGTGTTACAATAATTTAGTTATGGTTATTAAGATTTTATTCAATTTTACAAAAGAAGATACTACAAAGCGAAAGTTTTATAAGAATAACTTTCCGAACAACTTTTTTGGAAAAAAACTTGCGCTTTCAAAAGTGGAGAAAAGGAGTTTTCAATTGAGATATGTCAAGTATTATAAAAATAATTTGTGTAGAAATTATTGGCAGTACAAACTGCGTTGATATCGCAATTTTATCATATTCCTTTAAACAAAACGTGTTGAATAGAAGTAACTGCGCTATTACAGTCGGTAGACATAACTTTATGTGAATAAGACAGTTTAACGTAAAAAAAATTTAATAAAATTTCGACAGTTTCTGAAACATACATTACCTATCTAATAGACATTATAAAAGGAATATAATGTTATTTGGAATATCAGTTCCTTTATTTTAACATAAAACATGTAATGACGAGCTTTTATTACTGTATGTTAAGCATATGTGTTATATTTGATTATAGCTTAAAATAAATGCCACTTTTAGTTACAACACGTCCTGAATAAAAAACTGCTTAACTTACAGTTCAGGGAAAATCTAAATGGTAGCCAGACACGCAGAAGGCCCGTGCTCCGTGCTTTTCAGAAACACCCAGTTCATTGAAATTTCTTAAATCAGCGTCTTATGTTCTTCTTGGTTAGTGTTTCATCGTTAAACCGGAGACGAAATTCTCTCTGTTCAGAATAACTGAGTCATTTTTCCTGAATTCAAGACCACGCCAATAATTCTGAGACAAGTTGCATACAGCGAAACGTAGACTTGGTACATAGCAAGTGTTTATTTGTTTAAATCTGCACTATGTCAAATCGATGTACCTCCTCGTATAAAATTGCTCTCAGAAGGTTGTAAAATCGAACAAATAAAATTATTTCCAAATGTACTATTTTAGTTCTTAAAAAATAATAATATTTGTAGTCAATGCAGCTTAGCAAGTTGTCTGTATTGATGTGATGGGACTGCTCTTTATTTTGTTCAAGTACCTTACTCACTCAAGCTCAATAACTATAGTTCTTTATGAACTTTAAATTCATATTTGAATGATAGGGTGGGATTAGGGAATTATAACAATTTTACATGAAATATCATTTTATTGTGTATCTTATACAGGGTGAATCACGTAAAACCTGAACCGCAACTATTTTAGAAATGGGAAGTGCTGTTGTCGTGCGTTTTCGCAGAATGGACTGGTATTCAGGGGCTGCTATTGTTAGCCAATCAACAGATTGTAAAAATATTTAGAAAGTGTATTTTTGTGTAAACATACAAATTTTTAAATGGAACAATGCCTATTGACATTAACAAACTAAAAGTAAGCTAAATTAGAAGGTCAATGGTGTTTGTTGCGGGATTACAGTGAGAGTCGTTTACGAGGTACCCTATTTTGAAAGATCCCCACATTGACATCTGTACAATACCTGATGTAGCACACACTAAAGAGCAACACTAGTTACGTGTGTCCTGACCAGTAATAAGCCAACTGACCATCACAGGTTGTGTTCAAAATAACCACCGGCGGCGACAATAC
Organism: Schistocerca piceifrons; assembly: GCF_021461385.2. NCBI lineage: Eukaryota > Metazoa > Arthropoda > Insecta > Orthoptera > Acrididae > Schistocerca > Schistocerca piceifrons. The sequence continues at coordinate 203,345,327 of NC_060138.1, read as the reverse complement.
ACGCTTCCAGTTTGGTATGGAGCGACTGCCGCACACATGCTAGCATTTCTGCGTAGATGTCCGAGCAAGTTGCAGTAATACGTTGTTGCAGATCATCGGTTGTCGTTGCATATCATCAGGTGTAGTTGGTATGTCTCTGTAGACCGTGTATTTCAGCTCTCACCACAGCATAAAGTCTACACGCGCCAAATCAGGGGAAAGGTACGACCAAGGTACAGGTCCTCTTTGTCCAATCCAGCGATTTGGAAACAATTCGTGAAGACATGTTGTAATACTTCATGCAACATGTGCTGGACAGCTATTATGTTGGTATCACAGGTCTCTCCTAGTATACAGTGGAACGTCTGTTAGGAGCCTGCGATACTAATGTGGATTCAGAGTTCCGTCTAAGAGAAACGGGCCTATGCGCTGATGGTTCACCCTCCCACAGCACACGTTTACGCTCCGTGGACGCTGACGTTCCACCTGATGGAGCCAACAGGGATTGTCAACAGATCTCTAATGCATGTCTCGGTGGTTTACCTGCCCATGATTGGTAAATGTGGCTTCATCACTAAACAAGGTACATAATACATCTGGAGTTTCCTGTCTTAATGCCCACGTACAGAAGTTAACATGATTCTCATAATCGTTTCCATACAGCTCTTGGTGCAGAGAGATGTGATAGGGATGGAACCTATGTCGATGGAGAATGCGTAGGACTCTTGCCTGACTCATGCCACTTCCTCACGCAATTGCGGTTGCGGGGGAGCTACCGTGCGGATCGACTTCAACAACAGCTAGAACGTTAATTTCCCCCTCTTCTGTCGTCTCTTGTTTCCTTCTGTTACGTTGTCTAGGTGTTACCCCACCACTTTCACGACAAATGACCATCGCAGTCTGGTCCCTTCAATCTCACAAACCAACCAACCACTTTCACATAACTGGTTGAAGATGCCGAGGTGGTTGACGACTATTCCGATATCTTGCCGCACACACAATGCAAGAACGAACTGCATTCCTCCTACATTCTCCATACACGACGTGTATATCGGCTTTTTCGGCATTGGTAAACCGCTCACGACCTACTGCTCGGACTGTAACACACTAACTAACTAGCAAGTCGCATTGCACTGAAGGAACACACAAGCACACTGTGAACAACCGTAACAACATCGTACATAGCAACTACGCAGGTTGATAGGCATGAACAAGTGTCGGTGTGGAAATTTTCAAAATACGATATCTCGTAAACGACTCGCACTAGGATCTTGCAACAAACACCACTGGCAAGTTAATTTACCTAATTTTAGATTGTTAATGTCATTTGGCATTGTTCCATTAAAAATATACTTTTTATGTATTATCACAATCTGTTTATTGGCTACCAATACGTGACCCTGACTACCAACCCATTCTCTGTACCAGCACATCAATAGCACTTTCCTTTTCCGCAATATTTGAGCTGCAAGTTTTAGGTGATTCAGCCTGTATTCGTTGTCAATCATAAACTCCCTCGCACACAGCTTCGACCGTATCATTCTCAGCTCATATGCGTTACTGGATGCGAATATGGAGAGGCACGTGGCCAGTACACTGCTCTCCTGGCCATCGTAAGTTTTCTTCACCATAGCCGCTATTTCTGAATCAAGCAGCTTCTCATTTGGCCTCACAAGAGCTGAATGCACCACGCTTTCCAACACCGAAATGGTTGTCTATCCTAGAGCTGAGAATGATACGGTCGAAGCTGTGTGGGAGGGAGTTTATGATTGACAACGAATATAGGCTGAATGACCTAAAACTTGCAGCTCAAATATTGCGGAAAAGGAAAGTGCTATTGATGTGCTGGTACAGAGAATGGGTTGGTAGTCAGGGTCACGTATTGGTAGCCAATAAACAGATTGTGATAATACATAAAAAGTATATTTTTAATGGAACAATGCCAAATGACATTAACAATCTAAAATTAGGTAAATTAACTTGCCAGTGGTGTTTGTTGCAAGATCCTAGTGCGAGTCGTTTACGAGATATCGTATTTTGAAAATTTCCACACCGACACTTGTTCATGCCTATCAACCTGCGTAGTTGCTATGTACGATGTTGTTACGGTTGTTTACAGTGCGCTTGTGTGTTCCTTCAGTGCAATGCGACTTGCTAGTTAGTTAGTGTGTTACAGTCCGAGCAGTAGGTCGTGAGCGGACGATAGGGTTTACCAATGCCGAAAAAGCCGATATGCACGTCGTGCATGGAGAATGTAGGAGGAATGCAGTTCGTTCTTGCATTGTGTGTGCGGCAAGATATCGGAATAGTCGTCAACCACCTCGGCATCTTCAACCAGTTATGTGAAAGTGGTTGGTTGGTTGGTTTGTGAGATTGAAGGGACCAGACTGCGATGGTCATTGGTCGTGAAAGTGGTGGGGTAACACCTAGACAACGTAACAGAAGGAAACAAGAGACGACAGAAGAGAGGGAAATTAACGTTCTAGCTGTTGTTGAAGTCGATCCGCACGGTAGCTCCCCCGCAACCGCAATTGCGTGAGGAAGTGGCATGAGTCAGGCAAGAGTCCTACGCATTCTCCATCGACATAGGTTCCATCCCTATCACATCTCTCTGCACCAAGAGCTGTATGGAAACGATTATGAGAATCATGTTAACTTCTGTACGTGGGCATTAAGACAGGAAACTCCAGATGTATTATGTACCTTGATTAGTGATGAAGCCACATTTACCAATCATGGGCAGGTAAACCACCGAGACATGCATTAGAGATCTGTTGACAATCCCTGTTGCCTCCATCAGGTGGAACGTCAGCGTCCACGGAGCGTAAACGTGTGCTGTGGGAGGGTGAACCATCAGCTCATAGGCCCGTTTCTCTTAGACGGGACTCTGAATGCACATTAGTATCGCAGGCTCCTAACAGACCATCTTCCATAGATGCTAGAAGACATTCCTCTGTATACTAGGAGGGACCTGTGATACCAACATAATAGCTGTCCAGCACATATTGCATGAAGTATTACAACATGTCTTCACGAATTGTTTCCAAATCGCTGGATTGGACAAAGAGGACCTGTACCTTGGTCGTACCTTTCCCCTGATTTGGCGCGTGTAGACTTTATGCTGTGGTGAGAGCTGAAATACACGGTCTACAGAGACATACCAACTACACCTGGTGATATGCAACGACAACCGATGATCTGCGACAACGTATTACTGCAACTTGCTCGGACATCTCCGCAGAAATGCTAGCATGTGTGCGGCAGTCGCTCCATACCAAACTGGAAGCGTGTATTGTCGCTGCCGGTGGTTATTTTGAACACAACCTGTGATGGTCAGATGGCTTATTACTGGTCAGGACACACGTAACTAGTGTTGCTCTTTAGTGTGTGCTACATCAGGTATTGTACAGATGTCAATGTGGGGATCTTTCAAAATAGGGTACCTCGTAAACGACTCTCACTGTAATCCCGCAACAAACACCATTGACCTTCTAATTTAGCTTACTTTTAGTTTGTTAATGTCAATAGGCATTGTTCCATTTAAAAATTTGTATGTTTACACAAAAATACACTTTCTAAATATTTTTACAATCTGTTGATTGGCTAACAATAGGAGCCCCTGAATACCAGTCCATTCTGCGAGAACGCACGTCAAAAGAACTTTCCATTTCTGAAATAGTTGCGGTTCAGGTTTTACGTGATTCACCCTGTATAAGTATACACAATAAAATGATATTTCATGCAAAATTCTTATAATTCCCTAATCCCACCCTATCATTCAAATATGAATTTAAAGTTCATAAAGAACTATAGTTATTGAGCTTGAGTGAGTAAGGTACTTGAACAAAATAAAGAGCATTCCCATCACATCAATACAGACAACTTGCTAAGCTGCATTGACTACAAATATTATTATTTTTTAAGAACTAAAATAGTACATTTGGAAATAATTTTATTTGTTCGATTTTACAACCTTCTGAGAGCAATTTTATACGAGGAGGTACATCGATTTGACATAGTGCAGATTTAAACAAATAAACACTTGCTATGTACCAAGTCTACGTTTCGCTGTATGCAACTTGTCTCAGAATTATTGGCGTGGTCTTGAATTCAGGAAAAATGACTCAGTTATTCTGAACAGAGAGAATTTCGTCTCCGGTTTAACGATGAAACACTAACCAAGAAGAACATAAGACGCTGATTTAAGAAATTTCAATGAACTGGGTGTTTCTGAAAAGCACGGAGCACGGGCCTTCTGCGTGTCTGGCTACCATTTAGATGTTCCCTGAACTGTAAGATAAGCAGTTTTTTATTCAGGACGTGTTGTAACTAAAAGTGGCATTTCTTTTAAGCTATAATCAAATATAACACATATGCTTAACATACAGTAATAAAAGCTCGTCATTACATGTTTTATGTTAAAATAAAGGAACTGATATTCCAAATAACATTATATTCCTTTTATAATGTCTATTAGATAGGTAATGTATGTTTCAGAAACTGTCGAAATTTTATTAAATTTTTTTTACGTTAAACTGTCTTATTCACATAAAGTTATGTCTACCGACTGTAATAGCGCAGTTACTTCTATTCAACACGTTTTGTTTAAAGGAATATGATAAAATTGCGATATCAACGCAGTTTGTACTGCCAATAATTTCTACACAAATTATTTTTATAATACTTGACATATCTCAATTGAAAACTCCTTTTCTCCACTTTTGAAAGCGCAAGTTTTTTTCCAAAAAAGTTGTTCGGAAAGTTATTCTTATAAAACTTTCGCTTTGTAGTATCTTCTTTTGTAAAATTGAATAAAATCTTAATAACCATAACTAAATTATTGTAACACTAATCCTCGTGCATCTAAGAATGTGTATTTTGACCAAATTAATGTGGCAGTTACACAGTTATTCCAACTGAAACGTTTCTGTTTCGCGGGAAATGAGAGACTGTAAATACAGGAGTTGCGAGCGAATCTTAGGAATCCGTCTTTGGTCGCGACGAGTAAAGGTAGTATGACAGTCTGTCTGTGATCAACTTACTACTTGAAAGATAGTGTACCATTCGTCTAAAGATATCTGTAGTTTGTCTCACTTGTCTGTAGAAGCTGTGTCGTAAACAGCTGACATGATGTTCATAAACGACGAAAAACGTGAAGAAATGTGCTTCAACCATGAGATAAGAAACCCTGTAACGTCCCCTTTGAACAATTATACATAACTTTGCTTAAACTGACACACAATATTTTGTTATCGCAACGCAATCTGACTTTTAAAATTCCCTACAAAAGAATGGCCCTGACTAACATTAAACTATACCTTTCACAAATCACTTACCTCACAAAAATCTTCGCTACTCAAGCTACTGCAATACAGCGAGAGCCACTACTGCCAGCTAAATAAAAGATTCAAACTACTGAAGGCACTAACTACTGATAGGGATAGTTAGCAAATGAAAGATATTAATAGAGAACAAACAATGTATTTACCTTGATATCATCATATATAAATATAGCAGTTCATGACAAATTTCAAAACTCCGCCATCTCTCTCCCCACATCCACCACTGCTGGCGGCTCACCTCCAACTGCGCAGCGCTACGCGCTGTTAACAGCCAGCTGCCTCTGCCCAACACTACAATGGCAGACAACAATGCAAACTAGACACAGACTGCACACAGCACAGCCAGTGATTTTCATACAGAGGTGGCGTTACCAATAAAAAAACCTAAACAGCCTACTTACATAGCCCCCATGCTCCCCACAAAAAATTTTTACAAATTGTGTTGGACAGTGGCCAATACAGATTTGACAAAAATTTTTCACAATTACAGTAACAAAGATATCAAATGCACACACTTATTGATACAATGTTGGTCAAAAGCTAAAATTTTCTCACAGTCCATAAAGACAGTCCTGATCATTCATCACAGTGAAACTGCCATTTCTTTTCTCAAAGTCTGAGCAGTAAAAGACAATGCACACGGAAGTAGTGGATTTTCATGCAGTCTTGAAGAAGTAGTGTTGTCCTTCCAACGGAAAGACAGTGCCGACTCTTGACATGCTGACAGGTAATGGGCTACAATGGAGCAAACCCACAGCAGAGTCATTCGAAGTTTTGAAGAATATTGGTAGGTAGGTCATCACAGAGCAGACCCACTGGAGTCCTGGTAGAGATTGTGATATTGGTGGGCCACCACAGGTGCAGACCCACTGCAGTCCTTGTAGAAATAATGGTATTGGTGGGCCATCAAAGATGTAGACCCACTGTAGTCCATGTAGAGATTACGGTAATGGTGGGCCATCGAAGGTGCAGACCCACTGTAGTCCTTGTAGAGACGGCCAGCAGCCATCTGTTGCGACTGTGCAGGTGCACAATCACCATCGAAGAGTCTTGCGGAGAATATAGCAAGTCCATAACCACCACTTGTGCACTCACAAAGTTTTTTGGAATTGTCTTTAGAACCAGCAATGCTGTTATCCAGTCCCTTGCTGAATTATTAACACACGTGCAAACACTATCAGTCCCTACTTCTCACATATTGTCCATATACTATGACCAACAGAAACGTGTGCAGTGAAATGTAACTTAATTTGATGAACTGATGTCAATTACAATTTTTATAACATGAGAATACAATAACAAAGGTACAAAATACATCATTAAAGAACATAACAATACAGATAACATTTGTGGTACAGGCTTTACAAAAGAATAAAAATAACATATCCATCAGAGTTACAGGAATTGTGACATAAGTAAATATATAAAATAATGAGAATAGTTTTTGAAACATTAATTTCACACATGAACATTAAAACAGAACAGAATTGTAAACAACTTTACAAAGAAAATAACATATTATTAATGCAACTTATATTTGAGGATAACAGTATTCCTCCTTATAGTGAATATAGCTTAGTACTAGAAAAATTCTACAACATAAGTCGTATTAGCTAAACTCATAAAGACAGGAAAAACACAAATACACAAAAGTACACACACATATAGCGGAATAATACAAAAGGAAAGGACAGGGTTTGTTTTACTGCAGTATTTTGCATGGAGACCTCCCTTTGTTCATCATTATTCCCAAAAAGTCCTATCTAAGCCTGCTTTCTGTATTCTGTTCATATTTCTTTCAAAATAATTATTTCTGCTTGTACAATACTCATTTGGGCCCAAATCGTTTTCATATAACTTCGCAATGCATTGTTTACCTATTCTCCATAGTCAGTTTCTTATACAGTCTACCCCCTCTTAAGCTAACTTAAATCTACTGAGCTCAGATATTAAACTAAGGGACGAGGCAATGCAGCAGCACAAAACAAGTAACACAAATTAAAATTCAGTAGCCTTATGCCTGGCAAACAGCAGCTTATATCTAAACATGACATAGCTCAAGCAAAAAAAATATTACACTAAAAATGGCCATGTCTAATACCTATGTCACATCTTAACACTAAGGTGATGCATCACGATAACTTACTCTATGAAATAAATTACGAAGTATTGTAAAGAAAATTGTGTATGCAGTTCCTGTGAAGGGAAATATCTTTTTGTGCTCCCTCATTTTTTGAAATATATCACAAAACTATTATTTACTGGATCTGTAGACAGAAAATATTTATATTAGTACATCTATAAAATTTTATTTGAACCAATGCAGCAGTGCAGCTAGAAACTAGATATCAAATGAAATAAGCAACTATGTACACAGCAAAGCCTAAGAACATCGTTCAATAGCCATGTGGCATTTCATAAGTTAGTAGAAAAATCTCTCAACTAGAGTGACAGTAGTCATAATCAGGTGTATAGACATAAAAATATTTCTCGTCATTTCATTAGGCATCCAGTGTAATCATATGTTTTCAAGTTCGACCAGTCGTTTTTGCGATGCTTTCTCCAAAGGAATATCAGAAGTGAGGTTAATGGCGTCTTTTTTTATTTTTTTTTTCTACCTGTGCCGCTGAAAAGGGCTCGCAATAATGGCTTTTCCTCCAGGCAACTGGCACACCTGGCCGCTCGCAACGCATTACGTCACAGTCACCTACCTTTCTTACCGACATATTTACGACAGCAGTTTCCGCTACAGTGACAGTCTCATATAAACATTTCACAGGTCGAAAATTTGCGTAACAAATGTGTAGAAAAAAAATCCTGTAAATATAACAGTGTCCAAAAAATTTTCGCCAGCATTGTGATACATTCACGCATATACACATATTTCACAACTCTTAAAGCACGATTCTTGGTTTCCAACATCCTTTTTCACAAATCAGAGTCCCTAATCACTACTCATTATTCCTTACCTTATTCGTCGACACTTCTTCAGTATTTCATCATAAGAAATATGTAGCATAATCAAACTCCTCATATAGCATCAGCTTATTAATCATAAACATACCTCAGCAGCATAATACACATCATCGTCGTAATAATAACATCATAACACCTCAGTCAAATCTCAAAATCGTCGTAGCTTCCTCCAATAATTTCAAAACCTAAAAAAATTCTCTGCTCATGTCAAAAGTGTCATCTGCCTCAAACGTACTTTAAAAATCATGAATCCATACCAAATACATCATTCAAAGCTCTCATAGTATCACAATGGTTCCAAAAAAAATATGAACAGTTTACAAAGTACAGACAAAATACAATTTCATAAGTGTGAAGTTATCCAACTGTGTAATTACGTAAACATCTGTCACTGATGTAGTAAAAAAAATGTTTATCTCTCTCAGGTAAATAATCAGACAGCTGTGTAATTTGTGTGTTAGAGAAATATGGTACCGATGTGTAAAGTTGTATAAGCAAATACCATATTAGCTAGGGTTCCTTGTGGTTGCCACACACATGGTACACAAAGTAAGCATGTACCCCCCTGAGGATTAATGTAATTATACCCTCAGGTGTTACAGATTACAGCAATGGAATGAAATGTATTACGGAAAACCTTTGTATTATTGTACTTCAAATATCTTTAAAAATAAATGTTTTAAGTACAAAATTAATCACTCAAATACGTGTACTGTAGCGCTAAATGTGCGTCTTGTTGCAACATAATCTGTGTGGAAGTGTCGTAGTTATCGTCCTCCGAAAGCTAAGTTATGCAGAAGTCAATGTACTTACCTCATAATACACAAAAGTGAAATGCTTTGCGTATAAATGTCTTAGTTATTACGCTTATTGCCGTGATGAGGAAAGTACTGTGCTATAACGTATTGTTGTGCTACGGAAAAGGCAGTCTCATTGTAGCTATACCACAAAAGTTACTACTAAAACCTGTTTTACTTTCCAGAATAAAACAGAAAACTGTGCAGATATAAAACAGAAACACTGCAAAAGCAACATTGTAAATTGTCACTTATTAGTAGCGTCGTGATATAGTCGTGTAGCTGTCAAATAAACTGACCACTGTGCCATCTGGTATCTCACAGAAAGTACTTTAAACCCAGAATGTATTTTCAAGTAAACCAAAATGTTGCATTAAAATCTCATTAGCAGTACTGGTAAATGTTCTAAGTATGTAAACGTCCCCTTTGAACAATTATACATAACTGTGCTTAAACTGACACACAATATTTTGTTAGCGCAACGCAATCTGACTTTCAAAATTCCCTACAAAAGAATGGCCCTGACTAACATTAAACTATACCTTTCACAAATCACTTACCTCACAAAAATCTTCGCTACTCAAGCTACTGCAATACAGCGAGAGCCACTACTGCCAGCTAAATAAAAGATTCAAACTACTGAAGGCACTAACTACTGATAGGGATAGTTAGCAAATGAAAGATATTAATAGAGAACAAACAATGTATTTACCTTGATATCATCATATATAAATATAGCAGTTCATGACAAATTTCAAAAATCCGCCATCTCTCTCCCCACATCCACCACTGCTGGCGGCTCACCTCTAACTGCGCAGCGCTACGCGCTGTTAACAGCCAGCTGCCTCTGCCCAACACTACAATGGCAGACAACAATGCAAACTAGACACAGACTGCACACAGCACAGCCAGTGATTTTCATACAGAGGTGGCGTTGCCAATAAAAAAACCTAAACAGCCTACTTACAACCCGACCTCAGACAACTAGCAGGAATCAAGAGCGGAGTAAAACATGTTTTGTTTGTAATTATTTCCTCCTGATGATAGTAAAATAGTTCAAGAATGATGGAATATTTATTCCTAAAATGTACTTACTTGGGATGGATTATTACGCTGAGGAGCAAGAAGGGGACACACTGAACATTCATACCCAGCTTCTGTAAAATGTTAAACTTCCAGTTTTCATCTGTACAGGGGTTATTCATATGTAACTCACATTTCATGAAACACAAATTAATTTAATCGACCCCATCTTTTGTACATGGTGAAAGACCCCAAGGATATCGTAAAATTAAGATTTATTAAAAAACAAAAAAATGAAACACCGATCGATCATAAGCGTTGGCAAAGACGTTAAGTATCAATGCGCGGTAAGGTGCAGACAAATGAAAGGAAAAACATTCATTCATTTTTTCGTTCATGATTTTGTTTTTTTACACACTCTCTTGAATGTAGGAGTTCTGTTAAGTAGTGCCGTGCAGAGGATGACGGGCTACGAGTATTTTGTATCACACATGTTTGGAATAAGAAAAAAATTTGATACCAGTATTAAGTATTTCTTATTCAAGTGAAGTGAATCCTAGGAAGGAGGATTTTCTTATTTATGACAGGCGCCGGTGTACTTGGAGTCCGCTGCCTGCAGCTGCAATTGAAGAAGTAAGAAACGAAGTCCGATAGCCTAAGAATTCGTATAAGCACAGAACATTTCTAATAATGCAATTGTGTTATATCCAACAAAAATGTTTTTTCATATGCATATTTAATAATATTTAGTAATATTTATTTATTAATTTTTTATTAGAACACAACTGTCTACCTGTGTGCCAGGAATTCAGGGCAGCGGTTGTGAGTAGGGTTTGTTAATTATTGTTATAGTAAGAAATTTCTGTGACGTTGTTACTGGTCATAAAAATTAATTGTCTGTATTTTCAGTTTGCAGTATTCACGACAGGGAGCAAGTAATGCAAAAAGGCAAAATTGAGGAGAAAATTTCGAAAGGAATAAGAATTGGAACCAGGTAACACAAAATTTTCCATAGTAAGCTGTTTTGTTTGACGCAGCAAAGGTAGGACGGCTACGCAAGTTGCTTGCATGGTTATGCTTGGCAACGCCTCTTTTGATGTAGATAGAAACCTTTTCCTCATTATTCGTACCTTGAATTTTATTTGCGAGAAATTTACAGGAGTTTTTCAATGTGATACATATTGTCAGGAAAACAAAAGAATTGCAGTATAATAGCTGGCGAAGAATTCTCGGGCTTCCAGCAGGGTGGCGCTGTCTTCAAACTGCGACGCTTCGACGAGTGACATACTCATCATCTTCTGGCGATGATTGCAGGTTATACACAGATGTATTAGAGAAGGCTATTCAGAAAAAAGAAGATGAAATAGTGAAGAAGGTAAACATTCCAGAATGAGATTTTCAGTCTGCAGCGAAGTGTGAGGCGATATGAAACTTCCTGGCAGATTAAAACTGCGTGCCGGACCAAGACTCGAACTCGGCACGCAGTTGTAATCTGCCAGGAAGTTTCAAGGTAAACATTAATCCACAAGCCGCAGAAAACAGGATTCGCAATCTTTTAGAAGAAAATACTACCGGATCTCGAAGTCCCACAGTAGGTACCAGTGACAGCTGTAGAGTGCAAAATGTAAACATACCACAAATCGAATACCTGAGCAATTACCAACTGGAATTACAGGTAACTACAATAACCACATCAATACTACCGAATATGCCGTGTGTCTATCAACTATTTTTGCAGACGAAGGTATGCTCTAAGACAGCGACAGTTCCCTACATTCAGTACCGAAGGTAAAAGAATGAATCCCGCAGTATTTATCAGTGCTTTTCGTCATGTATTTCCACGAAACTGGACGGAAGCACAGAAAATCAGATTTGTGATGGGATATAAGCAAGGTGACGTTCTTTTATAGGCAACTGAAGTGGCCGAAAGTTGCAGCACTTATATCCAATTTGAACGGGTTTTCCTCGACAAATACTGGTCTGAGGCTGTGCAAGAAAGACTCAGACGCAAGGTTTTCAAACCCGCACCGTTAAAAGGCAAATATGGTAGCCTACGTGGGTACTTCGAAAAATACCTGAACAAGACACGCTACCGGACGAACCCAATATCACAGGCAGACGTGTTAAAAATTTTGAAAAGCCGTTTACCATCGCACATTAGAGAAAAATTAGTCACAACGACAGAGCACGACACTGAATATTTTCTGTCAGTGCTCGATTCTATCGACTTAATCTATGAGGAAAGACCTGTACCCAATAGAGCAGCAGAAAATCAGGCACAACAACAATGTAGTTATGTAAATCAGTCAGTAAAAATTGATCTAAACACACAGCAAGGATGGTACACACAACAGCAAAGTTGCATACCCAGAGGTAACGAGAACAGAAAAAGAAACGATTTAAAAGAAATTTTCAAAACAACGTGGGTAATTTCAACGCACGAGCGAATTACAATTCACCATAACAAGGGCTTATGCCGAAAATGAATGGAAACATTCAGCAGCAGCTGTGGCCGACGAGCGGCAACAATGCCATGCCTCACGCTGTACCGCAGCCGACCTTTGGGCAGCAAAATAACTGCACAGCTGGTAACAACAACACAAATTGACGAAGTATACACTCAGTGCAACTAACTGAAATTACTCCAAGCAATGAATTAAGTCACACTACGCCGTCGGAAAACACCAACCGGTCGTAGTTAAGCCCCAGGCTATTGACCTCTCAGGGAGTGGAGATAAAGCAAAACTACAAACATGTTTCATAAGGATTGGCAAACAAGGTGTCATCAAGGATGATTTGTATCAGCATGAGTTAGATACTGTAGATAAAGTTCAGAAAGAACAAATACAAGCAATCATTAAAGTGAAAATATTTAGCATTGACACACAGTTAATTTTAGATACAGGTTCAACTACCAATCTAATGTCAAATGCATTTTTTTGTGAATTGAAGAAGAGAGGAAAATTCCCAACATTTTCTGTACAAAACTGCAAGGTGCAAACTGCTGCAGGCAGTAAGACTAAATTGGTTAAGCATCAGGCACTTATTCCATGAACATTTTACAGTGAAGTGCAAGTTTCTTATAATTGACAAACTTATAGTCAGTCTTATTGACATGGACACGTCTAGAACATTCAAAACATAGATTGACATAGGTAATGGTAAATGTCACTTTTATGTAAACGATCAGATTTTTTCTATTGATTTATTGAAAACACCTGATGAAAGTAAAAAAAAAAAGCCAGTCAAAAGTAATAGTACAATATTCCTGTCCAGCTGTATATTTCACAAACAAATCTGATACTTAACAAGGGGCAAACACTGAGGTTAGTTACGAACTGTTAGAGCAGAAACTACGTGAATCAGAGGTACTAGGTGGTATGCAACGACTGAAATTTCTAACTTGATATTTAAGTAAGCAAATGTTTTCAATAAGGAGCCAAGAGTATTAGAAGACTATGAATATAAATTTGAAGGCTATCCACATGAGACATTTTGTGTAATGTCATGTCCTATTCCATGGGCAAAACGAGAGGCAATAAGGGAAGAGATCAATCATATGATTAAATGGGGAATTATACAACCTTCATTTTCACCATATTGTAGTCCAATATTACCAGTAAGTAAACCAGACATTTCTATAAGATTAGTTCCAGATGTCCAGATGTGAGAGGTATCAATAATATTATAGTGCCAGTAAGCATAAGACCATACAACGAGAACGAACAGCTTCTAAAGTTTTACAGTACAAAATGTTTCAGTATACTCTATCTCAAGATGTCCTACTGGCAAATAAAGCTCCATGAATAAAGTCGAAAATATACATTTGTTTTTGGTGGGAGAATTAACGGTTTCCGTGTTCTACCTTTTGGACTGAACAGTAGCGCAGGAGTGTTTATATCTGCACTGGACAAGGTTTTGGGACCACAATTGATCAGCAAAGTCACTGTTTATGTAGATGACATGCTAACAGACAGTCCAGTTGGTTACAACATATCAGGCTCATTGAACAGGTGCTTCAACGATTTGCTGATTACGGAGTAACAACCAGCTTAAAAAATTCTAGTTTTGGAAAGGAGCAAGTCAGATTTTTAGAATATGTTGTGACAGAAAAAGGTATATTACCTAATTCGAAAAAACTTGATGCCATACGCAATTGTACAGCTCCAAGGAATAGAAAACAACACAATTTTTTAGGAGTAGCATCCTTTTTTCGTAAATTCGTACCACAGCAAATGATGAACAGTGATCCATTGCTCCACTTGTTACCAAAAAATAGGCTTTGGTTTTGGGATGGTAAGTGTCAACACGACTTTAATAACATTAAGCAGGCGTTAGTCTATGCAAACATTCTTAGCCACCCTGACATGTTCAAGGATTTTTGTCTATGCATAGATGCCCTAACTCAATGTCTGGAGGCATTCTTGCTCCAGATGCGAGAGGAAGAAGGTAAGGAAGTACCCAAGATCGTCAATTTTGCTATTCGCACGTTATCAGATGCAGAATGATTTTACTATGTGTCAGAATTGGAAATTTTAGTGGTAACATGAGCATTTAAAAAGTCTGAATATTTTTTGTGGGGCAAGAATACCAAAGTTTACTGTAACCATCAGTCATTGTCATTTCTTTTAACATCTAAACTATTGCACCATAGATTAGCTACGTGGTGTCTATATTTACAAAAATTCAATTTCGAAATTATTTATATTAAAGGAAGTCAAAATATTATTGCAGATGCCTTGTCTACGTTACCACAAGGTTTAGAGAAATTGAGTGAATTAACAGAGCAAGATGCAGAAATCAAAACGTTATTAATGCAAGATACACCACAACAGTCTGATTACCATACTTTTTTAAGCAAAGGAAAATTATACAACAGTGAGCTCGCAGATGGAGGAAAGTCATGCAAAACTTTAAGCAGGACGGTGGAAAGGTAAGTAAATGGTATCAGGAGTACAAAGGGGGTTTTGTTTCGTAGGAAACATGAAAAATCTGATCAAGTGTGTGTGTGTGTGTGTGTGTGTGTGTGTGTGTGTGTGTGTGTATTCCTGAAGATTATATCGACGAATTTATAAGACACAGACATGAAGTATGGGGACATTATGGAGTAGGCAAATGTACTGAAAAAATTGCAACACTTCGTTATTTTCCAAACTTGAGAAGACAAGTCTTAAAGGTACTAAGAAAGTGTGCAATATGTCAAAAGTCAAAAAAGTCCAATGTGTAAAAAATATACTGAGCTACACTGAATACAAAAACCCTCTTGATACAGTAACCCGGGACACAGCTGGTCCATGTCCAAGAAGTAAAGGAGGAGTAAGATACGTAGTAGCACTACACGATATTTTCGCGAAACATATCAAAGTGTCTGCCATTAAAAATGCAACAGCCACAAATATCAGAAAAAAATTGAGGGAGACTGTTTGAGAAGAGTAGGTAAACCAAAGGTACTACTGACTGATAATGCTTCATATTTCGCTGGGCAAAAGTGGAAACAATTTATAATCTCACTATCGGACCCGACAGACGTTGTCATGCATGATATTTCAAGCGATTAGGATATTAAACAAAGTATGAAATGAAGACAAATAAAATAATAATTTCGTTATTCTTTACGTTGAAATAACATCAATTTTTCTAAAAGCAATTCGTTATAATCAATAATGTTTATTTAATTTTTTCTTAATGCGAGTTGATGAACAATATTTGTAGTCAATTCCTGAGGAGTATAAATGAATAAACTTGACGGTTTTCCAACGCAAGAACACGCCTCATATACTTGGCCGTGTGAAAAGGCCGGATTTTCTAGATCCAACCCACAAATCGACATTGTTTTACCTTGCATAAAAATAAAATATTAGGTAATGACATGTGTAGATTGTACCTGTTGCTGGATTTCTTTGTTTGATATTTAAATGATATCCATCTTCTCCTTCCCAAAATATCAACGGATATTGCAAGCTTAGTAAGAGCGATGACTGTCTTCAATCGTATGCACTGTGTTATCTCTGCGTTGGATTTGTATATTTCGACGTTCAAATGCGTCGCCAACCATAAGAAATACAATTTCATTAACAGTCGGTGCATTATATCGGCCCTTGTTCTGCCCAAATAGTACTTTGTCTGCTTTGATGACGATCGTATAGTTGTCGTTCTGCAATCTTTTTGAAACGGTATTGAACAACCGGACCAACTGGTTGTGATTCTGTAAAAACGGTTCTAAAATACCCACAATTTCTTGCTCCTCCGTCTGCTCGATATGGTAGTACTGGCAGCTTGTGTTTATTTTCTGCTCCTCATCACCCATGAAGTAGATTTGTAGAAGTTTTGAGGCGGTATCAGACATCGGCATTAAAGAACCAATTTGATGGTACACTTGGCCTTGACTCTTAAACGTTGATTGAAAATTGCGACCATCCTCATTCTGAACGATTTTTGTTGCTCAAAATGATGACATTTGAAAGCACGAATTGAATTTTCGAATTTTACGCAAAAACAATTTAGACTGAGATTTAGCTCCAGCCAATAGTGTTTTCAATGTTTCTGGCGGCGAATTCAATGGTGGCAATACAACAGACGCGCTGCAAAACCGGCCGATTCACCTTTGTATTTGAGTGCATGGCAGTGTTGGCATTGTTTGTTCATAGCACGGATTACAATTTGTGAATGTGACAAATAGTCGATGTCCGACTCATATTCAAACGCAAGGCGAAGAAGTGATGCACGTGTCGAAGCGCAATATACTTGCTAACGCTGTTGTTCACGTGTTCTGAATGTGTTGGCGACTCGTTGATTGGCCAGTCTTTGTCGCTCGAAGGCGTTTGCTGCGTTGCTCTTGACTTTCATTAGCACATCTGATTGCAGCCTGGTTTCTTAAATTTTCATTGTCCGTCAGTTGATCTTCTGCCGATCTATTTAACCGACGGTTCTGAAGTAATTGTGAATTCCGAGTCTGTCGACCAATATTACCTCCTCGTTCACGAAGACGTGGCATTGTTTTATGTACGTAACTTATATATGAATATAATACGCTTAATATTCACTGAAATGCGACACCTGAATTATCAAAACACCCAAAAAAAATAAAATGTCAAAATAACAGAACACACTTAATATAACACACTCAAAAAGTCGATAAATAAACGAAGTCGTATGCACGCAACGCATATCTGAATATAATACGCTCAATATTGCACACAAAAATGCAACGTCACCTACCGTGTTGGGTTAAGAATGTAAATTTTCCAGGCCCCCACTTGAATGCATACACAAAAATTCATTCAAGTCGATCCTGACGTTTGGTTGCAGTGTAGATAAATAACCTAGATACCGACTGCAGTGCCATCTGCCGGGCTGATTTGTGAATCTAAGCCATCCAGGGCGCCACCCAAACGCATACTAAAAAATTCATTCCAAGTCGGTCCAGCCGTTTAGGAGGAGTTCAGTGACATACACACGTACAGTAGAATTATATATATAAAGATAGGGCATAAAGCATATATTAGTAAGCCTTTATCACCCAGAAGCAAACCCAGTAGAACGAGTCTTTAAAGAATTTAACCGGTTTATTAGGACGTACACCCCTCACAAACACACCTGATGGGTAGAATACGTAACACCCTTCATGCAAGTTGTCAATCGCCTTCCACGTTCTTCAACAGGTTTCACACCTAATGAACTGATGTTCCGCACAAAACAAAGGAATGAGTGGTGGTCGCCCCTACCAAAGATACCCACTACAGGAACACTACAGAAATGACACTACAAGACAAAATCAAAGAAGCTATGGTTACACTAGAAACCAGGGCCGAGTAAAGAAGGAAGATTTGTAATAAAAAACTGAAACGTGATACACAATTTTTGAAGGGCAATGAGTCCTCATATGGACGCATCCTAAATCGACAAAAATTGTCAAACTGAATAAGAAGTAGCAATTACTTTATCCAGGACCATATGTAACTTCCAAAATACGATACCCTGGGACGTACAGGTTAGTTTATGAGTAAACAGGAAGAGACAAGGGTCTTCACCCCCACAAAGACATAAAACTTTTATAGAATGATGAAGCTAGGTAGGATTTTTTATTTCTATCACAAGATAATTGTACATAGTGTACATAACACTAATTTTTCTTCTGGAGATTATTTTAAGATAAAGTAATGTGTTTAGGCATAAGTATTTCTTCTGACTTTTGCACGGAGGCATAATATTAACAGCACTGAGAAGCAACACACCGCTTCATGCGAATGAAAGTATGAACGAAATTAGCTTACCTCTCAGCTGTCCGCGTTCACCAATACTCGCTGACGTCAGTAGTAGAGGAGGAAGCATTGACCCGTGCGCATGCGCGACAGGCTTACAGAAGGCGAACCAAATAGGAATGCAGTATATACAAGTACTTAACCTAAATACAAAGTAAACGGAAATACTGCACAATTATATCTACTATCTAAGAACTAAGGAACCTATTGATATATGTACACAGAGAGTTAATTAAATATTAAGCAATATACAACGTATTCACAGGCAAAAGGAAGTATTATGAAAAACTGTACGAGACGTGTAAACTAAGGACTAACGACCAAATACAGTGAGAAATGTAAAATAATTTTCTTTGCAGAGTAAATTATCGTAATGGGTAACAGAATAAACGAATATCTATGAATTTGAACAACGTATGGAATTCCAGAATGAGATTTTCACTCTGCAGCGAAGTTTCAACGTATGGAATTATCTGCTGACGTATGCAATGACCAAATGTAACAGTGACCACCGAGCTACGAAATGCAATTAGTTTCAAGTTAGTTTTAAGTTTTTTTGTTTCAGCAACCGGTGCTTCGTCACGGCCCAGAAGAAGAGAATTACGTCGAAGGTAGCAGGTACCAAATGAAGAAACGGGCCGCACCTCGAGTGAACAAGTTAATATAAAGATAATTATACAAACGTCATAACGAAAATGAAAAATGAAATATGCATCGTCGCAGTATATATCTGTGACACTTGTCAGTATCTATTCGTTGCAGAGTATACACAAACGTTTAAGCCTGTGATTTTATAAAAACCAATTAATTTTATCATGTCACATGGAAGCTCGCATAATGACATTTCCAGTTCATCGAGAAAAATAAGTCTACGATGGTTAAAACGCCATGTTTCACACTAAGCTACACATGAATTGAAATAAACAGCACTAACACATGAAGAAACAACATGATACTACGTGAATGATTAGTGTGTACACATTATTCCAATGGAACAAAAGCTCCTTGGCAACTAGTCCATCATTGTATGAGTAACATTTCCTCATAAATCCTTGAACCAGTAGATGAGTATTTCCTTTCTTCCCTCCCAAACAAGTAATTTTTTGGAAATTTGTGGTAAGGTTCTATGGGACCAAACCGCTGAGGTCATCGGTCCCTAGGCTTACACGCTAATTACACTAACTTAAACTTACGCTAAGGATAACACGCACACCCATGCCCGAGGGAGGACTCGAACCTCACACGGGGTAACCGCGCGAACCTTGACAAGGCGCCTCAGACCACATGGCTAACACGCGCGGCTCGCAAACAAGGAGGCGGCACCAAGCGCAGTTAAGCCACCAGCAGTGCGCAATCTTTTAGTCCTATTTCCAATGTTTTTCAACCTCCTCTACCTAAGTAAGAAATGAGCTACCATAAGTGATGAAAGTCGATCTATAAAATGAAACACAAGTGTATCTTATGCTTGAATTCTCATAATGATGTGATATGTAATTAATTTGTACATGCGATGTGAACGAAGAGAAGTTGAAACTAACAAACAAATTGAAATGAAAATTTTATGACGTTTTAAAACTTAAGAAATTTATGTTCGTAGTATAAGTGATGGATGGACTGTAAGCCATAGATATAAGCTATCGTGTAATGTATATTGTTGTAACTCAATACTTGAATTAATTTTTATTGGAAACCAAACTCCATATGAAAAAATGAACTTTAACTACAAGCAATTAATACTATGTTTTGGCCGGCTATATGTGTCTTTCAACAAGTGGAGGGTCAACTGTGGTGACATGAACACTCGTGTGCAACGAAATACGAGGGTTGTCCAGAAAGTAAGTTCCGAAGGGTCGCGAAATGGAAACCACAGTGAAAACCAGAAACGTTTTACTTGCACCAGTTAGGTACACCTTCAACCTACTTCTCTACATAGTCGCCGCTCCAGCTTCGAGTTCTGTCGTAGTACTGTATCGACTTTCCAATATCTTGTCATAGAAAGCACCTGCCTGTGATTTCGGCCAGTTATCTGCACTGCTCTGAAGCTCGTTGTCTGTCGAAAAATTTTGTCTTCATAGCCAGCGGTTCTTGTGAGCTGAGACAAGACTCAGAGGGAATCAATTACGGACTGTATTGCGGGTGATCAACCACTTCTCATCGGAAACTCTGCATGAAGACGGAACTGCTCGACAGTTGTGTCATGGGGGCTGCCTGACACAGGCGAAATCTCTAACCAGGTCCTCATACATGGCGGGAGACGCTATTCCCTACGCATCTTTGCGTGCTCACTGTTCACTCATAACTGAAAAGAGGGATGCGACACGATGGACAGGCATACTGGAGACACTGCCCAACACATCTGTGCAAAGCTTTACCGGATTTTCCCAGTGGTTTTCATTTCGCGACCGATCGGAACTTACTTTCTGGACAACCCTCGTAATTTCTGAGTATAGTGGCTCACAACGCTTGATACTTTAACAAGTGAACTATAGCTCTTGGAGCAGGTACTTACCTCATCAACTGATGCTGTTGGTCGGGGTTCTCTCCGCTGAAAATGCGTGTACGACGGATAAAGATGACGCCCGGGCCGTAAAAATGGAGATCTTTTGCCACGGAGTCAGGTTTTGAACAATAAGCGCACACCCGCTACGCCCAGAAGGAAGACAAACGCCACGGTAATTCGTCGATATGTGACACTCAGGTAAAAGTGTCACGCTCAATGTGAAATCAATACTAAGAAAGCGAGTGCACGCATGTGCAACGGTTGCATCTAGCATCTTGACCGTTAGGGTCTAGATCTTAGCCGCCAAATCGGCCAGTGCGGCAGCAAGAAACCGGCAGCGAGAATGAAGCAAACTGAACGTTATTGTTAGTGCGCTAAATTCAAATATTTAATGGACTATCATATTATGTATATAATCTTTTAATTTCTTCTAGAAATTTAACATACATAGGATAAACTGACATATCCATTCCATTAAATAAAAGAAAATCCGACAAATAAAGGGCATCGACCCCTATCGGCAAATGTAAATAAAGACATACAAAAAAACTGTACTTCTCCATACCATGTCATCGTACAATGTGGAGGCAATTGTATAAGTAGATGGTGAAAGACCCCCAGAACATCGTAAAATTAAGATTTATTAAAAAACAAAAAGTGAAACACCGATCGATCGTAAGCATTGGCAAAGACATTAATTGTCAATGCGCGGTAAGGTGTAGACAAATGAAAGAAAAAACATTCATTCCATTGTTTGTACATGATTTTGTTTTTTACACAGTCTCTTGTATGTAGAAGTTCTGTTAAGTAGTGCAGTGCGGAGAATGACTGGTTACGAGTATTTTGTATTGCACATGTTTGAAATAAGAAAGAAACTTGATGCCAGTATTAATTATTTCTTATTCAAGTGAAGAGGGGTTGGGTTGTTTTTTGGGTGAGGAGACCAGACAGCGAGGTCATCGGTCTCATCGGATTAGGGAAGGATGGGGAAGGAAGTCGGCCGTGCCATTCAGGCATTTTCCTGGAGCAATTTAGGTAAATCACGGAAAACCTAAATCAGGATGACCGGAATCGGGATTTTTTATCTCATTTTGTTCTTTTTCTTGTTCTATATTGTTCGTTTACTTTGTTCCTGGCGGGTGTCCGATGACACTCGTTCAGGTTGTTCTTTGATCTGTTCACTCAGTTTTTTATTACAGAGGGTAGCTAAACCCTCTGGCCGAACACACTGAGCTACCGTGCCGGGATTGAACCGTCGTCCTCCCGAATGCGAGTCCAGTGTGCTAACCACTGCGCCACCTAACTCGCACAAGTGAAGTGAATCCAAGTAAGGAGGATTTTCTTAACTATGACAAGCGCCGATGTACTTGGACTCCGCTGCCCGCAGGTACAATTGAAGAAGTAAGAAACGAAGTCCGACAGCCTAAAAATTCATCTAAGCACAGAACATTTCTAATAACACAATCGTATTATATCCTACAAAAATGTGTTTTCATATGCATATTGAAAGGTGGCTACACTGTGCCACTGCGCCAGAGAGTGCGCCAAAGAATACTATTAAGCCGCCTCCACAGTGCGTGTTAAGAGATCGTGGCAGTCAGTGCTTGTTAGGAGATCGTAGTGGACAGTGGTTGTTGAGAGTTCATAGCAGGCAGTGTTTGTCGAGAGCTCGTAGCAGTGTGTGTGTGTGGGCAGAGCTCGTGGTTGTCGTGAAGTTGGAGTAAGATGTTGTAGTAAAGAGTGTTGTTCCATGTCTTATGCAGTTATTTGATGGGAGAGATAGCAGATGTTATTGTAATGAGTGCATTTCGTCAATATATATAAAGGTAAAACTTACAATGTTCTTTTATTACAATGTTCTTTTATTGGCTGTGTATCTGAAATAATGTGTCACTACAGGTTCAGTCAACAAAGCATCTGGCTTGTGTTCTTGGATTAGAGTGTAATTGTGATTTTCTTGCGTAATTATAGTTTTTCTAAACTTCTTTTGTCACGTCAGTATAGTTGGTATTTAAAAATTCTTGTCTTGTTGGAAAAGAACCGTGCCAGATGTGGGCGTTGAGTCACACTCCCACATACAGAACAGTTACTCTTGTGCTTGGATTTTGTAGGTTTTTTAGTTGCTGGGGACTTAATTAATTAACTGTGTTTACGAAAATTTTCTTACATTGTTTGTTGCAGTCAGATAGCGTAAATATACTAGTCAGGGCCAACCGATTACGAGACTACGTAATCGGACATACAGTTACTAAAACTAAAAAAAAATATTTTCAATCAATATATTTAATTAAGCCCCCATGCACGTGGCGACCGCTGCTTCGGATCGTCCCTTGGAATTTTTCTGATTGTGAAAATTGTAGACTGTAGTATTGTTGTAGTAATTTGTAGTTAGTAATTGTAGTCTATTTTGCATGTGTAGATTTGGTAATTGGCATTCTTCTAATGGTATTTTTCAAAATTTAATTTTTTTTATTGCCTTGTATACGCGTTTGACAATTTTGTGCAATTATTTCAATTGTTCGATTGATCGTGTTTGAGGGAGTCATTGCATTTGAATGGTATTGTTGGAGATAAGGAGTCATTGTGTGTGATTTTCGAACAGTGACGAATTTTTTATATTTTGTAAATGATTACGCGGTCAATGAAACAGGCAAAAATGATGAATAGTCAGAGTAACGAAATTGTTAACATGGCGAACTCGCCAACAGAGGAAAACAGTGTCATGAATAATGTAGTGGAAAACAATTTAATAAGCAAGGAAAATAGTCCGGTAACAGTTCAAAATGTTTCTCAATCAGAAAATTCACAGATTACGAGATTAACGACAGAAGAGATAAAGCAGTTGATGGGTGCTATACTAAATTTGGGATCACGAATGGAAACACTGTTAGATTCACAGTTTGGAATAATTAGAACTGAGATGGAAGCAATGACAACACGGTTATGCTCAAAAATAAGAACAATTGGAACAGAATTAGGAACAACTAAAACCGAGATGAAAGCAGTGGGATCACAGTTACGATCTGAATTAGAAACTGATAGGGGAACAATGGAAACTCAGTTAGGCTCACGAACAGGGACATTTTTCAAATACACAAATGACGAATCAAATAAAGAAATTAGAGAAGAAGTACAATCGATTTTGAAGGCTCACAATAATAGCTTAATTTCAACAGAAATCAGACAAGAGGAAGAGGACCGAGAACAGGAAAAAAAAGATCGCGTGATAGTACAGAAATTTTCAGAGTTAAATTTACAACGTGCACAAGATAAGGCAGAAGTAATTGAAAGAATCGAGGAATTCGTACTAAATGACAGAATAAATAACTTAACGCAACAGTGTGAACAGTTAACTACTAAATGTGACAATACCGAAACCCGAGTCGCGACACTTACAGAAGACGTAAATAAACAGAAAGAACAATTAAGTGACTCATCAGAGAGAGTTGAAGGGATCTCAGATAAATTGACAAGTGTTAGTTTAGCAGAGCGGTATGAAGAAAATAGTTTGTTTCATTTACGGAATGCAACAAGAGAGCGCCAGGCGCGTGAATTTAACAATAATCGTTATTGGGACTGGGACAGACGCGGTAGGTCTTTGTCGCCACGAGGCGAAAACTTTGACTATAAACACTTTTTGACTGTTCGGAAATTTAAGATTTTCCGCAATTCTAAGAATGACATACATCCATGTGCATGGCTAGATCAATTTACGTACGCACTTCCGCCAAAGTTGCCATTAAGTCACAAACTAGGAATTATGTGCGGCTATTAAGTCCTCAGGGGATTCACTACTCTTAAGTGAATATGTGCCGTAGCGAGCATAGGGCCCCGAGCTGTAGTGGTGCTGTTTCTCTTTTAGTTTTCTGCACCGCTTCCTACTCTTTTACTATTCTTTGCATCTGTCAAACCAACTCTTCGACTATCAATCTATCTAGACAGTAGATAAACAATAACCGGATATGACTGTTTTACCCAAAAGTGACTTTGGAATTTACCGTTTGGACTTTATACTGTATCTTCAGCAGCATTCATTCGTAGTTTAAACGAAATTTTACCTGTTTATATTCGTGACAATATTATTTCATATGTTGACGACATTCTTATTGTTAAACGTTCTTGGAGTGAGCACAACAAAATTTTGGATTCATTATTACATATTTTTGCAAAAGTTGGCATGACAGTGAACTTGGAAAAATCTGAATTTGGTCGTTCTCAGGTGAAATTTGTCGGTCACATTATTGCTACAGAAGGTATTCTTCCTGATCCAGAGAAATAAGATGCTATTCAGTTCGCAATGACATTCTTTTTAAACGAAAATCGGTCGACAACTCTGTTTGGTTAGTTTGTATTCCTGATGAGTGGGTCAATAAGTTGATTTGGTATACGCATCTCAGTTATGCACACTTTGGTCCCCGAAAATGCTTTCATAAATTACGAGAAAATTGTTATTTCAGTAATATGGAAAAACGTATTCGATCTGTTCTTGCCAAATGCAAATTATGTCAAATGGCTAAGCCTCCAACGATTTCTCACAGAGCACCGTTGTTTCCTGTCATTCCAGCGAAGTTAAAGGAGATGGCTGCAGTTGATTTGTTTGGTCCAGTGGTTCGTTCTACTAATGGTTTTGCGTACATTTTCGTAGCAGTGGAACTGACATCAAAATATGTGTGTTTTACACCTTTACGCAAAGCAACAGCTCGTTCAGTATCTAACGCTTTCATCAAACATTTTCTTAAAGAAGTTGGTCATGTTGACAAGGTTATATCAGATAATGGATCACAGTTTCGTTCTAAAGTTTGGCTTCGTACTTTACAGCGTCGTAAAATTAAACCAATCTTCATTTCACTTTTTCACCCTCAATCTAACGCTTCAGAGAGATGGATGAAGGAAATCAATAAATTGTGCCGTCTTTATTGTCATCAGAATCACAGAACTTGGGATCAGTATCTTCATAT
Source organism: Schistocerca piceifrons (assembly GCF_021461385.2). Classification (NCBI taxonomy): domain Eukaryota; kingdom Metazoa; phylum Arthropoda; class Insecta; order Orthoptera; family Acrididae; genus Schistocerca; species Schistocerca piceifrons. The sequence continues at coordinate 203,319,491 of NC_060138.1, read as the reverse complement.
TTTTCAAAACATTCTAAATGATCTCCCTAATGATTCAACTTCTTTAGCGCCTATATTGACATTAAAAAATAAAGTACCAACAAATCGCATTTCTGAAATCGTTCCTTTTCCGCCTTCACGGAAACTGCGGCATTCTGAAGTTGTTAACCTGGCTCTACAAAATATTGCATCTGCGGCTGCAAGAAGAGAGAAATCAGCAAAACGTCCTGGTCGTTTAAAAATCTTGTCAGTTGGTCAAAAGGTATTAATTAAGTCTCACCGTTTGTCTCATAAAGGAAAAGGCTTGTGTCGCAAATTTTTTCTGCTTTATAACGGTCCATATAGAATTCGCAAAATTATACATGATAACACGGTCGAAGTAGAAACTCTTAAATCACGACGCTCTAAAGGAATACATCATATATCAAATGTTAAAATTTTTGTGGAATGACATACTTGTGAGAAACTAACAGCTAGATGTAAACATGCGGAGAGTACAAGGATACCGCGCTGTGTTTTGGCGGCGGCACATACTCAAAGCAACAGTCAAGTCTGCGCGCCGCACAAGGCAGTCGTTGACCGCGAACAATTGCTTCCTACGTCACGCGCCTACAGCTGATCGAGCGCTCAGTGCGAATGTACTGACAGCCGTAAACAAACACACAGTCTAATTTCTCCGACTAAATTCAGTATAAAGCTATAGTGACTTGATGAATTCTGTTATTAACATTCAGTATTTTTCAGGATACGGTTGTGTAAAATATTTAAGAACTTCAGGTAAATTCTGTGTGTCTCCGACGTTAAGAGGACTTGCTATTGAGAAATTTTCAGGAAGAATGTAATTTCGAAGAAGAAACTAATAAACTAAAAAGGGTAACTATTAATTGAGTTTATTTTTCAGGTAACATATTTCCACTTAGGTACGTACTTAGACGTAATTTGCTGCTCGCAATTACGTGATTCATACTTTGTGCTAAATTTCATGTTCTATGAATTTACGTGTGAAGCGACGCGCTTGCGTACGTTAACTGAATTTGACAATGATTATTAATGAACTGGGTTGTAACTTGTATATATTATGCATCGCTTGGCTGCACTGCTTTTTCACTGATGTCATTTTTTTTAATTATGTGCCTGCTGTGCTTATTTATTTAAATTATAATTGTCACCTGATTAGTTGTGCTGATATGTATGTAAGTTATACTTTGTGATTTATCTGCTTGCGCCTTCATGTTTATTTATTAAGATGACATATGAACATTTATTTGCTTATGCTGATATGATGCTAATGACCTGTTTGCTGCTATGCGTATGGATTGTATATTTACACATTTCTGTTTTGTTGTCATATCTGCTCTTTAATTTGGTATATAGAAATGCTGATATAAGGTGTACAAACATAGAGTTTAGGTCACACTACTGTATTAATTATAGATTGTTTGCTTGGCAGAGCCTCGTTGTAAGAATTGTGCTGCATCCACTTGCTGACATTCTGTTATCTACTGGTATATTTACGCGCTATTGCATGTTTTGCTTACGCTCAGTGCCTTACATTTTTAAGATAAGAAAATTAACTGCTATAATTCGACGAACGACATTAGTACAAGAAAGTCATTGAAGTCACATGAACTGAGGTTTTGTGGAAGCTGTATAATTTATGCTAATAAGAAGGAGGCTGACGACATGACATACCATTACTAGGTTTAGACCATTAACAGTTATTACACTGCATTTTTCGTGAGCAATTGAAATAGGAAGTGACACTTGACACAAAAAATACTCCACATGTTTGCTTTTGCTATGATTCTTGAAGTGGTGTACACACTGTGAAATATTATGATTATTCACACTCCGTAATCGTACTTAATTACTGAGAGTTATTCGAACTAAGTCTGTTAGAGGTCAGGTATGCATTTCTTTTATTTAATGATGGACAAGGAACCAAAATGTATCTTATAATTTATAATGAGTAGAAGATTGGGTCAGATGGATTACACAGAGGTTGTGTGTGGACACTGTGTCTTCGGATTGTATGGGATGCTGAATTGAAGTTGCATTAGGATTTTATCTGTACTTGTTCGAGGAGACTGACTAGAGGAAAGAGTTGTTATGGAAGTGAAATGATATTGGTGCTGAGGTTTATATTTATCGACGTATTATTATAGGTATTGAGAGTATATGAAGTTGATGATTATTGGAGTTTTTGTGGACAAGAGGTAAGGTAAATGATATTGATGATAAGAGTTATATGTATCGACGTATTGAAGAAGTATTAGTGACGTATTGAGATTAAGTTGATGATTATTGGAGTTTTGGTGTATAAGAGGTAAAGTAAGTGAGGAGCATATTTTTTTGTTGGTCTTATGGAACAAGGAGGATGAAGAGAGCAGACTAGAACACTAAAATAGAAGGAAGATAGTCTATACACACACTTTGTTAAATCACTAAGCAGTATATACTTTTTTTTTGGAGAGAGGAAGTAATTGCATATCTTGGCTCACTGACAGTTGTTCAGCAACAGTACATTTTAATCTGGCTTGGCAAACATTGGTCTTGACATGATGACTATGACGTTGACTAACTATTATTGACTGTTATACATTGCTGCCACTACTACGTGATACACATGATGAACATCAGATTTTGACAGAATTACATTTACACAATTAACACTATTCAATTACACAGTAGTACTTAATGTGGATGAGAGATGAGTGAGTGTGTTCTGTGTGTTTTCCTTTACTAATCCTACCCACCTATCTCCTAAATATTATTTTATTTGTTTGTAGTGGCTTGCACTGACACTTATAAATATTATAGGTTTTCTGATATTTGAGTATTTGTAATAGTTAATAGGACAATTATCTGACATCATTTGTGTGTTTGTTATGATTTGTATGTTACTGTAAAAGCATTTGTATGTGCATTCAAACTATTGTTCATGCCTGAACTATCTGATTAGTGAAGATAAATATTCTGAACTGTTACCTGCACTTTTCAACATGATATGTGACATTTGGTCGTGTTTAATTTCTGCTGATGAACTGTGTGATCAGTGCTAGTGAATTTTGTGGAACTGCTTCTGCTGAGAGATGTGACTTTTTACTGTCTGCACCAACTCAACATTGCTGGGTGCCACTGATGGACTGCTTCTACTGATAAGATGTCCCCTGTTGCTGTGTGCACCTGATCAACATTGCTGATGCCACTAATGGACTGTTTCTACTGAAATGATGTCACTTGTTGGTGTCTGCACCTGCTCAACATTGCTGGGTGCCTCTGATGGACTGCTTCTACTGAAATAATGTCACTTGTTGCTGTCTGCACCTACTCAACATTGCTGGGTGCAACTGATGAACTGTTTTTACTGAAATGAAGTCACTGGTTGCTGTCTGCACCAACTCAACATTACTGGGTGCAACTGATGAACTGTTTCTACTGAAATAATGTCACTTGTTGCTGTTTGCACCTGCTCAACATTGCTGGGTGCAACTGATGGACTGCTTCTACTGAAATGATGTCACTTGTTGGTGTCTGCACCTGCTTAACATTGCTGGGTACCTCTGATGAACTGCTTCTACTGAACTAATGTGACTTGTTGCTGTCTGCACCTTCTCTCAACATTGCTGGGTGCAACTGATGAACTGCTTCTACTGAAATGATGTCACTTGTTGCTGTCTGCACCTGCTCAACATTGCTGGGTGCAACTGATGGACTGCTTCTACTGAAATAATGTCACTTGTTGCTGTCTGCACCTACTCAACATTGCTGGGTACCTCTGATGGACTGGTTCTACTGAACTAATGTGACTTGTTGCTGGGTGTACCTGCTAAACCTTACTGGGTGCAACTGATGGACTGCTTCTACTGAAAAGATGTCACCTGTTAGTGTCTTTCTTTTGTTTGTATAAACTAATCATTGAAAGCATTTTATGTGAACATTTGCATAAACTGATTTTTTGTATATTGTGTAAACTATTATGTAAAGTCACATGTATGAAAAGAAGTTGTATTGCTTACTGTATTTTATATGTTAGGTTAGTAAAAGGTCAGTGCAAAGCCAAAATTTTTAACTAATTATGTGATAGTTAGGTATTAATATTATCTTTTATTTTTGTCTGTATTTTTCTGGACGAATTTGGTGGTATTTTCACCACCAATGCTGGCAAAAATACCATCAAATTCTGGCCTGTGGAGGAGGGGCATATGAAAGGTGGCTACACTGTGCCACTGCGCCAGAGAGTGCGCCAAAGAGTACTATTAAGCCGCCTCCACAGTGCGTGTTAAGAGATCGTGGCAGTCAGTGCTTGTTAGGAGATCGTAGTGGACAGTGGTTGTTGAGAGTTCATAGCAGGCAGTGTTTGTCGAGAGCTCGTAGCAGTGTGTGTGTGTGGGCAGAGCTCGTGGTTGTCGTGAAGTTGGAGTAAGATGTTGTAGTAAAGAGTGTTGTTCCATGTTTTATGCAGTTATTTGATGGGAGAGATAGCAGATGTTATTGTAATGAGTGCATTTCGTCAATATATATAAAGGTAAAACTTACAATGTTCTTTTATTACAATGTTCTTTTATTGGCTGTGTATCTGAAATAATGTGTCACTACAGGTTCAGTCAACAAAGCATCTGGCTTGTGTTCTTGGATTAGAGTGTAATTGTGATTTTCTTGCGTAATTATAGTTTTTCTAAACTTCTTTTGTCACGTCAGTATAGTTGGTATTTAAAAATTCTTGTCTTGTTGGAAAAGAACCGTGCCAGATGTGGGCGTTGAGTCACACTCCCACATACAGAACAGTTACTCTTGTGCTTGGATTTTGTAGGTTTTTTAGTTGCTGGGGACTTAATTAATTAACTGTGTTTACGAAAATTTTCTTACATTGTTTGTTGCAGTCAGATAGCGTAAATATACTAGTCAGGGCCAACCGATTACGAGACTACGTAATCGGACATACAGTTACTAAAACTAAAAAAAAATATTTTCAATCAATATATTTAATTAAGCCCCCATGCAATATTTAATAATATTTAGTAATATTTATTTTTTTATTTTTTATTACAACATAATATAAAAAATACGGTATTTACTCATTGTGGATACATCTGCGCTGTCACAGCCGTCTCAGCCTGTGTGCGGTGGGCAATATGAATAGTCATAGAGCACTTGCCCACGAAAGGCAAAGGTCCCGAGTTCAAGTCTCGGTCCGGCACACAGTTTTAATCTGCCAAGAAGTTTCATATCAGCGCACACTCCGCTGTAGAGTGAAAATTTCATTCTGGAAACAACCCCAAGGCTGTGGCTAAGCAATGTCTCCGTAATATCCTTTCTTCCAGGAGTGCTAGTTCTGCAAGGTTCGCAGGAGAGCTTCTGTGAAGTTTGGAAGGTAGGAGACGAGGTACTGGCGGAATTAAAGCTGTGAGAACCGGGCGTGAGTCGTGCTTGGGTAGCTCAGTCGGTAGAGCGCTTGCCCGCGAAAGACAAAGGTCCCGCGTTCGAGTCTCGATCCGGCACACAGTTTTAATCTGCCAGGAAGTTTCATATCTAGCAGGAGGTTATAATTAATGTGCAGCCTGGGCTGTAATTTCGTATGGCAGCGAAACTTGGCAGATATTCTGATGCATTGGTTAGGTTAGGTTGGGTTGCGGAACCGATTTGCGCTGTAAAAAATTAGTTCCAATTTTGTTCACCAGGCGCAAATCGCTAGTTGTAGAGCCTCTCGTTGACGTCTCCGGTGCTCACATTATACAAACTGTGTAAGCGGCAGTTAATAAAACACCAATATTATGCGTTTCGCATTTGTTTGACCTTCTCTGCGACGTCCCGTCCCTAATCCAATACATACGGGAACATTTCTGTACATCTTTCATTCACAGCGCCAGATTTGCATCTGGTGGCGAAAATTGTAACTACTTTTTTCCAGCGATAATCGGATCGGCTTTAACGAACTAGAATATCTATAAGTCTCGCTGCCATGCGATAATTACCGCCCACACTGGAGTAATTGAATATTCATTACTACCACGTGGCAGCTCCCGATGCTATAGGAAGGGACCGCCGTTGGCTGCGAGCGTCGTGGCCGGCCTGGGCCACAGAGCACAGGCCAGCAACAAGTGGCGCGTGACGCGCTCCACGCCGGCTGCGAGTGACAGACCAGACATATCGCGTTGACAGCTCCCCTCTCACAGTGCGAATCGGTGCGCACCAGGTGCCCACATGGACAACAGCCGCACCGATCCCCAAAATACCGGTCGTGCGAAATTCCGAACTGCTGCTTTCCTCGCATGGCATCTCCAAAACCATGGATCAAGGCAATCAGCTGAACACAATATTTCTTGATATACAAAAAGCGTTGAACTCGGTACACACTGTAATGGTACGACTATATCCGCCTTGCATATTGCTTCTTTTTTTTCAGTTTAAAGCATTAACGCTAGATTGATGAATTAAAACTGTATTCTGAGTGATTGGAATAAGGGATGCAAGTGATTGATTATCATCTCACTCACTGATCTCTTGCATGCAAGCTTACGAGCTGCCAGGCAGTGTTTCAATATACACAGAATATACAGAAGCTGTCTCCGATCTAAAAGAAGTGCTGAATTAAACATTTTTAACATCACTCTTTGCATTGTATTCCTCTTTGCAACTGTTCACAACAAATACGACAAAATTGTAATTTTGTAGTAATATATATTCTAAATAACTCAAATTGTTGTCGTACATGGTACTGACAAATTATAAAATGTGATTTATTATGTTAAAGAACAGTTTTACGGAACAAAACGTCAAACGACCCGTTTGACAATTTCAAAGCAATACCACAACTAAAGATCGGATATAAGTGCTCTGTATCTTAGTCCAGAATGTTTGGTTCGAAAGAACACAAGCTCCTTGCAAACAATAGCCAGTAGTTATCTGAAGAAGGCTTAATAAGCCGAAAACTAGTTCATACAAATAAAAATCAGTAGATCAAAAAATCGCCTAACTGTTATTCAACCCTCAATATGGAATTGTTCTATCAAGAAGCGACGGAAGAATCCATAAACAAGTGGTCTTGTGTAAGAATACACTACTATTCTGAGATAAAACGTGGTGATGGAATTGTTATTGTAAATATATACACCTTAGTCGCGGATTTTTTTTTTTCAAATAGTCGGACTGAGAAAGTATAAACCAGTCCATCTAAAACAAGGGGATGTAAAGTGAAGGACTGAGTAATAGTCTTCCTACAGGAAATAACCACGACGTGTGACATCTTTCACAAGTTGCACCGTGGTCGCGAACTGAACAGTGACACGAATGTAGAATAAATGTGCTTTACTACATGTCTATGGTCACAAATTTTTTGTCATCGACTGCCGGTTTTGGCCTATAATGACCATGTTCAGATCTGTTTTATAGAAACATGTGCTAATGGATCCAGTATATTACGACATGTCGTTATAAAACAGATCTGAAGGTGGTCATTATAGACCGAAAACGGTAGTCTAATGACAAAAAGTTTATGACCATAGACGTGTAGTAAAGAAAATGTGACATCTTTGACAAGTAGTACTCACGAGAACTGAAAATTTCTGTCAGTGATATTTGTGGAGTAATAATATTCTGACGGAGGAATAAGATGAAAGATTAAATCATGCAGCTTAAAATATTATCAGATGCAAGAGGGAATGTTCTTTAAATGACTTCACATTACGTAAAAGCAGAGGCATTACTGTTATAGTTGCACTCCTTGCGATCTTGCGTGTAGTGTGATCTCTGGAAACAATAGCAGCAGAAGAAACGTTTAATCTAGATTACTCTAATTCCTTGAAATTCTGCTTTATATTACACAATATTTTGTTGTTACCAAAATAAGTCACGTAATGTACTTAATTTTCAAACTGTAGTTATTATTTTCAGGACTTGACCTCGTTATTTTCTTCTGTTACACTGAAAGAGTGAGGGACAGAGTGATTGTACATAATCGATTAGCGTTATTCTTTTATTTGCGATTTTCCCATATTTAGGTTTTTCCCATATTTGCGTTTTCCCATATTTGCGTTTTTCCCATATTTGCGTTTTTCCCATATTTGCGTTTTTCCCATAATTGCGTTTTTCCCTTATTTGCGATTTCCCCATATGTGCGTTTTTCCCATATTTGCGTTTTTCCCTTATTAGCGATTTTCCCATATTTACGTTTTTCCCATATTTGCGTTTTTCCCATATTTGCGACTTTCCCATATTCGCGATTTTCCCATGTTTGCGATTTTCCCATATTTGCGATTTTCCCACACTTGCGTTTTTTCACACATTTGCGTCTTTGCCCACACTTGCGTTTTTTCCCACATTTACGTTTTTTCCCACATTTGCATTTTTCCCATACTTGCGTTTTTTTCCATATTTGCGTTTTTCCCATATTTGCGTTTTCCCATATTTGCGTTTTTCCCATTTTTGCGATTTTCCCATTTTTGCGATTTTCCCATATTTGCGTTTTTCCCATATTTGCGATTTTGCCATATTTGCGATTTTGCTATATTTGCGTTTTGCCAAATTTGCCTTTTTGCCATATTTGCCTTTTTGCCATATTTGCGTGTTTACCATATTTGCGTTTTTGCCATATTTGCGTTTTTGCCATATACGCGTTTTTTCCGTATATGCGTTTTTGACATATTTGTGTTTTTGCTATATTTGCGTTTTTGCCATATTTGCGTTTTTGCCATATTTGCGTTTTTGCCATATTTGCGTTTTTCGAATATTTGGGTTTTTGCCATAATTGCGTTTTTCGAATATTTGCGTTTTTCGCATATTTGCGTTTTTCCCATATTTGCGTTTTTCCCATTTTGCGTTTTCCCATATTTGTGTTTTTCCCATATTTGCGTTTTTCCAATTTTTGCGTCTTTCCCATAAGTGCAATTTTCCCATATTAGCGATTTTCCCACATTTACAATTTTACCATATTGCGATTATCCCATATTTGCGTTTTTCCCATATTTGCGTTTTTCCCATATTTGCGTTTTTCCCATTTTTGCGATTTTCCCATATTTGCGTTTTTCCCATATTTGCGTTTTTCCCATTTTGCGTTTTCCCATATTTGTGTTTTTCCCATATTTGCGTTTTTCCAATTTTTGCGTCTTTCCCATAAGTGCAATTTTCCCATATTAGCGATTTTCCCACATTTACAATTTTACCATATTGCGATTATCCCATATTTGCGTTTTTCCCATATTTGCGTTTTTCCCATATTTGCGTTTTTCCCATTTTTGCGATTTTCCCATATTTGCGTTTTTCCCATATTTGCGTTTTTCCCATATTAGCGTTTTTCCCATATTTGCTTTTTTCCCATATTTGCGTTTGTCCCATTACACATTATCTCATCCCACCAACCGATTCCTTCTTCTAGTCAAGTTGTGCCACAAAATTCACTTCTGTCATATTTCCTATTTTCCGGTTTTGCGTTTTTCCCAAATTTGCACTTTTACCATATTTGCGCTTTTCCCGTATTTGCACTTTTCCCATATATGCGATTTTCCCATATTTGTGATTTTTCCCATGTTTTCGAATTTCCCATATTTGCGAATTTTCTATATTTGCGATTTTCCCATATTATCGATTTTCCCATATTTGCGTTTTTCCCATATTTGCGTTTTTCCCATATTTACGTTTTTCCCATATTTGCATTTTTCCCTTATTTCCGTTTTTCGCATATTTGCGTTTTTGCCATATATGCGTTTTCGACATATTTGTGTTTTTGCTATATATGCGTTTTTGCCATATTTGCGTTTTTGGCATATTTGCGTTTTTGCCATTACTCATGAACCCATCCTACCAACCGTTTCCTTCTTCTAGTCAAGTTGTGCCACAATATTCTCTTCTGCCGTATTTGCGATTTTCCCTTATTTGCGTTTTTCCTATATTTGCGTTTTTCCCATATTTCCATTTTTCCTATATTTGCGATTTTCCCATATTTCCGGTTTTCCATATTTCCAGTTTTCCCATATTTGCGTTTTTCCCATATTTGCGTTTTACCCATATTTGCGTTTTTCCCACATTTGCATTTTTCCCATATTTGCAATTTTCCCATTTTTGCGTTTCCCCACAATTGCGTTTTTCCCACGTTCGCGATGTCCCACATTTGCGTTTTTCCAACATTTGCGTTTTTTCCCACAATTGAATTTTTTTCCACATTTGCGTTTTTTCCCACATTTGCGTTTCTTCCACGTTTGCGTTTTTTCCCACATTTGCGTTTCTTCCCACATTTGCGTTTTTTCCCACATTTGCGTTTTTTCACACATTTGCGTTCTTTCCCACATTTGCATTTTTTCTCACATTTGCGTTTTCTCTCACACTTCCGTTTTTTCCCACATTTGCGTTTTTTCCCACATTTGCGTTTTTTCCCACATTTTCGTTTTTTCCCACATTTGCGTTTTTTCCCACATTTGCGGTTTTTCCCACATTTGCGTTTTTCCCCACATTTGCGTTTTTTCCCACATTTACGTTTTTTCCCACATTTCCATTTTTCCCCAAATATGCATTTTTCCCATACTTGCGTTTTCCCCATATTTGCGTTTATCCCATATATGCCTTTATCCCATATTTGCGTTTTTCCCATATTTCCATTTTTCCATATTTGCGATTTTTCCATATTTGCGATTTTGCCATGTTTGCGATTTTGCCATATTAGCGTTTTTGCCATATTTGCGTTTTTGCCATATTTGCGTTTTGCCATATTTGCTTTTTTCGCATATTTGCGTTTTTCGAATATTTGGGTTTTTGCCATATGCGCGTTTTTCGCATATATGCGTTTTTCGCATGTTTGCGTCTTTCCCATATTTGCGTTTTTCCCATTTTTGCGTTTTCTCATTTTTGCATTTTCCCATATTTGAGTTTTTCTCATTCTTACGTTTTCCCATATTTGCGTTTTTCCCATATTTGCGATTTTCCCATATTTACGATTTTCCCATATTTGCGATTTTCCCATATTTGCGATTTTCCCATATTTGCGCTTTTCCCATATTTGCGCTTTTCCCTTATTTGCGATTTTCCCATATTTGTGATTTTCCCATGTTTGCGAATTTCCCATATTTGCGAATTATCTATATTTGCGATTTTCCCATAATATCGATTTTCCCATATTTGCGTTTTCCCCATATTAGCGTTTTTCTCATATTTGCGTTTTTCCCATATTTTCGTTTTTCCCATATTTTCGTTTTTCCCATATTTGCGATTTCCCCTTATTTGCGGTTTTCCCATATTTGCGTTTTTACCATATATGCGTTTTCAACATATTTGTGTTTTTGCTATATATGCGTTTTTGCCATATTTGCGTTTTTTGCATATTTGCTTTTTTCCCATATTTGCGTTTTTTGCATATTTGTTATTTTCCCATATTTGCGTTTTCCCCATATTTGCCTTTTTCCCATATTTGCGATTTTTCCATATTTGCGTTTTTGCCATATTTGCGATTTTCCCATATTTTCGATTTTGCCATATTTGCGTTTTTGTCATATTTGTGTTTTGCCATATTTGCGTTCTTGCCATATTTGCGTGTTTGCCATATTTGCGTTTGTCCTATTACTCATGAACCCATCCTACCAACCTATTCCTTCTTCTAGTCAAGTTGTGCCACAAAATTCTCTTCTGCCATATTTGCTATTTTCCGGTTTTTGCGATGTTCCCATACTTGCGACTTTTTCACATTTGCGATTTTAACATATTTGCGATTTTCCATTATTTACGATTCTCCCATATATGCGATTTTCCCATATATGCGATTTTCCCATATTTGCATTTTTCCCATATTTGCGCTTTTCCCACATTTGCGGTTTCCACATATTTGTGATTTTCCCATATTTGCGAATATCCCATAATTTCGTTTTTCCCATATTTGCGTATTTTCCATATTTGCGTTTTTCCCATATTTGCGTTTTTCTCATATTTGCGTTTTCGCATATTTGCATTTATCCCATATTTGCGTTTTTCTCAAATTTGCGTTTTTCCCATGTTTGCGTTTCTGCCATAATTGCGTTTTTCCATATTTGCGTTTTTCCCATATTTGCGTTTTTCCCATATTTGCGTTTTTCCGATATTTCGCTTTTCCCATATTTGTGCTTTTCCCATATTTGCGCTTATCCCATATTTGCGTTTTTCCCATATTTGCGTTTTTCCCATATTTGCGGTTTTGCCGTATCTGCGTGTTTCCCATGTTTGCGATTTTGCCATATTTTCGATTTTCCCATATTTGCGTTTTTCCGATATTTGCGTTTTTCCCATATTTGCGTATTTGCCGTATTTGCATTTTTGCTGTATTTGCATTTTTGCCATATTGGCGTTTTTGCCATATTTGCGTTTTTCCCATATTTGTGTTTCTACCATAATTGCGTATTTTCCATATTTGCGCTTTTCCCATATACGCGCTTTTCCCATTTTTGCGATTTTCCCATATTTGCGAAATTCTAATATTTTTGAATTTCCCATATTTGCATTCTTCCCATATTTGCGATTTCCCCATATTTGTGTTTTTCTAATATTTTCGATTTTCCCATATTTGCGATGTTCCCACATCTGCGATTTTCCCATAATTGCGATTTTCCCATATTCGCGTTTTTCCCATATTTGCGCTTTTCCCATATTTGAGCTTTTATTATATTTGCGATTTTCCCATATTTGCGATATTCCCATATTCGTGATTTTCCCATATTTTCGAATTTCCCATATATGCGAATTTCCCATATTTGCAATTTTCCCATATTTGCAGTTTTCTCATATTTCGTTTTTCCAATATTTGCGTTTTCCCCATATTTGCGTCTACCCTATATTTACGTTTTCCTATATATGCGTTTTCGCCATATTTGCGTTTTTCGCATATTTGCGTTATTGCCATATTTGCGTTATTGCCATATTTGCGTTTTTCGCATATTTTCGTTTTTCGCATATTTGAGATTTTCGCGCATTTGTGTTACCCCCATATTTGCGTTTTTGCCACTACTCATGAACCCATCCTACCAACCGATTCCTTCTTCTAGTCCAGTTGTGCCACAAAATTCTTTTCTGCCATATTTGCGATTTCCCATATTTACGTTTTTCCCATATTTGCGTTTTTCCCATACTTGCGTTTTTGCTATACCTGCGTTTTTCCCATATTTGCGAATTTGCCATATTTGCGATTTTCTCATATTCTCGATTTTCCCATATATGCGTTTTTCCCATATTTGCGTTTTTCCCATATTTGCGATTTTCCCATATTTGTGAATTTCCCATATTTTCGAATTTCCAATATATGCGAATTTCCCATATTTCCGTTTTTCCCATATTTGCGTTTTTCCCATATTTACGTTTTTCAGATATTTGCTTTTTTCCCATATTTGCGTTTTTCCCATACTTTCGTTTCTCCCATATTTGCGTTTGTGCCATATTTGCATTTTTGCCATATTTGCGTTATTAGCATACTTGCGTTTATGCGATATTTGCGTTTTTCGCATATTTGCGGTATTGCCTATTTTTGAATATACGCATATCTGCGTTTTTCCCAAATTTCTGTTATCCCCATATTTGCGATTTTCTTATATTTGCGCTTTTCCCATATTTGCGAATTTCCTATATTTGCGATTTTGCCATGTTTTCGATTTTCCTATATATGTGATTTTCCCGTATTTGCGATTTTCCCATATTTGCGATTTTCCCATATTTGCGTTTTTCCCATATTTGCGTTTTTGCCATATTTGCGTTTTTCCCATATTTGCGTTTTTCCCATATTTGCGATTTTCCCATATTTGCGTTTTCCCCATATTTGGGTTTTTGCCATATTTGCGTTTTTGCCATGTATGCACTTTTGCTATATTTGCGTTTTTGCCATATTTGCGTTTTTGCCATATTTACATACTTGCCATATTTGGGTTTTTGCCATATACGCACTTTTGAGATATTTGCGTCTTTGCCATATTTGCGTTTCTGCCATATTTGCGTTTTTGATATATGTGCGTTCTTGCCATATTTGCGTTTTTGCCATATTTGCGTTTTTCCCATATTTGCGATTATCCCATATTTGCTTTTTTGCAATATTTGTGCTTTTCCCATATTTGCGCTTATCCCACATTTCTGCTTTTCCCATATTTGCGATTTTCCCATATTTGCGCTTTTCCCATATTTGCGCTTTTCTCATATTTGCGAATTTCCCCTATTTGCGTTTTTCCCATATTTACGTTTTTCCCATACTTGTGTTCTTCGCATTTTGCGTTTTTCCCACATTTGCGCTTTTCCCATATTTGCGTTTTTCCCATATTTGCGTTTTTCCCATATTTGCGTATTTCGCATATTTGCGTTTTTCCCATATTTGCGTTTCTCTCATATTTGAGTTTTTGCATATTTGGGTTTTTCCCATATTTGCGTTTTTCCCATATTAGCGTTTTTCCCATTATTCCGTTTTTCCCATGTTTGCGTTTATCCCATTCTTGCGTTTCTCCCATATTTGCAATTTTACCATATTTGCGATTTTCCCATATTTGCGAATTTCCCTTATTTGCGATTGTCCCATATATGCGTTTTTGCCACATTTCCGTTTTTTCCATATTTGCGTTTTTGAGATATTTGCGTTTTTCCCATATTTGCGTTTTTTCCTTATTGGGTTTTTGCCATATTTCCTTTTTTTCCATATTTGCGATTTTCCCATATTTGCGATACTCCCATATTTGTGATTTTCCCATATTTTCGTATTTCCCAAATATGCGAATTTCCCATATTTCCGTTTTTCCCATATTTGCGTTTTTGCCATATTACCGTATTTGATATTTGCGTTTTTACCTTATTTGCGTTTTTCCCATATTTGCGTTTTTCCCACATATGCGTTTTGGCCATATTTGCGTTTTTGCCATATTTGCGTTTTTGCCATATTTGCGTTTTTAGCATATCTGCGGTTTTTCCGATATTTGAGTTTTTCGCATATTTGAGTTTTTACATATTTGCGTTTTAGGCATATTTGCGTTTTTCGCATATTTGCGTTTTTCCATATTTGCGTTTTTGCCATTACTCATGAACCCATCCTACCAACCGATTCCTTCTTCTAGTCAAGTCGTGCCACAAAAGTCTCTTCTGCCATACTTGCGATTTTCCCATATTTGCGTTTTTCACATATTTGCGTTTTTCCCACTTTTGCGCTTTTCCCATATTTGCGCTTTTCCCATATTTGCGATTTTCCCATATTTGGGATATTCCCATATTCGTGATTTTCCTATATTTTCGAATTTCCCATATATGCGAATTTCCAATATTTTCGTTCTTCCCATATTTGTGTTTTTCCCATGTTTGCGTTTTTCCCATATTTGCGATTTTCCGTTATTTGCTCTTTTCCCATAGTTGCGTTCTTCCCATATTTGCGTTTTTCCCATAGTTGCGTTCCTCCCACAGTTGAGTTTTTGCCATATTTGCGTTTTCCCATAATTGCGTTTTTCCCATATTTGCGTTTTTCCCATATTTGCGTTTTTCCCATATTTGCATTTTTCCCATATTTGCGTTTTTCCCATACTTACATTACTCCCATATTTGCGTTTTTCGCATATTTGTGTTTTTTGCATATTTGCGGTTTTCGCATATTTGCGTTTTTCGCCTTTTTGCGTTTTCCGCATATGTACGATTTTGCCATTACTCATGAACCCATCCTAGCAACCGAGTCCTTCTTCTTGTCAAGTTGTGCCAGAAAATTCCCTTCTGCCATGTTTTCTATTTTCCGGTTTTTGCGAGTTCCTAATTTTTGCGATTTCCCCATATTTGCGATTATCCCATATTTGCTTTTTTGCAATATTTGTGCTTTTCCCATATTTGCGCTTATCCCATATTTCTGCTTTTCCCATATTTGCGATTTTCCCATATTTGCGCTTTTCCCATATTTGCGCTTTTCTCATATTTGCGAATTATCCATATTTGCGAATATCCCCTATTTGCGTTTTTCCCATATTTACGTTTTTCCCATATTTGTGTTCTTCGCATTTTGCGTTTTTCGCACATTTGCGCTTTTCCCATATTTGCGTTTTTCGCATATTTGCGTTTTTCGCATATTTCCGTTTTTGCATATTTGCGTTTTTGCCGTAGTTGTGTTTTTGCCATTACTCATGAACCCATCCTACCAACCCATTCCTTCTTCTAGTCAAGTTGTGCTATAATATTCTCTTCTGCCTTATTTGCGATTTTCGCATATTTGCATTTTTCCCATATGTGCGATTTTCCCATATTTGCGTTGTTCCCATATTTGCGTTTTTCCCATATTTGCGTATTTCGCATATTTGCGTTTTTTGCCATATTTACGTTTTTCGCATATTTGAGTTTTTCGCATATTTGCGTTTTCCACATATTTGCGTTTTTGTCATTACTCATGAACCCATCCTACCAACCGATTCCTTCTTCTAGTCAAGTTGTGCCACAAAATTGTCTTCTGCCCTATTTGCGATTTTCGCATAATTGCATTTTTCTTATATTTGCGTTTTTCCCATATTTGCGTTTCTCTCATATTTGAGTTTTTGCATATTTGGGTTTTTCCCATATTTGCGTTTTTCCCATATTAGCGTTTCTCCCATTATTCCGTTTTTCCCATGTTTGCGTTTATCCCATCCTTGTGTTTCTCCCATATTTGCGATTTCGCCATATTTGCCATTTTCCCATATTTGCGAATTTCCCTTATTTGCGATTGTCCCATATATGCGTTTTTGCCACATTTCCGTTTTTTCCATATTTGCGTTTTTGAGATATTTGCGTTTTTCCCATATTTGCGTTTTTTCCTTGTTGGGTTTTTGCCATATTTCCTTTTTTTCATATTTGCGATTTTCCCATATTTGCGATACTCCCATATTTGTGATTTTCCCATATTTTCGAATTTCCCATATATGCGAATTTCCCATATTTCCGTTTTTTCCATATTTGCGTTTTTGCCATATTTGCGTCTTTTGATATTTGCGTTTTTACCTTATTTGCGTTTTTCTCATATTTGCGTTTTTCCCACATATGCGTTTTGGCCATATTTGCGTTTTTGCCATATTTGCGTTTTTCCCACTTTTGCGCTTTTCCCATGTTTGCGCTTTTCCTATATTTGCTTTTTTCCTATATTTGTGATTTTCCCATATTTTCGAATTTCCCATATATGCGAATTTCCCATATTTCCGTTTTTCCCATATTTGCGTTTTTCCCATGTTTGCGTTTTTCCCATATTTGCGTTTTTGCCATATTTGCGATTTTGTCATATTTGCGTTTTTAGCATATTTGCGGTTTTTGCGATATTTGCGTTTTTCTCATATTTGCGTTTTTGCATAGCGTTTTTCGCATATTTGCGTCTTTCGCATTTTTGCATTTTCTGCATATTTGCGATTTTGCCATTACTCACGAACCCTGCCTAAAAACCGTTCCTTCTTCTAGTCAAGTTGTGCCACAAAATTCTCTTCTGCCATATTTGCGATTTTCACATATTTGCATCATTCCTATATTTGCGTTTTCCCCATTTTTGCGTTTTTCCCACATTTACGTTTTTGCAATATTTGTGGTTTTGCCATATATGCGTTTTTGATATATTAGCATTTGTCCCATTACTCATCAACCCATCCTACCAACCAATTCCTTCTTCTTGTCAAGTTGTGCCACAAAATTCTCTTCTGCCATATTTGTTATTTTCCGGTTTTTGCAATTTTCCAATTTTTGTGATTTTCCATATTGCGATTTTCCCATATTTGCGATTTTCCAATATTTGCGGTTTTTCCATATTTGCGGTTTTACCATATTTGCACTTTTCCCATAGTTGCTGCTTTTCCCATATTTGCACTTTTCCCATATTTGCGATTTTTCAATATTATCGAATTATCCATATTGGCGCATTTCCCATATTTGCGTTTTTCCCATATTTACGTTTTTCCCATATTTGCAGTTTTCCCATATTTTGCGTTTTTCCCATAATTGCGTTTTTCCCATATTTGCGTATTTCGCATATTAGCGTTATCGCCATATTTGCGTTTTTCGCATATTTGGGTTTTTGCCATTACTCTTGAACCCATCCTTCCAACCGATTTCTTCATCTAGTCCAGTTGTGCCATAAAATTCTCTTCTGCCATATTTGCTATTTTCCTGTTTTTGCGAATTTCCAATTTTTGCGATTGTCCCATATTCGCAATTTTCCCATATTAGTGATCTTCCCATATTTGCAATTTTGACATATTTGCGCTTTTCCCATATTTGCGATTTTCCCATATTTGCGAATTTCCCATATTTGTGTTTTTCCCATATTTGCGTTTTTCCCATACCTGCGTTTTTCCCATATTTGCGTTTTTCCCATATTTGCGTTCTTCTCATATTTGCGTTTTTCTCATATGTGCGTTTTTCCCATATTTGCGTTTTTCCCATATTTCCGTTCTTCCCATATTTGCGATTTTCCCATATTTGCGTTTTTCCCATATTTCCGATTTTCCCATATTTGCGTTACTCCCATATTTGCGTTTTTCGCATATTTGCGTTTTTCCCGTATTTGCGTTTTTCCCATATCTGCGTTTTTCCCATACTTTCGTTTTTCCCATACTTGCATTTTCCCGTATTTGTGTTTTTCCCATATTTTTGTATTCCCCATATTTGCGTTTTTCTCATATTTGCGATTTTCCCATATTTGCGCTTTTCCCATATTTGCATATTTCCTATATTTGCGTTTTTGCCGTATATGCGATTTTGCCATATTTGCGTTTATTGCCATACATGCGTTTTTTCCATACTTGCGTTTTTCCCATATTTGCGTTTTTGCGATATGTTGGTTTTTGCCATATTTGCGTTTTTCCATTTATGCGATTTTCCCATATTTACGTTTTTCCCATATTTCCGTTTTTCCCATATTTGCGTTACTCCCATATTTGCGTTTTTCGCATATTTGCGTTTTTCTCATATTTGCTATTTTGCCATTACTCACGAACCCATCCTACCAACCGATACGTTTGAAACGTCCCCTTTGAACAATTATACATGACTGTGCTTAAACTGACACACAATATTTTGTTAGCGCAACGCAATCTGACTTTCAAAATTCCCTACAAAAGGATGGCCCTGACTAACAGTAAACTATACCTTTCACAAATCACTTACCTCACAAAAATCTTCGCTGCTCAAGCTACTGCAATACAGCGAGCGCCACTACTGCCAGCTAAATAAAAGATTCAAACTATGGAAGGCACTAACTACTGATAGGGATAGTTAGCAAATGAAAGATATTAATAGAGAACAAACAATGTATTTACCTTGATATCATCATATATAAATATAGCAGTTCATGACAAATTTCAAAACTCCGCCATCTCTCTCCCCACATCCACCACTGCTGGCGGCTCACCTCCAACTGCGCAACGCTACGCGCTGTTCACATCCAGCTGTGCCCAACACTACAATGGCGAGTATTACAACAATGCAAAGCAGCCGCAGACTGCACACAGCACAGCCAGTGATTATCATATTGAGCGCTACGTAACGTTGCCAATAAGAAAACATAAACAGCCTACTTACATAGAGAAAACATAAACAGCCTACTTACATAGCCCCCATGCTCCCCACAAAAAATTTTACAAATTTTTTTTTGGGCAGTGGCCAATAATGATTTGATAAAATTTTTCATAATTACAATAACAAAGAAATCAAATGCACACACTTATTGATACAATGTTGGTCAAAAGCTAAAATTTTCTCACAGTCCATAAAGATATTCCTGATTATTCATCATAATAGTAATTACAGGTTTTTTTTCACAAAGTCTCATTAGTAAAAGAAATTGCACACAGTGGATTTCCATGCAGTCTTGAAGAAGTAGTGTTGTCCTTCCAACGGAAAGACAGTGCTGACTCTTGACATGCTGACAGGTAATGGGCCACAATGGAGCAAACCCACAGCAGAGTCATTCGAAGTTTTGAAGAATATTGGTAGGTAGGTCATCACAGAGCAGACCCACTGGAGTCCTGGTAGAGATTGTGGTATTGGTGGGCCACCAGAGGTGCAGACCCACTGTAGTCCTTGTAGAGATAATGGTATTGGTGGGTCCTCAAAGATGCAGACCCACTGTAGTCCTTGTAGAAATAATGGCGTTGGTGGGTCATCATAGATGCAGACCCACTGTAGTCCTTGTATAGATAATGGTACTGGTGGGTCATCAAAGATGCAGACCCACTGTAGTCCTTGTAGAGATAGCCAGCAGCCATCTGTTGTGACTGTGCAGGTGCACAATCACCATTGAAGAGTCTTGCGGATGATATAGCAAGTCCATAAACCACCACTTGTGCACTCACAAAGTTTTTGAAATTGTCCTTAGAACCAGCAATGCTGTTATCCAGTCCCTTGCTGAATTATTAACACATGTGCAAACACTAACAGTCCCTACTTCTCACATATTGTCCATATACTATGACCAACAGAAACGTGTGCAGAGAAATTTAACTAACAAGTTAATAATATCATGAACTGGTGACAATTACAATTTAATAACATAAGAATACAATTACAAAGGTACAAATACATCATTAAAGAACATAATAGTACAGATAACATTTGCAGTAATATGGGCTTTACAAAAGAATCGAAATAACATATACATCAGTGTTACAGGAATTGTGACATGAGTACATACATAAAAGATCAGAGTAACTTTCGATACATCAACTTCACACATGAGCATTAAACAGAACAGAATTAATAATATCTAACATCTTTACAAAGTAAATAACATATTATTAATGCCAATTATATTCGAGGATAACAGTATTCCTCATCATAGTGAGTGTAGCTTAATATTAAAAGAAGAAAAAAATTCTATGAAATTACACAGAGACAGGAAGAAAACAAATACACAAGGGTACACAAACACATAGTGGGATAACACCAATAGGAAAGGACAGGGTTCGTTTTCAGTGTAACATGTGGTACTGCAGTCCAACCCAAAACTTCATATATCTTTCCTCTTACTTCATCCTTTGTTTCCACCAAAAAAAATTCTATCTAAGCATGCTTTCTGTATTTATATGTTCACACATTTCTTACCTCAACATTTATTTCCAAGAAAATCCTACCTAAACCTGTTTTCTGTACTTTTTTTTCGTATAACTTCTCAATGCATTTCTTCCAATTCATCGAAACTCATTCTCTTAGAGGCTACCCCCTCTTAAGCTAACTTAAATCTACTGAGCTCAGATGCTAAACTAAGGAACGAGGCAATGCAGCAGCACAATATAAGTAATACAAACAACAATGACCAAAAAAATGGAAAATTGCAAAGCAAGCTACAGTAAATCTAAATTACCAAGCAATGCAACATTACAACTAATATGAGCCAATGTGCAGCAACAAGAAAAATAAATGAGTAGTAAAATTGGCTTAGCAGAGTAACACAAAGTCAAATTCAGTAACACTACGCCTGGCAAACAGCAGTAACTTATACCTAAACATGACATAGCTCAAGCAGAAAAAATATTACAGTAAAAACAACAATGCAGATAAGGGAAATGTATATTCACATCTTAATATCTATGTAATTAAAGTGGTGTACCACAACAACTTATTGTAAAAAAAATATTACCATGTACTTGAAAAGAAAATTACGTGTTACTGTTACTAGTTCCTTCTTATTGTTCTTTCCTTTCCAAGTGCTCCTTTTTTAAAGAATGTGGATCATAAAATAATTATTTAATAGATCTGTTGACAGAAAGTGTTCACATTAGCAAATGCATTTCATTTTATAAAAGCAATGCTGCAACACAGCTGGAAACCAGATATCAAATGAAATAAGCAACTATGAAAAGCAAAGCATAAAAATATCATTCAGTAGTCATGTGACATTTCATAAGTTAGTAGAAATTCTCTCAACTCTCATAGAAAGACACTTGTCATAATCAGGTGTGCAGATGTAAAAATATTTCTTGTCATTTTATTAGGCATTTCAGTAAATATCATAAATTACGAGCTCCACAGTATGCTTTCAACAAGGAAATGTCAGTAGCGTGGACAATGGCCTCCCCTTTTTTTTCTACCTGTGCCGCTGAAAGGCTAATGGCTTTTTTTTTTTTTTTTTTTTTTTCGGGCGGCTGTCGCCCAGGTGGGTGCCCGCGACGCATTACGTGCAGGTGGTCACTTAACTTTCTTACGGAAATATTTACGACAGCAGTTTCCGCTACAGTGACAGTCTCACATAAAAATATTTCACAGGTCAAGAATTAGCGTTGCAAATCTGTAGAAACAAAATCCTATAAATATAAGTGTCCAAAAAAATTTTCGCCGGCATTGTGATACATTCACGCATTTACACACATTTCATAACTCTTAAAGTACGATTCTTGGTTTCCAACATCCTGTTTCACAAGTCAAGAGTCCCTACCCATTATTCATTACTCCTTACCTTATTACACATATACGTATCCATCAACACTCGTCAATATTTCGTCATTATAAATATGAAGCATAATCAAATAACTCATATAGCCTCAGCCTATTAATCATAAACATACCTCAGCAGCATAATACACATCGTCGTCGTAAAAATAACATCATAACACCTCAGTCAAATCTCAAAATCGTCGTAGCTTCCTCCAATAATTAAAAAAATTCTCTGCTCATGTCAAAAGTGTCATCTGCCTCAAACGTACTTTAAAAATCATGAATCCATACCAAATACATCATTCAAAGCTCTCATAGTATCACAATGGTTCCAAAAAAAAATATGAACAGTTTACAAAGTACAGACAAAATACAATTTCATAAGTGTGAAGTTATCCAACTCTGTAATTGCGTAAACATCTGTCACTGACGTAGTAAAAAAAAAAATGTTAGTTTCTCTGTCAAATAATCAGATAGCTGTGTAATTGTGTGTTAGAGAAATATGGTACCGAAGTGTAAGGTTGTATAAGCAAATACCATATTAACTAGGGCTCCTTGTGCTCGCCAAACACATGGTACACAAAGTGAGCGTGCACCCCCCTGAGGATTAATGTAATTATACCCTCAGGTGTTACAGATTACAGCAATGAAATGAAATGTATCACTGAAAACCTTTGTATCATTGTACTTCAAATATCTTAAAAAATAAATGTTTTAAGTACAAAATTAATCACTCAAATGCGTGTCCTGTAGCGCTAAATGTGTGTCTTGCTGTAAGATAATTCTGTGGAAGTGTCGTACTTATCGTCCTCCGAAAGCTAAGTTCTGCAGAAGTCAATGTACTTACCTCATGATAAACAAAAGTGAAATGCTTTATGTATAGATATCTTAGTTATTACGCTTATTGCCATGATGAAGAAAGTACTGTGCTGTAACGTATTGTTGTGCTACGGAAAAGGCAGTCTCATTGTAGCTATACCACAAAAGTTACTACTAAAACATGTTTTTCTTCCTAGAAGAATTCAGAAAACTGTGCAGATATAAAACAGATACACTGCAAAAGCAACATTGTAAATTGTCACTCATTAGTAGGTCGTGATAAAATCGTGTAGCTGTCACATAAACTAACCACTGTGTCATCTGGTATCTCACAGAAAGTACTTTAATTCAGAATGTATTTTCAAGTAAACCAAAATGTTGCATTAAAATCTCATTAGCAGTACCAGTATAGTATGTGTCCTAAGTATGTAAGCCTGATAGTCGTTACGTAATCGTGCAACTAACAAGCAAGAATGTACAAATACAGCACTGTGTCGTCTGTTCACTATAACAATGCATTCGTAATTTTTGTTTCCTAGGTTCTAGACTGGATATTTAACTTCAAACATTGTTACATGTTAACAAATTCTAAATCTGACAAAGCATACTAGAAATGTGAAGTGAAAAGTTTTATGGCAAAGACAAAGTTAAAAAGCAGATTATCTTTCAATAATCGGTTTTACATGTGAAATGTGGTACAATCTTTTACTCTTCAAGGTACTCAGAATTTCAGCTTGAACGCAATTATCATGCAGTATACGTCGGTAAAGAATACTGGAATTTTTCACAAGGTTAGCGTCTATGTTATTTTTCTCTGAGCCAGCCGGCGCACGTGGGTGCCTGTGGCGCGAGTCATTGTCTGTCTCTTTGTTGGCGCGCGTTGTTATTGGGATTAGGAGACCTAACTTCTACAAATTCGCCTTGCCGAGAGGGCTCAGCTCTGTTAGAATCCCGCCAGTTCTGATGAAATTCACGTCTGTCGTTTTGTCGGTAGTTTACATAGTTTCTTGTTTGTCGGTCATGTGGTGGAGAATTTCGCCCTGAGTCGTCACTGCGCGCTGGACCGTTGCGTCTAAAGTTATTCTGTCTCCCTTGATAATAATTGTTTTGGTTGCCATATTGTCTGTTTCTAAGGTAATCTCTGTCATATTCTTTACTACGGAAATGTGATCTTTCTCTGTAACTATTACTCTGCCAGTGGTTGTCATACGGGTGGTGTCTGTTTTGGTCACGATTTGTCTTGTGAGAATAGACTTGTCGTGTCAAGTTATTACTTCTTTCATCGCGGAATTGCGACGGATGTGACCTGTAATTGTTGTGTTCCTGGTTTCGCGTTCCGCGATTGTCAGTGTCATTTTCTAATTCTTGTAAGAGTCCCTGAAATGCTTCAATGTCGTCTTTGCAACGTCCTGCCAAAATAATATGTCGTAAATGTTCAGGCAGTTTGATTAAGCAAATGCGGATGAGTTCTGAGGGGCTGTATGGGTTTGAAAGATACTGATTCTTATGCAACATGTCTTCAAAATATTTCATAAGACTGGAAAATTCAGATTGTTCATAACGTTTCATCATTATGATGCTATGTTTTACTCGGTCTTGTGAGGCTTGAGACCAATATGCTGAGAGGAAGGCATGGTAAAACTCTCCTTCACTGTGGCAATCGTGAATTACCGATCGCATTCTTACAGCTGGTTCATTCTCCAAGTAGCCACACATAAATTCTAATCTGTGTTCTAACGACCAGTTGGGAGGAAAACAATGCGAGAATTGATGGAGCCATGCTTGTGGATGAATGTCGTTGCCAGAATTCTTAAATGTTTTGAATTTACATGTAGTAATGAACAGCTTATAATCAAAATCATCATGTCGGCGAGTCGCATATCGGTCATTGTTAGGTCGTGTCGGCCGTTCCATCTCAAAATTCGGTGCACTTTGCCAATTTCTTTCATAACTTCCGAAATGCCCTGTGTTATTATTTTGTGGCTGTTCCGTATTTCTGTGTCCCTCTTCCCGTATTGGGGCGCGAGTATCCTCTGAAATACGTAATTCTTGTATTACCTGTGTCAGCTGATCTTGTACTTCCCGGATTTCTCTTTTGTACTGTGTATTGATTTGATTTTGATTCTGTTTGAATTTTCTAATTTGTTCATACTCTTCTGTGTCAGTGAAGGCTACAGGTCTTTTGTCATTCAGATCATCATCTACCTTTGTAGATAAGTTAGTAACCTGATCCGAAAGTTCGGCTACTTTCTCCGATAGTGAACACATTTCCTCAGTGTGTTTTTCTGAACCAAGTTTCAGAGTGTCCATTTGTGTTGAAATCGAATCTACTGTGTCCTTTAAGTTTTCCTGAGTTTTTGCAAGTTGCTTAACCGAATCAGTAGATGCAACTGAGTCAATTTTAGCCCACAAGGTCTCATGATTTTCATGAACAATGGTTTGCAGTTCTTTTATGGCTGCTTCGTGATTCTGTAATGCATTTTCATGCCGCGAAAAAATAGGTTGAAAATGCTCACAAATTTGTGTTTTTACGTCATTACAGACTTTTTGACATTTCGATTCAATGTTATGTAACTCAGTAGTTAAATCTTCACGTGTTTGTTCAAGTGTGGTGTCTAACTTTTGAAGATTTTGTTCCATTGTGTCTAACTGTTGCTGTGTTTGCCTCTGGTGTTGTTCCATTGTGTCTAACTGTTGCCGTGTTTGTCTCTGGTGTTGTTCCATTGTGTCTAACTTTTTAAGATTTTGTTCCATTGTGTCTAACTTTTGAAGCTTTTGCTGTGTTTGTCCCATTTGTTGTATTAATTGTAATAACAATGCATTGGTGTCTGAAACATGTTCCTCAGTGCTTTTCGGCAGTGAATTTGCACCGGAAACATTCACATTTTGACAAGCAGAAAATGTGTCTTGACTTATTTGAGAAAACGGTGAGGATCCAAAACCTGAATCTACAGTATTTGCGAGATCGTGTCGTGTCATTTCGGCTTCCTGAGGCGAGCTATTGCCGACCGATCGATCGATAATGCTTCCCTCTTCACTAATGGTTTCACTGTCCACGCCATTGTTTGACGCCCGCTCCATTTCCCTGTGCACAGTTACCAAATTACTACTTTGAACATTAGTAAATTCATTACTCTGCGGCGCTGATAAGCTACGCTCGTCGTCACTATTATTTCTCAGTTTAGTTTGGAGCCTAGTGTTACGTTTTTCACACGCCATAATTGTCACAATATTTCACACGATAACACAGAAAAGCACAATTTGAAGTGCAAAAATAGGAGAACACAATAACATAGCACTGAAAATAATATCTAGTTAATTGCAAGCGTAGCTGCGAAATACTTGGTGCAAATCTATATGCATGCCACAACTGTTTTACTGTGCAACAATGAAAGGCTACACCTACAAAGGAGATTCTCTCTACAATTACGCGCTAGCAATAAACAAAAGCTACACTAAATACACAAACTACAAGAAAAAATCAGAAGATTCCAGTGAGGTATCCTAGGCTAAGGGTCGACATATGAAACGTCCCCTTTGAACAATTATACATGACTGTGCTTAAACTGACACACAATATTTTGTTAGCGCAACGCAATCTGACTTTCAAAATTCCCTACAAAAGAATGGCCCTGACTAACAGTAAACTAAACCTTTCACAAATCACTTACCTCACAAAAATCTTCGCTGCTCAAGCTACTGCAATACAGCGAGCGCCACTACTGCCAGCTAAATAAAAGATTCAAACTATGGAAGGCACTAACTACTGATAGGGATAGTTAGCAAATGAAAGATATTAATAGAGAACAAACAATGTATTTACCTTGATATCATCATATATAAATATAGCAGTTCATGACAAATTTCAAAACTCCGCCATCTCTCTCCCCACATCCACCACTGCTGGCGGCTCACCTCCAACTGCGCAACGCTACGCGCTGTTCACATCCAGCTGTGCCCAACACTACAATGGCGAGTATTACAACAATGCAAAGCAGCCGCAGACTGCACACAGCACAGCCAGTGATTATCATATTGAGCGCTACGTAACGTTGCCAATAAGAAAACATAAACAGCCTACTTACATAGAGAAAACATAAACAGCCTACTTACACGTTCTTCTAGTCAAGTTGTGCCACAAAATTCTCTTCTGGCATATTTGCGATTTTCACATATTTGCATTTTTCCTATATTTGTGTTTTCCCCATTTTTGCGTTTTTCGCATATTTACGTTTTTACCATATTTGCGGTTTTGCCATACTTGCGTTTTTGCCATATTTGCATTTGTCCCAATACTCATCAACCCATCCTACCAACCGATTCCTTGTTCAAGTCCAGTTGTGCCACAAAATTCTCTTCTGCCATATTTGCTATTTTCCAGTTTTTGCGATTTTCCAATTTTTGCGA
Source organism: Schistocerca piceifrons (assembly GCF_021461385.2). Classification (NCBI taxonomy): domain Eukaryota; kingdom Metazoa; phylum Arthropoda; class Insecta; order Orthoptera; family Acrididae; genus Schistocerca; species Schistocerca piceifrons. The sequence goes on along the minus strand of NC_060138.1, from coordinate 203,291,957 downwards.
TTTTCACATATTTGCGATTTTCCCATATGTGCGTTTTTCCAATATTTGGGGTTGTCCCATATTTGCGGTTTTTACAAATTTGCACTTTTCCCATAAAGGCTGGTTTTCCCGAATTTGCGCTTTTCCCATGTTTGTGATTTTCCTATATTTGCGTTTTTCCCATATTTGTGATTTTCCGATATTTGCGAATTTCCCATATATGCGAATTTCCCAAATTTGCACTTTCCCTTAGTGGCTGCTTATCCCAAATTTGCGCTTTTCCGATGTTTGCGATTTTCCTATATTTGCGTTTTTCCCATATTTGTGATTTTCCCACATTTGCGAATTTCCCATATATGCGAATTTCCCATATTTGGTTTTTCCCATATTTGCATGTTTCCCATATTTACGTTTTTCCCATATTTGCGTTTTTTCCATACCTGCGTTTTTCCCATAGTTGCGTTTTTCCCATATTTGCGTTCTTCCCATATTTGAATTTTTCCCATATTTGCGTTTTTCCCATATTTGCGTTTTTCCCATATTTTCGTTTTTCCCATACTTGCGTTTTCCCGTATTTTGGTTTTTCCCATATTTGCATTTTCCCCATATTTGCGTTTTCCTCGTATTTGCGATTTTCCCATATTTGCGCTTTTCCCTTATTTGCGTTTTTCCCATAATTGCGTTTTTCCCATATTTGCGTTTTTCACATATTTGCACTTTTCCCATATTTGCGTATTTCGCATATTTGCGTTTTTGCCATATTTGCGTTTTTCCCATATTTGTGTTCTTCCCATATTTGCGTTTTTCCCATATTTGCGTTTTTCCCATATTTGCGTATTTCCCATACTTGCGTTTTTGCCATATTTGCGTTTTTCGCATATTTGCTGTTTTTGCATATTTGCGTTTTTGCCATTACTCATGAACCCATCCTACCAACCGATTCCTTCATCTAGTCAAGTTGTGCCACAAAATTCTCTTCTGCCATATTTGCTATTTTCCGGCTTTTGCTAATTTTCCAATTTTTGCAATTTTCCCATATTTGCGATTTTCCCATATTTGCGTTTTTTTCATATTTGCGATTTTTCCATATTTGCGTTTTTCCCATATTTGTGCATATCCCATAATTCTGCTTATCCCATATTTCTGCTTTTCCCATATTTGCGATTTTCCCATATTTGCGATTTTCCCATATTTGCGTTTTTCCCATATTTGCGCAATTCCCATATTTGCGTTTTTCCCATATTTGCGCAATTCCCATATTTCTGCTTATCCCATATTTCTGCTTTTCCCATATTTGCGATTTTCCCATATTTGCGCTTTTCCCATATTTGCGCTTTTCCCATATTTGCGATTTTCCCATATTTGCGAATTTCCCATATCTGCGTTTTTCCCATATTTGCGTTTTTCCCATATTTGCGTTCTTCTCATATTTGCGTTTTTCCCATATTTGCGTTTTTCCCATATTTGCATTTTTCCCATATTTTTGTTTTTCCCATACTTGCATTTTCCCGTATTTGTGTTTTTCCCATATTTTCGTATTCCCCATATTTGCGTTTTTCTCATATTTGCGATTTTCCCATATTTGCGCTTTTCCCATATTTGCATATTTCCTATATTTGCGTTTTTCCCATATTTGCGATTTTGCCATATTTGCGTTTATTGCCATATATGCGTTTTTTCCATATTTGCATTGTTATCATATTTGCGTTACTGCCATATTTGCGTTTTTCACATATTTGCGTTTTTCTCATATTTGCGTTTTTCGCATTATTGCGTTTTCCGCATTTATGCGATTTTGCCATTACTCACGAACCCATCCTACCAACTGATTCCTTCTTCTAGTCAAGTTGTGTCACAAAATTCTCTTCTGCCATATTTGCGATTTTTACATATTTGCATTTTTCCTATTTTTGCGTTTTCCCCATTTTTGCATTTTTCCCATATTTACGTTTTTACCATATTTGCGGTTTTGCCATACTTGCGTTTTTGCCATATTTGCATTTGTCCCAATACTCATCAACCCATCCTACCAATCGATTCCTTCTTCAAGTCCAGTTGTGCCACAAAATTCTCTTCTGCCATATTTGCTATTTTCTGGTTTTTGCGATTTTCCGATTTTTGCGATTTTCCCATATTTGCGATTTTCCCATATGTGCGTTTTTCCAATATTTGCGGTTTTCCCATATTTGCGGTTTTCCCAAATTTGCACTTTTCCTATAATAGCTACTTTATCTAAATTTGCGCTTTTCCCATGTTTGCGATTGTCCTATATTTGCGTTTTTCCCATTTGTGAATTTCCCATTTTTACGAATTTCCCATATATGCGAATTTCCCAAATTTGCACTTTTCTCATAATGGCTGCTTTTCCCTAATTTGCGCTTTTCCCATATTTGCGATTTTCCTATATTTGCGTTTTTTCCATATTTGTGATTTTCTCATATTTGCGAATTTCACATATATGCGAATTTCCCATATTTGGTTTTTCTCATATTTGCATTTTTCCCATATTTGAGTTTTTCCCATATTTGCGTCTTTCCCATATTTTCGTTTTTCCCATACTTGCGTTTTCCTGTATTTGTGTTTTTCGCATATTTGCGTTTTCCCCATATTTGCGTTTTCCTCATATTTGCGATTTTCCCATATTTGCGGTTTTCCCTTATTTGCGTTTTTCCCATATTTGCGTTTTTCCCATACCTGCGTTTTTCCCATATTTGCGTTTTTGCCATATTTGCATTTTTATCATATTTGCGTTTTTGCCATATTTGCGTTTTTCGCATATTTGCGTTTCTCGCATATTTGTGTTTTCCCATATTTGCGTTTTTCCCATATTTGCGTTTTTCGCATGTTTGAGTTTTTCGCATATTTGCGTTTTCTGCATATTTGCGTTTTTGCCTTTACTCATGAACCCATTCTATTAACCGATTCCTTCTTCTAGTCAAGTTGTGCCACAAAATTATCTTCTGCCGTATTTGCGATTTTCCCATACTTTCGTTTTTCCCATACTTGCGTTTTTCCCATATTTGCGTGTTTCCCACATATTCGATTTTGCCATATTTGCGAATTTCCCATATTAGCGAATTTCCCATATTTGCGATTGTCCCATATATGCGGTTTTGCCACATTTGCGTTTGTTCCATATTTGCGTTTTTGCCATATTTGCGTTTTTTCCATATTTGCTTTTTTGCCATATTTGGATTTTTGCCATATTGCGATTTTCCCATATTTGCGATTTTCCCATATCTGTGAGTTTCCCATATTTTCGAATTTCACATACATGCGAATTTCCCATATTTGCGATTCTCCCATCTTTGCAACTTTGCGATATTTGCGACTTTGCCTTGTTTGCGATTTTGCCGTATTTGCGTTTTTGCCATATTGCGTTTTTGCCACATTTGCGTTTTTCCTCTAATTTGCGTTTTTGCCATATTTCCGCTGGTCCCATTACTCATGAACACATCCTGCCAACCGATTCCTTCTTCTAGTCAAGTTGTGCCACAAAATTCTCTTCTGCCGTATTTGCAAATTTCCGGTTTTTGCAATTTTTCATTTTTTGCCATTTTCCCATATTTTCGATTTTCCCATATTTTCGATTTTCCCATATTTGCGGTTTTTCCATATTTGCGTTTTTCCCATTTTTGCGCTTTTCCCATATTTGCACTTTTCCCATATTTACGATTATCCCATATTTGCGATATTCCCATATTCGTGATTTTCCCATATTTTCGGATTTCCCATCTATGCGAATTTTCAATATTAGCGGTTTTCCCATATTTGCGTTTTTCCCACATTTGCGTTTTTCCCATATTTGCGTTTTTGCTATATTTGCGTTTTTGCCATATTTGCATTTTTAGCATATTTGCGTTTTTCCAATATTTGCGGTTTTCGCATATTTGCGTTTTTCGCATTTTTGCGTTTTACGCATATTTGCGTTTTTCGCATATTTATTTGCAAATTTGCGTTTTCTGCATACTTGCGTTTTTGCCATTACTCATGAACCCGTCCTACCAACCGATTCCTTCTTCTGGTCATGTTGTGCTACAAAATTTTCTTCTGCCATATTTTGATTTTCCCATATTGGCTATTTCCCCATATTTGCGAATTTTTCACATATGCGAATTTCTCATATTTGCGTTTTTCCCATATTTGCGCTTTTCCCATATTTGCGAATTTCCTATATTTGCGATTTTGTCATATTTTCGATTTCCCATATATGTGATTTTCACATATCTGCGAATTTCCCATATGTGGGATTTTCCCATGTTTGCGCTTTTCCCATATTTGCGCTTTTCCCATATTTGCGAATTTCCTGTATTTGTGATTTTCCCATATTTTCGAATTTCCCATATTTGCGTTTTTTCCATATTTGTGTTCTTCCCATATTTGCGTTTTTCCCATGTTTGTGTTTTTCTCACAATTGCGTTTTTCCCATGTTTGCGTTTTTCCCATATTTGCATTTTTCCTATATTTGCGCTTTTCCCATATTTGGGCTTTCCCCGTATTGGCGCTATTCCCATATTTACGTTTTTCCCATTTTGCGTTTTTCCCATATTTGCGTTTTTCCCATGTTTGCGTTTTTCCCATATATGCGTTTTTCGTATATTTGCGTTTTTCCCATATTTGCGTTTTTCCCATATTGGCGTCTTTGCCACATTTGCGTTTTTACCATTATTCTTGGAAACATCTTATTAACCGATTCCTTCTTCTAGTCAAGTTGTGCCACAAAATTCTCTTCTGCCATACTTGCTATTTTCCGGTTTTGCGATTTTCCAATTTTTGCGAATTTCCCATATTTGCAATTTTCCCATGTTAGTGGTTTTCCCAAATTTGCGATTTTCCCATATTTGCGGTTTTCCCATATTTGCGATTACCCCATAATTGCGATATTTCCATATTTGCGTTTTTCCCTTGTTTGCACTATCCCAAATTTGCATTTTTCTCATATTTGCACTTCTCCCATATTTGGGCTTTTCCCATATTTGCGCTTTTCCCATATTTGCGATTTTGCCATATTTGCGACTTTCCCATATTTACGTTTTTTCCATATTTGCGTTTTTCCCATATTTCCTTTTTTCCCATATTTGCGTTTTTCCCATATTTCGGTTTTTCCCATATTTACGTTTTTCCCATATTTGCATTCTTGCCATGTTGGCATTTTTGCCATATATGCATTTAGACATATTTGCTTTTTTGCCATATTTGCGTTTTTTCCATATTTGCGTTTTTCCCATATTTGCGACTTTGCCATATTTCTGCTTTTGCCATATTTGGGTTTTTGCCATATTTGCGTTTTTCGAGTATTTGCATTTTACCCATATTTGCGATTTTCCCATATTTGCGTTTTTCCCATATTGGCGTCTTTGCCACATTTGCGATTTTCCCATATTTTGATTTTTGCAATATTTGCGATTTTGCCCTATTTGGGTTTCTTTCCATATTTGCGTTTTTGTCATATTTGTGTTTTTGCCATATTTGCGTTTATGCCATATTTGCGTTTGTCCCATTACTCATGAACCCATATTTGCGTATTTGCCATATTTGCATTCATGCCATTCTTGTGGATTTCCATTTATTCGCGTTTTTTCCTTATTTGCCTTTTTGCCATATTTGCGTTTGTCCCATTATTAATGAATCCATCCTACCAACCGATACCTTCTTCGAATCAAGTTGTGCCACAAAATTCTCTTCTGCCATACTTGTTATTTTCCGTTTTTTTGCGATTTTCCAATTTCTGAGATTTTCCAATTTTTTGCGATTTTCCCATATTTGCGATTTTCCCATTGTTGCGTCTTTCCCATATTCGCGATTTTCCCATATTTGCAATTTTCCCATATTTGCGTTTTTCCCAAATTTGCGATTTTCCCATGTTTGTGATTTTTTCATATTTGCGTATTTCCCATATATGCGAATTTCCAATATTTTCGATTTTCCATATTTGCGTTTTCCCTATATGTGTGTTTTTCCTATATTTGCGTTTTTGCTATATTTGCGTTTTTGTCTTATTTGTGTTTATGCCATATTTGCGTTTTTGCCATATTTGCATTTTTGCCAAATTTGCGTTTATCCCATTACTAATGAACCCATCCTACTAACCGATTCCTTCTTCTAGTGAAGTTGTGCTACAAAACCCCTTCTGCCATATTTGCTATTTTCCAGTTTTTACAATTTTCGAATTTTTGCGATTTTCCCATATTTGTGATTTTACTATATTTGCGATTTTCCCATATTTCTGATTTTCCCATATTTCTGATTATCCCATATTTGCGGTTTTGCCACATTTGCGATTTTAGCATTTTTTTGTTCTTCCCGTATTTGCATTTGTCTCATATTTGCACTTCTCCCATATTTGGCCTATTCCCATATTTGCGCTTTTCTCGTATCTGCGATTTTCCCATATTTGCGATTTTCCCATATTTGCGATTTTCCGTATTTGCGTTTTTCCCATATTTGCGTTTTTCCCATATTTGCGTTCTTGCCATATTTACGTTTTTGCCATATATGTGTTTAGACATATTTGCGTTTTTGCCTTATTTGCGTTTTTGCCATTTGTGCATTTTTGCTATATTTGAGTTTTTGCCATATTTCTGCATTTGCCATATTTGGGTTTTTGCGATATTTGCGTTTTTCGCATATTTGCGTTTTACCCATATTTGCGATTTTCCCATATTTGCGTTTTTCCCATATTTGCGTTTTTCCCATATCTGCATTTTTCACATATTTCCGTTTTTGCCATATTTGCGTTTTTGCCATATTTGCGTTTTTGCCATATTTGCGTTTGTCCCATTACTCATGAACCCATCTTACCAACCAATTCCTTCTTTTAGTCAAGTTGTGCCACATATTTGCCGATATTTGCGATTTTCCCATATTTGCGATTTTCCCATATTTGTGAATTTTCCATATTTGCAGATTTCCCATGTATACGAATTTCCCATATTTGCGTTTTTGCCATATTTGCGTTTTTCACATATTTGCGTTTTTCCCATATTTGCGTTTTACCCATATTTGCGTTTTTCCCATATTTGCGATTTTCTCATATTTGAGATTATCCCACATTTGCGTTTTTCCAATATTTGCCTTTCCACATCTGCATTTGTCCCATATGTGCGCTTTTCCCATATTTGCTTCTTTACAATATTTGCACTTTTCCCATATTTACGATTTTCCCATCTTTGGGATTTTTCCATATTTGTGATTTTCCCTTATTTTGAATTTTCCATACATCCGAATTTCCCAATTTTGCGATTTCCCATATTTGCGTTTTTTCCATATTTGCGTTTTTCCGATATTTGGGTTTTTCCCATATTTGCGTTTTTCCCATATTTGCGTTTTTCCCAAATTTGCGTTTATCCCATATTTGTTTTTTTGCAATTTTTGCGTTTTTTGCATATTTGCGTTTTCCCTATATTTGCGTTTTTTCCCATATTTTCGTTTTTGCCATATTTGCATTTGTGCCATATTTGAATTTTTGCCATATTTGCTTTTTTGCCATATTTGCATTTGACCCATTACTCATGAACCCATCCTACCAACCAATTCCTTCTTATAGTCAAGTTGTGCCACATATTTGCCGATATTTGCGATTTTCCCATATTTGCGATTGTCCCATATTCGTGAATTTCCCACATTTGCGAATTTCCCATGTATGCGAATATCCCATATTTGCGTTTTTCCCATATTTGCGTTTTTCCCATATTGGCGTTTTTGCCATATTTGCGATTTTCCCATATTTGGGTTTTTGCCATATTTGCGATTTTGCCATATTTGGGATTCTTGCCATAATTGCGTTTTTGCCATATTTTCGTTTTTGCCATATTTACTTTCGTCCCATTACTCATGGACCCATTTTTGCGTTTTTGCCTTATTTGCGTTGATGCCATTTTTTTGTGGGCTTACTATTATTCGCGTTTTTGCCATATTTGCGTTTTTGCCATATATGCCTTTATGTCATATTTGCGTTTTTTCCATATTTGCATTGTTGCCATATTTGCGTTTGTCCCATTACTAATGAATCCATCGTACCAACCGATTCGTTCTTCTAGTCAAGTTGTGCCACAAAATTCTCTTCTGCCATATTTGCTATTTTCGGGATTTGGCGAATTCCAATTTTTCCGATTTTCCGATATTTGCGATTTTCCCACAATTGCGTTTTTCCCATATTTGGCCTTTTCCCTTATTTGTGCTTTTCCCATGTGTATGCTTTTCTCATATTTGCAATTTTCCCATATTTGCGATTTTCCCATATTGGTGTCTTTTCCATGTTTCTTAATTTCCCATATATGGAAATTTCTCATTTTTGTGTTTTTCCCATATTTACGTTTTTCCCTTATTTGCCTTTTTCCCATATTTGAGTTTTTCATACATTTTCGTTTTTCCCATATCTGTGTATTTCCCATATTTGCGTTCTTCACATATTTGCATTTTTCCCATATTTGCGTTTTTCCAATATTTGCGTTTTTCCCAAATTTGCGTTTTTCCCATATTTGCGTTTTTTCATATTTGTGTTTTTTCCGTATTTCAGTTTTTCCGATATTTGCATCTTCCCATTGCTAATGAACCCATCCTACCAACTGATTCCTTCTCGTGGTCAAGTTGTGCCATAAAATTCTCTTCTTCCATATTTGCGAATTTCCCATATCTTTGAATTCGCTATATTTGCGATTTTCCCATATCTGCGATTTTTCCATAAATGCGAATTTCTTATATTTGCGATTTTCTCATATTTGCGATTTTCCCATTCATACGAATTTCCCATATTTGCAATTTTCGAATATTTGTGATTTTCCCATATTTGCGATTTTCCCATAGCTTCGATTTTCCCATAGCTTCGATTTTCCCATATTTGCTATATTCCCATATTTGCGATTTTCGCATATCTGCGATTTTCTCATATTAGCGATTTTCCCATATTTGCGATTTATTCATATTTGCGATTTTCCCGTATTTGCGATTTTCCCATATTTGCAATTTTCCCATATCTGCGATTTTCCCATATTTGCGTTTTTCCCACATTTGCGTTTTTCCCACATTTGCGCTTTTCAAACATTTGCTCTTTTCCCACATTTGCGCTTTTCCCACATTTGCGCATCTCCCACGTTTGCACTTTCCCACATTTGCGCTTTTCCCACGTTTGCGAATTTCGCATATTAGCGATTTTACAATATTTGCGATTTTCCCATATTTGCACCTTTCCCATATTTGCGATTTTCCAATATTTGCTATTTTCTTATATTTGCGATTTTCCCATATTTCCGATTTGCCCATATTTGCAATTTTCCCATATTTGCGATTTGCCCATATTCTCAATATGCCCATATTTGCGATTTTCCCACATTTGCGATTTTCCCACATTTGCGATTTTCTTACATTTGCCATTTTCCCACATTTGCGTATTTCCCACATTTGCCATTTTCCCACATCTGCGAATTTCCCACATTTGCGGTTTTCCCACATTTGCGCTTTTCCCACATTTGCGCTTTTCCCACATTTGTGGTTTTCGCATATTTGTGGTTTTTCAATATTTGCGATTTTCCCATATTTGCGCTTTTCCCACATCTGCGTTTCTCCCACATTTGCGTTGTTGCAATATTTGCGTTTTTGCCATTACTCATCCTGCCAACCAATTCCTTATTCTAGTCTTGCCACAAAATTCTGCTCTGCATATTTGGGATTTTTTCGATTTTTGCGATTTTCAGATAGTTGCGATTTTCCCATATTTCCGATTTTCCTATATTTCTGTTTTTTCCCATATTTGCTTTTTGTCCCATACTTGCGTTTTTCCCATATATGCGTTTTTCCCAAATTTGCGTTTTTCCCATTACTCATGAACCCATCTTACCAACTGAATCCTACTTCTCATCAAGTTGTGCCACAAAATTCTCTTCTGTCATATTTGCGATTTTCCCATATTTGCGATTCTCGCATATATACGATTTTCCCATTTTTGCAATTTTCCCATATTTGGGTTTTTCCCATATTTGGGTTTTTCCCATATTTGCGATTTTCCCATATTTGCGATTTTCCCAGATTTGCGATTTTCCCATATCTGTGATTTTCAAATATTTCTGATTTTCCCATATCTGCGATTTTTCCACATTTGTGATTTTTCCATATTTGCGATTTTCACATATTTGCGATTTTCTTATATTTGCGATTTTCTCATATTTGCGATTTTCCCATATTTGCAGGTTTTCCATATTTGCGTTTTTGCCATGCTTGCGTTTTTTGCAATTTTTACGTTTTTGCCATTACTCATCCTTCCAACCGAATGCTTATTGTAGTCAGGTTGCGCCATTAAATTCTGATCTTCCATATTTGGGATTTTCAGATTTCTGCGATTTTCCGATTTTTGCGATTTTCAGATAGTTGAGATTTTCCCATATTTCCTATTTTCCCATATTTGCGTTTTTTCCCATATTTGCGTTTTGTCCCATATTTGCGTTTTTTCCCATATATGCGATTTTCCCATATTTGCGTTTTTCCCATTACTCATGAACCCATCTTATCAACTGAATCCTTCTTCTACTCAAGTTGTGCCACAAAATTCTCTTCTGCCATATCTGCAATTTTCCCATATTTGCGATTTTCCCATATTTGCGGTTTTCGTATTTCCTATTGTCCCATATTTGCGTTTTTTCCCATATTTGCGTTTTGTCCCATATTTGCGTTTTTTCCCATATATGCGTTTTTCCCATATTTGCGTTTTTCCCATTACTCATGAACCCATCTTATCAACTGAATCCTTCTTCTACTCAAGTTGTGCCACAAAATTCTCTTCTGCCATAATTGCGATTTTTTCATATTTGCGAATTTCCCATGTTCGTCATTTTCCCAAATTGCCGCCTTCCCATGCTTGCGATTTTCCCATGTTTGCGGTTTTCCCATGTTGGTGATTTTCCCATATTTGCGATTTCCCCATATTTCGATTTTGCCATATTTTCGATTTTCATATATTTGCGATTTTCCCATATTTTCGATTTTCCGATATTTTCGATTTTCCCATAATTGCGATTTTGCCATATTTTCGATTTTCCCACTTTTGCGATTCACCCATTTTTCCGATTTTTAACATATTTGCGATTTTGCGATATTTGGGATTGCTCCATATTTGCCATTTCCCATATTTGCGATTTTCCCGTATTTGCATTTTTCCAATATTTGCGATTTTGCTTTATTTGAGATTTTCCCATATTTGCAATTTTCCCATATTTGCGATTATCCAATATTGGCTATTTTCCCACATCTGCGATATTCCCACATTCGCGATTTTCCCACATTTGCACTTTATCCACATTTGCGCTTTTCCCACATTTGCGATTTTCCCATATTTCTGATTTTCCCTTATTTGCGTTTTTTCCCATATTTGCGTTTTGTCCTATATTTGCCTTTTCTCGCATGTATGCGTTTTTCCCATATTTGTGTTTTCCCCATTACTCATGAACCCATCTTACCAACTGATTTCTTCTTCTACTCAAGTTGTGCCACAAAACTCTCTTCTGCCATATTTGCGATTTTCCCACATTTGCGATTTTCCCATATTTCCGATTTTCCCATATTTGCGTTTTCCCCATATTTGAGTTTTTCCCATATTTGCATTTTTCCCATTACTCATGAGCCTATCCTACCAACCAATTCCGTCTTCTAGTCAAGTTGTGCCACAAAATTATCTTGTGCCATATTTGCGATTTTCCCATATCTGAGATTTTCATATATTTGCGATTTTCCTATATCTGCGATTTTCCCATATTTGCTATTTTTCAATATTTGCAGTTTTCCCATATTTGCGATTCTCTCATATTTACGATTCTCCTCTATTTGCGATTTTCCCATATTTGCGATTTTCCCATATTTAGGATTTTCCCATATTTGCTATTTTCCCATATTTGCGTTTTTGCCATATTTGCGTTTTTGCCATATTTGCGTTTTTGCCATTACTCATCCTGCCAACCGTTTCTTTATTCTTGTCAAGTTGTGCCAAAAAATTCTGCTCTTCCATATTTTGGATTTTGTGATTTTCCGATTTTTGCGATTTTCAGATAGTTTGGATTTCCCATCATTCCGATTTCCCCATATTTCCGTTTTTTCCCATATTTGCGTTTTGTCCCATTTTTGCGTTTTTTCCCATATTTGCGTTTTTTCCCACATATGCGGTTTCCCAAATTTGCGATTTTCCCATATTTGCGATTTTCCCAGATCTGCGATTTTCCTATATTTGCGTTTTTTCCAAATTTTGCGATTTACCCATATTTGCGTTTTTACAATATTTGCGTTTTTGCCATATTTGCATTTTGCAATTTTTGCGTTTATGAAATATTTGCGATTTTGCCATATTTGCGATTTTGCCATATTTGTGATTTTTCTATATTTGCGTTTTTCCCATATTTCCGATTTCTCCATATTTGCGTTTTTGCCATATTTGCGGTTTTCCCATATTTGCGTTTTTCCCAAAATTGCGTTTTTCCCATATTTGAGTATTTTCCATATTTGCGTTTTTCCCATTACTCACGAACCCATCCTACCAACCTATTCCTTCTTCTAGTCAAGTTGTGCCAAAAAATTCTCTTCTGCTATCTTTGCTATTTTCCCATATTTGCGAGTTTCCAATATTTGCGATTTTCCAATATATGATATTTTCCCATGTTTACAATTTTCCCATGTTTGGGATTTTCCCATGTTTGCGATTTTCCCATATTTACGATTTTCCTATGTTTGCGATTTTCCCATGTTTGCGATTTTTCCATGTTTGCGATTTTCCCATATTTTCGATTTTCCCATATTTCTGAGTTTCCCATGTTTGCGATTTTCCCATCTTTGCGATTTTACCTTGTATGTGGCTTTCCCATATTTGCGATTTTCCCATATTTGCAATTTGCCCATATTTGCGATTTTCCCATATTTGCGGTTTTCCCATATTGGCGATTTTCCCATATTTGCAGTTTTCCCGTATTTGCGATTTTCCCATATTGCGATTGTCCCATATTTGCGATTATTTCATATTTGTGATTTTCCCATATTTGCAATTTTCCCATATTTGCGATTTTCCCATTTTTGCGTTTTTCCCATTTTTCGTTTTTGCTATTACTCATGAACCCATCCTATAAACTGATTACTTCTTCAAGTCAAGTTGTGCAACAAAATTCTCTTCTCCCATATTTGCGATTTGCCAATATTTGCGATTTGCCCATATTTGCGATTATCCCCACATTTGCGATTTCCCCATATTTGCGATTTTCCCAAATTTAAGATTTTCTCATATTTGCGATTAGGCATATTTTCGTTTTTGCCATATTTGCGTTTTTGTGATATTTGTGTTTTTTTGCCATATTTGCGTTTTTGCCATATTTGCGGTTTTGCTATATTTGCGTTTTTGGCATATTTGCGTTTTTGCCATATTTGCGTTTTTGCCATATTTTCGTTTTTGCCATATTTGCGTTTGTCCCATATCTGCATTTTTCCCATATTTGCATTTTTCCCATATTTGCTATTTTCCCATACTTGCGATTTTCCAATATTTGCGATTTTTCAATGTATGGTATTTTCCCATGTTTACAACTTTCCCATGTTTTTGATTTTCCCATGTTTGCGATTTTCCCATGTTTGCGATTTTACCATGTATGCAGCTTTCCCATATTTGCGATTTTCCCATATTTGCAATTTGCCCATATTTGCGATTTTCCCATATTTGCAGTTTTCCCATATTTGCGATTTTCCCATATTTGCAATTATCCCATATTTGCGATTTTCCCATATTGCGATTGTCCCATATTTGCGATTATTTCATATTTGTGATTTTCCCATATTTGCAATTTTCCCATATTTGCGATTTTCCCATTTTTGCGTTTTTCCTATTTTTCGTTTTTGCTATTACTCATGAACCCATCCTATAAACTGATTACTTTTTCAAGTCAAGTTGTGCAACAAAATTCTCTTCTTCCATATTTGCGATTTGCCAATATTTGCGATTTGCCCATATTTGCGATTATCCCCACATTTTCGATTTCCCCATATTTGCGATTTTCCCAAATTTGCGATTATCCCATATTTGCGATTTGGCGTATTTTCGTTTTTGCCATATTTGCGTTTTTGTGATATTTGTGTCTTTTTGCCATATTTGCAGATTTGCCATATTTGCGTTTCTCCCATATCTGCATTTTTCCCATATTTGCATTTTTCCCATATTTGCTATTTCCACATACTTGCGATTTTCCAATATTACCGATTTTCCAATGTATGACATTTTCCCATGTTTACAATTTTCCCATGTTTTTGATTTTCCCATATTTGCGATTTTCCCATGTTTGCGATTTTCCTATGTTTGTGATGTTCACATTTTTGCGATTTTCCCATGTTTGCGATTTTCCCATATTCTCGATTTCCCCATACTTGCGATTTTCCCATGTTTGCGATTTTCCCATGTTTGCAATTTTACCATGTTTGCGGTTTTCCCATATTTGCGACTCTCCCATATTTGCAATTTGCCCATATTTGCGATTTTCCCATATTTGCTCTTTTCCCATATTTGCGATTTTCCCATATTTGCGGTTTTCCCATATTTGCGATTTTCCCATATTTGCGGTTTTCTCATATTTGTGATTTTCCCATATTTGCGGTTTTCCCATATTTCCGATTTTCCATTCTGCGATTTTCCCATATTTGCGAGTATTTCATATTTGCCATTTTCCCATTTTTGCAATTTTCCCATATTTGCGATTTTCCCATATTTGCGTTTTTCCCTCTTTTTCATTTTTGCTATTACTCATGAACCCATCCTTCAAACTGATTACTTCTTCAAGTCAAGTTGTGCAACAAAATTCTCTTTTTCCATATTAGCGATTTGCCAATATTTGCGATTTGCCCATATTTGCGTTTTTTCCATATTTGCGTATTTCCCATATTTGCGTTTTTTCCACATATGCGTTTTTCCCTCATCTGCGTTTTTTCCACATTTGTATTATTCCCACATTCTCGTTTTCCCACATTTGCGTTTTTCCCACATTTGCGTTTTTCCTACATTTGCGTTTTCCGGTATTTGCGTTTTCCCATATTTGCGTTTTTCCAATATTTTCGTTTTTCTCATATTTGCGTTTTTGCCATATTTGCGTTTTTGCCATATTTTCGTTTTTGCAATTACTCATGAACCCATCCTACAATTCCTTCTTCAAGTCAAGTTGTGCCAAAAAATTCTCTTCTGCAATATTTGCTACTTTCCCATATTTGCTATTTTCCCACATTTGCTATTTTCCCATATTTGCGATTTTGCCAAATTTGCGATTTTCCAAAATTTGCGATTTTCCAACATTTTCGATTTTCCCATATTCGCGATTTTCCCACAGTTGCGATTTTCACACAGTTGCGATTTTCCCACATTTGCCATTTTCCCACATTTGCCATTTTCCCACATTTGCGCTTTTCCCACAGTTGCGCTTTTCCCACATTTGCTCTTTTCCCATATTTGCGCTTTTCCCTAATTTGCACATTTCCCTCATTTTCACATTTCCCACATTTGCGCTTTGCCGACATTTGCACTTTTGCCTCATTTGCGCCTTTTCCACATTTGCGCTTTTCCTACATTTGCGCTCTTTCCACATTTGCGATTTTCGCATATTTGCAATTTACCAATATTTGCAATTTTCCCATTTTTGCGCTTTTCTTATATTTGCGGTTTTCACATATTGGCGATTTTCCCGTACTTGTGATTTTCCCATATTTGCGATTTTCCCAAATTTGCGGTTTTCCCATATTTGCGTTTTTTCCCATATTTGCGTTTTGTCTCACATTTGAGTTTTTCCCCATATATGCGTTTTTCCCATATTTGCGTTTTTCCCATTACTCATGAACCCATCTTCCCATCTGATTCCTTCTTCTACTCAAGTTGTGCCACAAAATTCTGTTCTGACATATTTTCGATTTTCCCATATTTTCGATTTTCCCATATTAGCAATTTTCCCATATCTGCGATTTTCCCAAATTTGCGATTTTCCCAAATTTTCGATTTTCCCATATTTGCGATTTTCCCATAATTCCGATTTTTCCCCCTATTTCCGAGTTTCCTATATTTTGGATTTTGCTGTAGTTGCGATTTTTCCATATTTCCTATTTTACCATAATTGCGTTTTTGCGATATTTGCGTTTTTCCCATATTTGCGTCTTTTCTCATATCTGCGGTTTTCCCTTATTAGACTTTTTCCCATATTTGCATTTTCCCATTAATAATGAACCCATGCTACTAACTGATTCCTTCTTGTAGTCAAGTTGTGCCACAAAATTCTCTTCTGCCATATTTGGGAATTTGCCACATATTTAATTTTCCCATATTTGCTATTTTCCCACAAATGCGATTTTTCCATATTTGCGATTTTAACATATTTGCGAATTTCTCATATTTGCAATTTTCTCATATTTACGATTTCCCATATTTGCGATTTTCCCATATTTGCGATTTTCCCATATTTGCGATATTCCCATACTTGCGATTTGCCCATACTTGCTATTTTCCCATATCTGCGATTTTATCATATTAGCGATTTTCCCATATTTGCGATTTTCCTATATTTGCGATTTTCCCATATTTGCGATATTCCCATACTTGCGATTTGCCCATACTTGCTATTTTCCCATATCTGCGATTTTATCATATTAGCGATTTTCCCATATTTGCGATTTTCCAATATTAGTGATTTCCCAATATTTGCGATTTTCCTATATTTGCGACTTTCCCATATTTGCGATTTTCCAATTTTTTGCGTTTTTTCCATGTCTGCCATTTTCCCATATTTGCGATTTTCCCATACTTGCCATTTCCGAAATTTTCGATTTTCCCATATTTGCGATTTTCCCATATTTGCGATTTTCCCTTATTCGCGATTTTCTCATATTTGCGATTTTCCCATGTTTGCGGTTTTCCCATATTTGCGATTTTCCCATATTTGCGGTTTCCCATATTTGCAATTTTCCCATATTTGCGAATTTCCCATATTTGTGTTTTTACGAAATTTGCGATATTCCCACATTTGCACTTTTCCCACATTTGCGCTTTTCCCATATTTGCGATTTTCGCATATTTGCGATTTTCCCATGTTTGCGAATTTCCCACATTTGCGCTTTTCCTACATTTGCGAATTTCCCACATTTGCGTTTTCCCCACATTGGCGTTTTTCCCACATTTCCGTTTTTCCCAAATTTCCGTTTTTCCCAAATTTGCGATTTTCCCACATTTGCACTTTTCCCACATTTGCGCTTTTCCCATATTTGCGATTTTCGCATATTTGCGATTCTCCCATGTTTGCGAATTTCCCACATTTGCGCTTTTCCTACATTTGCGCTTTTCACACATTTGCGTTTTTCCCACATTTGCGCTTTTCCCACATTTGCGCTTTTCCCACATTTGCGATTTTCGCATATTTGCAATTTTCCAATATTTGTGATTTTCCATACTTGTGCTTTTCCCATATTTGCGATTTTCCAATATTTGCCATTTTCTCATGTTTGCGATTATCCCCTATTTGCGATTTTTTCACATTTGCGTTTTTCCCAAATTTGCGTTTTTTCCTTATTCCAGTCATGCCACAAAATTCTGCTCTGCATATTTCGGAATTTCCGATTTTTGCGATTTTCAGATAGTTGCGATTTTGATATATTTCCGATTTTCCCATATTTGCGTTTTTTCCCATTATTTGCGTTATGTCCCATATTTTCGTTTTTTCCCATATGTGCATTTTTCCCATATTTGCGTTTTTCCCATTACTCATGAACCAATCTTACCAACTGATTTCTTCTTCTACTCAAGTTGTGCCACAAAATTCTCTTCTGCCATATTTGCCATTTTCCCATATTTGCATTTTTCCCATTACTCATGTACCCCTCCTACCAACCAATTCCTTCTTCTAGTCAAGTTGTGCCACAAAATTATCTTGTGCCCTATTTGCGATTTTCCCATATCTGAGATTTTCACATATTTGCGATTTTCCTATATCTGCGATTTTCCCACATTAGCGATTTTCCATATTTGCGATTTTCCCATATTTGCGATTCTCTCATATTTACGATTATCCCATATTTGCGATTTCCCCATATTTGCGATTCTCCCATATTTGAGATTTTCCAACACTTGCGATTTTCCCATATATTTGTTTTTGCCATATTTGCATTTTTGCCATATTTGCGTTTTTGCCATTACTCATCCTGCCAACAATTCCTTCTTCTAGTCAAGTTGTGCCACAAAATTCTGCTCTTCCATATATGGGATTTTCCGATTTTTGCGACTTCCCGATTTTTGCGATTTTCAGATAGTTGCGATTTTCCCATCTTTCCGATTTTCCAATATTTCTGTTTTTCTCATATTTGTGTTATTTCCCATTTATGCGTTTTTCTCATATTTGCGTTTTTCCAATTACTCATGAACTTATCTTACGAACTGAATCCTTCTCATACTCAAGTTGTGCCACAAAATTCTCTTCTGCCATATCTGCGAGTATACCATATTTGCGATTTTCCCATATTTGCGATTTTCCCATTTATGCGATTTTCCATATTTGGGTTTTTCCCATATTTGGGTTTTTCCCATGTTTCCGATTTTCCCATATTTGCAATTTTCTTACATTTGCGATTTTCCCATATTTGCGATTTTCCCATATTTGCGATTTTTCCATATTTGCTATTTTCCCATATATGCAATTTGCCCATATTTGCGTATTTACAATATCTGCGTTTTTGCCATATTTGCGTTTTTGCCATATTTGTGTTTATGGAATATTAGCGCTTTTGCCATTGCTCATCCTGTCAACCGATTCCTTATTCTAGTCAAGTTGCACCACAAAATTCTGCTGTGCCATATTTGGGATTTACCTATTTTAGCGATTTTAAGATTTTTGTGATTTTCGATAGTTGCGATTTTCGCATATTTCCGATTTTCCCATATTTGCGATTTTTCCCATATCTGCGTTTTGTACCCAATTTTTCGTTTTTCCCCATATATGCGTTTTTTCCCATATTTGTGTGTTTCCCATTACTCATGAACCCATCTTACCAACTGATTCCTTCTTCTACTCAAGTTGTGCCACAAAATCCTCTTCTGCCATATTTGCGATTTCCCCGTATTTGCGATTTTCCCATATTTGCGATTTTCCCAAATTTGCGATTTTCCCATATTTGTGATTTTTCCCATTTTTGCGTTTTTCCCATTTTTGCGGTTTTCCAATGTTTGAGTTTTTCCCATATTTGCATTTTTCCCATTATGCATGAACCCATCCTACCAACCTATTGCTTCTTCTAGTCAAGTTGTGCCACAAGATTCTCTTCTGTCATATTTGCGATTTTCCGAATTTCTGTAATTTTCACATATTTGCGATTTTCCCATATCTGCGATTTTTCCATATTTCCGATTTTTCCATATTTGTGAATTCCCCATAGTTGCGTTTTTCCCCATATTTGCGAAATTCCCATATTTGCGATTTTCCCATATTTGCGATTTTCCTATGCTGCAATATTCCCATATTTGCGATTTTCCCATATTTGCGACGTTCCCATATTTCCGATTTTCCCATATTTGCGATTTTCCCATATTTGCGATCTTCCCATAATTGCGATTTTCCCATATATGTGATTTTCCCATATTTGTGATTATGCCATATTTGCGATTTTCCCAGAATTCTGATTTTGCCATATTTGCGTTTTTGCCACAATTGCGTTTTTCCCATATTTGCGTTTTTCCCATCCTTGCGATTTTCCCATATTTGCTATTGTCCCATATTTTCGATTTCCCTACATCTGCGGTTTTCTCATATTTGCAATTTTTCCATATCTGCGATTGCCCCATATTTGCGATTTTCCCATTTTGCGATTTTCCCGTATTTTCGATTTTCCCATATCTGCGATTTTCCCATACCTGCGATTTTCCCATATTTGGTATTTTCCCATATTTGCGATTTTTCCACATTTGCGATATTCCCATATATGCGATTTTCTTTTGTTTGCAATTTTTCCATATTTGCTACTTTCCCATATCTGCAATTTTCCCATATTTGCGATTTTTTCATATTTGGGATTTTCCCATTTTTACGATGTTCCCATGTTTGCGATTTTCCCATATTTGTGAATTTGCCATATTTGCGATTTTCCCATATTTCCGATTTTGACATATTTGCGTTTTTGGCACATTAGCGATTTTCCCATATTTCCGATTTTCCCATATTTGCGTTTTTTCCCAATTTTTGCGTTTTGTACCATATTTGCGTTTTTCCCATATATGTGTTTTTCCCATATTAGCGTTTTTCCCATTACTCACGAACCCATCTTACCAACTGATTCCTTCTTCTACTCAAGTTGTGCCACAAAATTCTCTTCTGCCATATTTCCGATTTTCCCATATTTGCGATTTTCCCATATTTCCGATTTTCCCATATTTGTGTTTTCCCCATATTTGAGTTTTTCCCATATTAGCATTTTTCCCATTACTCATGAGCCCATCCTACCAATCAATTCATTGTTTTAGTCAAGTTGTGCCACAAAATTATCTTGTGCCATATTTGCGATTTTCCCATATCTGAGATTTTCACATATTTGCGATTTTCCTATATCTGCGATTTTCCCATATTTGCGATTTTTCCATATTTGCGATTTTCCCATATCTGTGATTCTCTCATATTACGATTTTCCCATATTTGCGATTTTCCCATATTTGCGAATTTCCCATATTTGCGTTTTAGCCATATTTGCGTTTTTGCCATGTTTGCGTTTTTGCCTTTACTCATCCTGCCAACCGATTCCTTACTCTAGTCAAGTTGTGCCACAAAATTCTGCTCTTCCATATTTGGGATTTTCCGATTTTTGCAATTTGTCCATTTTTGCGATTATCAGATAGTTGCGATTTTCCCATCCTTCCGATTTTGCAATATTTCCGTTTTTCCCATATTTGCGTTTTGTCCCATATTTGAGTTTTTTCTCATATATGCGTTTTTCCCATTTTTGCGTTTTTCCCATTACTCATGAACCCATGTTACCAACTGAATCCTTCTTCTACTCAAGTTGTGCCACAAAATTCTCTTCTGCCATATCTGCGAATTTCCCATATTTGCGATTTTCCCATATTTGCGATTTTCTCATTTTTGCGATTTTCCATGTTTGGGTTTTTGCCATATTTGGGTTTTTCCCATATTTGTGTTTTTCTCATATTTGGGTTTTCCCATATTTGCGATTTTCCCATATTTACTATTTTCCCATATTTGCGATTTTCCCATTTTTGCGATTTTCCATATTTGGGTTTTTCCCATATTTGGGTTTTTCCCATATTTGTGTTTATCTCATACCTGGGTTTTTCCCATATGCGCGATTTTCCCATATTTGCGATTTTCCCATGTTTGCCATTTTCCCATATTTGCGATTTTCCCATGTTTGTGATTTTCCCATGTTTGCGATTTTCCCAAGTTTGCGAATTTCCCATGTTTGCGATTTTCCCATATTTTCGATTTTCCGATATTTGCGATTTTCCCATATTTGCGATTCTTTGATATTTGCGATTTTCCCATATTTGCGTTTGTCCCATATTAGCGATTTTCCCCTATTTGCGTCTGTCCCATATTTGCGTTTGACCCATATTTAAGTTTGTCCCATATTTGCAATTCTCCCATCATTGCGTTTGTCCCATATTTGCGGTAGTCCCATATTTGCGTTTGTCTCATATTTGCGTGTGTCCCAATTTTGCGTTTATCCAATATTTGCGTTTGTGCCATATTTGCGTTTGTCCCATATTTGCGTTTGTCCCATATTTGCAATTCTCCCATCATTGCGTTTGTCCCATATTTGCGGTAGTCCCATATTTGCGTTTGTCTCATATTTGCGTGTGTCCCATATTTGCGTTTGTCCCGTATTTGCGTTTGTCCCATATTTGCATTTGTCCCATATTAGTGTTTGGCCATATTTTCGTTTTTCCAATATTTTCATTTGCCCATATTTGCGTTTTTCCCATATCTGCGTTTTTCCCATATAAGCGTTTTCCCCATATTTGCGTTTTTCCCATATTTGCGTTTTTCCCATATCTGCTTTTCTCCCATATTTCCTTTTTTCGCATATTTACGTTTTTGCTATATTTGAGTTTTTGCCATATTTGCGTTTTTCCCATATTTGCGTTTTTCCCATATTTGCGTTTATTCCATATTTGTGTTTTACCCATATTTGCGTTTTTCCCATATTTGCGTTTTTCCCATATTTGCGTTTTTCCCATATTCGCTTTTTTGCCCTATTTGCTTTTTGGCCATATTTGCTTTTTTGTCATATTTTCTTCTGTGCCATGTTTGCTTTTTTAACATATTTTCTTTTTTGGCATATTTGTTTTTTTGCCATTATTCATGAACCCATGCTACCAACCGATTCTTTCTTCTAGTCAAGTTCTGCCACAAAATTCTCTTCTGCTATATTTGCGATTTTCCCATATTCGTGATATTCCTATCTTTGCGATTTTCCCATATAAGCGATTTTCCCGTGTTTGCGATTTTCCTGTATTTGCAATATTTTCGTATTTGCGATTATTCATATTTCCGTTTATCCCATATTTGCGTTTTTCCCATACTTGCGATTTTCCCTTATTTGCGTTTTTCCCATATTTGCGTTTTTCCCATATTTGCTTTTTTGCCATATTTGCTTTTTGGCCATATTTGCTTTTTTGTCATGTTTTCTTTTGTGCCATGTTTGCTTTTTTGCCTTATTTTCTTTTTTGCTATTTTTGCATTTTTGCCATATTTGCTTTTTTGCCATGATTCATGAACCCATGCTGCCAACCGATTCCTTCTTCTAGTCAAGTTGTGCCACAAAATTCTCTTCTGCTATGTTTGCAACTTTCTGATTTTTGCTATTTTCCGATTTTTGCGTGTTTCCCATACTTGGGTTTTTCACATATTTGTGTTTCTCCCTTATTTGGGTTTTTCCCATATTTGGGTTTTTCCCACATTTGGGTTTTTCCCATATTTGCGTTTTTCCCATATTTGCGTTTTTCCCATTACTCATGAACCCATCCTACCAACCGACTCATTCTTCTAGTCAAGTTGTGCCACAAAATTCTCTTCTGCCATATTTGCGATTTTCCCATATTTGTGATTTTCCTATATTGGCGATTTTTCCATATTTGCGGATTTCCCGTATTTGCTATTTTCCTGTATTCGCGATTTTCCCATTTTTTTCATTTTTCGATATTTCCGTTTGCCCATATTTGCGTTTTTCCTATATTTGCGATTTTCCCATATTTGCGTTTTTCCCATATTTGCGTTTATTCCATATTTGCGTTTTTTCCATATTTGCGTTTGTCCCATATTTGCGTTTGTCCCATATTTGCGTTTGTCCCATATTTGCATTTGTCCCATATTTGCGTTTCTCCCATCATTGCATTTGTCCCATATTTGCATTTATCCAATATTTGCGTTTGTCCCATACTTGCATTTGTTCCATATTTGCGTTTGTCCCATATTTGCGTTTGTCCCGTATTTGCGTTTGTCCCATATTTGCGTTTGCCCATATTTGCGTTTTTCCCATATTTGCGTTCGTCCCATATTTGCGTTTGCCCATATTTGTGTTTTTCCCATATTTTCGTTTGCCCATATTTGCGTTTTTCCCATATTTCCTTATTTCGCAAATTGCGTTTTTGCCATATTTGCTTTTTTTCCATAATTTCTTTTGTGCCATCTTTGCTTTTTTGCCATATTTGCTTTTTTGCCATATTTGCTTTTTTGCTATATTTACTTTTTTGCCATTACTCATGAACCCATGCTACCAACCGATTCCTTCTTTTAGTCAAGTTGTGCCACAAAATTCTCTTCTGCCATGTTTGCGACTTTCCGATTTTTGCGTTCTCCGAATTTTGCGTTTTTCCCATATTTGCGTTTTTCCCATATTTGTGTTTTTACATATTTCCATTTTTCCCATATTTGCGTTTCTCCCATCATTGCGTTTGTCCGATTTTTGCATTTATCCAATATTTGCGTTTGTCCCATATTTGCATTTGTTCCATATTTGCGTTTGTCCCATATTTGCGTTTGTGCCCTATTTGCGTTTTTCCCATATTTGTGTTTTTACATATTTCCGTTTTTCCCATATGTGCATTTGCCCATATTTGCGTTTTTCCCATATTTGCATTTTTCTCATATTTGCGATTTTCTCGTATTTGCGTTTTTCTCATATTTGCGTTTTTGCGATATTTGCGTTTTTGCCATATTTGCGTTTTTTCCATATTTGCCTTTTTCCCATAATTGCGTTTTTCCCGTATTTGCGTTCTTCCCATATTTGCGTTTTTCCCATATTTGCGTTTTTCCCATATTCGCTTTTTTGCCATATTTGCTTTTTTGGCATATTTGCTTTTTTGCCATATTTGCTTTCTTGTCATATTTGGTTTTTATGCCATATTTGCTTTTTTTGCCATATTTGCTTATTTGCCATATTCGCTTTTTTGCCATATTTGCTTATTTACCATATAGTCTTTTTGCCAATACTCATGAACCCATGCTACCAACCGATTCCTTCTTCTAGTCAAGTTGTGCCACAAAATTCTCTTCTGCCATGTTTGCGATTTTCCGAATTTTCCGATTTTTCAATTTTTGCGTATTTCCCATATTTGGGTTTTTCCCATATATGTGTTTTTCTCATATTTGGGTTTTTCCCATATTTGGGTTTTTCCCATATTTGGGTTTTTCCCATATTTGGGTTGTTCCTATATTTGTGTTCTTCCCATGTTTGCGTTTTTCCCATATTTGAGTTTTTGCCATTACTCACGAACCCATCGTACTAACGGATTCCTTCTTCTAGTCAAGTTGTGCTACAAAATTCTCTTCTGCCTTATTTGCGATTTTCTCATATTTGCGATTTTCCCATAATAACGATTTTCCCATATTTGCGATTTTCCCATGTTTGCGATTTTCCCATATTTGTGATTTTCCCATATTATCGTTTTTCCCATTACTCATGAACTCATCCTACCAACCGATTCCTTCTTCTAGGCAAGTTGTGCCACAAAATTTTATTCTGCCATATTTGCGATTTTCCCATACTTGCGATTTTCCTGTATTTGTGATTTTCCCATATTTGCCATTTTCCATATTTCCGTTTGGCCCATATTTGTATTTTCCCATATTTACGTTTTCCCCATATTTGCGTTTTTCCCATATTTGCGTCTTTCCCATATTTGCGTTTTCCCCATATTTGCGTTTTCCCATACTTGCGTTTTTCCCATATTTGCGTTTTTGCCATATTTGCGTTTTTGCCATATTTGCGTTTTTGCCATTGTTATATCCTAGCCAGTAATGCCACCCGAGCCCGCTGCCAAAAGGTTGGCAGCATCAAAGTCCGGACGCCGTCCGCATAAGCAGCGC
This sequence comes from Schistocerca piceifrons, assembly GCF_021461385.2. Taxonomy (NCBI): domain Eukaryota; kingdom Metazoa; phylum Arthropoda; class Insecta; order Orthoptera; family Acrididae; genus Schistocerca; species Schistocerca piceifrons. The sequence goes on along the minus strand of NC_060138.1, from coordinate 203,266,635 downwards.
CAGTGAGACAGGAAATCGCCGCAAGTCTGCGCGCGCCACCGCTGGCTTCTGGGTTCTTAAGCGCTGGAGTCGCGAGTTCTAGGACAGTTCTGTATTCGTCGCTCAGTTGTATACTCGCCACCGAATTGTGTACTTGCTAGTCAGTCGTGTGTTCATCGCAGCAGAGTTGTTGTTTGTCGTCAGCCGACGCTGACCTAGCCGCTCCGACTCGAACTAGACAGATTTCTGTAGACACGGAGTTCACTACTGTGTTGCTGTATCTTCGTTAATAAAGATTAGTACCGACTTTTATTTAATCAGAGTGTTTGGGTTTTCATCTTTCTGTTCACTGTTCCAGCGGACCGGTCGGCCCGCTATTAAAAGTGTGGCGGTGACTTCGTAAGCCGTTTCTACAGTGAATTGCTTGTCGCTACGAACACCACCACAAAACTGGCGACGAGGACTTTCGAACTCGTGTGCAGGGCTGGTTCACCTTGTTTCTGGTTATACTAATTATAGCGATAAAATTTTGGGGGCTGGTTTAATTTGTGTTCACTATGTCTGCCGACTTACCACAGTTGATCTTGTTACAGAGTCAGCAAATACAAAGTCTGGTGGAAGCAATCGCCAAACAAGCGGCTAATCCTCCAACACAAAAGGAACAAGCGCAGGCAGCACCACCTTTCCGTGCTTTTGATGCATCAAGAGAAGAATGGCGAGAATATTTCGCGCAGTTGCAGGCGCACATGACAGTCTACAAAATCACAGGTACTGAGCGGCAGCTTTATTTAATTTCCACTGCAGGCGTGGAAGTCTATCGACTACTTTGTAAGTTGTTCCCGGAATCCAAGCCAGAAGCTTTAGACTATGACGTTGTTGTTAACAAGCTTGCTGAGTATTTCGAGTCGCGAGTTCATGTGGCAGCAGCCAGATTCAAGTTCTTCAGATCAAAGAAACTGCCACATCAATCTAATAAACAGTGGTTAACAGATTTACGGGGCCTCACCCGTCAGTGCCGATTTAATTGTGTGTGCGGAGCTTCCTACAGTGATGTAATGTTACGAGACGCTATTACTCAAAACATTGCAGATTCTCGTATTCGTGCTGCTATCTTAATGTTCCCTGACCCGTCATTAGAGACTGTGATGAACATCATTGAAGCCCAAGATACTTTTGACTATGCTGAGTGTGAGTTAGATCAGCCATGTATTTCTCAAATTGCCTGTGCTAAGCAAGTTATGTCACGCCCGCGGCCCTACCGGCAGAGTCAGACTGTAAACACTAGCCGGCCGCGTCATGTTAAACACATTCGTCAGCCGCGTGTGCAAAATGATAGAGTTAAGTCTTGCCCTAAGTGTGTTCTTGCTCATCCTCGTCAACGTTGCCCGTTGAGAAACGCGGTTTGTCACTTTTGTCAAAGGAAAGGACACATTCAGACTGTTTGTTTGCGTAAACGCAAGAACAATTCTAGTGCTGCCCAACCCATGGATATTCATGTTCTTCAAAGCCAGCCCGCCCAGAAGGTCGCGTTTAAAGAATCTTCCACGGTTCGTGTGGGTAATAAACTTGTTCTAAATAAGCCACCCACCCAGCCCTCTGCTATGCGACCCAGGCGTAATTCAAACGCTGTACAAAGTAATGTACAGACTGCAAGTGAAGCGGGAGTTGTTGTTCCACCCGCCCAACCCACGAGTTGTCGTAAGCAGCGAACACGCGCTAAACGCGCTGATTTTGTGTCTTCCGCCTCCACTGCACCGATCCAGAGACAGTGTAATAAACTATTTGTGAAGCTACGCATCCAGGATAAGACCTTCAATTTTCAATTAGACACTGGTGCGTCTGTGACTCTCATAAATAGTGCTACGTATGCGGCTATCGGCCGCCCTAAACTTTCAGCGGCAAAACATTCTTTGGCTACTTATAGTGGAGAACAAATTCCTGTGTTAGGTGTATGTAGCGTGCCAGCCACATTCCGTGGCAATACAAAAACAGTTTCATTCACAGTGCTCCGCGCTACAGACAGTGTAAACATTTTCGGATTAGACTGTTTTGACTTGTTTGGCCTGTCTATCCAAGACAATGTGTTGCAAATTAATTCTGTTGTTGTTCCTCAAGACAGCATAACCGATTTGTGTAAACAATGCAGTGACATATTTAAAGACGAACTAGGTTGTGCTGCGAACTTTGCCGCTCATATTACGTTAAAAGATAATGCTCAGCCTCGATTTTTGCGTGCTCGTCCAGTGCCTCACGCCCTCCGGGCACCTGTAGCAGATGAACTTCGTCGTTGGCAAAACAACGGTGTTATTCAACCCGTTTCAGCGAGCAAGTGGGCTTCTCCCTTAGTTATTATAAAGAAACCGTCTGGCAAGTTACGTTTGTGTGCTGATTTTAAGTCGACAGTTAATCCTCAGACTGTCATTGATTCTTTTCCTTTGCCTAGACCGGACGAGCTGATGGATAAGTTAGGGGAAGCTCGTTTCTTTTCCAAAATTGATCTCCGTGAAGCATATTTGCAATTGCCCCTCGACGAGCAATCACAACAGTATTTTGTCATAAACACGTCGCTGGGGTTGTTCCGTTTTCTGCGTTTGCCTTTTGGTTGTGCGTCAGCTCCAGCTGTTTTTCAGCGTTTTTTGTCACAACTTCTGGCTAATGTGCCATCGTGTTGCAACTATTTAGACGATATTGTTATGTCAGGACGCCTGCTGAACATTTCCGTAATTTGGAGTGTTTGTTTAAAGTGTTGTCTCAGGCAGGCCTACGTTGCAACATCGATAAATGTTCATTTTTCCTTACGGAGATGGAGTATCTGGGACATGTTATTAATGCTCAAGGCAGTCATCCCTCCCAGTCACATTTAGCAGCTATTCGTGATTTGCCCGCCACTCGCAATCTGCAGGAATTGCAAGCAGTTCTTGGCAAATTGACATATTATATTAGGTTTATACCTAATGCATCACAGATTGCTGCACCGTTGCATCGTCTCCGCCGTAAGAATGTTCCGTTTGTGTGGTCAGCTGATTGCCAATCAGCCTTTCAGCAGCTTAAAGAGGCTTTATTGAATGATCGTTGTCTGGTCCATTACGACCCTAACAAGCCTCTGGTGTTAGCTTGTGATGCCTCTTCTTTCGGCCTCGGTGCTGTGTTGTCTCACCGAGTCGGTAACACCGAACGTCCTATTGCGTTCGCATCTAAATTGCTAAACAAAGCTCAGTGTAATTATAGCCAATTGGACAAGGAAGCGTTGGCTATTGTGTTCGGTGTCACAAAATTCCATCACTACCTCTATGGTAGACCATTCTATTTAGTAACAGGTCACAAGCCCCTGACGTCACTGTTTCATCCGTCTAAACCAGTTCCTCAGCGGACAGCTCAGAGACTACAACGTTGGGCTCTTTTGTTATCACAATACCAGTATGAGGTACTGTATCGCCCTACAGCTCAGCATGCAAACGCTGTCGCGCTTTCTAGATTGCCGATTGCTGCGGATGATGTCTTCGATTCCTCTGAAGACTCTTGCCATCAGATTGACGCCGATGAGCATCAATCCCTCCGGGATTTTCCGATTGATTATCGTCAGGTGGCACGTGAGACAGCTACGGATCCTCATCTGAGTTTACTATTACGTTTTGTTCAACGTGGTTGGCCGTCCAAGGCAAAGGACATATCGGATCCTGTGGTTCGTCGCTATTATCCGCAACGTCATCTGTTGTCTGTTTCGCACGGAGTTTTGCTGTTACGCACCGAGAATGACCAGCTTCGTGTAGTGGTTCCCCAAGTGCTCCAATCCAAGGTCCTCGACTTGTTGCATCAAGGTCATTGGGGAGTGGTCCGCACTAAGCAGCTTGCCCGCCGTCATTGTACATGGATCGGCATTGATAAGCAGATTACGCAGATGTCTACAGATTGTTCGACGTGTGCCGAACACCAAGCTGCTCCGCCTCAACGCTATTTTGAGTGGGCACGCCCTGCCGGTCCCTGGCAGCGAGTACATATCGATTTCGCTGGTCCATATTGGAATTCTCGTTGGCTCATCGTGATAGATGCATTTAGTAATTTTCCGTTTGTTGTGCCCATGCAGTCTACAACGTCTGCACAAACCATACAGGCGTTGACTTCAATTTTTTGTATTGAGGGTCTTCCAGAAGTTTTAGTGTCTGACAATGGTCCACAATTTACCTCTGCTGAATTTGAACGTTTTTGTTCTGCCAGTGGCATTCGCCATGTTCTTACTCCGCCGTTCCACCCTCAATCGAATGGTGCAGCGGAACGTTTTGTACGCACATTCAAGGATCATATGGACCGCTTTCGTGCTACGCACTCTCGTCAGCAGGCCCTCATCACGTTCCTGTCGTCGTACCGGACCACGCCACGCGACGGCCCTTCGCCTGCGGAGCTTCTCCACGGCCGTCGTCATCGCACCCTACTACGGTTGTTGCACCCCCCGGATCGACCCGCCGCTTCTGAGCATCGCACGCGTTTTCAGCGCAACGACGCCGTTTTTTTCAGAGTTTATCACGGTCGCCGTCGTTGGGAACGTGGTACCGTGATACGTGTCCAGGGTCGCGGTTTTTATACTGTTCAAGGTGCTACTGGGGTGCACAGGAGGCATCAGAACCAGTTGCGCCGCGCTGGCCGCCCGGATTCTGCCGCTCGTTCTTTGTCCACAGATTTGGTCCGCGGCGGGTTCCAGCCGCGCCTTCCGACTTCGCTGCCGCCCCCAGGGCAGCAGCAGCAGCCGTCGCCGCTACCACGCCGACAGCCCGTCCCGTTGATGCCTCCCGCGCAGCTTCCTCTGGGAGCGCCCCAGGTGGTCGCTCCGGCGCCTGCGGTCCCTCTTCAGTCGCCACCGCCTTCGGAGCTGATGGACGTCGACCCCTCAGCCGGGTCGCCTTCCCAAGCGGTGTCTGTGCAGCCGGTCCTGCAGCCGCTTTCCTTGGGCACCCCCAAGGAGTCTGACACCGCAGCGCCTTGTCCGGCGCCCACTCAGCAGCCGTCGACGCAGCGTCAGGAGACGCTGCCTCTCTTCGTGGGTCCCGACGCCCCGTCGCGTCCAATACCAGAAGCTGCGCCCGTGGTCACAGGCGTGCACCCTGACCTCGGTTTTCAGTCGGTGTTTCCCGAGGCCCCGCGCAGCCAATGCTGGGGTGCGGACCGGGGACTGCCACCGACAACAGTCTCCGCCCCGGTCTTTTCTGCTACGCCTGCGGCCAGACCCCTCCCCCGCCGTCGACGCTCGCCACGTCATTATTCAACGACGGTGCGGCGATTTGGGGGGGGGAGGAGTGTTATATCCTAGCCAGTAATGCCACCCGAGCCCGCTGCCAAAAGGTTGGCAGCATCAAAGTCCGGACGCCGTCCGCATAAGCAGCGCCAGTGAGACAGGAAATCGCCGCAAGTCTGCGCGCGCCACCGCTGGCTTCTGGGTTCTTAAGCGCTGGAGTCGCGAGCGCTAGGACAGTTCTGTATTCGCCGCTCAGTTATATACTCGGCACCGAATTGTGTACTTGCTAGTCAGTCGTGTGTTCATCGCAGCAGAGTTGTTGTTTGTCGTCAGCCGACGCTGACCTAGCCGCTCCGACTCGAACTAGACAGATTTCTGTAGACACGGAGTTCACTACTGTGTTGCTGTATCTTCGTTAATAAAGATAAGTACCGACTTTTATTTAATCAGAGTGTTTGGGTTTTCATCTTTCTGTTCACTGTTCCAGCGGACCGGTCGGCCCGCTATTAAAAGTGTGGCGGTGACTTCGTAAGCCGTTTCTACAGCGAATTGCTTGTCGCTACGAACGCCGCCACAAAAGCCACATTTGCGTTTTTGGCATATTCGCTTTTTTGCCATTACTCATGAACCCATGCTACCAACCGATTCCTTCTTCTAGTTAAGTTGTGCCACATAATTCTCTTCTGCCGTGTTTGCGATTTTCCGATATTGCCGATTTTCCGATTTTTCCGATATTTCGGTTTTTCCCATATTTGCGTTTTTCCCATTACTCACGAACCCATCGTACCAACTGATTCCTTCTTGTAGTCAAGTTGTGCCACAAAATTCTCTATAGTGTTGGCAGAAGTGCCAACACACTGTTTCTAGAGGAGGCCGAAATGCACGCGTTTAATTACATGCTCACTGGCGTGATGTCTGGAACAGGACAATATCTTGAGAATTGCAAATAAAGTACGTAGATGAAGTAATACTTAACTTTAATCCACCATTGTAGAACATCTCTCTTGATGATAAATGCTTCACATAATAAATATCATATGAATACGGCTCCTTGCTAGGTCGTAGCAAATGACGTAGCTGAAGGCTATGCTGCCTATTGTCTCGGCAAATGAGAGCGTAGTTGTCAGTGAACCTTTCCTTGCAAAGTCGGCTGTACAACTGGGGCGAGTGCTAGTAAGTTGCTCTAGACCTGACGTATGGTGGCGCTAAGTCTGCTATCACTGACAGTGGCGACACGCGGGTCTGGCGTATACTAATGGACCGTGGCCGATTTAAAGGCAACCACTTAGCGAGTGTGGTGTCTGGCGGTGACACTACATTCTCTTCTGCCATATTTGCGATTTTCCCATATTTGCAATTTTCCTGTATTTGCGATTTTCACGTATTTGCGATTTTCACGTATTTGCGATTTTCACGTATTTGCGATTTTCAGGTATTTGCGATTTTCACGTATTTGCGATATTCACGTATTTGCGATTTTCACGTATTTGCGATTTTCACATATTTGCGATTTTCACGTATTTGCGATTTTCCCATATTCTCTTCTGCTAGGTTTGCGACTTTCCGATTTTTGCGATTTTCCGAATTTTGCGTTTTTCCCATATTTTAGTTTTTCCCATATTTTAGTTTTTCCCATATTTTAGTTTTTCCCATATTTTGGTTTTTCCCATATTTTGGTTTTTCCCATATTTTGGTTTTTCCCATATTTTGGTTTTTGCCATATTTGGGTTTTTCCCACATTTGGGTTTTTCCCACATTTGGGTTTTTCCCACATTTGGGTTTTTCCCACATTTGGGTTTTTCGCACATTTGGGTTTTTCCCACATTTGGGTTTTTCCCACATTTGGGTTTTTCCCACATTTGGGTTTTTCCCACATTTGGGTTTTTCCCACATTTGGGTTTTTCCCACATTTTGGTTTTTCCCACATTTTGGTTTTTCCCACATTTTGGTTTTTCCCACATTTTGGTTTTTCCCACATTTTGGTTGTTCCCACATTTTGGTTTTTCCCACATTTGAGTTCTTCCCATATTTGCGTTTGTGTCATATTTGCGTTTGTGTCATATTTGCGATTCTTCCATATTTGCGTTTTTCGCATTACTCATGAACCTATCCTACCTACCAATTCCTTCTTCTAGAGAAGTTGTGCCACAAAATTCTCTTCATCCATATTTGCGATTTTCCCATGTTTCCGTTTTTGCCATATTTGCGATTATCCGAAATTTGCTATTTTCCCATATTTGCGGTTTTTCCCGCATTTGCGGTTTTTCCCGCATTTGCGGTTTTTCCCGCATTTGCGGTTTTTCCCGCATTTGCGGTTTTTCCCGCATTTGCGGTTTTTCCCGCATTGGCGGTTTTGCCACGTTCGCGTCTTTCCCCCCCCCGCGTTGGCGGTTTTCCCCCGCACTTATGCCTTTCTCGCACATTTGCGTTTTTGACATATTTGCGTTTTTGACATTACTCATGAACGCATCCTACCAACTGATTCCTTCTTCTAGTCAAGTTGTATCAGTCTTATTAGTTAAAAATTATAGTCAGTCTGTTTTGCAAGATTTTGGAAATAATTTTTTTCTGTATGCCTTAAATTCGCTCTGTGTCGTATTTAAACCTGTTTCTTGTTGTGGTCTTGAGTCCTGAGACTGGTTTGATGCTCTCCATGCTACTCTATCCTGTGCAAGCTTTTTCATCCCCTAGTACCTACTGCAACGTACATCCTTCTGAATCTGCTTAGTGTATTCATCTCTTGCTCTCCCTCTACGATTTTTAACCTGAACGCTGCCCTCCAATACTAAATTGGTGATCCCTTGATGCCTCAGCACATGTCCTACCAACCGATCCCTTCTCCTGGTCAAGTTGTGCCACAAACTACTCTTCTCCCCAATCCTATTCAATACTTCCTCATTAGTTATGTGATCTACCCATCTAATCTTGAGCATTCTTCTGTAGCACCACATTTCGTTAGCTTCTATTCTCTACTTGTCAAAACTATTTATCGTCCATGTTTCACTTCCATACATGGCTACACTCCATACGAATACTTTCAGAAATGACTTCCTGACACTTAAATCAATACTGGATGTTAACAAATTTCTCTTCTTCAGAAACACTTTCCTTGCCATTGCCAGCCTACATTTTATATCCTCTCTACTTCGACCATCATCAGTTATTTTGCTCCCCAAATAGCGAAACTCCTTTACTACTTTAAGTGTCTCATTTCCTAATCTAATTCCCTCAGCATCACCCGACTTAATTAGACTACATTCCATTATCCTTGTTTTGCTTTTGTTGATGTTCATCTTATATCCTCCTTTCAAGACACTGTCCATTCCATTCAACTGCTCTTCCAAATCCTTTGCTGTCTCTGACAGAATTACAATGTCATCGGCGAACCTCAAAGTTTTTATTTCTTCTCCATGAATTTTAATACCTACTCCGAATTTTTCTTTTGTTTCCTTTACTGCTTGCTCAATATACAGATTGAACAACATCGGGGAGAGGCTACAACCCTGTCTTACTCCCTTCCCAACCACTGCTTCCCTTTCATGTCCCTCGACTCTTATAACTGCCATCTGGTTTCTGTACAAATTGTAAATAGCCTTTCGCTCCCTGTATTTTACCCCTGCCACCTTTAGAATTTGAAAGAGAGTATTCCAGTCAACATTGTCAAAAGCTTTCTCTAAGTCTACAAATGCTAGAAACGTAGGTTTGCCTTTCCTTAATCTTTCTTCTAAGATAAGTCGTAAGGTCAGTATTGCCTCACGTGTTCCAGTGTTTCTATGGAATCCAAACTTATCTTCCCCGAGGTTGGCTTCTACCAGTTTTTCCATTCGTCTGTAAAGAATTCGTGTTAGTATTTTGCAGCTGTGACTTATTAAACTGATAGTTCGGTAATTTTCACATCCGTCAACACCTGCTTTCTTTGGGATTGGAATTATTATATTCTTCTTGAAGTCTGAGGGTATTTCGTCTGTTTCATACATCTTGCTCACCGGATGGTAGAGTTTTGTCAGGACTGGCTCTCCCAAGGCCGTCAGTAGTTCCAATGGAATGTTGTCTACTCCGGGGGCCTTGTTTCGACTCAGGTCTTTCAGTGCTCTGTCAAACTCTTCACGCAGTATCATATCTCCCATTTCATCTTCATCTACATCCTCTTCCATTTCCATAATATTGTCCTCAAGTTCATCGCCCTTGTATAAACCCTCTATATACTCCTTCCACCTTTCTGCTTTCCCTTATTTGCTTAGAACTGGGTTACCATCTGAGCTCTTGATATTCATACAAGTCGTTCTCTTATCTCCAAAGGTCTCTTTAATTTTCATGTAGGCAGTATCTATCTTACCCCTAGTGAGATAGGCCTCTACATCCTTACATTTGTCCTCTAGCCATCCCTGCTTAGCCATTTTGCACTTCCTGTCGATCTCATTTTTGAGACGTTTGCATTCCTTTTTGCCTGCTTCATTTACTGCATTTTTATATTTTCTCCTTTCATCAATTAAATTCAATATTTCTTCTGTTACCCAAGGATTTCTACTAGCCCTCGTCTTTTTACCTACTTGATCCTCGGCTGCCTTGACTATTTCATTCCTCAAAGCTACCCATTCTTCTTCTACTGTATTTCTTTCCCCCATTCCTGTCAATTGTTCCCTTATGCTCTCCCTGAAACTCTGTACAACCTCTGGTTCTTTGTTTATCCAGGTCCCATCTCCTTTAATTCCCACCTTTTTGCAGTTTCTTCAGTTTTAATCTACAGGTCATAACCAATAGATTGTGGTCAGAGTCCACATCTGCCCCTGGAAATGTCTTACAATTTAAAACCTGGTTCCTAAATCTCTCTTACCATTATATAATCTATCTGATACCTTTTAGTATCTCCAGGGTTCTTCCATGATTCTTAAACCAAGTGTTAGTTATGATTATGTTGTGCTCTGTGCAAAATTCTACCAGGCGGCTTCCTGTTTCGTTTCTTACCCCCAATCCATATTCACCTACTATGTTTCCTTCTCTCCCTTTTCCTACACTCGAATTCCAGTCACCCATGACTATTAAATTTTCGTCTCCCTTCACTATCTGAATAATTTCTTTTATTTCATCATACATTTCTTCAATTTCTTCGTCATCTGCAGAGCTAGTTGGCATATAAACTTGTACTACTGTAGTAGGTGTGGGCTTCGTATCTATCTTGGCCACAATAATGCGTTCACTATGCTGTTTGTTGTAGTTTACCCGCATTCCTATTCATTATTAAACCTACTCCTGCATTACCCCTATTTGATTTTGCGTTTATAACCCTGTAGTCACCTGACCAGAAGTCCTGTTCCTCCTGCCACCGATCTTCACTAATTCCCACTATATCTAACTTCAACCTATTCATTTCCCTTTTTAAATTTTCTAACCTACCTGCCCGATTAAGGGATGTGACATTCCACGCTCCGATCCGTAGAACGCCAGTTTCTTTCTCCTGATAACGACATCCTCTTGAGTAGTCCCCGCCCGGAGATCCGAATGGGGGACGATTTTACCTCCGGAATATTTTACCCAAGAGGACGCCATCATCATTTAATCATACAGTAAAGCTGCATGCCCTCGGGAAAAATTACGGCTGTAGTTTCCCCTTGCTTTCAGCCGTTCGCAGTACCAGCACAGCAAGGCCGTTTGGTTATTGTTACAAGGCCAGATTAGTCAATCATCCAGACTGCTGCCCTTGCAACTACTGAAAAGGCTGCTGCCCCTCTTCAGGAACCACACGTTTGTCTGGCCTCTCAACAGATACCCCTCCGTTGTGGTTGCACCTACGGTACGGCTATCTGTATCGCTGAGGCACGCAAGCCTCCCCACGAACGGCAAGGTCCATGGTTCATGGGGGGGCATTTAAACCTATAGGAGCGCAAAATACATAGGTATTCCGTCTGTAAATTCTACTTCTCTGGATTTCATAGTTAAGAGGGCAATAATAGCGAACTTTGGTATTGCATGAACTCATGAATTTATGCACTCACATACACACTACGATTACAAAGATAGCTTACAAGGTGATAGAACACAGCTTTGACGTACGGGCAACAGCAACTCAACCAGTCCGTCGCAAACGATAGTTCACACTGTAGGTCGCACAGGTTCACAACATTTGAATGTTTTACGTAAAGACACTCTTCTCCAGATGTAAATTCCAGGGTTCTTCTCTGTACATATTGATAATGGACACCTTCCTACCAGACACAAGCACGTTGGTAGGAGTACGAGACGCGTTCATACTTGGTCATCATTTTACTCTCAAGGTACTCCATTACGGTACATAGGCGGTCCACGCAAACCATATATACTGCGTTTTAGCACTACATTAAATATTTTCATTTAAATTTATAATGTCAAAGTCACTACCTAGTGCTAAGTCTACAGCCACGCACTTCGATCCACTGGCAGTCACGTGATTAGTATTGGCGAAGAGCAGTTTTCTGGAGCCATTAACTGCAGCTCGCTGGGTTGAAGAAACTCCGACTCTGCTCCAGTAGCTCATTGCTGTGCTGCTGCTGCTGGGGTGTATACGGTACACCAACTGCATTTTCTGATCCCATAATACAGTTATGTGCTGCTGTTGTGTTGAACACCTGTGTATCCTGTTCCAAAGTATCAGCTACTGTTGATTCCCACTCCACTCCATTGCATTGGGATGACGTTGCACTGTTGACAAAAATGCAAAAACAAACCATAAGTATTTGAAAAAATCATAGTTTGGAGTGTTCTCCAGGAATGTGCAGGTGAGTAGTTCACTGCTGCAGGTGAGTGGAGGAGCAGATGATGTGGGCACCCAGTTTGTTTCCAGATCTCTTTATTAACAATCATATATGAATACAGAACAGTGTATCTGCAGTTGGAATACAGTACGTGACAGGCAGCATTCAGTCAGGCAGTAATCAAGGATAGGCAGCCTAGCTCAACAGGACTATCCAGGTGGTGAACACGGAATTGTGGGTCTGGTTAGTGGCAGTGGGCTGACTAAAACCCACTACATGACCTAGACTATGGATGCGGTGGCAGATGGTGGTTGGCTTCGGCTTAGGCAGTGAGTTAGCAATCGCTGCTTCCGGGCTCAGGGACGGCAAACGTAGCTGTGTCACAAGAACAGTGGCGACTGGCACGGGCTGGCCGTCATAGCAGGGCTCTGCTGCACCAATGAGGATGGGCTGGGCTTGGGGGTTTAAATGTCAAATTTTTCTGTGTTGCTTGGAAATTTCTGGAACAGAAGATAATAACTGGACTCCAGTTGTTATGCAGCAGTCGGTCAAGCTGCAGAAACTTCCTGAGGGCCATTCACTCCCAGGTAATTGGCATGTGGATGCAGAACTGTAGCATCAGCGGAGGGTCATGTCTGGAGGGCAGGCTGCAAGTGTGGCCTGGTGATGGTTTCAGGCTGCTTTACGTGCTGTTAAAATCCTATGTCGCAACAGAATATTAATAAATGGATAATACTGAGAAGATGGATGGACTAATACTTACATTCGTGTGAGCTGTGTGCGGCTCGCGTTGGCGCCGTTGGTAGGTTGGCATCGTGTAATAGGGATAGTGGCGTCTCCATTTCTTCGTCTGTTTACTGGCGCCACTACATTTGCTAGCGTTGTCTGTCCGCGAGTGGCAGCAGCAGCGTTTGTCGATATCTAGTACCTGTACTATCTTTGAAAGGATGTGAAGTGTTTTCCGGGTCGGGTGTGTCGGTAGTTCGGTTGAGACGGAGCAGCAGAGAGATCCAGTAGTGCGTAGACATGCCGGGACCGCTGGCGGCACGCAGGAACTGCCAGATCGAGGGGCTGTAGTTGCGAGGGCCACAACCTCGTTGTCCACCGGACCGAGCACGTTGAGTTGAGTGAACATTAATCCAGTAGTGAAACCTCCATTTTTGTGATCACGCCGTTTGTGCGCGCATTGCTGCTCGAGGATCACTGTGAGACGAACAGCAGCAAGTGGAGCGTGTTGAGTTGGCAGAATCTATTAGCCGCTTCTACTGACTGTTATTAGTTTTTGAATTTTGTGTTGTTATTCGTGAAGTGTAACCGAACGGTATTTTACTGACTAGTGGGCGCTAACGCCCCCGTTACCTGCCCTGGAGGTTAACGTATTTTTGCGGCATTGTACTTTTCCTCGTCTTGCCGATGCTGTCAGGCATGACATGTAGTTCGACAGACTGCTTGATTGCAGTGTGGATTGTGGTTTCTTTTGTCTACCTTGGTTGTAGTGGTTCCTTCCGCATTTCAATGTTTTAAACACCGGACCCTGAAGACGGAGTTCTGTCTGTCACTTCACCCTCACTTGAATTATTCCATCTTGTATTGGTTATCACACGTTAGGTGGATCTGGTAAGAGGATTGATCGGCGTTTAAACTGTACCTAGCTCGAGTTGCCGTCCTGTTAGTTGAGCGTAACTCTTGGCTGCCTGTCTCACTGCTTATGCAGCTGTAGGGACTTTTCTCAGGTCGATCCTTGGAGCACTGTCTGTGGATCACTCCCCTTTTTTGTTTGGTCTGATTGTGTCAATTGTTTAAAAATAATATTTGTTTGAATTTTTTCTATTGCTTGTGGCCTTCAGCTGACAAATAATTTGAATTCTCTCTTAATAAAGTTTTCAGCTGCCAGTGTAGCTTGTGTTACAGTTAATTTTTTTAAATGATTGTTTTAAAAATTATTTTGGTATTTTTAACTTGTAATTGTCTTCCTCACTTGTAATTCAGGCCCTCAGCCATTAATTGTTCTGAAGTATCGCTCGTGGCCTTCAGCCGTCAGTGTAGCTCGTGTTGCAGTCAGTTTTTTTTTAAATGATTGTTTTTAAAAAGTTATTTCCTTCAATAAAGTGTAAGTGTTTACTGTGCAACCAACGGTAACTGATCAGGCCCCATCCACACCTTTTCCTGCTTTCACTGAGTCCCACGTGTCATCGTGTCCCTTCCTCGTGATGACTGGGTATTGTGTGGTGTCCTTAGGTTCCTTAGGTTCGTTAGGTTTAAGTAGTTCTAAGTTCTAGGGGACTGATGACCATAGTGCTCAGAGCCATTTTTTTTGTCATCGTGTCTGACTGTCTTCTTATTTTTTTTTATTCTGCCTGGGGGCGATGGCAAATCTCTGAAGATGCTTCATGATGATCCTCTCACTACAGTGCACAGAGCTCAAATAAGACTCGCACATATGCAATAGCGAGAGAAGGAGGAGAGAAAGGGATTTTACCGCCAGTTTTAAGTCATCCTATTGGCCTAGATCAACGGGCGGAGGGTGAACTTGATTTTCATTCCTGTAAGCCCACAGTGGATGGGTGATCTTCATTCTCCCGCCACTTTTATGTTGTACAATTGGCCTATAGTAGCGGAACGAAGGGGTTATCTTGACACATGGCAGGTATAAGGCTCCATCACGAGCTAGAATTTAACACACGCAATTGCCACAGAGGTGTGGGCTGTAATTTTGACTTACAAATGGTTCAAATGGCTCTGAGCACTATGGGACTTAACTTCGGAGGTCATCAGTCCCCTAGAACTTAGAACTACTTAAACCTAACTAACCTGAGGACATCACACACATCCATGCCCGAGGCAGGATTCGAACCTGCGACCGTAGCGGTCGCGCGGTTCCAGACTAGAACCACTCGGTCACCCCGGCCGGCCTTTGACTTACATTATCTGTTCCCATACTGGTGCTACGTCAACATGTATAAGCCAAGCCTGGCTGAAAATTAGTATAAAATTCTTGCTTATGAATGAGATAAGCGGAACAAAACATAGTGCCTCCGCCCCTGTAGCAACGTGAGGAGAACTTGCCCCCTACTCCGCAACCACAATCTGCACACACACGATGAACGCCGACTGGGGCACTGCGAGCGCCAGCAGTAACTAATGGCCCCGCATAATAAATAATTTCTGAGATGGATGTTTCTGGGGACATTTTTGTGTTCACCACCACGGCGAACTCGGCCTTCCGAAACCTTGGCCGAGCGCTTGTTTGGCTTCTGAAATGATTAATCACATATTATTAAGCGAGCCATAATTAATTGTTGTTGGTGGGAGATTAGATCGCTAAGACGTATGTTGACGTAGCAATCTCCTGAAGGCAGAAACGTGGGTGCTGTATTTACAGCTTAGGGTAGGAAATAAATATCATACTACGTAAATATGTTACACGGTACAAATCTGAGAATGTTATACGGGTATCAATTGGAGTTGGATGATGTATTATGCACGCCGAGAAACTTGACTGTCAATAATTGTTTCTCAGCGGTGAAAACTCGTGGACAGTCTGCAGAAATAGCTTTCCTCTGCCCATGAATGGTGTTATTAAGCGTAGATAACACAGTATTAATTACTTCCATATTACCAAAGATGATCATAGTGACAGACATGAGATTCACAGATGAATTCTAATCCTCCAGACTGCAGCGCAATAGCGTCATAGGCCTTCTGGACACGCCGTTCATGAGTGTACGTGTCAGCAACTGGTTCGGCATGTACAACGCTTTTCAGAGGTCCTCAGCAAATAAAAAAATCAAAGCAGCTTACGTCTGGTGATCGAGGTGGCCAGGCACATGGATTTCCTCTTGCTATTTTTCGCCTGGAGAAGATGTTGATTCGGCAGTGAGCTAGTGCTCTAACTTGCGCTTGTCGCATTGCCTGTCGTACTGCTAAAGGAACATTCACAAGCAACTGCAATAATTCAACAAACTTTTCTCCATTAAGGCTGTGTGGCGTTACAAATTATCCATTTCGGTGATTGCCAATAATTGCTGCTCAAACATTGATACTACACTGCTGCTGATGTGGCGATTCGACCATTGCGTGAGGATTTTCTTAGGTCACATATGTCGATTATGTGGTTTTATTATGCCACCTCTACAAAAGGTCCCTTCATCAGTGAAGAGTACCGACGACAATAGTCCAATAATACTGCTAGTCAGTTGCAGTGACTGGCATCAGAACGTTTCTCGTGAAGCAAACTGTCCTGCAGATAGTTCTTGCACACGTTGCAGGTGGTAGGAACAGAACCGACTTGCATGTAGCATACGCAAAGTCGTCCTTGTTCCATGCTGGACAGCCACGTGTTTGGAGCAATCACTGTGGTTGGGTCCAGTATCGTGTAGAACCTATTGCTCTCTACCTGGTATGCGAACATCCCGTGATCGCCTAGATTCTTCATCTCTCTCACACAGATACTGCAAAACATACGCAAAGGTTTTGTGCGTTGGTTAGAGCTGAATATCACGTAAGTGATCAGCCCTTGTACTGTTTCCTCGTGCTTGACCGTGTACAAAAATCATTTCAGTTTGCTCCTGGAATGAATAACTCATCATTGTGCTTCTGCTTACATGACTGATATCACACTACCTGCAACAAGGAGGATACTGTTGTTCATCGACGCCATCTACGGAGGCAAATATTCAGCAGCCTCCACTTATAATGAGGCAAATATTCAGCAGCCTCCACTTTCAATGAGGCAAATATTCAGCAGCCTCCACTTTCAATGAGCCCGTAGCACAGCAGAAAGAAATGTATATTGAAAACCCCAATTCTTAAAATCTAAGGTGAAAGGTTTTCTTGTGGCTCACACTTACTATTCTGTTCAAGAGTTCTTTGCAGCATTTGAGAAATTTATTTTGTAATGTGTTATTTAGCCGTAGAGGGTAAGATGGTTTTTTCCTGCTTTATTAATCCTTTAGTTGTTTCTTCATCAAGCTTCTCACAACATTCTGTAAAGTACGAACTGACTCGTTACATGCCCAAGTAGCTTTGGCTCACATGGTCCAACGTAACCTGATAAATAAATAAACGTATCAAATAATAAGCTACCATCGTGTATCAGCATTTCTTCGTTGTGCGCCCCGATAGCTGAGTGGTCAGCCTGACGGATTGCCGTCCTACGGGCCCGGGTTCGAATTTCGCTGGGTTGGGAATTTTCTCCGCTCAGAGACTGGGTGTTGTGCTGTCTTCATCATAATTTCATCCCCATCCGGCGCGCAGGTCGCCCAGTGTGGCGTCGAATGTAATAGCACGTGCACAAAGGCGGTCTGACTTGCTCCGCAAAGGGCCTCCCGGCCAATGACGCCAAACGCTCATTTCCATTTCTTCGTTGCAGAGTCACCCGCCATTTTTGGCCACATGATGATATGAACTCATTCGTTTCTTTTTCCGTCATTTAACATTCATCCTGTACAACGAGGAAATCGTTTCCAGTTTGTGTTCTTTCGTGTTTGCTTGCAGAGCTGCTCTTCGTGACTCACCATTGACAGGATTACGGTCTGATGGTGAATCCACAGGGTCCATGTCGAGAACTTTTATTACTATATGTATTACAATCAAGTGGTTGATTTTGTAAAATCTAAATAGACTTTGGATGTCTGTTACCGAACACAACTGTCTCTAGATCTTGCAAGGCTGCAAATTGGATAACTTTCGGGGTCATTCTTCTGCAGTATCAAAATGGACAGCAAATTTCTGTTGCGAGTATGCACAAAACTGTTTTCACCCTACGACAAGTGTCCCGACAATGGATGTTCTTTATTAGAAATGTTTAGGAGGTACTTTTTTCACTTAAAGACAATTATGATTTATATCGTTATCTTTTATCTTATTTTGTAAATTGCGTGGTAATTTAAATTACTTATTACTATCAGAAACACACTGAAATTAATGTTGAAAATTTTAATTCATTTACAAGTAAAGCGAAGCGAGACTAAGAATCGAGTAATTTTCGCTTGGTTACTTCTCTCGCTGGTTAGTCATTGAGTCGTATTAGCACAATAAGATACAATACACATCGGTGTGTAAACCTTAAGGACGAAAGTAACGTTCGCATGATCCGTCACTGCCAAGTACCATAGTGCGATGAAACTTAGACCAAACGTTCAGAGATCTGTTACAGTATAGCACCAAAGGCAACTGAAAGAAAAACGCAATGACACAAACAGAAATGACACTTTAACCAAAAGACAACAAATTCACCAAGGTCATCATTATTTATGATGGTCCCCAGTCCATTACAAATGGGATATCTACATCTACCTCATACTCCGCAAGCCACCTAATGGTGTGTAGCGGCGGATACTTTCGGTACCACTATCTGATCCCTCCAACCCTGTTCCACTCGCGAATAGCGCGTGGAAAGAATGATTGTCATTAAGCCTCTGTATTGGCTCTTAATTCTCGAATTTTCTCCTCGTGGTCAATACGCGAGATGTATGTGAAGGGAAGTAATATGTTGTCCGACTCCTCTTGAAAAATGTTGTCCCGAAATTTCAATAGTACACTACTGGCCATTAAAATTGCTACACCACGAAGATGACGTGCTACAGACGGGAAATTTAACCAACAGGAACATGATGCTGTGACATGCAAATGATTAGCTTTTCAGAGCATTCACACAAGGTTGGCGCCGGTGGCGACACCTACAACGTGCTGACATGAGGAAAGTTTCCAACCGATTTCTCATACACAAACAGCAGTTGACCGCCGTTGCCTGGTGAAAAGTTGTTGTGATGTCTCGTGTAAGGAGGAGAAATGTGTACCATCACGTTTCCGACGTTGATAAAGGTCGGATTGTAGCCTATCGCGATTGCGGTTTATCGTATCGCGACATTGCTGTTCGCGTTGGTCGAGATCCAATGACTGTTAGCACAATATGGAATCGGTGGGTTCAGGAGGGTAATATGGAACGCCGTGCTGGATCCCAACGGCCTCGTATCACTAGCAGTCGAGATGACAGGCATCTTATCCGCATGGCTCTAACGGATCGTGCAGCCACGTCCTAATCCCTGAGTCAACAGATGGGGACGTTTGCAACACAACAACCATCTTCATTAACAGTTCGACGACGTTTGCAGCAGCACCGACTATCAGCTCGGAGACCATGGTAGCGGTTACCCATGACGCTGCATCACAGACAGGAGCGCCTGCGATGGTGTACTCAACGACGAACCTGGGTGCACGAATGGCATAACGTCATTTTTTCGGATGAATCCAGGTTCTGTTTACAGCATCATGATGGTGGCATCCGTGTTTGGCGACATCGCGGTGAACGCAAATTGGAAGAGTGTATTCGTCATCGCCATACTGGCGTATCACCTGTACGGGCTTTTCTGGATACAGAAAATGTTAGACTGCTGCCCTGGCCAGCACATTCTCCAGATCTCTCACCAATTGAAAACGTCTGGTGAATGGTGGGCGAGCAACTCGCTCGTCACTATACTCCAGTCAGTACTCTTGATGAACTGTGGTGTCGTGTTGAAGCTGCATGGGCAGCTGTACCTGTACACGCCATCCAAGCTCTGTTTGACTCAATGCCCAGGCGTATGAAGGCCGTTATTACGGCCAGAGGTGGTTATTCTGGCTACTGATTTCTTAGGAGCTATGCACCCAAATTGCGTGAAAATGTAATCACATGTCAGTTCTAGTATAATATATTTGTCCAATGAATACCCGTTTATCATCTGCATTTCTTCTTGGTGTAGCAATTTTAATGGCCAGTAGTGTAAATACCTCCGTGATGCACAACACATCTCTTGTAAGATCTGCCAGTGGTATTTGTTAATTTAAAGAGCATTTTCCTACCACGTGTGCTTATGTGCCACGCCCACTTTTCTGTCACCCATTGTCAACCCACCGACTCTCAACTCTAAGCCATATGGAGATGCCATTATTAGCAAAATAGAATGTGTAGGCCATGGTCAAAAACGTTTGGGAACAAGACTGAGAAAACTAACTGTTATATGAGAGGAAAAAAATTAGAAGAAATGGAAAATTGTGGACTGGACGGTATCAGTTAACTGAAACTGAAATAGAAAACTTGGAGGTATACTATGGGCAGGCAGTTATGAGAAATAAAGAAAATCTGGAGGCAATGAAGAGAGATGTTTGGGTCATATTCTTCCATAAGTCCTCTACTGATGATAAGCCATGTCATGGATTGTGTCCATCAGGAGAAAATTCGTGGTGCAAATACGATAAGGCTCAGGCAACTGGAGAATCTTATTCTCAACAGCATTCTTTTCCTGCTGCTGTTATTACAGCAATGTAACCTATTTTTAGAGACTTGGCTCATCATGACCTAAGGAAATGTCTGCATGGGCAGACACAGAACCCACATGAATGTTTCAACAGCATAATTTGGAACTGCCTTCCTAAAACTGTATTTGTAGGCATGCATACAATGAAACTAGGAGTTCATGATGCTGTTATTACATTCAGTTGTGGTAATATTGGAAAGTGTTGGGTACTGAAAAAGCTGGGAATTAATCCTGGTGAAAATATGATCACTAGGGCGCAACATTGCGATAAAATGAGGATAGCGGATGCAGACAGATCTGCATCTAATATGGCCAAGAAAGCAAGGTAAACATCCAGGAAGGTGAAAAAGAAGCTGGAAGACCTGCTAGAGGCCAAAGAAGGGCCATCATATGCAGAAGGACAGTTTTAATTAACTGTAAGTAACAAATTTCAAAAGTTTTTTCTTTAAAGTCAATTTCACGCAAACTAAAATTTTCAGTACATATGCCCCATTATATCAGAAACTATCATAGATAAATGAATGAAATTTTCAGAGACTCTGAATATCATAAAATGCTACCTCTGGTACTACATTCATTAATATTCCTCCATTAGGAAGCTCTCAAAAAAATATTTTCTGCAGAGAAAACTTAATATTTTTGTTAACAAATTTAAAAAAGTATTTCTTAAAAACTGTAAAATGGATAAAGTAGATTTTAGTGCAGTTGACTCTATTAGCATCATGTAACATACAGTAAAAATATTAAGGTCCTACATCAAATAGTTTTTTTCATAAATGGGTCAAATACTTGCCTAAATTTAGATAGGTTAGATAGGCAGGTTGTGGTCCCCTTAAATCCCTTCGATCACGTGTGGGATGCGTTGGGAGAAGTACTGAAGCACATCCACATGCATCAACGACCGTCCAGCAGTTGTCAACTGCGCTGGAGGAATGGAGAGCTCTACCACGAGAACTCCTTACCGACCTTGTGGGCAACATGGCAGCACGTTGCAGAGCATCTATTATCGTCCGTCGTGATCACATGCCCTATTAAAAACCGCGTCCGGGAGTTTCTCATGGATCGCGCTGACTTCAGTGTAATTATTGGGCTTGAAGGAAAGTGTCGTTTCTATTCTTCTCATTGCATATTGCTTTCAGTTACCTTCTTTACTGTACTGCAGCAGTTCTTTCTGCATGTGGTCCAAGTTACAGGGAGATACGTTACTTGGCAGTGACACATCATGCGACAGTTACTTTCGCCCTAAAATTTTGCAGGCCATTCAGGAATTCACTGACAGTCACAGGTTATATCCCGATACGTGGAATGATACTGTCGTTCTTCAAGTTTCAGCTAACAGGAACATAAATACACTAACGGAAATGGAGTGTGGTCACTGAGCAGCGTGCAGCTCGCGTTGGTGCCGTTCATAGGTTGGCATCGTGTAGTAGGGATAGTGGCGTCTCGTTTTCGTCTTCTGTTTAGTAGCGCCACTACATTTGCTAGTGTTGTCTGTCCGTGAGAGGCAGCAGCAGCGTTTATCTATATCTAGTATTCGTACTATCTTTGGAAGGACGTGAAGTGTTTTCCGTGTCGGGTGTTACTGTAGTTTGGTTTGGGACAGAGCAGCAGAGAGGTCCGGCAGCTCGAGGACATGCCGGGTTTGCTGGCAGCACGCAGGCACTGCCGGATCGAGGGGCTGTAGTTGCGAGGGATACAACCTCGTTGTTCACCGGACCCAGGACGTTGAGTTGAATGATCATTAATCCAGTAGTGAAACCTCCACTGTTTTGTGATCACGCCTTTTGTTCGAGCGTTGCTGGTTGCAGGGTCGCCATGAGACGAACAGCAGCAAGTGGAGCGTGTCGAGTTAGCGGAATCTATTAGCCATGTTCTACTGCCTGTTATTAGTTTTTGAATTCTGTGTTATTATTGGTGATGTGCAACCAGAATTATTTTACTGCCTAGTGGCTGCTAACGCCCCAGTTACCTGTCCTGGAGGTTAGCGTATTTTTGCGACAGTGTACTTTTCCTCGTCTTGCGGATGCTGTCCGACATGACGTGTAGTTCGATAGCCTTCTTGATTGCGGTGTGGATTGTGGTTTCTTTTGTCTACCTTGGTTGCAGTGGTTCCTTCTGCCTTTCGATGTTTTAAACACTGGATTCTGAAGATGCAGTGCTGTCTGTCACTTCGTCTGCACTTGAATTATTCCGTCGTTGTACTGGTTATCACATGTTAGGTGGATTTGCTAAGAGGACTGATCAGCGTTTAAACTGTTTCTAGTTCGAGCTGCCATCCTGTTAGGTGAGCACAACTCTTGGCTGCCTGCCTCCCCACTCACATAGCTGTAGGAACTTTTCTCAGGTCGATCCTTGGAGCACTGTCTGTGGATCACTCCCTTCTTTATTTTGTCTGATTGTGTCAATTCTTTAAAAATAATATTTTGTTTAAATTATTCCTATTGCTTGTGGCCTTCAGCCGAAAAATAATTTGAATTGTTCTTGATAAGGCCTTCAGCCGTCAGTGTAGCTTGTGTTATTGTCAATCTTTTTGAAATGATTGTTTTAAAATTATTTTGGTATTTTCAACGTGTAGTTGTCATCCTCATTTGTAATTCAGGCCTTCAGCCGCTAATTGTTCTGCAGTATCGCTCGTGGCCTTCAGCTGACAAATAATTTCCAATTCTTTCTTAATAAGGCCTTCAACCCTCAGTGTAGCTTGTGTTACAGTCAATTTTTTTTAAAATGATTGTTTTAAAAAAATTATTTCCTTAAATAAAGTGTATGTGTTTACTGTACAAACAACGGTTACTGGTTAGGGGCCGTTCACAACTTTTCCTGCTTTCCCTAATACCCACGTATCAATCACCTTGGCGAATGCTACCAAACTTGTACTCTAGTATTTCCATGGATTTAGGATGATTTGATTAAACGTTTATCCTTATGCGGGTTTATTTTCAGTCCAGAGAAAACCTATGCCCAAACATAAAGAATGGCGCGAGTACACGTTGTGTACTGGGTGTATCTATCGTTTGTGGATCGTTGGAGGCCCATAGGACGTACAGTTGCACTTATCGCTAAATACACTCCTGGAAATGGAAAAAAGAACACATTGACACCGGTGTGTCAGACCCACCATACTTGCTCCGGACACTGCGAGAGGGCTGTACAAGCAATGATCACACGCACGGCACAGCGGACACACCAGGAACCGCGGTGTTGGCCGTCGAATGGCGCTAGCTGCGCAGCATTTGTGCACCGCCGCCGTCAGTGTCAGCCAGTTTGCCGTGGCATACGGAGCTCCATCGCAGTCTTTAACACTGGTAGCATGCCGCGACAGCGTGGACGTGAACCGTATGTGCAGTTGACGGACTTTGAGCGAGGGCGTATAGTGGGCATGCGGGAGGCCGGGTGGACGTACCGCCGAATTGCTCAACACGTGGGGCGTGAGGTCTCCACAGTACATCGATGTTGTCGCTAGTGGTCGGCGGAAGGTGCACGTGCCCGTCGACCTGGGACCGGACCGCAGCGACGCACGGATGCACGCCAAGACCGTAGGATCCTACGCAGTGCCGTAGGGGACCGCACCGCCACTTCCCAGCAAATTAGGGACACTGTTGCTCCTGGGGTATCGGCGAGGACCATTCGCAACCGTCTCCATGAAGCTGGGCTACGGTCCCGCACACCGTTAGGCCGTCTTCCGCTCACGCCCCAACATCGTGCAGCCCACCTCCAGTGGTGTCGCGACAGGCGTGAATGGAGGGACGAATGGAGACGTGTCGTCTTCAGCGGTGAGAGTCGCTTCTGCCTTGGTGCCAATGATGGTCGTATGCGTGTTTGGCGCCGTGCAGGTGAGCGCCACAATCAGGACTGCATACGACCGAGGCACACAGGGCCAACACCCGGCATCATGGTGTGGGGAGCGATCTCCTACACTGGCCGTACACCACTGGTGATCGTCGAGGGGACACTGAATAGTACACGGTACATCCAAACCGTCATCGAACCCATCGTTCTACCATTCCTAGACCGTCAAGGGAACTTGCTGTTCCAACAGGTCAATGCACGTCCGCATGTATCCCGTGCCACCCAACGTGCTCTAGAAGGTGTAAGTCAACTACCCTGGCCAGCAAGATCTCCGGACCTGTCCCCCATTGAGCATGTTTGGGACTGAATGAAGCGTCGTCTCACGCGGTCTGCACGTCCAGCACGAACGCTGGTCCAACTGAGGCGCCAGGTGGAAATGGCATGGCAAGCCGTTCCACAGGACTACATCCAGCATCTCTACGATCGTCTCCATGGGAGAATAGCAGCCTGCATTGCTGCGAAAGGTGGATATACACTGTACTAGTGCCGACATTGTGCATGCTCTGTTGCCTGTGTCTATGTGCCTGTGGTTCTGTCAGTGTGATCATGTGATGTATCTGACCCCAGGAATGTGTCAATAAAGTTTCCCCTTCCTGGGACAATGAATTCACGGTGTTCTTATTTCAATTTCCAGGAGTGTATTTGACAACAGGGACACGGGAGAATCATGTCGACACATCGCACGGACAGTTGTGGAGGGGCTGCGGAGCAACTGGTGACTGGGTTGCGTCGGTACAGCAGTGTGGCGAGGAGAACACGCACGGGCCCCTACAGAAACTCAACACCACAACAAGATAGGGTGGTCGTTCAAATGACTCTGACGAATAGACAGATGACAGAAGTTGAAGTCCGGGCAGAGTTTACGGGTACTGTGTAATAATCACGAACCGGCGGTAACAGATTACTGGCAGGTGAGTTGAGGTCTCTAGTTGGTATTCATCGTTTACCGATGACACCGTACGACAGCCAACAGAGACTAACATAGTGTAGAACCAGAGTCAAGAGAAACGTTGAGTGGCATTCAATGAAGTTCAGTGAAGAAATTCTCTCCCAATATATTTTCATAAGTTGGCGCCCACAGCTCGCAAATGGTTGAAGAACGTCATGATTATTACCAAGAGCTACTGTTTCGGACCACAGACCGTCGCCAGGGTCATAAAAGCATTTACATCATACTAGACTTATAAAATATTTGGCTCCAGATAACGAAATCCGTGAAGTTGTCAGATAAAACACATGCTGTGGTTGAAGCCCACCACAAGACAACCAGACTGACAATGTGGTTTCCACAGTAGTGGGATGATGTGTTTTATTTGACGACTTCATAGCTTTCATTTTCCGACGCTAATAATTTTATAACGCTTAGTATGATCTTTAAATGCTTTTAAGAAACTCATGGTCTGTGGACCGAAACTAGATGTTAAAAAAAGGCATTTTATCGGCAGCTCTTGCCGGTACTTATGAACTCCGTCCGACCAGGCATTGGAAGGTCCAACGGTATCGACCGGCCGCCGTGTCATCCTCGACCCATAGGCGTTACTCGAGGCGGATATGAAGGGGCATGTGGTCAGCACACCGCTCTCCCGGCCGTATGTGAGTTTACTGGACCGGAGCTGCTACTTCTCACTCAAGTAGCTCCTCAGTTTGCCCCACAAGCGCTGATTGCACCCCCCTTGTCAACAGCGCTCGGCAGACCGGATGGTCACCCATCCAAGTGCTAGCCCAGTCAGACAGCGCTTAACTACGGTGATCTGACGGGAACCGGTGTTACCACTGCGGCAAGGCCGGTCGCACTGGTATTCATGACGTTCTTAAAAATTTTCTCTTCTGTTTCTGGAGACCAGTTCAACGCCAGTGTGTCCATAGACGACATGGTGAAAGGCCACAGAAAGTAGCGATTGTAGAGACTAGTACTTTTACAACTCGTGGATTCATAGTTTGGATAGCTATTGGATATGACAACAGACGGATTTGATTATAGTTGAAGGCAAGCTGAATGCTTGCAAGTATGTGAGAGGAATGGGAAATTTTGGCGTAATACAATTCATGATCATGGAACTCGACACTGCAATTCACAGCACAAAACTCCTTGACGAAAGTATAAATTTGTGACTAGCCTGCCGGGTACTCTGATTTGTCAGCCATAGAGCACGTCTGGGATGTAATGCTAAGACTTACTTTCATACCGGCCTACAGCCAACAAACTTCATAAAGTCGCACAGCATGTCACTGGAGCATGGCGAGAAATTTCTCAAGATAATGTTCGGAGAGTATTCAGCTCCATGCCACAACGTATAAAAGAATGTATATGTGCCACTCCGAGTCACAACTCAAACTAACGATAATGAACAACAGTTCCGAGCGAAAAGAAAATATTATTATGTACCCGTTGTGTGATGAACATCTGCACGAAGTTGCATCACTTTCTACTTCCGTCCGTGCAGGATCAACAGCGCATAAGGAATGAGATTTTGTCGACGAGTGTTACTACGTAAACATTATCAAGTTTTTGTGGGTAAGGTTGTATCACCCGCCCGGTCGGCCGTGCGGTCTAACGCACGGCATTCCGGGCCGGGAGGAGCGCCTGGTCCCCGGCACGAATCCACCCGGCGGATTTGTGTCGAGGTCCGCTTGTAAGTAGGCTGTTTAGGTTTTTATATTGGTAACGCCACGTAGCGCTCTGTATGAAAATCACTGGCTATGCTGTGTTCAGCCTGTGGCTGAATGGCATTGTTGTAATATTCGCCATTGTAGTGTTGGGCAGTTGGCTGTTAACAGTGCGTAGCGTTGCACAGTTGGAGGTGAGCCGCCAGCAGTGCTGGGTGTGGGGAGAGAGATGGCGGAATTTTGAGAGCGGACGATCTGGGCGTGTGTCCATCAGAAAGAGTAAATTTGTAATATTGGATATCATGGACTGCTATATATATATTATGACTTTTGAACACTATTAAGGTAAATACATTGTTTGTTCTCTATCAAAGTCTTTCATTTACTAACTATGCCTATCAGTAGTTAGTGCCTTCAGTAGTTAGAATCTTTTATTTAGCTGGCAGTTGTGGCGCTCGCTGTATTGCAGTAGTTCGAGTAGCGAAGATTTTTGTGAGGTAAGTGATTTGTAAAAGGAATAGGTTATTGTTAGTCAGGACGATTCTTTTGTAGGGATTATTGAAAGTCAGATTGCGTTGCGCTAAAAAATATTGTGTGTCAGTTTAGTGTTGATTAGAATAGGTAAAGAGCGAAATGTCTGAGTACGTTCAGTTCTGCTCAGCTGTTTGAAAATCAAATAACGTAAGGGGTTTACCAGCACAGTCATTTATAAGTTTTCTAAGGGGACGTTTCACGGTGAACCGGTCAGTCTGTGTATGGTTTTTAGGCGGTTTTCCATCTGCCTCGGCGAATGGGGGCTGGTTCCCCTTATTCCGCCTCAGTTACACTTTGTCGACGATTGCTGCGCAAACAAGTTCTCCACGCACGCGTACACCACCATTACTCTACCACGCAAACATAGGGGTTACACTCGTCTGGTGTGAGACGTTCGCTGGGGGGTCCACCGCGGGCCGCACCGCACAGTAACCCTGGGTCCGGCGGTGTGGGGTGGTGGAGGGGTAAAGTGGACTGCGGTAGTCGTCGTGGGGTTGCGGACCACTGCAGCTGCGGCGGGGACGGAGCCTCTCTGTCGTTTCTAGGTCCCCGGTTAAAATACAATACAAGGTTGTATCGATGCCGCATTAGATATTTGGAGCGCCTTTAATCGCGCCAGCGATAGCGCCGCTGCAAGACGTGTGGCTGTTTGAGTGAGGCGGCTGCGTGCTCTGCAGTGGCGGCACGTCATGCCGCGACGTATTGACCACTTGTTGCCGCGCTAACCAGCCTCATGCATGTTTAATGCCGCCACAAGCCTCCACAGTCTTCTCTCGGAGCCAGATGATATCGCAGTTTGGTACCACGATTCGTGCTGGCGTGGCAACTAAAGCGTTATGTAGAGTCACTTAGGCAATGGTTCCTCCAGATTAAACAGTAGTGGTACACATTATTTCTTCTCATCCGCGTGTTTTGAAGAAGATTCGGGCGTAATGCAGCTCACAATTGCAACTGTTTATAGTAATATCTTATACTTGAAGGCAAAAGAAGAGGTCGAGGCACATAGGTTTTGTTCTTCGCTTTGGCCTGAAAGGGTGAACCATCCACTTCCAGTACTCCATGTGGCAACGTCAAGACTGAAATTAACTCGACATCCACGGAAAAAAAAAAATCGGTCCATTCAATATTACACTTTGTGCAGTTCCATTTGTGCCAAATTTATTGTCAAGGCTTGTTATGTGTTTGTAGACTGGCATGCGATGGCGACGTTGACGATACACACGTCAACGAGGCATAGTGCTTCAATGCTGTTGCAGATATAGCTCACAGCGGAATGATTCCGCTGGTCTGCGTTGGCCGCTTTAATACTGAGCGTATGACCTCGATTACATAAGAGCGCTGATAACGGACTTAGCCGCTGCGATGGACGTTGTCCCGTACGCGTGCTCTTGTCGCACTAGCTGTCGAGCCGGCCCAAGCGGGTTGCATCATGCAGCCTCGCAGGCGCTCAGCGGCCAACGGGGCACTATGTTTTCGATTTTTTTCAATTTGTTGCATCCTTGAGCCCCCGTTCACCAAATGTAGGTCTAGCGATTGGTGGCTGACGCTACAGATCAGACTTTATTAATAATTATAGTACAGGGTTACATCACCAGTTAGAGTTACATTCTCAGCAAGTCCTTTCATCCATACATGTATTTCTTCATCATTGCTAACTTTACGACAGGAGCGGGTATACAATACAAAGGGCATATTACTATACACATAACTAGGTCTAGATTGTATGTGTGTGTGTGAAATATTATGGGACTTAACTGCTAAGGTCATCAGTCCCTAACCTTACACACTACTTAACCTAAATTATCCTAAGGACAAACACACACACACCCGTGCCCGAGGGAGGACTCGAACCCCTGCCGGGACCAGCCGCACAGTCCATGACTGCAGCGCCTAAGACCGCTCGGCTAATCCCGGGCGGCCCAGGCTTATCTTCTGATGAGGCACACACGGGACTTGTACCCAGCATCACGGCACAAACATAGTTGTGTAACTTCCGCGTGCCCCATTTGAAGATGAGCCTGAAAAGGCTCGGAAGCTAGCTTCTGGAATAAACAGATCCAAATTAACATTATAAATGCGAAAGTAACTCTGTCTGTTACGCGCTCACGACTAAGCCGTTGAGAAGATTTCGATAAAATTTGGCATGGAGCTAGTTTGAACGCTGGGGTAGAACATAGGCTACTTTAGAAAGTTTGCAGCACAACATAGTTACTGATTCGAAGCATATAACGCGAATTATTGCACAATGATTACTCTGTGAGTAAGCTATTTACTCTTTGACTTTTGAATTTTATCATATTTGTAAAAGTGCTTTTATAGTTTGATGTGCCGCGCTGGATTAGGAGAGCGGTCTAAGGCGGTTCAGTCATGGACTGTGCGGCTGGTCCCAGCGGAGGTTCGAGTCCTCCCTCGGGCATAGGTGCGTGTGTTTGTTCTTAGAATAATTTAGGTTAAGTAGTGTGTAAGCCTAGGGACTGATGACCTTAGCAGTTAAGTCCCATAAGATTTCACACACATTTGAACATTTCTATAGTTTGATGTATTCTACATAATACAATGTACCTTAATTAATACTATGTTTATACAGTCCTCTACATGTTTAATTCATACATCCATAGTAATATCAATCACAAGCCATTACAGTTTAGTCCCTCGTCGGAGATTCGAGTCCTCCCTCGGGTATGGGTGTGTGTGTCGTCCTTAGCGTAAGTTAGTTTAAGTTAGATTAAGTAGTGTGTAGGCCTAGGGACCGATGACCTCAGCAGTTTGGTCCCATAAGGCCTTACCAAAAATTTCCAATTTTTTACAATTTAGTCGCTGTCACTTCCGTGAAGAGCTCGTTGTCATGGGTTCACGTGTTCGATTCCCACACGGGTCGGTTTCTTTCTGCTCAGGTCTGGATGTGTGCGTTGTCCTGATCGGTCGTCATTTTATCATCATCGACGTACAAGTCACCGAAGTGGCATTATATAAAAAGACTTGTACTAAGCTCCCGAACATCCCAACCGGCGTCTTCCGGCCAGTAAAGCCATAAGCATATTTTATTTCATTTTACTGGTACGCGAGCGCAGCCGTGGATAACAGCTGGAACACAATGCTTACACAATCCTTAACAACTTTCGAAAGCTTCTATTCTCGTCTTGTCCAAACTATTTATCGTCCATGTTTCACTTCCATACATGGCTACACTCCACACAAATACTTTCAGAAACGACTTCCTGACACTTAAATCTATACTCGATGTTAACAAATTTCTCTTCTTTAGAAACGCTTTCCTTGCCATTGCCAGTCTACGTCTTATATCTTCTCTACTTCGACCATCATCAGTTATTTTGCTCCCCAAATAGCAAAACTCCTTTACTACTTTAAGTATCTCATTTCCTAATCTAATTCCCTCAGCATCACCCGACTTAATTCGACTACATTCCGTTATCCTCGTTTTGCTTTTTTTTGATGTTCATCTTATACCTTCCTTTCAAGACACTGTCCATTCCGTTAAACTGCTCTTCCAAGTTCTTTGCTGTCTCTGATAGAATTACAATGTCATCAGCGAACCTCAAAGTTTTTATTTCTTCTCCATGGATTTTAATATCTACGCCGAATTTTTCTTTTGTTTCCTTTACTGCTTGCTCAATATACAGATTGAATAACATCGGGGACAGGCTACAACCCTGTCTCACTCCCTTCCCAGCCACTGCTTCCCTTTCATGCCCCTCGGCTCTTATAACTGCCATCTGGTTTCTGCACAAATTGTAAATAGCCTTTCGCTCCCTGTATTTTACCCCTGCCACCTTTAGAATTTGAAAGAGAGTATTCCAGTCAACATTCTCAAAAGCTTTCTCTAAGTCTACAAATGCTAGAAACGTAGGTTTGCCTTTCCTCAATCTTTCTCTAAGATAAGTCGTAAGGTCAGTATTGCCTCTCGTGTTCCAATATTTCTACGGAATCCAAACTGATCTTCCCCGAGGTCGACTTCTACCAGTTTTTCCATTCGTCTGTAAAGAATTCGTGTTAGTACTTTGCAGTCGTGACTTATTAAACTGATGGTTCGGTAATTTTCACATCTGTCAACACCTGCTTTCTTTGGTATTGGAATTATTATATTCTTCTTGAAGTCTGAGGGTATTTCGCCTGTCTCATACATCTTGCTTACCAGATGGTAGAGTTTTGTCAGGCCTGGCTCTCCCAAGGTCGTCAGTAGTTCTAATGGTATGTTGTCTACTCCTGGGGCCTTGTTTCGACTCAGGTCTTTTAGTGCTCTGTCAAACTCTTCACGCAGTATCATATCTCTCATTTCATCTTCATCTACATCATCTTCCATTTTCATAAATTGTCCTCAAGTACTTCAGTTCTTCATGTATACATGGTTATTTCTAAACACCCTGGCGACAGACAAATTTATCGCAAGGGGAGACCAGTTTGTTGATAACGTCATTGTAGAATTTTTGACTTTGTTGAATGAACTGCAACCTTACCTCTGCATGCAGTGCTTCATCACTATCAAAGCGAAGTCCTCGAACGTGTTCTTTACGTTTTGGAAACGATAAAAATCGGACGGGGCTACGACGGGACCGTATGATTGATGACAGTGAACCCAGGGCGTCGGTTTGTAGCAGATTTCGCAGCACTCGTGTGTGGTCTGGCCTTGAAGGAGACGGTGCTCCACATGTAGACACTCTTGTAATTCGAAAAGCGATTACAGCACGCTGTTTCTCACGCGCCGACGTTGTCACGTTACCCACCACCATGTTACATGCTACAATTCGGAGGCCTATAGCGATAGGGGCTGCAAACAACTAGACACGTAGGATAAAGCTGTAGAATGATAATAACATTGTTTTATTTAAAAATCTGTAAGACTTTTCACCTTAAAAATTCGGAGGCATTTCTTTTCAGCACGCCCTCGAGCGTTCAAGGAGCTCTACAACTACGATAATGGGTAAGCTTAACCTGCAGGTACTATAACAGACATTTTATTGATAAATAATGTGCTACTATCCTTTACAGAATTATCTGTCAAGAGCCATTCATGTTTACAGAAAATAGTTCAACAATAATAGTCATTTTTTTCCTCTTGTTGACCAACTAGGATCACATAACAACTTCAGTTCCTCTTCTTCCATTCTTTGTTGTTTCGTATTTTTCTATCTCTATCTTTACGTTCTCCACTTTTTATTTTTATTTTCTTCTGCCGACTTTGTTTCCAAATTCTTATTTTTTGTGCCAAGTCTCCAAAATTTAGTATTTTATTTTTAAGAAAATTTCTTCGTGTTGTTTCCCATTTTTGGGTATTTTTTTCTTTCTTGTTTTGTCTTATTTCTGTAATCACGAGTATTGTTGATTTCTTTTTCCACAAATATAGTGATGTTTGTTTCGTTAGCCTGTTCTCATTCATTCGCTAGTGGTGCCCAAAGTAAATTAATCTTCCCTTTATCGTTATTTCTGATATTTTCTGTATTATTTTGCTAAAGCTTCTTATTACATTTTATTTTCCAACCATCTGTTGTTTATATTGCACACATTATTTTTCTAATAATTCCTCTTTCAAGTAACTCTATTCTGTTCATTTGTGTATCTGTATTATGATTATTACTGTTGTTATTACGTGCGATTCGACCATATGGTTCAGTTTCCTGAATTTAAATGCACCTCTCAGTCTCTCAGTTTTTCTGTGTGACTTCTCTTTCTTTCTTTTTTCAGTCCATTTTATTCTGTTTCTTTCCTCCGCAGTTTCGTCCTCTGACTGTACTTCCCATCTGTCATTTTTCTTATCTTTACGTGAATCTATCCTAAACTCATGAGAGTTTTGTCTTTGAATGTCGCTGAATCCAGCGTATACTCTTAAGTCACTTCGTGCATGTTAAAAATTTGTCGACAAGTCTTGCTCCTGTCTTTAGATGTGTCCATAAGATTTCAATCTTCTTTTCCGTATGTTTGAAACGAGGTTAGATGATTTTCCTGTAATTTTTCTGAGTTTTAATTTGCATCTGCGCTATTGTCATTACCTACCATAAAACAAACGGTCAAACTTTTAAATTTGTTCTTGGGTGGAATCCGGCTTTAACAAACGCTCTATTGTCTTTCCTCATGCAGACATGTGTCGCTGAAGTTACAGAATCATAGTGGCTTTTTATGTTCAACGTGCTTGTTGTTTTCTGTTTTTTTTTTTCTTTTTTGCAGCTGTTATTCTTCCACAGTTTGTCGTTCTTTCTGGTTTCCCCTTTATCTCCACTGTGAAAAAAATGCACTCTTTAAAGTTTCTCTGTCACTGTTTACAAAGTTTGTAAATAGTGACAATGGAACCTTAAGACATGCAGTTTTTCACAAGAACTCCATTCTTTCCTGTAAGAAGTCCCGCATCCTTAAACACTTCACATATTCGGATTCAGCTGGAGCAGGGTCGTACACACAGTAACGCGATGTCATGAACCGTTATTGATAGCAGCCAGGTGTTATCTACTTACTGAGAAAGTGATTCGCTGACGACATTACACGTCAATTATAGGGTAGTAAATGAACTTCAACACCCGCTCGCACACACGAACATACACACACGCAACACGCTTGCTCGCACATGAAAGAGAAGCAGGGAGAGAGAGAGAGAGAGAGAGAGAGAGAGAGAGAGAGAGAGAGAGAGAGAGAGAGAAGGCGTTCTGCCTCAACTTGACAAAAGATTCCAAAAAGACTGTTGAAATAAAGTTCCTAAAGGGAACACAGGAAGGTGAGATTTGTGCTTTTTTTTTTAAAAAAAATCCAATTACATTTCTGATGAAACTGATCCTTAGTTATTTTACCTGCTTGATATATTGAAACTGGTGCTGCTCAATACCAGATTGGTGTCGTGGTTCAGTGATCGCTAAACGTTCATGATACGGTGGTCACTTTGTCTCTTGTAAGTAAATGGGATAAGTTACTACTGATCACTGAATTACATTTCTATAATACTATAAATTAAACATCGGAAACATAATTTACATTATGCGTCTGGGGGAAAGATTACACGCGACCGCAAAGACAACTCTGCTGCTTCAGACACCGGTCATGTATCCGAGCGGGAGAATATAAACTGGGTCGTGGCTATGAAGTACTAGAAGAACGAATTATTTGTTGTATCAACATGTGAAAGCTCCACAAATCGGGAATTCGTGTCGGAACATCAAATGTTCTGAACCGGCTCTTATGTTTCGTTCTCCAGAACATTCGTATCTTACCTGTGACTCTTCTTATAGCAATATGGCTAGAGATTCTGAAATAAGGAATAAGATCAATTATTATTGCTTTTTCTCGTCTTAAGCTCACTGCAGTTTAAAAGCGTTTTTCAGTGTAAGTGTTTCGATTTTACTTTTTAAGCACCTTCAGTGGTTATTCTGGAAACATGATATATGTAATAAGTTTCTTCATTTTGCTACATAGGGACTTCAGAAAGAAAGTTACTCATGTCGTCCCACGCAAAGGCCATTTCGCAACAAGTGTGACGCACTGTTAGGAGAGTTCAAGTTCCAGGTTTACTGCAGATTCAGTTCTGCTGCGGTACGGGCAACACGTACATCACAGGGTGGGAGAGAAATGACGAGGTAACTAGAAACGTACTTCTCAGTTGACAATTGAAGGACACGGGATAGTACGATTGTTGTTGTCAAAACGTCTAAATTGCACACAGTGTCGCCGTGAAATCCTTGTGATACGAGGTGCGGTCAATAAATAATGCAACACGTTTTTCTTGGCCAGTTTTGGTTAAAATATGTGGAATTTATTGTGGGACAGCGTGGAATATTCCCGCTTCGGTAATTTCCAAGAATGGTTGCCTATCGAAGTCGCTGAGTCCAAACGATACACATCGTACGTGCGATCGTAAATCGATCATGCAACTCGGGTGGCGGGCGTTATGAGTATGTTTACAGTGGTCACTACAGCAATGACAAAATAAGAGCGTTACAAAAATACTTGCAATTACTTGTCGTCGGTGTTGTTGTCATGTAAAAGTCTATTACGGTGGTCTGGATGGATAATTTGGAAGAATCGAACCACGTTTTCTTCCTGATGCTCGTTTGTTTTCCGCACTGTCCACAATGAAATTGTAACGGTATTTCGGCATCGAAACTGTTCTTACGAAGTTTTACACACTTCGCACCACCACAGTCTACACCAATCCCTTCTTACCTCATCTGGGCCGGCCAGGGTGGCCGTGCGGTTCTAGGCGCTACAGTCTGGAACTGCGTGACCGCTACGGTCGCAGGTTCGAATCCTGCCTCGGGCATGGATGTGTGTGATGTCCTTAGGTTAGTTAGGTTTAAGTAGTTCTAAGTTCTAGGGGACTGATGACCACAGATGTTAAGTCCCATAGTGCTCGGAGCCATTTTACCTCATCTGGCAGAACTCATATTTGCGACAAAAAGTCAAACAATTTTCTACGCTGGATAAACATGGAATTAGATTTGTCCATGTGGGAGAATCCGGGGAAGAAACATCAACGACACCAGACATCCCACTCACTAACGACATAAATCGTTTGGGTTTCCCTAGCAACTCATAAATAATTCGTGGAGGTATGTAATTTAGAGCAACAACGGGATCAACGGGAATCAGATAAAAATGACGATCACAAATAATTGACCACAATGCCCGCCACCGGAGTCGCATGATTGATTTACGATCGCACATTCGATATGTATCGTTTGGACCCAGCGACTTCGATAGGCAATCATTCTTGGAAATTACCCCGTTTCAATCCCTATAGTTTCAGTAGGTGCTTGTAGTAGGTCTACGGAGACCTGGCGGTGAATAAAAGCACGGTGAGCCATTGGGTGAGTGTCACTATCGCAACAAGATCGCGAAAACCTATCCGATCTCTCGCGTGCCGGCGGGACGCATACAGCTGTGACTCCTGCAACGTTGGAACGTGGGGACACTCTCATTCGAGGTGATCGACAGATCACTATCAAACACCTCGCTGCTCAACTACGCGTCTCTGTTGGTGGTACTGACAGATTCGTCCATTAGTTGGGGTACTCCAAGGCATTTGCCCGCTGCATTCCTCGTTGCCTAACAGAATACCATCAAGAGCAACGAAGGAGCATCTGTACGGCATTGTTGCGCGATACGATGCCGATCGTGACAATTTTCGATGCAATTATTGATGCAACGTGACGTTGGCTCCAAAGTTGACCATGTGGGCATACAGACCCCCCCCCCCCTCGTAAAGTGGCGTAAGGCCGTCGCATTGAACGGTTATTATGTTGAAAAAGAATGGTGAATAATATGATGTACTGTGTAAAACCGACCTGCTTTCAGAAAAAGTGTTGCATTATTTACTGAAGGTCCCTCGTGTGTGGACCAGTTACAAAGTCACGTCCAGTCGCAGAGAAACGGTGTCAACAGTCGGACAAGGGCGCTTAGACGGGGGTGATACTGATATGGAAGTCCACATCGTGCACCGTGTCACTTCCATCTTTTTGGCATTCTGATACAGCATCTGCGGGGGACATATATCGGAGATATTCCAACGTTGAGAACTTTCACCCAGTGATTGTCGAATGGCTCAGTGACCAAGCAGCGAATTTCTATCGTCGAGGAATTAAATCAGTGGTTGCACGTTGTGACCACTGTTTACAGAAACATCTCATTTTGCAGCATAGTTCAGCATCAATAAAAGTTACTAGGCCTGCCATAATAATGTGCCACTTATATTCTGAAGACCCTTCGTAATTACAAATTAAAAACAGTTTCATTATAAATTTCTTTACTATTACTCTCCACTGCTTTTCCCCTAGATGTTAGTGGAGGTTAAAGTCGAAAAAATCTGGTTGGACATTAACTTTCCGTGATGTTTCGGCTTTTAAACACGCGCCTTTTCTTTTTATCCATTTTCATTTTTTGCACCTCACTTTTGAAAACTGCAACAGAATACCATCAAGAGCAACGAAGGAGCATCTGTACGGAATTGTTGCGCGTTACGAGGCTGATCGTGACAATTTTTGGTGCAATTATTGATGTAACACGACGTTGGCACCGAAGCTGACTATGTGGGCATACAGACCCCCCTCCCCCCCCCCCCCCCTGGCAATGTGGCGTAAGTTCGTCACATGATATTCTAAGAGTTACGTGTTTCCCACTCAACATGATGTTTCTTTGGTCATTTGCTTCTCGAGAAGGTTGTGAGTATTACCAAACTTGTAAATATATATTCTTTGTTCATGTTTGGATTCAGTGGAATAAACACTTTTTAATGTATAAATAGCAAACGTAGAAACATTATGTGTACTATGTTTCCAGAATTGCCTCAGAAGATGCTTTTAAGTACCCTGTACGAGCATAACGAGGCCAGTTGTAAATACTCTTTAACTGCAGTAAGTTGAAAGCGGGATAAACAATAATAGCTTACATGTAACCACCGCTGCGGAAGACGACCATGTAAACAAAAATTAAGAAATTTGGTTTTGGATAAGTACACGAGGGCTAAGATTTTTCTTGGTGTATCGATTCATATTTGTGCTTTTTCAAATTCTTTCCTGTGCTTACTGCATACAACCAGTATTTTTTCAATAATAGCTCTTTAAAATGTTAGTACACTAATCTGAAGCTTACTAAGGTTCGCAATGAAACGCCTCATAGGAAAGGCAGAAGATTCGTTAAATATGTAGTTCAAAAGTGGTTCGCGAGAATGAGAGAGACAGAGAGAGAGAGAGAGAGAGAGAGAGAGAGAGAGAGAGAGAGAGAGAGGAGGAGGAGGAGGACGAGGAAATAATTTCAGTTCTATTCCTAATTACGTATCACATAATTACTGGAGAAGGAACTTCGACTTTATTACAGCAAATGTCTGCAGAAGGTGTATTTAAACACACCTGAGGGCTTGTAACATTATTATCTACATTACCTATAGTGGTCTTACTTAACTTACTCGTCTATCTTTACCTAGTGTGACTTCTGTATAACTTCTGTAACATCGATGTAAATGTTTTATTCATCGTTTATGATAATTTATGTAATAGTAATTTATCTATGAATGTAATTTCAACGTAATGTGCTGTAAAAGAATGTGTTATATTTTACTGGTTCATGCGTAGGGAAAGTAGGTTCGCAATCTATAAAACTAGGAGGGAAGTCCCTCCGCAAAGGAACTACACTGAAGAGCCATAGAAACTGGTACACCTGCCTAATATCGTGTAGGACTCCCGCGAGCACGCTGAAGTGCCGCAACACGACGTAGCATGGACTGGGCTAATGTCTGAAGCTGTGCTCTGGAGGGGGGGGGGGGGGGGGGGGGGGGGGAGGAATTGACACCATGAATCCTGCAGGGCTGTTCATAAATGTGTGGAGCCCTCTTCTGAGCAGCAGGTTGCAAGGCATCCTAGATGCGCTCAATGATGTTCATGTCTGGGAAGTTTGGTGGCCAGAGGAAGTGTTTAAACTCAGAAGAGTGTTCCTGCAGCCACTCTGTAGCAATTCTGGAGGTGTGGTGTGTCGCACTGTTCTGCTGGAATTGCCCAGTTCCGTCGGAATGCACAGTGGCTACGAATTGATGCAGGTGATGGGACAGAATTCTTACGTATGTGTCACCTGTCAGAGTCGTATGTAGACGTGTCAGAGGTCCCATATCACCCCAAGTACACACGAACCACACCATTACAAAGCCTCCGTCAGCTTGAACAGTCCCCTGCTGATATGCAGTGTCCATGGATTCATGATGTCTCCATACCCGTACACGTCCATCCCCTGATACAATTTGAAACGACACTCGTCCGACCAGGCAACATGTTTCCAGTTATAAACAGTCCAATGTCGGTGTTCACGAGCGAAGGAGGGGCACAAAGCTTTGTGTCGTGCAGTCTTAAACACGGGTGGACCTTCGGCTCCGAAATCCCATATCGATGATGTATCGTTGAATAGTTCGCACGCTGACACTTGTTAATGGCCCAGCATCGAAATCTACAGCAATTTGCGGAAGGGTTGCACTTCTGTCACGTTGAACGATTCTTTTCAGTCGTCGTTGGTCCCGTTCCTGCAGGATCTTTTTCCGGTCGCAGAGATGTCGGAGATTTTATGTTTTACCAGATTCCTGATATTCACGGTACACTCGTGAAATGGTCGTGCGGGAAAATCCCCGGTTCATCGCTAACTCGGAGATGCTGTGTCCATTGCTAATGCGCCGACTATAACACCATGTTCAAACTCACTTATATCTTGATAACCTGCTACTGTGGTAGCAGTAACCGACCTAAAAACTGCGCAAGACATTTGTTGCCTTATATAGATGTTGCCGAACTCAGCGCCGTATTCTCCCTGTTTATATATCTCTGCATTTGAATACGCATGCCTGTACCAATTTCTTTGGCGATTCAGTGTAGACGGGTGGGAATAGAAAAGGTGGATCTAGCCGTCGAACTGCAAAACTTCTTTGCAGCATGAGTCAGTCGGTGGCTAGCAGGCAAAGGGTACGCATCCCACAGCACTTCAGTGTCAAGTAAAATCAATCCCAATAGTTAACTTTCTTTATGAGCCGTGATAGTACGGGGTACAACTTTGCCTAATTAGGCTGGCGACCTTTTTTCACGTAATTACAGTTTACTTGACTGCTAATAGAACGTTGGTTCGATTCCCGTTCACCTTTCTTTCAATAGAAAGCTTTAGGGAAACAAAATTAGTCTCGTACCTTACCAGTACACACCGTGTCTGTCACAAAAGAAAAATCCTTTCACGGGGGTAACATTATCGGCATATTACTAATCTGGTAGTAGCCAGTAGTGTTATAGGCTCGTCTTACGTTAGGGGGGATTGAACCACCCTTGTAGTTGGTGAGAGCAGTAGATAGCTGTGGAGAGGGGACGTTTGCGTGGGGAAAGGTGTTCTGGTAGTGGGAAGCTGCTATGTCTTTGCTTGAATGCTTAAATATTGCCGAAATACGTGAGGAGTGTATGGGACAAGACGTTGTGACCTGATGCATTCCTTTCACAAAGAAGAGTATATTTCCGTTATCCTCTTTGCTGTACTCGTATCTTCAACAACTTTGGAAACACCATGTTATTGCTGTTTGTTTCAGTGGCAGTCCTCTATAGGTTCCTTTCTGTCCACGCAGTCGGAAATTGCCACAGTTTCGGAAATAAACAACTAAAAAATTGTTTCATCTTCGTTCCTTTTCCAGCCAGACGGAAATGTAAATAACGCCGAATATTGCACGACATACTTATGTTGTATTCATAATAAAGACCCAAAACGTGTTAAAACCCGCAAGGAAAAAAAATTTGCATACAAAGGATGGCAAACCTACTTTCTTCGACTCTGTGATCCACATCTTTATCCACTACACTACAGCAAAGGCAGTTGGCTGTAATAGTATCTCTTGAAGGCCCACACTGAGGTGACAGGAGTCATGGGATATGATAAGCACTTCTACAGATGGCGGTAGTATCGCATACACAAGGTACAAAGGGGCAGCTCGTTGGTAGAGCTATCATTTTTTATTCAGGTGATTCACGTGAAAAGGTTTCCGACGTGATTATGGCCGCACGACGGGAATTACCAGACTTTGAACTCGGAATGGTAATTGGAGCTAAAAGCACGGGACATTCCATTTCGGAAATAGTTAGGGAATCCAATATTCCGAGATCGACAGTGTCAAGAATGTGTCGAGAATATCAAATTTCAGGCTCTACCTCTCACCGTGGACAACGCAGTGGCCAACGGCTTTCACTTGTCGACTGAAACGAGCAGCGGCGTTGGTGTAGAATTGTCAGTGCTAACAGACAAGCAATTCTGCGAGGAATAACCGCAGAAATCAATGTGGGACGGACGACAAACGTATCTGCTAGTACAGTGCGGTGAAATCTGGCGTTAATGGGCTATGGCAGCAGACGAGTGAACCGAGTTCCTTTGCTAACACTACGGTACCATCCCGCAGCGCCTCCCCTGAGCTCGTGACCATATTGGTTGGACCCCACGCGACTGGAAAACAGTGGCGTAGTCATATGAGTCCCGATTGTTGTCGGTAAGAGCTAACGGTAGGGTTCGTGTGTGGCGCAGATCCCACGAAGCCATGGATCGAAGTTGTCATCAAGGGGCCGGCCGCAGTGGTCGAGCGGTTCTAGGCGCTTCAGTCTGGAACCGCGCGACCGCTACGGTCGCAGGTTCGAATCCTGCGTCGGGCATGGATGTGTGTCATGTCCCTAGGTTAGTTAGGTTAAGGGGCTCCGGAAAGGCTCAATATCATGAAAAGTTCAATTTTTACTTTTTTGCGTTTTCTGAATCTGCAGACTATTACCTTTTAATAGACATATAACTTATTCAATTCCGAAGACTACAACTATTTTTAAATTTTTTTTGAAATGTGTTCTACATGGGCGTGACCCACTGTGGCGCTGTTAAACTGCTGTCAAATGGTGTTATTATTAACGTCCGTGTTCATCAGGTACATTTTAGTGATGTGAGATAAAGTATGTGTTGTGGCTAACCTATTTTCAGAGACTTAGCAGCACCTGAACTGTTGAAAAAGTGTATTCACGGAAAAACACAAAACCCCAATGAAAGTGTAAATAGTGTTATATGGTCGAGAATCCCCAAGACTGTATTTGTTGGAATAGAAACACTTCACTTTCGTGTGTATGATGCTGTTGAGACTTTCAATGATGGCAACATTGTAAGGTGCAAGGTATTTAGAAATATGGGAATGAAGATAGGTTCTAACATGGTACGAGCGATGCTTGCTTTAGACAAGGAACGCCTTCGGGCTGCAGACAGGGCTGTAAAGAGTCTAGAAATACAAGCAAGAGTAAACGGGAGGAGGAACAAGAGGAAGCTGGAGGAGGA
Organism: Schistocerca piceifrons; assembly: GCF_021461385.2. Classification (NCBI taxonomy): domain Eukaryota; kingdom Metazoa; phylum Arthropoda; class Insecta; order Orthoptera; family Acrididae; genus Schistocerca; species Schistocerca piceifrons. Next base: position 203,224,618 of record NC_060138.1, on the reverse strand, counting down.
GTTTGCAGAGGATGAAGATAATCCATCCTGTGGACCTGGAATGCACTAAAAAGTTAATCCAATCTTTGTCGCTCGATTCCCAAAACTTTTATTTTCTCATACTAATTACATGTTTTCTAAGGATCTTCCAAACATATTTGTTTCAAACTTTCAGTAAATGTTACACCGTACCTTCTGCATAATTTAACACAGCCTTTTTCCAAAAAACTGTATATTTTTGAATATATAAATAAAAAATTGCAAAAAAATGTTGTGAATTTTCATTACAATTGAAAAAAAAAATCATCTTTAATAACTGAACTAAAATTTTGTAAAATCCCTGTGTTAAGTTGTAGCCCATATTCCAATAAATAATCTGTAAAAAGTTCAACATCCTACCTCAAATACTTTGTGAGGAAAGATGTAATTTATAAGCGTTATTTTAACATTGCAAGTATAGGGCGTTCCGGAGCCCCTTAAGTAGTTCTAAGTTATAGGGGGCTGATGACCTCAGATGTTAAGTCCCATAGTGCTCAGAGCCGTTTGAACCATTTGAGGGAGTTGGGGTCTCCAGCGAGTTGGAACGCGCCTGCAGGGCAGTTCGGACCTGGCAGTCTTATACACTCCTGGAAATTGAAATAAGAACACCGTGAATTCATTGTCCCAGGAAGGGGAAACTTTATTGACACATTCCTGGGGTTAGATACATCACATGATCACACTGACAGAACCACAGGCACATAGACACAGGCAACAGAGGATGCACAATGTCGGCACTAGTACAGTGTATATCCACCTTTCGCAGCAATGCAGGCTGCTATTCTCCCATGGAGACGATCGTAGAGATGCTGGATGTAGTCCTGTGGAACGGCTTGCCATGCCATTTCCACCTGGCGCCTCAGTTGGACCAGCGTTCGTGCTGGACGTGCAGACCGCGTGAGACGACGCTTCATCCAGTCCCAAACATGCTCAATGGGGGACAGATCCGGAGATCTTGCTGGCCAGGGTAGTTGACTTACACCTTCTAGAGCACGTTGGGTGGCACGGGATACATGCGGACGTGCATTGTCCTGTTGGAACAGCAAGTTCCCTTGCCGGTCTAGGAATGGTAGAACGATGGGTTCGATGACGGTTTGGATATACCGTGCACTATTCAGTGTCCCCTCGACGATCACCAGTGGTGTACGGCCAGTGTAGGAGATCGCTCCCCACACCACGATGCCGGGTGTTGGCCCTGTGTGCCTCGGTCGTATGCAGTCCTGATTGTGGCGCTCACCTGCACGGCGCCAAGCACGCATACGACCATCATTGGCACCAAGGCAGAAGTGACTCTCATCGCTGAAGACGACACGTCTCCATTCGTCCCTCCATTCACGCCTGTCGCGACACCACTGGAGGTGGGCTGCACGATGTTGGGGCGTGAGCGGAAGACGGCCTAACGGTGTGCGGAACCGTAGCCCAGCTTCATGGAGACGGTTGCGAATGGTCCTCGCCGATACCCCAGGAGCAACAGTGTCCCTAATTTGCTGGGAAGTGGCGGTGCGGTCCCCTACGGCACTGCGTAGGATCCTACGGTCTTGGCGTGCATCCGTGCGTCGCTGCGGTCCGGTCCCAGGTCGACGGGCACGTGCACCTTCCGCCGACCACTGGCGACAACATCGATGTACTGTGGAGACCTCACGCCCCACGTGTTGAGCAATTCGGCGGTACGTCCACCCGGCCTCCCGCATGCCCACTATACGCCCTCGCTCAAAGTCCGTCAACTGCACATACGGTTCACGTCCACGCTGTCGCGGCATGCTACCAGTGTTAAAGACTGCGATGGAGCTCCGTATGCCACGGCAAACTGGCTGACACTGACGGCGGCGGTGCACAAATGCTGCGCAGCTAGCGCCATTCGACGGCCAACACCGCGGTTCCTGGTGTGTCCGCTGTGCCGTGCGTGTGATCATTGCTTGTACAGCCCTCTCGCAGTGTCCGGAGCAAGTATGGTGGGTCTGAGACACCGGTGTCAATGTGTCCTTTTTTCCATTTCCAGGAGTGTAGTTGGGACGCGGCGGAAGTCGGTCGGGTTGGAGCAGCAGTGAGGCTTGGATAGCCACGACTCGCCCCACCGTTGCCTGCACACGTGACTTGAACTGGGGACGGTCTTGGTTGATCGTCGGTTGGTCATCTTACCGAACGACGTGTATTTGCTCGCTGGTCGCTTATGGGTTGGCGGTGTGTGTCCCAACTCGTGGTTTGGCTGTGTCATTGCTCGGTCACCGCTTTTAGCATTGGTTGTGTTCTTCGTCCTAGTGTTTGTGAAATTGTGTGTAGCTTGTGATGTCGACTGCTCAGTCATTTTAGTGCTGTCTCCGTGCGAGGAGTCGGTCAGTTGGCGTGGAGCAGCGAGGAAATCCTCCACAGGCCGTGGTTTGGTCGGGCCAGCTGGTGGTCTCTACGCAGTGTCGGAGTGTACGGGGCTGTTCCCATTGCTACGTGGCTCACCGAGCCTGGACACGATAGTTGAGTATGGATTTAATTTATCAGCAAATAAAGACTGTTCACATTGTATCGTCTGGTTCTCTTGTTGGCTGTTGGGACATTCCCGCGAGCAACAACGTGTGTGTTCGAGTTGGCGAAGGTTAAGCCACCGTCCGTTTGTGACGTATAAAAATTTTCGGTGCCTTCAGTGTCACGTCTTTCAGTGTCACACAAATTTTTGTTTTTAAAGTTGATCACTTAAGACCATTTCCATGGGTTCGTCCCTCAAATTCCACCCTCATATCACAAAATTGTCGTCTGATGTAGTACGAACTGAAAAAATAAATTCCTTTTAAAGCACAATTTTGTATATAATTTATATTCAAAACCCTTACACCTGTGTCACAGAACAAATTCTACATCGAGAATACTTTACACAAGTTTAAGGGAAGAAATGCTTCCGATAATTAATATAGTATTTAACGAACATCAAAATATGAACAGGCTGATATGAACAAACAGTACATGAGACTTTGTTAATCAAATCAACTGTAAAAAGCTAAGGAGCATATTATTAACAAAATGAGCACTTCTCAATTGGGAGTAAATCAAAACAATCAGAATGGCTGAAAGAGAGCACAATAACATGAGCCATAAACGAATAAAAGCTAAGCAACTAAGCAAATAAGAGAATAGGCAAGAATGAAATGCCAACAAAATGAGAGATGGCCGAACTCCGTCGGCACTTACATACGGTTGCGCTCGTGGCGGCACCTCGCGGCCCGTACGCAACACGCGCGCCTGCGACCGCAATGCACTCTTTGCGCTCGCGGCGGCGTCTAGCGGCCCGTGCGCAAGTTGTGCGATTGTTGTCGCGGGTCGACCCTTAATCTATGATGTTGCACGGTGAAGTCTAACTGTATTTGGTTATTTCCAAAAGAAGTGTACCAGCGGAATTTTCTGCCTTGTGGCCGTTAACGTTCCGGTTACCTGCCCTGGCCGTTGACGTAAATTTAGGCAGTGTCCTTTCCTCACCGTGTTTTCGCTATCCAGCATGGTGTGTAGTTCGACAGCTTAATGTATGCTTGGATGTGGGCGTCCATGCCTTTTACGTTTGCATTGAACTCCCAGTTGTGTGTTGGTCGAGTGGAGCGCAAGTTACCTTGTCGGTGGGTCCGTTGACTGTCTGTTGGTTGGGTTGTCGTCGAATCGAGAATGGTTGGGTCGACTGCCTGTCTCACCTAAGTGAACTTTTGAAACAGTATACTGCCACTACACACAAGTCAATATGTCCTCTCCAAAGTTGTCGAATAATGCGAGTACAGGAAGCTACTTGTATGGGGGACCTGCTGATAGGCAGTGTCACGGTCCCTGCGCCTTTGGCCTGCGAAGGCGCCGCGCGGCCGGCGTCCGGCGTCGCCAACGATCCGCGTCGCTGCCCCCCCCCTCCCCCTTTGTTTCCCCTATCCGCCCCACTCCCTCCCTATGCTGTCAGCGATATCAATCACGTGACCGCTGGCGCTGAGTGGCCGCCCGCAACTTGCCGGACTCCATTATTTACCGCCTCTGCCGACGTCGACGCCGCGAATAAAGAATTTCCACTGGCGGCCGGCTCTCGCCAGCCTCCCACTGATACACAGTACTGCCTGGCCCTTAGAGTGTCCGATATTTCCCCGCAATATTTCGTAAAATAGATCCGGATTCGTCAAATTAGTGTTTGATGAAAGTAACTCTTGGTTTCTGTTGTCATTTAGCAAAATACACTCCTGGAAATTGAAATAAGAACACCGTGAATTCATTGTCCCAGGAAGGGGATACTTTATTGACACATTCCTGGGGTCAGATACATCACATGATCACACTGACAGAACCACAGGCACATAGACACAGGCAACAGAGCATGCACAATGTCGGCACTAGTACAGTGTATATCCACCTTTCGCAGCAATGCAGGCTGCTATTCTCCCATGGAGACGATCGTAGAGATGCTGGATGTAGTCCTGTGGAACGGCTTGCCATGCCAGTTCCACCTGGCGCCTCAGTTGGAACAGCGTTCGTGCTGGACGTGCAGACCGCGTGAGACGACGCTTCATCCAGTCCCAAACATGCTCAATGGGGGACAGATCCGGAGATCTTGCTGGCCAGGGTAGTTGACTTACACCTTCTAGAGCACGTTGGGTGGCACGGGATACATGCGGACGTGCATTGTCCTGTTGGAACAGCAAGTTCCCTTGCCGGTCTAGGAATGGTAGAACGATGGGTTCGATGACGGTTTGGATGTACCGTGCACTATTCAGTGTCCCCTCGACGATCACCAGTGGTGTACGGCCAGTGTAGGAGATCGCTCCCCACACCATGATGCCGGGTGTTGGCCCTGTGTGCCTCGGTCGTATGCAGTCCTGATTGTGGCGCTCACCTGCACGGCGCCAAACACGCATAAGACCACTATTGGCACCAAGGCAGAAGCGACTCTCATCGCTGAAGACGACACGTCTCCATTCGTCCCTCCATTCACGCCTGTCGCGACACCACTGGAGGCGGGCTGCACGATGTTGGGGCGTGAGCGGAAGACGGCCTAACGGTGTGCGGGACCGTAGCCCAGCTTCATGGAGACGGTTGCGAATGGTCCTCGCCGATACCCCAGGAGCAACAGTGTCCCTAATTTGCTGGGAAGTGGCGGTGCGGTCCCCTACGGCACTGCGTAGGATCCTACGGTCTTGGCGTGCATCCGTGCGTCGCTGCGGTCCGGTCCCAGGTCGACGGGCACGTGCACCTTCCGCCGACCACTGGCGACAACATCGATGTACTGTGGAGACCTCACGCCCCACGTGTTGAGCAATTCGGCGGTACGTCCACCCGGCCTCCCGCATGCCCACTATACGCCCTCGCTCAAAGTCCGTCAACTGCACATACGGTTCACGTCCACGCTGTCGCGGCATGCTACCAGTGTTAAAGACTGCGATGGAGCTCCGTATGCCACGGCAAACTGGCTGACACTGACGGCGGCGGTGCACAAATCCTGCGCAGCTAGCGCCATTCGACGGCCAACACCGCGGTTCCTGGTGTGTCCGCTGTGCCGTGCGTGTGATCATAGCTTGTACAGCCCTCTCGCAGTGTCCGGAGCAAGTATGGTGGGTCTGACACACCGGTGTCAATGTGTTCTTTTTTCCATTTCCAGGAGTGTATATACGGGCCGATGATTTGTGAACTTGGAGTAAAAGCCCTAAAGTATCCCAGACGTATTACATCGGATTATGATTATGCGAATTTGTCGTCTGAGACACTAACATGAGTTCGCTATCGTGCTCCTGAAACCACTGTAGTACGGTTCTCGCCTTGTGGCATCGACAATCTACTGGGAAATGTCATCACCATCAGGGGGAGTATCAAGCATGACAAAACACAGAACCGTCTATAATAATGTTCATATAGTCGACATCTGTTATGGCGCTTTCGATTACTATCACAGTTCGCATGGAAATCGAGGAAAATCTTAACTGATGATGTCGTTGGTCAACGTGGTACCTCGTATGGGTCGTCTGCACCACCTTCAATAGTGTGCGATGGACTGCGTGCTCTGAAACACCTGTAACTGCACAAGCACTGTATTCTGTTGTCTGGTCCGACACAGAATACCGCCTATCCTTTTTCACAGAGTGGGAACGTCTTTGACCTTCAGGTCCTACACCGTGTCCGCCTACTCGTGATATCTTCCTCCGTCATTCATTTTCCATAATACTCATGTCAGTAGCACACGAACAGCCAACCAACTTCGGCATTTGCGAAATGTTCTTTATTAGGCGCCGGGTAATACAATTCTGCCCTTTGTTAAAGTTGCTTACGTCAGTGGATTTCCCCATTTGTGGCACGTATCGTTTCTAGAGGGTGAGTTCCCACTCATCTATGGTCCACTTGATCTCTTTCTTACTGGTTTTACATTTACCCATTCGTTTGTATTTCAGTTAATATGTAACTACCATTCCAAAACTTTAAAAGGCCCTAAAATTGTATCTGCTAGTCATCAGGCACTCTGACACATGACCTTATATGGGCACAAAAAAAAGACACATCAAACAGCTCGTGTCGTAAGACTGCACCACACGTCGACAATGAATATATCGTAAAGATAAATTAATTTTCAAGATAAGGCATAGCTGTTGTATATGCCCCTGCATTCCTTCATCAGTTTCAGCCTAACATGGCACACATATCACTTATCTGTAAACAAGCACTGTATGGGTAAAACCCACGTCCCATTAGGGTGTGTGTGTGTGTGTGTGTGTGTGTGTGTGTGTGTGTGTGTGTGTGTCGAAACGATGTGACATCGGAGTTGGAGAGAGAGAGAGTGGAGAGGAGGAAATAGACAGAGGGAGGATGAAGGAGGAGATGGATAGAGAGAAGGGAGTGCAGGAGATTTGTGCATGTGTGACATCTGTGACAGCAAAAGCTGTGGGTAAGAAACTTGATATTAATGTAATAACAAGAAGAAATGTATTTAGGACATGTAAAACTGTATTTTAAGTTCGACTTTCAATAACAGCAGAACACTAATTCTCGTCAGCCAATGTACATACCTAAATACTCAGTCTGGCTCATGAATGTTAGTTGAGAGATTCTTTCATAGTAATGGATGTTTTTTCTTTTCAAATAATTTGCCTTCTAACACGACAGTGCACCGTTCACAAATTAATTTAGTTGTCTGGTACAAGCTGATCTGAGTTTGTCCAAGAATCCTAACCTTGCATGTACAGGAACACATTCACAATTTTTTTAATTTGAGAGCACTCCCAACAAAAAAAGAACTTTCTGAATATTAATAAAATTTGTCAGTGTACTACGCACAGTTTTGTCATAAATTATAAGGAAAAGCCAGATATTTATTAAATTCAAAAAAGATAGTCAAAAATCTAGGTATTAATCCGATTCAAAAATAGACAAACCATAGTATTAACTATACACAAAACGATATAAAAATACCTGGTATTAGTTAAATCCGAGAAAAAAATACAAAAACTGTGTATTACTTAGACCTATATAAAGAGAATAATTTGCGTGTTGGTTAAACCGAAGAAAAAAATAAACACATAAATTACAAACATATCACTCCTCTTAATTGGGAGTTTAATTCAGTAGTATCTCATTTTGTGATAGTGCTAACTAATTCTATTTCCATCATAACAGGATTTAAGCTGCAGTCTATCTCCCATCACAGTAAGCATTACGTAAGTCTATTTTGTTTTATTTACCACTCAGAATCGTATCTACCTCGTAGTCTTTCCATCTTTTCCCATTCTCTTATCACAGTGGGGTGATTCCTACCCTTTCTTGATTGCTGTCACAGTGTGAGTTACATCACAGTTTTCATTCATTTATTTACCGTGTTAAATTGCTGTTTGACCTTGCCACTGTGTACATATTTTCAGTTTTACGCTGTTCGTCTTCTACACTAATTAAAAGTGCTTTGATTGGGCCTTGTTGGAACGAACATGATTTATAAATCATGAACCAGGCATCTACGGCAGTGTCAGACATTGAAATCTCTAATAATAAAATGAAAAAAAAAAACATTTTCTCCATGTTGTGTTTAGCATTTAACCTAATGATAATCTTTCTAATCTAAAGAACATAATCTATTAAATTTATCAAACAATGTAGAAATTGATCCCATCCAGCATTCCTTCAACATGGAATTTTTCTGCAACGCTTAATAGCGATTAATACTCATCAAAACATTAACTTCAATTTTTATTCCCATACAACATTAATATTCAAGACCTCTCCTGGTCATATCTGTGTACGCAGGCTCCAAATTAAACTGTACTTTTCATTAGCCATTGTTAACTTCTCTTCCCTGCAGCGGGATTACTTTAAGTAAGTGCTTTGTGGAATCTTACTTCAGCTCTCCATATAATATGGAATGGTTTCTCGGATTAGCTCACTCTCCTATTGGTACAACTTTCGTTGTTTGAGTTAATGTCTATCCACATCGACGTTCTTTAATGGACATTTAATCAATAGCTGCTCCCCATCGCCATCACCTCTGTTGTTCTCAGTTTTATTATTACCATTGTATTTACAATCTGGAAGAAATACTTTAGGCTTTTCATTCTTTTCCCTTGTGAAACCCTTTACTCTTTATTTCTCCTCTGCATATCAGTTCTGTCAACGGTTCCCGTCAGATCACCGACGTTAAGCGCTGTCGGGCTGCGCTAGCACTTGGATGGGTGACCATCCGGTCTGCCGAGCGCTGTTGGCAAGCGGGGTGCATTAAGCCCTTGTGAGGCTGACTGAGGAGCTACTTGATTGCGAAGTAGCGGCTCGGGGCTCGTAAACTGACATACGGCCGGGAGAGCGGTGTGCTGACCACATGTCCCTCCATATCCGCATCCAGTGACGCCTGTGGGCTGAGGATGACACGGCGGCCGGTCGGTACCGTTGGGCTTTCCAAGGCTGTTCGGACAGAGATCAGTTCTCTCTTTTGATTGTCTTCCGATATGCTCATGGACTCTATCGTCGTTACTCCATGATTCCCTATCCTTCTTTTACACTTTATTCTCCTTTTTTCTTTCTCTTATTGCTTCATACTCCCTTTATCCCTCATTCCTCCTTTAATCCTTACTGTAGTCCTTTCTTCTCCTTTATTCTCCTCTACAAATTTCTTTTTCACCTTCGTTACTACTCTTTTATTGCTTAACTTCTTTTGAATTCCTCCAGACCATACTTCTTTTCATGTTAACACTGACATTGCATTGTTCACCTTTATTACCCTGTAAGATCTCCTCTACAGGTTATCCTTTCATAACAGATTCGAGTGCCACTTATTTTTCTTACTGATGTTTAATTTCTGTGTTTGTTACTTGAAACCATATAGCCATCATGTAACCTTTTCATTGCCCTTCCCGTCGCGCCTTATTATCTCCCCAGTCCATGTATTGTCAACTTAATCTCTTCAACATAAACCATCTCCTTTGTACTTTTCTTCCTCGTTTAAATTCCAATCGATTTCCATTATTACTAGTATTCACATTCTAGTTGCTTTTATATCAGTTCCTGGGATGGACCATACCAGGAAAGATTACTAACAGAGTTACGGAATAGAACTGGAGTTAACAGATTGCATTTTGATAAATGAAAATGGGAGAAAACTGTAAAAAGTTAGGAAACTTGTGTACCGCACACATGTTTCACCTTTATTGTCAAACCACTGACACTTTATTTAAAATTCTTAGTGGGTGACTCATCACCCTCGACGACCGGTGTCTTTATATAGTTGCTTTTTCCTCCTTCCTTCCTAACATTTAACTCAGTACCTTCCCAGTCTTGATATTCATTAAGACCTATCTTATCACCCTCGTCTTATGAATATGTGGCATACCCTACCACACCTTTCTTCTTATAAAAGGTTCTAAAGTTATGTTTCTCATTTGACACAGGCGCATTTGTTCCCGCTCCATTTCTTCCCTTTGTGACTTAACGATTTCATACTGTTACTAATTCGTTAATCGTGACACCACCAACGCAATACTTTTCCCTATTGCTTCGTTACAACAATCCTAATGTGAATCGACTCTCTGACTCATTTCCGTTGTCATTATTACTATCTCCCTCATTTCCGCATGCTCTGTTCTCCTTGCGCACGTTTCATCGTATTCATTTTTCTTTCTTTCTAATATTTCTCCTGGCCACGCGGTTTCTGACTTAATAACGTTGTCGGTATCAGATATATTTGTTTGCCCTTCCAATTCAGTTATTGATTTATCAGTGCATTCATCAACTTGCTCTGTAAACTCTGGCAAGTCATCTGCTTTCTCGCAAGCACAACTATCTCCACGATCTTCTTCCTTTTTTTCAGAGTTTGTTAATATCTCTGTCTTTCTCTCATATCTATTCTTCAATAGTCTTCTTTCTCGTAGTCTAGTAATCCTTCCACCTAAGTCAAACATTTCTTGTTATCCACTGTTTCATGATGCACATTTCGTTCTTCATCAATCCACGAATTTCAAGTACTTCCCCTTCGGAACTGATTCATTTCCGGAATTTTACTTACCACTGGCGACTTTTGTATCCACAATAACGTACTATCCAATCTTCCTTTTCGCATCATAACTTATCCTTGAGCATCCGACTGAATTTAATCGCTATTTGTAGCTTATACTTAGCATCATGTTTTTGTTATATGCTTTCCCCATAAGGGGCTTTTCTTCTAGTAGACTCCAAACGTTCTTCAATTACCACAACGCTGATAGCCTATTCATTTGATGTTGACGATCACTTGCACCATCTCGTTTCAGGTCGACCCTTTTCTGAGGCAGTATATAGTTTGATGGTGTTGAGACAGCAACCAGCCACAATTTTATTTTCAGTTCCTTTATTCAAAAGTGCTTGTATGTATCAAAACATGTGGTGTGTGTTAGAAATCTATTCTGTGACAAATCTAAAGTATTCAGTGAGAAAAAACTTACGTGTGCAACGATAAGAATGCAGTGGGAATGTATTCATATCTCTTGGACCATGAAAACAAACACTACAAACCGACGTTTCACGACAATTAATCTGTAAAAAAAGGCACCACATGTAATGAAAGCATGAATCCGTCTGAAGATGAATCATAACGATTCGAAACCGGTAAAGGTACCTTTTGAATAAAGGAATTGAAAATAAAATTGTGGCTGGCTGCTGTCTCAACACCATCAACATTTGTCTTCAAATAATAGCCACGGTCCCCAACCATGCCATCATATGACCAAATTGCAGTATTCAGTTTTCCTGGCTATTTGAGTGGGTCTGGCCTTGACAACGAACTTAGCCTCATCCTCAGACATGGGCAACCTTTCGTGGCCCGTGAACCTGACTGACATTCTTTACTTACGACGTTTTACAACAGCATTAAAAAAAAATTCATCTCAAAATTCTGCAACCCGGTTACTACAGTGCATCTGAAGATGGGGTGCCAAGCATCTTGAAATGTCATCATAGAAAAATAAATGCTAGAAAAGCAACTGATTGTGGCTAGTTCTTTATAAATTTGCGTCAGCTTTAACAGTTTCAGTGTTCTAATACGTCCATAACGGACAAGAACTGTTTACTAATAATAATACGAGATAACAATAGAAAAATACTGCATGCATTCCTAGTCGACAAGCAATTACGAATGACTTTGTGAGTTTTGGCCACAGGCGGATCATTAGAGTGTTTGAAATTTCGTGTGTTAATGTCCACAAACATTATTAGCAAACATTTTGTAAAATGTTTTTCTGAAATTATTTGATGACTGATCGGATAGCCGTGGATTGCTTATATAGCACTAAATAATTTAAGCCATCATTCTGAGTTGAATCGAAATCACTTGAACTTAACATATATCGGTTGTATTATGCAGATGTAAAATTGATAAAAAAATGGTAGCAACAGAATGCGGAATATTTGAAAATACGTCACGTGCGGAGTAAAATTAAGGGCCTCGCTCCGCCACGAATTTCTTCTGCGGGCAGGATTGGGAGCAATCGCATGCCGGTTGCCCGCTCGTGTTCTACTTCTTCTGCTAGGCATACTTCAACCTCTCAGCGTTGTTCAATGGCTGCATATCATAACAGTTTTGTTGGTACCCTTTTGTATATGATTATGGAATCTTTGTGATTCATTTGTTTCAGATCGATGCCAAAATCCTGCCTCATCTACTCGACTTAACAGTGTCTCTAAGCTGCTGCTCGATGTTTCTTGAATTTTCCTGGGTATTTTGCGCCTTATTTCACCCATAATATCCTCCGCTTTCATGGATGGATCTGCGGATTCTAACAAGTGTGAAGTTTTGTAAAAAGCTTTCATCGTCTCTTGGGATTTATAGTTTTCGGGACCTTTGACTTTTATATCTATGTCCCTCTGCTTTTGTTTTCACCACTCTTTGGCCCTGCATTTTGTTGAAAAAGCTAGTAAACTCGTCTAAGTCTATAATGGCCCATCCTCGTGCATCTCCTGAACGCAGCTATTTTCCATTTATAAAGTGATCTTTTTCCGACCTTAACTTCGTTAGTAGTTTCTTACACTTTGCGATGAAGACGACCACATACATTTCACCTGCAGCATCAAGCTTTTTATTGGCAGACAACTGTCTACTGCAGCAGAAAATTTCATTGAATATACCAGGCTCTTTGTTCATTCTTTATCGAAATAATTGAACCGTTCTTGTATTCCTTTCTGAATACCTACGAAAAGTACTTACGATAGTTTCACACATTCTGTAACCTCAACTTTGTTAGATATACACTCCATGGCCTGTAAAACAGATCTACCACTAATTTTAATAATTACCTCTCTTCAAATTGTTCGCATCTCTCAGTTATTGGCCCTCTAAACTCATCTAATTTAGCGCTCGCACGTAATTGAACTGCCTAAATATATTTCAAAATTTCTTGATGAGCTGCTGTGACATTACTTTAGATTTTATGTTCACATTCAGTCTCAATTTTGTTCATACGTTCTTTCAATTCTGTCCATACTTTGCAATCTTTTATTTGTTGTTTACATTTGTCCTCTAACTAAGGAAATTCATTGGCAAATTTCCCAACATATGTCCTTATTCATTGTCTCATTGTCTTCACGTCCTCCTTCGTGTTTATCATCATAGTTCATTAAATTACTCAACTTATTGTCTCGACTTTTACCTGCTTCATTGTCCATTGGACCTATGTGTTACCTTACTTCTTGTCTCCCTCCTGATCGTAAGATGGCCCTGTTTTAGTGTCCTTTGATTTGTACATTTACAAATTGTTCTCTGTGACATTCTTCCTACATGTCCCGTACTATGTTTGACTGCCCATTATTATGATATTTGTCCCAGTTTTCTTTTTGTGAGTCTGCTATGCTTGTACAGTCTCACCTTTCAGTAAGCACCATCTTCTCTTCACCTTCGTCATCTGCGTCTTTTCGATTTGACATGATATGCCCCCTTCTATTGATCGAATGCTTATGGATCTCAATTCTACTTTCGATGTTAAAATTCCAGTGATTGCATCTAATTACAATCTGTTATTAATAGAAGAGGTTTTTTCAAATTTTTCCTGTCACACACTGCGCACTTAGAAATATTCGTACTAAAAAATCGGTCAAAATTATTTTATCTATTTTTTTTGCAATAGGATCAAATGAAAAGCACTATGTGACCCGAATTACATGTTTATTTCCAGAATATACAAACCTGCCATGCGAACTATTACAATATATCATTATTCAGTGTCAAAGTGTTGATCATCGCCCTCTTCGTGATCTTTGCCTTTCTCTGTAGATTTGTCGCTATTGTTTTCCCCTAGAGACAAATACGGTGTGCTTACGACCATTAGACTGATGGCCTCTAGCGAAAATGGAATACTTTCCTTATGATGCCTTTGTCAGCTGCAACTTAACTATGGGCCTGAACTTAGTAACAATCTGTGTAGTACCCTCCTATTACAGACCACACGTAAAAATTTACGAGCAAAATTTATTGTGTATTGCCGTATGCCCTTGCTGCGGCCTGAGCTGTTTTCTTCGACAATGGCAAGCATGTAGAGTTGCTTTAGATATGACTTCGGCACTGTGCATTAAAACTTTGTGGAGAGTTGGTGGCATAGGATACCGATCACACAAATTTGTGTACAGTTTTGCAGTTTCACAAGTAATACAATCCAGTTTGACAGTACCAGTGCTGTTGTCAGTCAAAATCGCTTCCAGGATTGCTTTGAATTGTTTAATTAAATCTACATTGATGCTTCAAAATACCGTACAAAGTTCTTCTGGTAAATGTTTTGACTGTTCCCAAAGAATCTACAACAGAATAAGCGAAAAACTGTTGTATTGCAACAGTTTATCCAATTTATCATTTCACTTTAAGTGACTAAAAAACAAATTTGCGGATGGGGGTGGACAATATTATTGCGTTAAACAATTTTCCTCGGCCTTTATATCTTGCCAGTAAAAGAAATATAGCTCGACAAGACCGACAGGTAACTAAAAACACTGAAATCTCAAAAGTTTGAGGTATCAAAATACCCAAAGAAATATTGTCTATAAACGTACAGTTTACGAAATGACGCAATAAAGATATAATAATAAATTACATAATGTTCATTTCCATATTAAATAGGTGTTCGAATCTAACTTAACCACAAAAACGAGAGAAGCAAACGTCACAAGCTAAAGCTGGTTTTTGACTGGCTTTGCAGCAGGTGGCGTGAGCGTAGGCGGAGGTTCTAGCTGCCGAAAGACGGGCAAGTAACCGACCTTGAAAATTGACAGGTTTGAAAGGATTTCAAAGTAACTCAGCGATTTTGATTTTTGACCGGTTTTAGAGTGCAAATACATCTATGTGCGGCACCATTTGTAATTGTTTCCTGGCTTCCTTATCGGAATTTGATGATTTGAATTTTTTGTTGGTTAAGCCATGATCCAATCACTGTCCGCAATGACCTTGTGTCCTATTGATGACAGTATTGGTTTCAGTGACATGTCATTAAAAACTGTATCAATTTAATTAACTGCTCTGGTTCTGTACTTAGGATATGTTGGCCTTTCTGGAAGTGGCAGTCTGCAGCCTTAGCCCAAGAAAATTTACAGCCGCACGAATGGTCGTTCAGCTCTCCCAGGGCTGCCTCCCTGGCTGTTATTTACGACCCACGGGCACTGAATGTGCTCGCCAGAGGATGCCTTGCCTGAG
Organism: Schistocerca piceifrons; assembly: GCF_021461385.2. Classification (NCBI taxonomy): domain Eukaryota; kingdom Metazoa; phylum Arthropoda; class Insecta; order Orthoptera; family Acrididae; genus Schistocerca; species Schistocerca piceifrons. The sequence goes on along the minus strand of NC_060138.1, from coordinate 203,209,485 downwards.
CCGTACAGGTTTCTAAGACGGCTGCGAACTTCGCACAGCCCTTGACAACAAACTAAATCCATTCTCAAGTCTGATCTGTTTAAATAAAATTTAGAAAAGGAAATGTACCCAGATAGACGAAATCGACATCACAGCTGGAAAGAAAGTTTGAAACCTCAGAAAGACTGGCACAATATGCTTTTACATCCAACTTATTCAGCTACCTCATAATTTTGGAACAGTTTCTGCCAGTTAGGTGAAATATAAAAAAAATACAACCTCTTCACGAAAACGAGCTCTCTACAGCGGTGACTGACCTAGCTACAGGCAAGAACAGTCATTCTCAGACATGAACGCTCTGCTTGGTCTGGCGAGTCGGCGCATTCAGCGATGTTGCAGCCTGTCAGATTCCCCTGTCTCGCTTTCACCTCTCAACTTCTGGCGTTACTTCCTCCAATTAAAATGGTATACACCAGTATTATACTCATAACTGAAGAAATATGTTTAGCACAGCCGATTTCAACGGCTGAGCACTATGGGACTTAACTTCTGAGGTTATCAGTCCCCTAGAACTTAGAACTACTTAAAACTAGCTAACCTAAGAACATCACACACATCCATGCCCGAGGCAGGATTCGAGCCTGCAACCGTAGCGGTCCCGCGGTTCCAGACTAAAGCGCCTAGAACCGCTCGTCCACTCCGGCTGGCCCTTCAAGGGAGCCTCTAATTCAGAGTAATCGTTTTCCCAACATACTCTCTATTAACTCACGATGCCAGTGGGATATAAAGCAGCAGGGAGGCGTTGCTTGTAAACATTCAATGATGCCTGTAAAAAATATTCTGCAAAGCGGGGCTTCATACACTCAACGACAGCTCACTGAAATACTTCTTGGCACTGTCCATCCAAAGATTCTCCACTCCTATCAGGTTTATCTACTCAATCGCGACTATAAGGGCATTCGTGGTTAGCTAAAACAACACTGAGGATATTCTCGTAAGAATAATTGGCGTAATACTACTTACGAGTAAAGTGGAGAACAATGAGGCAGTTTCACGGCATAAGTTTTGATCAACTGTTCTAAACACTGTAAGTGGGCTGTTTAGGTTTTAATGTTGGTAACGTCACGTAGCGCTCTGTATGAAAATCACTGGCTGTGCTGTGCGCAGTCTTTGGTTGGTTGGCATTGTTGGAATATTCGCTATTGTAGTGTTGGGCAGTTGGATGTGAACAGCGCGTAGCGTTGCGCAGTTGGAGGTGAGCCGCCGGCAGTGGTGGATGTGGGGAGTGAGATGGCGGAGTTTTGCGAGCGGACGATCTGGACGTGTGTCCATCAGAGACAGTAAATTTGTAAGACTGGATGTCATGAACTGATATATACATATATATTATGACTTCTGAACACTATTAAGTAAATACATGGTTTTTTCTCTATCAAAATCTTTCATGCCTATCAGTAGTTAGTGCCTTCAATAGTTAGAATCTTTTATTTAGCTGGCAGTATTGGCGCTCGCTGTACTGCAGTAGTTCGAGTAACGAAGATTTTTGTGAGGTAAGTGGTTCATGAAAGGTATAGGTTATTGTTAGTCAGGGCCATTCTTTTGTAGGGATTATTGAAAGTCAGATTGCGTTGCGTTAAAAGCATTGTGTGTCAGTTTAGTGATGATCAGAATAAGTAAAGAGCGAAATGTCTGAGTACGTTCAGTTTTGCTCAGCTGTTTGAAAATCAAATAACGTAAGGGGTTTACCAGCACTGTAATTTATTAATTTTTCTAAGGGGACGTTTCAACACATCTTAGTCTGTAAGTTTTGTCAGCATTCAAAACAAAAATTTTGTTCACCAATAAAAGTGACGGTCTATCTCGTTCTACCACTGACCTACACCAGTGACACGATCTACTTTTGGCCAACCCTCGTCACTGTCTGCTTGAAAAAAAGGTAACACTACACCTGTTCGCAAATATTTCCTTATCTGAGACGTCAGATACATCACTTTTAATAGCAAACGTAATTAAAATACTTTTGTTAGCACCAACTGTATGTAACACGTATACGCAGTTGCAGCAACTATTATGAGAATTTTAGTATGTCTGATTCTTATCCAAACATTATTTTTACTATTTCGTGTTCCTCCCCTTCCGGGACAAGGACTTATTCATTCTTCTTGGGCCAAAGCGTGCCTCTCTTTTCAGACTGCGTCTTACTTTTCAGTTTAGTCGGAAGTATCCACAGCCCAACCTTCTGCAACGTCTGAGAAGCTAATTTTGCTCAACTCCAAGACACATATTCTACCCACTTCGGCGTCCCCTCTGCTCATGCGGCATTCCTCCTCTCGGCTTTCGGAACATTACGAAACAAGGCTACCTCTCACTCACTTGAATTCTGCTATTCCACTATTTTCCAAGATGCATAGTAATCAAACTAAAAGTTGGATTTACATGCAGATTCCATGCAAATTTTCTGTGTTATATTTTCCAACCTACTGTACTAAAAATTATGCTTTCTCTCGAGTTAGTATGTAACACTATTTTCGAACCTGAGTTTCTTTCTTTCTTGGGGCCTTCGTCCCACACCAACGGAGGGTCGGCCTTGTTATTAGGATTTGGCAGTGTCAGTGGCAGAGGGTGGCTGGATGACCTTCCTGCTCCCACTCCGAACCCCCTGGGGCGTAAGTAGTGTACCCCAGCTGTCTGCATCTAGTGTAGTCATGAAATAGTACGAACGTTTCCCAATGTCTGTGAGTCGTGTTACTGAGGCCGAACGTGAGGATCAGCACGGTATTCACCTAGTAGGATGTGGAAAACCGCCTAAAAACCACCTCCAGGCTGGCCGGTTTACCAGCCCTCGTCGTTAATCCGCCGGGCGAAGTCGATCCGCGGTCGGTGCGCCTACCCGAGTCCATGAAACAGCACATTAGCGCTTTCGGCTACCCTGGCGGGTCATGTTCGAATCTGAGTGTGAGCAGGAAAATAAAATGTCACTGTCACGTCTCATTCAGATCAAAGGTTAGCATACTTCTACAAAAGACCATTTTATACTATGGAAGTTAAAAGTATTCCAGTGGTTGTGTCATACTACCATTATAATAGCAGTTAACTTGGTCCAGAAGTTTTATCTCACTAATATTGCAATGAAGTTATTTATACTCAGACTGATAGCAAAGTTCTATCAACAGGATTAATGGACACAAATGGCAACCCTACTTTATGATATAGTACTGTTACGGTCGCAAAGAATGTATCTTCAGTCAAGTAAAGCATCTTTACATAAATTTAAACCACAGACCACAGAGCAACTGTGCGAGTCCTTCTTATGGCGCTATAATAGTACTTACTTTCCAACGTTGGAACTGCTCCGCCGGCCGCTGTGGCAGAGCGGTTCTAGGCGCTTCAGTCCAGAACCGCGCTGCTGCTACAGTCGCAGGTTCGAATCCTGCCTCGGGCATGGATGTGTGTGATGTCCTTAGGTTAGTTAGGTTTAAGTAGTTATAAGTGGTAAGGGACTGATGATCTCAGATGTTAGGTCACATAGTGCTCAGAGCCATTTGAACCATTTTTTTTTTTTTTTGGAACTGCTCCGTTGTCTCGATATGTTCAGCAGCACACTGCATTCTGCTGATTCCTTACCCTTTCCGTGCTTCGACTTACCATTCATGAGGCTCTTGTTTTAAAATGGTTCTGAGCACTATGGGACTTAACAGCTATGGTCATCAATCCCCTAGAACTTAGAACTACTTAAACCTAACTAACCTAAGGACATCACACAACATCCAGCCATCACGAGGCAGAGAAAATCCCTGACCCCGCCGGGAATCGAACCCGGGAACCCGCGCGTGGGAAGCGAGAACGGTACCGCACGACCACGAGATGTGGGCCAATTCATCATGGAACCTCAAAACGTGGATCAGGTCGCGTCATCCAGACCACCCCTCCAGAAGATCGACACTTCGTCCGAATGGCATCACTGGACAGATACACGTCCTCCTCGGCTCTGGCGGAACAGTGTAACAGTGTAACACATTGTACACCATCAGGGCTGACAGTCCGCCGCCGTTTATTACGGCATGGGTTACGTGTGCTTCATCCACTTGTCCGCGTACCTATGGCGAATGTGCAGAAACATGCAGTGGTGTACGCAACGGCATCACTGGGGACAGGGATTGCATCAGATAGTGTTTTCGGACGAATCAAGGTTTTGTTTTCTTGAAAGTAATGGCCGTATTTTGATTCACCGCAGACAGGGGGAGCGGCATCATGGTGACTGCATTCGCACAAGACAACAGCGCCAACTCAAGGCGCTATGGTGTAGGGTACTATTGGGTACAATGACATACCGCAGCTGGTGCGTGTCCAGGGAACTGTGACCACTGCGACCTACGTGAATGATATCCCGCGACCCGTAGCCATGCTCTTTCTGCACAACAACCGTGACGCCATTTTGCAGCAAGTCGATGCATGACGAAATGTTGCTGCACGAACAGGTCCTATCCTGGTGTCACTTGACGTCAGCCTTTTGCCCTGACCCGCCAGATCACCAGACTTGGTGCCAGTCGAAAATGTGTGGGATATGGTGAAACCCAATGTCAACGATCACAGACGAAGTTTGGGAACAAGTGAATGCAGCGTGGATGTTTATCCCACAAGACGCCATTCGCGCTTGATACGCGTCGATGCCATCAAGCATGAAAGTTATCAGGGCCCGTGGCGGACTCTGTGCCTACTAGGCAAAAGGGCACGTGTTGGACTGAGGTCACTGAAGTGTTAATCATTTCTGCAGAACATACTAATGAACATATCTTATGAATATGAACGCCCTTTCGCTACTGGTTCAGTGTGTTGAGTTATTTTCTGAACATGAGTGTATATGCGTGTGGTGTCTGTTCTGTCAGATGTGTCATACAGAACAGGTGCCACACATGCATGCATATGTAGTTTCCTCACAGGTCACGTGCTAGAATCACGACCAGGTGGCATTCAGTGTCCTGTGGGCAACGGTCATTATGTTTTGGTTCATCGAAGTATCTTCGTGGAAAATACGTCACTAGAGAGCAGGGCACAACTGAGCAGTTACGGTGTTCCCACTCAGGCAACTGCTTACAAGAAATGAACTGAAGATATTTACAGCGGAAGCTATAGTACAGTATGTACGCACAAAATAACTCTCGCCATCAACAAGAAATTATCCTGGAAGGTGGATGTTAGACATGTTACAAAACCATGTGAGGCTTTCTCTCAATAAAAATCGCAGCTATGACGGGATTTGTGCGGGCTGATTGTCAACGGAATTGTAAGATTTTGACGGTCGATGTTACATCCAATAACTGATTACAGGGGAAGGTGTTATGGATCTAGCACAGATATCTAAGTTGACGAAATTAACAAACGTCGAAACAAATCGCTTGCAGTCTGGATTGGAGCATTTAGCTTCACTCCAAGCAATGTACTATCATATGAAGCAGCATCTCTGTACAATATTTCTATTGCACCGAGGTTAAACAGTTAGATAATCTCCAGCGAATTTCTTTCAACGTGACAGTAAAATATTCAGCTATACACTTGTTGATAACTAACTCCCCACCACCCTTAGCTGAGCATTCTTAGAAATTTAGGAATATTATATGGTTACCTCAACTAAGCAACTTTAATGTACCACACCCCCATAGATTATTATTGATGGAGATAATAAGTGACATTCCTTAACATCGCGATGGCCACGGAATTAATAACATTTGCTCATAGTTTTTAATTTACCATTGCGATCCATATTCTCGTTGGTGTTTCAGAATCACAGCTGGAAGCTCGTTCTACATTCCAAGCCAAAATAAAGCTGGTTTATTGAAATTAGCAAGCATCATGACTGTGGTGCCTATGAATATACTAGAAGCACCATATTTGAGCTCGTAGATGACAAAAACTTTATACGTTTTACTGAGTGCTTCACAGCATGTTCTAAAAATGTCGCCAAACAAACAGACTGGAAACAAAGAAGCGCCTCTAAAAAGATAATGGGACTACCTATAGCGAAGTTGATTACGTAGAGAAGGAAGCTGCTGCTCTGGTACTGTAACGCACCTAATATTTTTGCTGCTTAGGAACCCCAATTAACGATATCGCCTTCTGACTTTGTGAGCGGCTGGCCGATGTGGCCGAGCGGTTTTAGGCGCTTCAGTCTGGAACCGCACGGCCGCTACGGTCGCAGGTTCGAAACCTGCCTCGGGCATGGATGTGTGTGATGTCCTCAGGTTAGTGAGGTTTCAGTAGTTCTAAGTTCTAGGGGACTGATGACCTCAGCTGTTAAGTCCCATAGTGCTCAGAGCCATTTGAACCATTTTGAACTTTGTGAGCGTGCTCAACCATAAATTGTCGGCTAAGTGATGCGTTAAGTATTGTCACACTATGGTTATGCGTATGCAGAACAGCTGATAAATATGCGAAATGGACAGCGAGATATCGCGAATCTCAACTGAGAACCTAATACAGCATTTTTGATTAACGAAAGTGTCAGTAACTAACGATCCAAAACACCTGCACTTCGAGAAAAAAGAAGTCGAGAAGTGGGGAATTTCACAATTTTTTCCTAGGCACATGTACTCTAGCACTCACACATACAGATACACGGTCCAGTCACATTAATGTCATCACCGCATACGTTCGACGTAAACGGGCAATAGCCACTTATAGACAGCAGTTGGCAGCACTAGCAGTGGAGGGTATATAAAGCATTTCGGATTGATACGAATAATAATGTAATCGTAGTGGTAATGGGGAAACAGAGCGATTTATGTGACTTCCAAAAGGGCACCATCATTCGCTTTCGGGCCATAGGTGAAAGTATTTCTCAAACGGCGAAGTTCGTAAACTATTCGCATGCTGCGGTGGTTAAAGTATACTGACCATGGTAAAATGGCACTATCCAAAACTAACACCGAATCAACTGTGGTGGATCGTGGGCCATGGATGAAAGGGTGAACGACGGCTGCGGCGACCTGTACGGACGAACAGAAGTGCAGCCGGCGAGCAACTGACCGCCGAGATGAACCAAGCGGCTACCAACAGTGTCTCTGCAACGACCGTTCAGCGAACATTGCTGCGTATGGGCCTCCGCAGCAGGTTCAAATAGCTCTTAGCACTGTTGGACTTAACATCTGAGGTCGTCAGTCCCCTAGAACTTAGAACTACTTAAACCTATCTAACATAAGGACATCACACACATCCGTGTCCGAGGCAGGATTAGAACCTGCGACCGTAGCAGCAGCGCGGTTCCAGGTTGAAGCACCTAGTCTGCAGCAGGCGTCTGGTTAAGGCACCCTTACTGACTGTTGTTCGTCGGCGACAAAGGCTGGAATTTGCAGTCCAACACCACAACTGGAAATCAAGTGAGTGGTGATCAATCACTGTTTATGTTCCAACAGCGTGAACGTCTGAAAGCAAACACCCTGCAACAATCGTCGGGGAGGACAGAGGAGGAAGCGTTATGGCCTGAGGAATGTTTTCGTGGTATTTGATGGGTGATCTTGTCATTCTGGAAGGCACAGTGGATCAACACATGTGTGATTCTATCCTTGGCGACCATGTCCATCCCTAGAAGCAGGACATTGCAACTTGTCACACAGCTCACAGTGTATGCGCGTGTTTCGAAGAGCACCAGTATGTTTACCGTACTCCCCTGGCCACCTAACCCCCTCGATTTAAAACCAATCGACAATCTATAGGACCTCCTCCATCGGGCTGTTCGAGCCATGGATCCCCAACCGAGAAACCGAGCTCAGCTGGCCACGGAACTGGAGTCGGGATGGTATCGTATCTACCAGAACCTCACTGACTCACTTCCTGCAAGTCCGCGCTGCAGAAGGTGGTCTCAGGCTTTCGACAGGTGGTCGCATTAATGTGTCTGGATCGTCTACAAGTAGTTAAACAACATAAACAAATGCGACATAATATTAAACAATTCCTAACACCTAACGAAAATATTCTGCATGACTAGTTATTAAGCATCTCTATGAGAAGCATCAGAGCAAATTGTAAAGTATTAAGTGGTCTACGAGGCGGGACAATAAAGTAATGAGACAGATGTGAAAAAATTGTTGTTTACCGTTTTAGTCAAGTTTAGTGTTGTCTCCTTCAAAGTAGGTCCCTTCCGATTGCACACACTTTTTCCAGCATTTCTGCCATTGATGGTAACATTTCTGGAACTCATATTCTGTAATATCCTCAAAGACCCTCGTCACAGCTTTTGGGACATCTTGTGTTGTTTGAAAATGGTGTCCCTTGACCGCCGTTTTGACTCTTGGAAATAGAAAAAAGACGCACGGAGCGATATCTGGTGAATAAGGTGGCTGTCGCGGTACAGAAATTTGTTTTGAGGTTAAAAATTACTGTACTCACAGAGCAGTATGGGATGGCGCATTATCGTGATGCAGAATCCAGTTATCAGCAATGTTGGCACGGACACGAAGAACTCTTTTACGAAGTCTTTCTAAAATTTCTCTGTAGTAATATTGGTTAACTGTTTGTCCAGGAGGCACCCACTCTTTATGAACAATTCCCTTGGAATCAAAGAAGCACACAAGCATGCATTTCACTTTTGACTTTGACATGCGACCTTTTTTTGGTCTGGGTGATCCCTTTGAGCACCACTGCGAACTTTGGCATTTTGTCTCTGGATCGTACTGAAAAACCAACTTTCATCACCAGTGATAACACGGCTCAACCATTCTGGATTGATTTCCGTTTGCTGTAACAGATCGGCTGCCACATTTTTCCGTTTCTCTCGCTGCTGTGGTGTGAGATTTTTGGGGACCATTTTTAAACAAATATTTCTCATACCAAGATCTTCAGTTATTACTAGACGAATCGTTCCTTGATTGATGTTCAGTTCTTCTGCAATCATTTTCACGGATAATCTTCGATCAGATCGTACGAGTTCACGCATCCTGGCCAGGTTGACATCCGGCCGTGAGGTTGATGGTCGTCCACAGCGGTCTTTATCTCCAATATTGGTTCTGCATTGACTTAACATTTTATGCCAATGAAAAACTTGAGCTCTTGAAATAACCTCCTCTCCAAAAGCCTTCTGAAGCTTACCGTAAGTTGTCGTCGCGTTTTCACCCAATTTAACGCAAAATGAAATGGCATAGCGTTGAGCAATATCATGCGGTTCAATGTTCGTGACAAGAGACACAAGTATGTTTTAACTTATTACAGCACAACTCACGACTGAGCTGTTGCATCGATGTGCCGCTTGAACTAGAAGCAGCTTATAGACCAAGGTCAAAGATGTTGTGCCTACGCAGGGTTGCCACATCTTGCAAAGAAAATCAGTCTCATTACTTTATTGTCACACCTCGTATTCATATTGTTAAAGCAACATATGTGAAAAAGAACGAAATCATTCAGATTTAAGCTATTGTTTATCGAATTAACGCTCACGAGTTATTAAGCAACGTTAATTTTACTGGAGTAAAAAAATAGTTGAAATGTGTGTGAATTCCTAAGGGACCAAACTGCTGAGATCATCGGTCCCTAGACTTACACACTACTTAAAGTAACTTAGGTTAAGAACAAGACACACACCCATACCCGAAGGAGGACTGGAACCTCTGGCAGGAGGGGCTGAGGCTGCGCGATCCGTGACATGGCGCCTCAAACATCGCAGCCACTCTGTGCGGCACTGGAGTCATATGTGAGCATTCAGGACACTTACATGAGAATTGAAGTCACAGTCTTCTTTACTTAACATTTTGCTTCAAGATCCATATTTATTACTGAGATAATTTTACATGGTTTTCTTCCTGTGGCTGAAGAACAACAAAAATTTCTTTGGGTAAGCTCCTTCAGAAGGCCTCCAACATTCCAGGTGTGTCGTTGTGCTATGTACGAATGTACTGCATATAATAATTATGTAATTGATTCACCTCGATGGGCGATGAATCCACCACCTTTAGCGCGGGTGCACAATTATGTTCAACCTCCTATCAAAATATCAAAGTAGCGAGCATGGAGGGCATGGCGCTATGTAGAAGTATGGATCGGCCGGAAGTGTGCTGTGCAAATGCGCTGGACGTGTGTATAGATGGCGCAGCGGTTAACGAAACTGTTGGTTGCTTGGTTTGGGGAGAGAGGACCAAATAGCGAGGTCATCGGTCTCATCGGATTGAGAAAGGATGGGAAAGGAAGTCGGCTGTGCCCTTTCAAAGGAACCATTCCGGCATTTGTCTGAAGCGATTTAGGGAAATCATGGAAAACCTAAATCAGGATGGCCGGTTGCGGGTTCGAAACGTCGTCCTCCCGAATTCGAGTCCAATGTGCTAACCACTGTGCCACCTTGCTCGGTAAACGCAATTGTTTACTAAGCAAGAGAGCTCAGTTTGAATCCAAGTCCACCACATCACCGCTGATTCCACATGAAGTCCCGATGCAATTGACATCAACAGTTTCTTTCCTTTCGTCTGTTCCCCCTGTACCTGCGATTTACATAATACATATATATATATATATATATATATATATATATATATATATATATATATATATATAACAATTCATTTAAATGATTTGACACACAATTAGCTGTAGAATTCAAGGTAGTCATTAGCATTGGGGGGTCACAGCTGGTGGTATTGTTCCAGGTGGCGAGAATAAATCACACGTGCACAAAACTAAAATTTCACCTAGAATTTCAATGAATACCTTGTATGAAGTTTCTATAAAGTTCACAATACAGTACAGAATTGAAAATACGTGTCTGCCGTTTCCAGGATGTCACGTGTAATAAACGAAAAGCACATTTTACGACCACTCAGTCATCATACACGTCGGGGCAGCGAGAACGGTTTTAATCCGAAACGCAGAAATTCTGAAATAGCCCGTAGCCCATGTCAGGAATTTTCCAACCTTTTCAACGTATTACGTGGGGCCGTCTTGCCTCCAAAATAAATGTTCCGATACGATATCGCAGCTGCTTCGTGTTATACGTGTGTTGTCATTCACAGCTCAGCAACGACAAACAGGGCGTCACCTGAGTGCAATGCCCTCTTGGAGCCTGCACCTACCCTATTACTGCTTACGTTATGCAAGTTTATAGGCTGTTCATCTATTCAGAGAACCGTAATCACTCGTAGATCCTGAAGAAGATACCAACTGAGGGATCAAAACGTTGCTCGTGTAGAAGAAGTTGAAGACATGACGTGACATAATATCCTGGATGAATTTACATGTCTCAATTCTAACAACGTTGTGGAACTGTTTTTAGAAATATTTCTTATGAATGTTTACAATTTCACTATTTTATATACCTACATATACTCTTATACACACGTTTACACAAACAAATTCATAAGGTTTACCATTTTGTCAAGTGTATGTATGGGACCTTTCAACGTTCAGACAATAAAGCAGTTTAAAATTTTTGTCCATTAAGGTTGGGGAACACTCGACTGCGGTTAGTAACGGGTTTCAGAATAACTGTCACCAGTCACCTTCTATGACGATTCAAGTTTTGCCAGGATAGATTTCAAGTCTCTTAGCGACTCATCATCAGACACAGTTTTGATTGTTCTGAAACCATTCATGGTAAAACGAAAACTGAATCATCAGAAAAAGTGGATAGCTATAATTTCTGAAAACTTTTATTCATCACTTTGAAAATTAGCTTAAGTAACTGTCTGTTTTGTTCACATCCTGTAAAGCACGTAACCAGCGGCAGAGTTTGTGTATGCTGTGTAATCAACACAACGAGAAAACGTAAACTATCCATTCCAAAGTGATTTGTGCACCAAAATTGGTCTTATGGGTGTAAACAACTGTAATTAATACTTTCAAGTCGATTTATGGTGTAAATAATTGCAGATACCTCTCCATATCCAGTGCTTATTTGATTCGATTTTTCTGTATTGCCACAGCCACACAACGACCCCACACGGCTACAGACAATCACTAATAACTGCGTACCATCTGATGATGAGTCACTAGTTGACTTGACACCTGCCATGGTAAAATAAAAATTGAATCATCATAAAAAGCGACTTGTTGCAATTGTTTATGAAACACTTAAATAAAGCGGCTATCGTATCATTGGATCATATTTCAACCCGGAAACAACAGCAACACAACTAAAAAATGCAGTATTTGAGAAAATCGATTTAATTAATTATATAAAACTTATACTGAAGTAGTATACGCTTTAAATTTCAAGTAGGTATTCCTGGCAGTAAATTCCATTATACTGTACGCAACAGTAATATGGACATGTAGTTCTACTATCGTACAACGTGAGGAGTTATCAGACAATTTAATTACTTCTTTGATTGAGTCATTCTTATTGCTTTTCTGAAAACGTTTTTGATTTTGTTATGACTCCTCATGTAATACTTTTACCACTTTCCCACTTCGAATAATATCATTTTTTCACTTACTGTAATACAGTACGACATTTGAACCTCTAATGGTCCAAGTTAATACCTAAGTAAGAATAAATAATGAAAAACAAGTTGAAAGTGTTTTATTAGAAAAGTCCAAAATGAAAAATTATAATTTGTGAAAATTGATGTAATATAAAAAGGAACATCAATTAGATACATTTTAAGGATCACAATTTACGGAAAGATAGAATCATATGTAGTAGTAGAAATACATTTGGCCGGAAAAAGGGATTCAAAATAAAATTTCTTTACAGCGAAAATATCCACTTTTTTCTTGTACACTGCAACGCACGAAATTTATTAATATACAGGGTTGTCCATTGATAGTGACCAGGCCAAACATCTCACTAAATAAGCACAAAACGAAAAAATTACATAGAACGAAACTCGTCTAGCTTGAAGGGGGAAACCCGATGGCGCTATGGTTGGCCCGCTAGATGGCGCTGCCATAGGTTAAACGGATATAAACTGCGTTTTTTAAAATAGGAACCATCATTTTTATTACATATTCGTGTAGTACGTAAAGAAATATGAATGTTTTGTTGGACCAATTTTTTCGCTTTGTGATAGATGGCGCTGTAATAGTCACAAACACATGGCTCACAATTTTAGACGAACAGTTGGTAACAGGTAGTTTTTTTTTTTAAATTAAAATACAGAACGTAGGTACGTTTGAACATTTTATTTCGGTTGTTCCAATGTGATACATGTACCTTTATGAACTTATTATATTAAGAATTACATGACAAACAAGTTAATAGTTTCACTGGTCACAGCCAGATGGTGTTACTGAATCTATTATGCATGAGCATCGAACTGTTTAAAACTGAACTGAAATTATATTGAACAATTTCAAGAAAGAAATTTATGCACAGTGACTACTACGTATAAGATTGTATCGTTGCAGAGGGACCATAACTCGCACCGAAATACCAAGTACGGATTAGAGATGCGTACTGTTTCCAGGTGTGTCAGAAGACTGGTAATGTACGTGGAAGTAGACATCAAACCACAAAGGCAAGAATTATACAGTAATTCAGCCGATAGTTCCTCATTCCACAAAATCTGATCCGTACGCCGACTATAGGAGCCCGGTTTCTGTAACAGCTAAAGTCAAGTTTAACTGCCTACGTTTTTGCAAAACGTCTGGACACTGTTAACTGAGACTCCTTTCAGTTTTTGTAGGGGACGGCAGGACGCAGGTCATCTTTTCTCTGTGTGTTCTAGACTACACGAAATTACGGCAGTCTTCTCACGCCATGTTGTCAAGCTACGTGTTGTGTTATGGTTTTACTTGCAACGAAGGATTACAGATCTTACAACGCGCACTGCAATTACATCATCGCTGCAGGCGTACACAACACAGTGCAGCCCACGTGTGTAAAACACGTGCTGTAACACTAACGATCTGAAACAAATCAATAAGATATGTACGTTATCTATTGGAATAATTCAGTTTTACTGATCACGATAATGGCCAATAAATAAAATAAAAGAGACTTTGAGGTCTACAGAATATTAAACACTAATTTTCCTTCGTTTCTTCAAAATGGAGCTACAATGAAAACGAGTTACTGACATCTTAATTTACTTTTTGAATTTCCTTATCTAGCTCATTTGTCTTATATATGGCAACTTCTACGCTTTTAATAGTTTTCAGAGAAGATTTTCTCCCGAAATGCTTTTCCAAGTTGCTCATGTGTCAGTTAACGCTTCCTAGTGTACCACACTCTGCCCGTAGTTTACGTAGCACTTACCAGCGCTTCAGTTCAGAGTTGAATATTGCTTTGGGATAGCTGCAGGATCAAGTTTACCAGAGAAGCGGTTCCTAGGTGAAGAGCGCAAACAAGTGTTGCTGCAAGTGGTGGAGAGACCTTTAGGTCCTAACTATTCCTTATAATACTTGGGAATGGCCCCAGGAAATCTGCATACGTAACTCTCTTCAGATGCCTCCACATGCAAAAATCAAGAGGACTTACGTCCGGTTATGGAGGTGCTCAGGCACAAGAGCCTCCTTGAGCTGTCTGTCTCCTGTGAGTGACCATGACGATGTTGCTGAAGGAACATTCTCCAAGCAGACTGTTTTATGTTAATTCCACGTACGTGTGTCCATGAAGACGTTTGGCAAAACTAAGAAGTTTAAGTAGGCGGTCGCCAATAATCTAAAGCCACACATTAAAGTCAAAACCGTTGAGGATGCGACGATTCCACCATTGTCTCACCATTTTATGTGGCCGCAGGATGACAACTGCGTAGGTTTATGATGCGGTCTCTACTTAAGATCGCTTCATCAGTGAAGAATTCTTACAATAGAAATCTTATAAAGATGGTGGACTGTTGGGACGACGATTGTAAAAACCTGCGCCTTGTATTAATAATGGGCTATTTTGCTTCGACTTAGCTGATATCACAACCTGCAACACAGAAAATAATTGTGTTCATCTATGTCATATACACTGACAAATATGCATTAATGTGTGTAATGTATCAGTACTACCTGTTGAATTGAATACTAACCGTTCCTTTTTGGGCGTATGTTGGTGTGACCTCTTAGTTCCTTTTCCCATCAGGAATCATCTCCTCAGGTCTGTCACCTTTCTTAATACTCACCCTGCATAGTACTGGATGCAGTTTCTAGAGTTCCATTTGGAGATGACAACTGAAGCACGCATATTACACGCAGCTGACGTTCGTAAAGATCTTTTAACATATTAGAATTAGTCTCATAGTAATGAGGGAAATTACAGTCCCATGCCTAGACAGGTATAATCTCTTACTGTCAAAAACATTTTTGGAAAATTACTGCAGCTGATAAATATAAAGTCATTTATTGGAAGACCAGTTTGAACAAAGCAGTCATTTCCCGGGCACAGCCCTATTTGAGGTAGCGTACTCTCATTGACATGAAATTCATGTGGCCTAACCAGTTAGAGAGAAACTCACAGAAACCGATAATTTAGGAGTCTGCTGGAGTCTGCCAGTTCATTTTTTTCCAAATTTCCAAGAGACTCTCCTCTGGGTCAGACACACCTGTGACTGTTTATTTGGTCCTCCTTTGCATGTTTTCATAATCTTCTGCTATCCCTGTTTGGTATGGGTACTAAACATTTGAGCTGTATTTTTAGATGGAACGCGTGAGTGTTTTATAAGCAGTCTCTTTTGCTGGTTGACGATATTTTCCCAGAATCCTGTCACTGAACTGATGTCTACCATGTGCTTAACCTCCGATCTAATCGATGTGATCTTTCCTGCTCATATCCCTAGAAATTATTGCACTTACACTGAGGTGACGAGAGCCATGGGATACTTCCTAATAACTTGTCGGATCTCCTTCTGTCCAGCGTAGTGCAGCAACTCGCCACCGCATGGACTCAACAAGTCATCTGACGTCCCCTACAGAAATATTGAGCCATCCTGCATTTATAGCCGTCCATGATTGCCTAAGTGTTGCCTGTGTACGATTTTGTACACGAACGGACCCCTCGATTACGTCTCTTAAATGTTCGATGGGATTCATGTCGGACGATCTGGGTGGCCAAATCACTCGCAAACTGTCCAGAATTTTCTTCATACCAATCACCAACAATTGTGGTCCACTGACATGATGCATTGTCGTAAAAAACTACATTGTTGTTTGTGAACATGAAACCAACTAAGGGCTGAAAATGGTCTCCAAGTAGCCGAACATAACCATATCCAGTCAATGATCAATTGGACCAGAGGATCCAGTCCATTACACTGAAACACGTATGTAACGTAGCAGCGATGGTGAGGCACGTTAAAATCTTTGACCAGAGAGCCTATTATCGTGGTTAGTCTGCGCTTGACCGCGCGAGTGTTGCGAGCAGTACGCTAGTAGTAGTCGTGCAGTACAGTTGCGAGCAGTCTGTCAGTGGGCAGTCTGTGAGCAGGGCAGTATGTCCGTAGTAGCAGCCCAGTGCAGTTGTGTGTGAGGAGTCGGCGAGCGTCGACATGGCATTCTGGTCAAGATGCTGAATGAGGTATATTGTTAATTAAGGTAATCATCAGATAATGTAAAGTTTATTTAGTGTAATTAATTTCCAACAAATGCCCCAATAATAATTTTGATTTCAAAGCAATTTTTAACAAAAAAAATCATTTTTAATTACGATTTCCTTTATTTCCCTTAAAGAAAAGTTTCAGTTAAATTAAAAAAAAAATATTATTTGCAATGTAGTTCCTCCAAGCCGTGGCTTACAATAAGAGCAGAAATTTGACAAGCAGTTTCAATGAGGTAAGAAATTAATTCTGATTTTTGCACAAGGGCCAAAGACCGATATTTCGGTTTAATTGAGTTATCATTATCACTGAGATTTTCTTATCACTGAATGGACTTTAATTTTTTTGTGAAGAACTTATATTTGGGTCAGATTGCTAATTTTTGTTTAATTGTCATTGTCAGTAGATTTCATTGCGGGAGGTTACACTTGGCTCCCATTTATTATTATATTTTTTATTTAAATATTTCTGTGGGGACGATATTGCTTCTTGGGTCCATTTCTATTAAATGTTGTCATTTAAAAATTTTTGTGGGGAGGTTACACTTGGCGACATCCAGTCCAGGATCGTATTTCGTTGAGAATCTTTTGAAAAACAGTCAGATATCTGCTCTTATTTGCTTAGATATAATTAGGATTTGGCGCAACGCTTTTACTAATCTTGTGACTTTCTTTCTACAGGTCAACGGCAATTCGTTGCTCTGTTGTATTTGTGTGTTGTTTTTGCATTGTGCTTATTTATTTTGTGAAAATTTTGACTATTGTAAAAATGCCGCGAAAGACTATGAATAGTGTATCGCGAGGTATTGTGAATGAATTTACCGACTTAAACAACGTGACTGATAATAATTGTGACACGCAGAGTAATGATGACAATCCTGCGTTCACTGACAATCAATGCATTCCAACCACTAATGATGATATTTATCTTAATAATGAACAAGCGAACTCAATTGTCTCCTGTGTTAATTTGACGACAATTGATGACGCGGGACGCTCTATTGTAATGAGCGCTGCCGAGCCTAACACAACCGGTTTGGAAAATTCACGTAACGTACCGACAAATTTTTCGAATGAAAATGGTCGGTATAGTGAAAGTACGACGGATTTACTTAATTCCGAAATAGGGACTGACAGTGTATGTCTAACTGGCAAACCTTTTTGTAAATCTCAGAATAACCAAATGGTTACAGAAAACGAAACAATTCCAGATCCACCACTAAACAGTACAGATAATATAAACGCAAATTTTGACTTGGTACGAATTATGACAAGTTTGATACAACAGCAAAGTGAGAAAATAGTCAACAAATTCAAACAATTTATGAAAAAACAAGACAAACTTAGTGAACAGATTAAAGCCATTACCGCGCAATATTGTGATAATACAAGACAATTACGTGTGAATACTAAGACTTGTGCTAATAACAGTAATGAAAAAGTTGGCACTGTTGCACAAGAATTAAATAGTACACGTGTAAGCACAACAGAATCACATAAAGACAAGATTAATGCAGTCACTGAACAATGTTCAGCAAACGAAACACAGATACACGAAATTAATGCAGTCACCGAACAATGCCCTAAAAACGCAGTACAGATTCGCGACGAAATTAATTTAGAGTCAGTGGAAGTTTCACACACTCCGAATACGGAAGTTGACGAGAAATTTGCACGACAGATCAACCAAATTGACGAAAGTGTTACAGTAACAGAGTTGAAAACTATTTCAGTCACCAATACGTCACAGAATCCACTACTTTGCGAGCATTTGTCAGAGTCACGCAGCGTGTATAATGTGAACAATTTACAGAGACTACGCGAATTAAAATCCGAAAAGCTACGCGACTTAAAATCTGAAAAGCTACGCAACTTGAAATCCGAAATGACACAGACGAACAGATTCACACACAAACCTGAACGTGTTTTCAAATTCAATGATGAGAACGTAGATTTCGAGCAATTTGCATTTGTAAGAAAATCTAAGGAATTTAACAATGGCAGAACACAGATACACGATTTGCACTGTATGCGACAATTTATTTTTTTGCTTTCACCGCTATTGCCTGTAATGCAGAAGCTAGCTTTGAACCAGATGCGACAATTTATTTTTGCATTTTCATCAGCATTGCCTATAATGCAGAAATTTGAATTAGCACGGATACAACAATTTGCCTTTGGAATTTTACCGCCATTTCCTGGAACGCAAAAGTTAAAATTGATTTGCAGTGCGTAATTGACTTCAGGGGATTCATTACGCTTTAATGAATATGTGCCGTAGCGAGCATAGGGCCCCGAGCTGTAGTAGTGCTGTTTCATCTTTAGTTTTCTACACTGCTGCCTTTTCTTCTACTATCCTTTATATCTATCAAAACTGCTCTTTAACTATTGCTCTATCTAGAATTAAGAAACATTGTAATGAAAACCCGATATGACAAATCTTTTACCGAATGTGACAATTTTCAGTAGGCACTCCCGTAATGACAACTACCGCCGTAACTTTAATAACAGATAAAATCGTAATCATCAGTATGTACAAAATTTTCGGCAGTCGCAACCACATTTTTGTAACAATAGATGTTTTTCACCACAATAGCATGAAAGTCAGCCGCTTAGCATACCTAACCAACAATGCAGTCTACGAGGTCAACCAAACTTTAATGTTTCGCCGCGTGCACGTATAGTCCCAGATCCAACAAATAGTAACGCACAGTAGCAAGGAAATGACTACGTATAGAAAACACAGTATTTGAATTCTTATCGCAATGCACCGTATAGAAGTGACTATCATGACCAACGTAAAAATAATGAGCACAATTTTCAGCGTACATTTAATAACAGTCGATCTTTTCAGCAGCAAGAACATCAGCAACAACACATTATCATGAATGATCCAGACAGTAGGTATCATCCAGAGCGTAACACGTCTGGAAGAAGTAATAGAACAGTTCAAATAGTAGAAATGCCACAACATCGAGCTGAAAATAGTAACACATCAGATAGAATCTGACTAGATACTGTACAAGTCGCACCTTCCAGTAACACAAGCACTACCTTTGACACGCAAAATGTTGTTCACGAAAATGTAATTACTTTTGACGACATCAGAGACACTCTCTTGCAGGAAGGACCATTTGTTCAGAAAACTATTTCACATCCTGTTATCGAAATTAAAATTGGTTCATCGAAATTCTCAGCAGTAATCGATTCCGGATCACCTATATCAGTAATAAATGAAGAAACTTTCAACGAGTGCAACAAAGAGAATACTTATCCGACATTACCTTTAGGCAAAACAAAAGTGAAGGGAGCAGTATCGAGTAAAGGAGTAGACGTTAAATTACAGACGCATTTATCATTTTGTATTGGAGGTCATACTTTCCACTCAAAGTTTTGGATTGTTCCTTTATTGACAACAGACGTAATTTTAGGTACTAATTTTCTCGTACAACACGATGCAGTCATTGATTTTCAGAATTCTTATTTAATGTTAAAGGATGAAAATGTACAATTGGCTTTAGAATTTCAGCACTCTTTATCTGCGGAAGAACAAACAATTAACCGCACAGAGGTCATTTCCGTGTCACGTAACATAGACTGTAATCCCACATTGTTCACGGATACGTACATACACAACTATAATACTCCAGAAGAAGCTGACCTCGACGTAATGCAAATGATTTCCGATAAAGTTAGACAAAGCAGTGCAAATACAGACGACGAACGCACGCAGTTACACAAAATTCTTTTACGGCAAGCTCCAGTTTTTGACAACATCCCTGGTACTATGTCCGGTTTTATGTATGAATTTCAAGTCAAACAGCACGATACATTTAAAGCTAAGCATTATCCTATTCCGTATATTCATAGAGAACAAGTTAAAAAAGAATTGCAGGATATGCTCGACCAAGGAATTGTAGAACCAGCAGTTAGTCCGTACATAAACCCGCTACATATTGTTGAGAAAAAAGATGGCTCATTTCGCCTCGTACTTGATTCACGTCACATTAATGACATTATTATTAATGAAACAGATCGACCACAGACACTAGAGGAACTTTTACAGAAATTTCACGGTACAGCTATTTATTCTACACTAGATTTGAAATCGGGATTTTGGCAAATTCAACTTCATCCGAATTGTAGAAAATATACAGCTTTTCTCTGTTTTGGCGATTGTTATCAATTTTGCAAATTACCATTCGGCTTAACTATTTCTTCAGCAGTCTTTATTCGCGGTTGGAACACAATACTTCCGACAGAACTTAAGGACAGAATTACGACGTACGTAGACGATATTCTTATTGCAGAAGCTAACTGGTCTGAACACAATGTGATTTTAGAACGTCTGTTACAAACTTTCCATGCACAAGGACTCACAGTTAATCTTAGTAAATCGCACTTTGGCAAAACTTCTACAAAATTTCTTGGACACGTAATTTCAGCAGAAGGCATTGCACCTGATCCGGAAAAACTTCAAGCTCTACGTGACATTACTATTCCCACGACGAAGAAACAACTACGCAGTTTTTTGGGCTTAATTAACTTTTTTCGTAAATTTATTCATTACTCTGCTTTAGACACACCCAGATTATGCCAATTAACAGGTAAAAACAGTATTTGGTCTTGGGATAAGCAAGCACATTCTGAGTTCATGAACCTGAAGCATGCTTTGTTGAATGCTCCACTGTTATCGCACCCAGATCTTACCAGAAATTTTTCCATTGCCACTGACAGTTCCAACACCGCTTTAGGCGTACATATTTTCCAGGAAATTGAAGAAGATGGTTCAATAGTAATTAAAAACATCGCATTTGCCAGCCGCATTCTGTCACCTGCTGAACGAAATTATTCTGTTACAGAACTTGAAACATTATGTGTTGTATGGGCTTTTACGAGATTTCGGCACTTTCTTTACGGCAGACATACCACCGTCTACACAGACCACAGAGCGATACAATTTTTACTTTCGGCTAAATTCACTCACGACAGATTAAGCAGATGGAAACTTTATTTACAGGAATTTAATTTTACAATAGTTCACATTCCCGGCACACAAAATGTTATAGCAGACGCACTATCCCGTTCTCTGAGCAACAATCAGCAAGACGTAGCAACCAACTTCTGCAAAACAAATTTCAGTGTCATGTACATTCAGCAAGTTGCATTTGAAAACTTTATTTCATCGTCATTACAGGACATAGCAAAAGAGCAAAATAAAGACAACGTGTGGAAAGAAATTAAACACCTTTGGCAAGATAAGAATAATGTTACGATTAGAAACCATTACACTGTACGCAATGACATTCTGTTTCGCCGCTCTCATCCTGACAGCAACAATTGGTTATTATGCATTCCTGACGAACTGGTTAACAAATTAATCTGGTACACTCATTTAAGTTACGCGCATTACGGAGCAAGAAAATGTTTTCTTATACTGAGACAGAACTGTTATTTTACCAACATGGAGAAACGTATACGACGAGTTTTAGCGTCTTGTAAAATTTGCCAGAAAGCTAAATCAGCCACCACTTCACATATTCCTCCTTTATATCCCATTGTACCTGTTAAATTAAGACACATGGCCGCTGTAGACATTTTTGGTCCGATTCCGAGAACTAACAGAGGTTTTTGCTACATCTTTGTCGCTGTTGAGCTCACTTCAAAATTTGTTACTTTCACTCCATTACGCAAAGCTACTGCTAAAACTGTTTTGAAAGCATTTGTAAAACATTTTCTATTTCATGTAGGGCATGTGATGAGAGTAATTTCTGACAATGGATCTCAATTTAGTTCTGGCATATGGACACGCATGTTACGAGCTAGAAACATTTCTCCGATTTATATATCCAAGCACCATGCTTCTTCGAACCCTTGTGAACGATTAATGAAAGAAATTGGTAAGCTGTGCCGAATTTACTGCCGCAAAAGACATATTGATTGGGATACACACATACTCTCATTCCAAGATGTAATTAATTCCATTCCAAATGAATCCACTATGCTATCTCCGTCTGTTATATTGAAAAACGTTGAACCACCAAACAAAATTAAAGAATTAGTAAACTTCCGTAAATGTCGTCGCCTACGACACCATGAAATAATTGACATTGCGCTGAACAACATCAAACGTGCCGCAGAGCGCCGGAGAAGACAGCAAAAACAGGTTTGTACACGCCGCGACTTTCACGTTGGACAGAAAATATTAGTACGTACACACTATTTATCCAGCAGAATAAAAGGTAAGTGCAGTAAATTTGAACTTCTATACGCAGGTCCATATCGGATTCGCAGCATCCCTCACCCCAATGTTGTACACGTCGAAACTTTGAGAACCAGAAAATCGAAAGGCAACCACCATTGGTCAAATATTAAACCCTTTATTGAATGAAGACTCTGTATGATTCAACACACTATGATGCCATTTACTAATTTTTTATGACCACTTATGCAATTATATTCACATGACTAATTACTGATGATTATAGTATTTTTTCTTGGCAAGTGCCCGGCAAGGTAAGGTTAGCAGGTCGCTTTTCTTGTCGTTACACATCAGACCGTGCATATTTTTCCAGATGAACTTACGTATTTTATGAATAATTATGCAATTCTATGTAATGACATATTAGTTTTATCAAATTCTCTCTCCATTAAAGTCTTTAATTCTCGCCTCTATTAACTACACTCTATACAAGCTGAACACAACGAACGTCGCATTTTGTCTTTTTATGTATGATTGTTTTCAAGTTTTGTTTGTATGCACTGTGAAATAGTTAAGATATAACACACACCAGTTGACTTTGACATTCCTTTTGCCCTATGACATCTCAAGATCGTGACTGTTTTACATTTTTTGCTGCTGCATTGTATTATTCTGTGTACATTTTTGCATCTGAACACTGTCAATGTCTTTGACATATTACGTTTTCTGTCATGTTATGCTGTATGGTTAATTATGTTACCATAAACCAGTCATTATTTAGGGGGTATATGATTTAAATGCAAGACATTAATGCAGTCACCGAACAATGCCCTAAAAACGCAGTACAGATTCGCGACGAAATTAATTTAGAGTCAGTGGAAGTTTCACACACTCCGAATACGGAAGTTGACGAGAAATTTGCACGACAGATCAACCAAATTGACGAAAGTGTTACAGTAACAGAGTTGGAAACTATTTCAGTCACCAATACGTCACAGAATCCACTACTTTGCGAGCATTTGTCAGAGTCACGCAGCGTGTATAATGTGAACAATTTACAGAGACTACGCGAATTAAAATCCGAAAAGCTACGCGACTTAAAATCTGAAAAGCTACGCAACTTGAAATCCGAAATGACACAGACGAACAGATTCACACACAAACCTGAACGTGTTTTCAAATTCAATGACGAGAACGTAGATTTCGAGCAATTTGCATTTGTAAGAAAATCTAAGGAATTTAACAATGGCAGAACACAGATACACGATTTGCACTGTATGCGACAATTTATTTTTTTGCTTTCACCGCTATTGCCTGTAATGCAGAAGCTAGCTTTGAACCAGATGCGACAATTTATTTTTGCATTTTCATCAGCATTGCCTATAATGCAGAAATTTGAATTAGCACGGATACAACAATTTGCCTTTGGAATTTTACCGCCATTTCCTGGAACGCAAAAGTTAAAATTGATTTGCAGTGCGTAATTGACTTCAGGGGATTCATTACGCTTTAATGAATATGTGCCGTAGCGAGCATAGGGCCCCGAGCTGTAGTAGTGCTGTTTCATCTTTAGTTTTCTACACTGCTGCCTTTTCTTCTACTATCCTTTATATCTATCAAAACTGCTCTTTAACTATTGCTCTATCTAGAATTAAGAAACATTGTAATGAAAACCCGATATGACAAATCTTTTACCGAATGTGACAATTTTCAGTAGGCACTCCCGTAATGACAACTACCGCCGTAACTTTAATAACAGATAAAATCGTAATCATCAGTATGTACAAAATTTTCGGCAGTCGCAACCACATTTTTGTAACAATAGATGTTTTTCACCACAATAGCATGAAAGTCAGCCGCTTAGCATACCTAACCAACAATGCAGTCTACGAGGTCAACCAAACTTTAATGTTTCGCCGCGTGCACGTATAGTCCCAGATCCAACAAATAGTAACGCACAGTAGCAAGGAAATGACTACGTATAGAAAACACAGTATTTGAATTCTTATCGCAATGCACCGTATAGAAGTGACTATCATGACCAACGTAAAAATAATGAGCACAATTTTCAGCGTACATTTAATAACAGTCGATCTTTTCAGCAGCAAGAACATCAGCAACAACACATTATCATGAATGATCCAGACAGTAGGTATCATCCAGAGCGTAACACGTCTGGAAGAAGTAATAGAACAGTTCAAATAGTAGAAATGCCACAACATCGAGCTGAAAATAGTAACACATCAGATAGAATCTGACTAGATACTGTACAAGTCGCACCTTCCAGTAACACAAGCACTACCTTTGACACGCAAAATGTTGTTCACGAAAATGTAATTACTTTTGACGACATCAGAGACACTCTCTTGCAGGAAGGACCATTTGTTCAGAAAACTATTTCACATCCTGTTATCGAAATTAAAATTGGTTCATCGAAATTCTCAGCAGTAATCGATTCCGGATCACCTATATCAGTAATAAATGAAGAAACTTTCAACGAGTGCAACAAAGAGAATACTTATCCGACATTACCTTTAGGCAAAACAAAAGTGAAGGGAGCAGTATCGAGTAAAGGAGTAGACGTTAAATTACAGACGCATTTATCATTTTGTATTGGAGGTCATACTTTCCACTCAAATTTTTGGATTGTTCCTTTATTGACAACAGACGTAATTTTAGGTACTAATTTTCTCGTACAACACGATGCAGTCATTGATTTTCAGAATTCTTATTTAATGTTAAAGGATGAAAATGTACAATTGGCTTTAGAATTTCAGCACTCTTTATCTGCGGAAGAACAAACAATTAACCGCACAGAGGTCATTTCCGTGTCACGTAACATAGACTGTAATCCCACATTGTTCACGGATACGTACATACACAACTATAATACTCCAGAAGAAGCTGACTACGACGTAATGCAAATGATTTCCGATAAAGTTAGACAAAGCAGTGCAAATACAGACGACGAACGCACGCAGTTACACAAAATTCTTTTACGGCAAGCTCCAGTTTTTGACAACATCCCTGGTACTATGTCCGGTTTTATGTATGAATTTCAAGTCAAACAGCACGATACATTTAAAGCTAAGCATTATCCTATTCCGTATATTCATAGAGAACAAGTTAAAAAAGAATTGCAGGATATGCTCGACCAAGGAATTATAGAACCAGCAGTTAGTCCGTACATAAACCCGCTACATATTGTTGAGAAAAAAGATGGCTCACTTCGCCTCGTACTTGATTCACGTCACATTAATGACATTATTATTAATGAAACAGATCGACCACAGACACTAGAGGAACTTTTACAGAAATTTCACGGTACAGCTATTTATTCTACACTAGATTTGAAATCGGGATTTTGGCAAATTCAACTTCATCCGAATTGTAGAAAATATACAGCTTTTCTCTGTTTTGGCGATTGTTATCAATTTTGCAAATTACCATTCGGCTTAACTATTTCTTCAGCAGTCTTTATTCGCGGTTGGAACACAATACTTCCGACAGAACTTAAGGACAGAATTACGACGTACGTAGACGATATTCTTATTGCAGAAGCTAACTGGTCTGAACACAATGTGATTTTAGAACGTCTGTTACAAACTTTCCATGCACAAGGACTCACAGTTAATCTTAGTAAATCGCACTTTGGCAAAACTTCTATAAAATTTCTTGGACACGTAATTTCAGCAGAAGGCATTGCACCTGATCCGGAAAAACTTCAAGCTCTACGTGACATTACTATTCCCACGACGAAGAAACAGCTACGCAGTTTTTTGGGCTTAATTAACTTTTTTCGTAAATTTATTCATTACTCTGCTTTAGACACACCCAGATTATGCCAATTAACAGGTAAAAACAGTATTTGGTCTTGGGATAAGCAAGCACATTCTGAGTTCATGAACCTGAAGCATGCTTTGTTGAATGCTCCACTGTTATCGCACCCAGATCTTACCAGAAATTTTTCCATTGCCACTGACAGTTCCAACACCGCTTTAGGCGTACATATTTTCCAGGAAATTGAAGAAGATGGTTCAATAGTAATTAAAAACATCGCATTTGCCAGCCGCATTCTGTCACCTGCTGAACGAAATTATTCTGTTACAGAACTTGAAACATTATGTGTTGTATGGGCTTTTACGAGATTTCGGCACTTTCTTTACGGCAGACATACCACCGTCTACACAGACCACAGAGCGATACAATTTTTACTTTCGGCTAAATTCACTCACGACAGATTAAGCAGATGGAAACTTTATTTACAGGAATTTAATTTTACAATAGTTCACATTCCCGGCACACAAAATGTTATAGCAGACGCACTATCCCGTTCTCTGAGCAACAATCAGCAAGACGTAGCAACCAACTTCTGCAAAACAAATTTCAGTGTCATGTACATTCAGCAAGTTGCATTTGAAAACTTTATTTCATCGTCATTACAGGACATAGCAAAAGAGCAAAATAAAGACAACGTGTGGAAAGAAATTAAACACCTTTGGCAAGATAAGAATAATGTTACGATTAGAAACCATTACACTGTACGCAATGACATTCTGTTTCGCCGCTCTCATCCTGACAGCAACAATTGGTTATTATGCATTCCTGACGAACTGGTTAACAAATTAATCTGGTACACTCATTTAAGTTACGCGCATTACGGAGCAAGAAAATGTTTTCTTATACTGAGACAGAACTGTTATTTTACCAACATGGAGAAACGTATACGACGAGTTTTAGCGTCTTGTAAAATTTGCCAGAAAGCTAAATCAGCCACCACTTCACATATTCCTCCTTTATATCCCATTGTACCTGTTAAATTAAGACACATGGCCGCTGTAGACATTTTTGATCCGATTCCGAGAACTAACAGAGGTTTTTGCTACATCTTTGTCGCTGTTGAGCTCACTTCAAAATTTGTTACTTTCACTCCATTACGCAAAGCTACTGCTAAAACTGTTTTGAAAGCATTTGTAAAACATTTTCTATTTCATGTAGGGCATGTGATGAGAGTAATTTCTGACAATGGATCTCAATTTAGTTCTGGCATATGGACACGCATGTTACGAGCTAGAAACATTTCTCCGATTTATATATCCAAGTACCATGCTTCTTCGAACCCTTGTGAACGATTAATGAAAGAAATTGGTAAGCTGTGCCGAATTTACTGCCGCAAAAGACATATTGATTGGGATACACACATACTATCATTCCAAGATGTAATTAATTCCATTCCAAATGAATCCACTATGCTATCTCCGTCTGTTATATTGAAAAACGTTGAACCACCAAACAAAATTAAAGAATTAGTAAACTTCCGTAAATGTCGTCGCCTACGACACCATGAAATAATTGACATTGCGCTGAACAACATCAAACGTGCCGCAGAGCGCCGGAGAAGACAGCAAAAACAGGTTTGTACACGCCGCGACTTTCACGTTGGACAGAAAATATTAGTACGTACACACTATTTATCCAGCAGAATAAAAGGTAAGTGCAGTAAATTTGAACTTCTATACGCAGGTCCATATCGGATTCGCAGCATCCCTCACCCCAATGTTGTACACGTCGAAACTTTGAGAACCAGAAAATCGAAAGGCAACCACCATTGGTCAAATATTAAACCCTTTATTGAATGAAGACTCTGTATGATTCAACACACTATGATGCCATTTACTAATTTTTTATGACCACTTATGCAATTATATTCACATGACTAATTACTGCTGATTATAGTATTTTTTCTTGGCAAGTGCCCGGCAAGGTAAGGTTAGCAGGTCGCTTTTCTTGTCGTTACACATCAGACCGTGCATATTTTTCCAGATGAACTTACGTATTTTATGAATAATTATGCAATTCTATGTAATGACATATTAGTTTTATCAAATTCTCTCTCCATTAAAGTCTTTAATTCTCGCCTCTATTAACTACACTCTATACAAGCTGAACACAACGAACGTCGCATTTTGTCTTTTTATGTATGATTGTTTTCAAGTTTTGTTTGTATGCACTGTGAAATAGTTAAGATATAACACACACCAGTTGACTTTGACATTCCTTTTGCCCTATGACATCTCAAGATCGTGACTGTTTTACATTTTTTGCTGCTGCATTGTATTATTCTGTGTACATTTTTGCATCTGAACACTGTCAATGTCTTTGACATATTACGTTTTCTGTCATGTTATGCTGTATGGTTAATTATGTTACCATAAACCAGTCATTATTTAGGGGGTATATGATTTAAATGCAAGACATTAATCTCTGTCCATCAATTTCAGAAAGAAATGATGCGTGTAAGAAATAAATTCAACAGAAATGGGAATTTCACCTACGGAATAAACGAAAGAAGATGCAATAACTTTATGAGGAAGAGTAAATGGATCAGGATTAACAAGCATTAACAAGAATATACTATACTCATCGTAGAATAGCAGTCTTAACTAATTTTTTCTTTCAGAATACAAGGTGATTGATGCAGGCTGTCAGAGAGAACTACACATCTTAGTTTTAGTGATGAAATATGCTAGAGATAAGGAATAGTTGTATAATGAGTAATGAAGTGATATTTTTTGCAGATGATAATGAATGCTGATGAATAATGATGAAGGATATGCTGTTATGAATAATGAAGTTTTTCTTTACAGGTGATGATAATAATGAAGTTATGATAATATGGATAATGAAGTGATTGATAATGAAGTTTTTTCTTTACAGATGAGGATAATGTTGAAGTTATGTATTTAGGCTATGTAGTTGTTTAAGTATTTGTTGCAGTTTGTTTTGACAGCAGGTGTTATATTGCATAGTAGGATGACGGAAAGTTTTGGAAAGGACAGCTATGGAACACATTTTTTATACACATTTCACTACCTGTTCATTCGAAGTTCACTACTTTTCAGCATAGTGTGCGTTTCTTCTTTCAGGTCAATAATCCATTTTGTATTTTCTCCAGGAGAAGTTTTTCATGATACTTACTAAACCTGTTACTTATTATACCTGTTCTAGTACTTGCATTTTTATTTTTTACCCATTTGTGTTTGTCATTTATAAATGTGATCACATATACTGCCTTGTTACATAATCTTGCTACAGCTGACTCATGACGAATGACGTTACCTATCCTCATTTGCAGCAATAAGTCAAAAGCAAATAGTGTTATGCCTCAGCAATTAATTATCGATCCCAACGCAATGCATTGCAAACAAAAAAATGTATTAACAGTCCCAAATAGTGATACCAGTTCGAGAAAGTTCTGAGTAATGCTGATCAGCAATGAATAATATGTCACTTGGAAAATGATTAATTAATTATGATATGCTTTGTAACTGGAAAAGAATGTGATTCTTACTATATTGAAATAACAAATGATGCTATGCTTTGTAATTAGAAGAAGGCTAATGATTCTTAATTATGCTTTGTAACTGGAAAAGAATGCGACTGTTTAATAATGCTTTGTAATTAGGAGAAGGCTAATGATTCTTACTATATTGGAATGACAAATGATTAATTAACTATGCTATACTTTGTAACTGGAAAAGAATGCGATTATTTAATAATGCTTTGTAACTAGGAAAAGAAGGTTACTGATTCTATGTAAAACAATTAATGAACATTTTTCTGTAATACTACATACTTGGTACAGAAATGTTCAATAACTGGGCTATGAATGCCGCAAACTACTAATGAAGAATGGTATGTGACATAATGTCCTTCACCTTATGAGCTAACTACCCTGAATTACTGCAATGTCCATTTGTCCTGTCTATCCTAGTGATCATGGAGCACTATCTTTGGTTTTGCACTAATTCTACGTTGGTGTGCCTTGTAAGAGCGTGGTGTTGACACGACATGCTGTCCACCACCGTGAGCGATGAAGACGTTATTATGGTCCCACTGTTTGGTGTACCTAGTGTACTGCCAAAATGAGAACATGGAACATTACTACGACAGTTCAGTGTCTTGGCTACACTGATAAATTCTGATGGGAAAAGAACTTCAAATTGTGTCACTTGGTGTTGTACTTCTGTGGAAAGATATGGACTTTCAGAACAGCGGTGTGCAATCTAAAGTGCTACAACCATGATGCAATCCTTCCCTTTCCTATCCTAATTCTTGTCACATAGTGGAAATCATTTTTTTTGCTAACATCATTTATGTTCATGGGTCATACATTTTTTTTCGATTCGCTGAACTCCAGTGCGAGTACACTTATGGCACTTGTCGACATATTTTTTTGCCATTATGTTTATTTATTGCGAAAATGCTAAAGACATTTTTTCGATTTGTTCTGAAGTACAGTATATGTGCACTCGTGTCTTTTATATTGTATATACATTTTTATTTTAATGATATGTACTGAACTACAGTGCATGTGCACTTATGTTATGTGTTAATATGTTTTCTACTGAACTTCAGTGCCTGTGCACTTTTCTCATTTTTCAATATGATTTGTACTCATTCTGTAAACCTTTTATGATTTCCTGATATGTTCAATACTTCAGTGCGTATGCACTTATGCCATTGGTTACTCATTGTATATACATTTCGTCATTTGCTGATATGTTCTCAACTCCAGTGCGAGTACACTCATGTCACTTATCAACATGATTTTCTGACATTCTGTTTATTTGTTCTGAAAATGCTAAAGTACTTTTTCAGTGCGTGTGCACTCTGTTAGCTGTCAAATAATTTGTATATACATTTTTCTGATTTGCTACTATGTTTTGTACTCACATTTTGTCTTTGTCTGATATATTTTGTACTCGGTGCGTGTGCACCACATTTAATTTATGTACTAAATTTGAATATTCTGTAAATTGTAAAAATTTCTTGCGATGGCAAGTCCAAATGACTCACCATCGCTGCCAAATTTGTGCCGCCCCAGTGGAGGGTTATGAAACACGTATGTAACGTAGCAGCGATGGTGAGGCACGTTAAAATCTTTGACCAGAGAGCCTATTATCGTGGTTAGTCTGCGCTTGACCGCGCGAGTGTTGCGAGCAGTACGCTAGTAGTAGTCGTGCAGTACAGTTGCGAGCAGTCTGTCAGTGGGCAGTCTGTGAGCAGGGCAGTATGTCCGTAGTAGCAGCCCAGTGCAGTTGTGTGTGAGGAGTCGGCGAGCGTCGACATGGCATTCTGGTCAAGATGCTGAATGAGGTATATTGTTAATTAAGGTAATCATCAGATAAAGTAAAGTTTATTTATTGTAATTAATTTCCAACAAATGCCCCAATAATAATTTTGATTTCAAAGCAATTTTTAACAAAAAAAATCATTTTTAATTACGATTTCCTTTATTTCCCTTAAAGAAAAGTTTCAGTTAAATTAAAAAAAAAATATTATTTGCAATGCAGTTCCTCCAAGCCGTGGCTTACAATAAGAGCAGAAATTTGACAAGCAGTTTCAATGAGGTAAGAAATTAATTCTGATTTTTGCACAAGGGCCAAAGACCGATATTTCGGTTTAATTGAGTTATCATTATCACTGAGATTTTCTTATCACTGAATGGACTTTAATTTTTTTGTGAAGAACTTATATTTGGGTCAGATTGCTAATTTTTGTTTAATTGTCATTGTCAGTAGATTTCATTGCGGGAGGTTACACTTGGCTCCCATTTATTATTATATTTTTTATTTAAATATTTCTGTGGGGACGATATTGCTTCTTGGGTCCATTTCTATTAAATGTTGTCATTTAAAAATTTTTGTGGGGAGGTTACAACATGTAACACAATTAAACATAGGTTACACCATTATGGAGCCACCACCAGCTTGCACAGTGCCATGTTGACAATTTGGGTCTATTACTTCTCTGGGTCTGCGGCACATTCGAACCCTACCATCCTCTATTACCAACTGAAATTGGGACTCGGACTCATCTCACCACGCCACGGATTTCCAGTTGTCTAAGGTCCAACTGACGTGGTCACCAGTCCTGGAGAGGCACTACAGACGATGTCGTGCCGTTAGCAAAGGCATTCGAGTCGATCATCTGTTACCATAGCCTATTAACGCCAAATTTCACCACGCTGTCTTAACGGATACGTTCGTCGTACATGTCACATTGATTTCTGCCGTTATTTCACACAGTGTTGCTTGTCTGTTAGCACTGACAACTCTACGCAAACACTGCTTCTCACAGACTCTAAATGAAGGTCGTCGGCCACTGCATTGTCCGTGGTGAGTGGTAGTGTCTGAAATTTGGTATTCCCGACACAATCTTCACACTGAGGATCTCGGAATATTGATTTCCCCAACGATTTCCGAAACGAACGTACCGTAGTCGAGCTCCAACTACCATTCCGCGTTCGTCGTCTGTTACTTCCCGTCGTGCGGCCATAATCACGTCGGAAACCTTTGCACATGAATCGCCTGAGTACAAATGACATCTGCGCCAATGCTCTGCCCTTTTTGTACCTTGTGTAGGTGATATTACCTCCATCTGTATATCTGCGTATCGCTATCCCATGACTATTGTCACCTCAGTGTACATTATGGTTACATTCGTAACATTGGTACAATTTACAAAGGAGTAGTAACACGAAAATAAAAAAAAGGATTGATCTGAATATACAGCGAAGGTTTGATGATGATAGATTTGTTGGTTTTCCACTAAATACAAGAACAAAAACTGTTACAAACTTAAGAAAGCCTTCATTTGTGATGGAATGGCCCGAATGTGATTTGTAGTTCCATTTTTTGACGATTTTTATATTCAGTTTAATAACACAAGGATAATCAGTTAAGCAAGTTGCAATTTGTGTAGATATCGTTCTTGGTTAGAGAAGATGAATGTAAAATTTTTTCGACCAATGGAGACACATCCTGGATAGTAGAATAAGTCAGGTTCATACCCTATGGAATTCCCTTGAAAGTAGTACAAACGAAAACGACTGAGCTTGCATAGTATCTAAGATAATGGTATTCAGGAAGAAACATATTCAGATTCCGTCCGAACATCTGAGATTTTGATGAAGTATTACGTGCAATTCTCAGGCTCGTTAATTGAAGGGATCTACGAAAGTAAGTTCTAACACATTAGAGCTTAATATGAGTTTTCGAGAGTCATGAGTTTGGTTAAAATCAATGACAAGAACTTAAATACAATAACACAAATATGTTTATGCAGTACACAATATTTCTAACGGTAAATAAGGAATTGATTGTGAACAGCATGTGGTACTTTCGAAAACACTTGTGGCTACGTGATCAGAAAAATCCTTTCTACCTTTCTAAGTTACTGGTGAGTCTTTCCGACTCAACGAGACCAGGAGCATCTCTGAAGATGTGCAGTACAGCTCTGGACGAAACGTTACGAGCGGAGAAGTTTCATGGAACACGGCGATACAACCCAGAAGACTCACCGGCAACTACGATATCCAGTCGTGTAAGCCTTCACTGTATGAATTCTTACTAAACTGAGAGTTAGCACTTTCTTCTGCCGACCCGTTAGGTCCTTAGAGGCCGCAATCAATTTCTTGCCCCATCTTTGCCCATTCAGATCTTGCGCTCTGCTTCTAATGACACTGTGATTAACAGGCTTTGCTGGCGCGTATCCACGTTTGGGGGGAGGAGGGCAGGCAGTCATAGTAATATGATGCCCACCACCCAAAGATCATTTTACTCGAAGTGTTCATAGTTTTACATACACCAATTTCGAAAATTTTCAGCTAATTTTTGAAGAATGAATTGACATGAAAACCAAGAGCCTCGAAAATCGCAGCGAATTCCAGTAAATTTCGATCTACGTTTCCCACAGTATACTTTCCAGTCGCTTCCACGTGGATGAACATGCGACCTGACCCGCAGCAAGCACACATTCCAACAGAGCACGGGCTGCCTGCTATTCACAGACTGACCATGCCTACTACCAAAGACAAATACAACGCGTTTCGTTAGGTCGTAGGTAGTGTCATCAAACCACAGGAAGATGAGTAAGGCATTCCACACTCTCTTAGCCGTAGTCTGTATTCACAGTTTCAGATCTTAGTGAAGTACTGATAATGGTAAGCATTAAATGTATTCGCAGTTGCTAATACGAACAACCATCAGCTGTAGAACAGAATGACGAAAATGCACCCATGTCCTAAGGAAATTTACGTTGTAATTCAGAATAAACAGGCACTGCAATATCGTATTTACCTGGCAAGCGACTTTCAAGTAAAATGTCTCACCTATAAGGGAATGACTGTAATGGATGTACGATTACAGATTGTAGAACCATGATTGACGACATATGGAAGTTTGAGTCGTGCACGAATATCCAAACGGTAAGGTGACCGCTCGGGATAAGTGGAAAATCCGGGTTCGAGTCCCTTTCCGGTACAAATTCCTATTGTCATTCCATTCTACAACTGATGGTTGTCCATATTCCCAGTTACGAATACATTTAATATATTTCATAACGGCTTCAGCCGCCGCAGTGTCTTACTTTGGACACGCATGCATGTCCAAAGAACTTTACATCGTTAAGTCAGAAAAACATAGGCACTGCAATACAGCATTTATCCGCCGACACCGGGCCAGCAACTTTCAAGTAAAATGTCTCACGTGTACGGGAATATACATAATCGATGTAGGAGTGCAGGTTGTAGACGCATGGTTGACGACATTTGCAAGTTTGGGTCTGCTCGTGAGTCGTGCACGGATAGCCGAATGGTAAGGCGACCGCTCGCAATAAGCGGGAATCGGCGTTCGAGTCCCTTTCCAGCACAAATTCTTTTTGTCGTCATTCCATTCTACAGTTGAAGGTTGTCCAATTGCGAATACGTTTAATATATTTCATAATGGCTGTAGCGGCCGCAGTGTCTGTTCCTTTGGACACTCATGCATGTCCGAAGGAACTTTGCATCGCAAGTCGGAATAACACAGGCGCTGCAATATCGATAATAGTGAGTATATATTTCGGTTTTATATCGTGATGATTATGATATTGTGAGACATTTGTGATATCATTTTACTATTATTCTTAAATCACTTGCATGGAACGCGTACATCTCAGACTGTTGGATGTAAGCTTTTAAAGTTATGTTTTCCCCTGAACTACAGTTTCTTGGAAGTAATACTGAAATAATTGCTGTTATTATATTAAAACACATTATTGGGTTTATTATTAAAATCTTACGAATATGTAGCACGTTACGAGTTAGGTGATAATGGCAGTTTGTAATATGGAGAAGAATGGGGATGGGAAGGGGAGGAACAGACGAAAACTGTTGGGATGTTGTAACTGAATGTCCACGGTAGCAGGAAACATATTTCAATTATAGTTCCCTAAAAAGTTGACAGTATGCCCACTAGTTAATATCAGCTCTTATAACTGTTTGACAGAGTGGCACTAGAACAGAAATGTGCCAACAGAATGAGAAATAACCAATGACATTTATTAACAGAATTGGAAGAAAAGTGTACTGTACTTTAACTTTCGCAACAGTTCAGTGCGTGTCACTTGTTGCCCTGAAACTCTAAATAACTTTGCTGTCTCTTAGCAGTCTATGAATTAGTCACTACAGCTGAAAGTACATTGTACAGACACTTAGTTCACAGTATGCATTGCTCTGGAAATAGTGACTGCTAAGTCGGAAGAATTGCCTTTTGAACTGAACTCGAGGAACTGTGCGCGGTAATTGCAGGAAATGCTGGCACTCTAAGAACTTTTGATCTGCAGGAACTGTTGACGCTACAGAAACTGAGGGCGAGTGGTTGTGCTTGTGTGGTAACAGCATCTCGTGTGATTGATGTATAACTCTTGCCATGTACACAGCAGAAACAAACTGTAGCCTTAAAGTTAATATCTTCTGGGTTGTCAGGCTGCGTCATATTTACTCTAAAATAATCAACGTTTCGACCCCTCTGCTGCGATCCTCTTCAGCATCTTCTGGTGACCACTATTGCTACAACACGGAAGATCCTAAAGAAGATCCCAGCAGAGGGGTCGAAACGTCGATTATCTTAAAGGAAATATGAAATGACCTAAAAATCCAGAAGATTTCAACATTAGTGAGAACGGCCACGAAAGCCTGCAGACTTACATAAACTGTAACCTTCTCCCTCCGCCCCCCTCTCTACCAAACTTCATTCCGTCATATGTCTAATAGAGCCGTATAATTATCGTAGGCTACTGTAGACTATCATAAGTAAGAGTAGATTACGGTAGTTTTCCTAGTAGCTTTTGCCAGTTAAGCTCGTACCTGCGTTAACTGTATGTTATGTGTGTTGCATACCTATCGAGCGTTACCTCACAACGATCGTTTTGTTTCTTTATGCAATCAGCGTCTTACTAGATTCCCCTCAAAAACCAGAAGCGCTGAACCATCTAGAAACTGAGTGAGAAAATACAAAGGACCAGGCAACCTACAGAACATTTTTGTTCTATAGTTATCCTACTGTCTGTTAACTTAAAAGTAAACAGTATTTATAGCAAAATTGAAAATGTCAGTGTTTAATTCAGGTTTTATTCGAAAATTGTTGATTTTTAACCTGAAAGAAAGGGATCTTGTAATAAAAATAAAGGAGCAATACAGGTTTACCATATAATTTCCTCAACAGAAAGGTAAAATAAAAATCCCAACAGAAACAAAAATATAGCAAACATTGCTTCAATACTTTGTCGAACACACATAAAACATGTTTCTGTTATTCAAAAATTTTCGCATTTATTGATAATAAGAGGAAACTCTTGCCTTTGATCATGATGAAGAATGTTCTATAGAGCACAAAAAAACACAATAATTGTATATTTTTCATGTTTGCGCATGTAAATTGTACTTGCATCAAAAGTAATTGCCTTGGTTACATAAAAGCCCAGGAGCTGCAAGAACAAATAATTTTTATTGCTTATAAAATGAAATTTGTATTCTTTATTGTTGTTGTTGTTGTTGTGGTGGTGGTGGTCTTCAGTCCAGAGACTGGTTTGATGCAGCTCTCCATGCTACTCTATCCTGTGCAAGCTTCTTCATCTCCCAGTACCTACTGCAACCTACATCCTTCTGAATCTGCTTAGTGTATCCATTTCTTGGTCTCACTCTACGATCTTTATCCTACACGCTGCCCTCCAATACTAAATTGGTGATCCCTTGATGCCCCAGAACATTTCCTACCAACCGATCCCTTCATCTAGTCAAGTTGTGCCACAAACTCCTCTTCTCCACAATTCTATTTAGTACCTCCTCATTAATTACATGATCTACCCATCGAACCTTCAGCATTCTTCTGTAGCACCACACTACGAAAGCTTCTATTCTCTTCTTGTCTAAACTATTTATCGTCCATGTTTCACTTCCATACAAGACTACACTCCATGCGAATACTTTCAGAAATGACTTCCTAACATTTAAATCTATACTCGATGTTAACAAATTTCTCTTCTTCAGAAATGCTTTCCTTGCCATTGCCAGTCTACATTTTATATCCTCTACTTCGACCTTGATCATTGTGTTCCCCAAATAGCAGTGTGCTCCCTGCCGCCGTTGGATAAGCAGCTGCAGCAGCAAGTCGTATACTCCTAGCTCACTCATTTGTTGCATAGTTTAATTCTTAATTTCTTTGCGTGTTTTTGGTACTTACATTGTTTAATTCATAAATTTCGGGCGTATTATAGTATTTGAGAGTTGTAGCATCGCGTTTTAGTACCTGAATGGTGTAAAATCGCGTAGTCTCCTTCCGACGCCGAGCAGTGTGTCAGCAGTGCGCAAGTAGCAGCATTACTGCATTTACTAGGCAATCTTGTATTTTAATAACCGTTTAAATTTTCTGTCGATTTGTTTGCGCTCCCTGTAGATTAGTTCAGACGTTCTTTGCACAACAGTTTTTAGCATGGATAGGGACTGCAACTGCTGTGTTCGGATGCAGGCTGAGTTGGCATCCCTTCGCGCCGAGCCTCAGGCAGTGTTGGCTTTGGTCACACAGCTTGAGGCTGTTGCCAATGGGCATCACTGTGAGGGTCCGGATGGGGGTTTGTCGGGGACGGCCAGCTCGTCCCACGCATCCCTCGATCGGAATACGACTGTGGTTGCCCGGGATACTGCCCGCATTGAGGCTGATCCCTCATCTGTGGTAGAGTGGGAGATCGTCTCAAGGTATGGCAGGGGGCGAAAGAGATTCCAGAGGGCTGAACGGAAGGCCTCTCCTGTTTGTCTGACGAACCGGTTTCAGGCTCTGTCTCAGGGTGATACTGATCTTCGGCCTGACATGGCTGCTTGTCCTGTTCCAGAGGTTGCCCCTCAGTCTGCAAGATCCGGGCGGTCGCAGAGGGTGGGCTTACTGGTAGTTGGGAGCTCCAACGTCAGGCGCGTAATGGGGCCCCTTAGGGATATGGCAGCAAGAGAGGGGAAGAAAACCAATGTGCACTCCGTGTGCATACCGGGGGGAGTCATTCCAGATGTGGAAAGGGTCCTTCCAGATGCCATGAAGGGTACAGGGTGCACCCATCTGCAGGTGGTCGCTCATGTCGGCACCAATGATGTGTGTTGCTATGGATCGGAGGAAATCCTCTCTGGCTTCCGGCGGCTATCTGATTTGGTGAAGACTGCCAGTCTCGCTAGCGGGATGAAAGCAGAGCTCACCATCTGCAGCATCGTCGACAGGACTGACTGCGGACCTTTGGTACAGAGCCGAGTGGAGGGTCTGAATCAGAGGCTGAGACGGTTCTGCGACCGTGTGGGCTGCAGATTCCTGCACTTGCGCCATGGGGTGGTAGGGTTTCGGGTTCCGCTGGATAGGTCAGGAGTCCACTACACGCAACAAGCGGCTACACGGGTAGCAGGGGTTGTGTGGCGTGGGCTGGGCGGTTTTTTAGGTTAGATGGCCTTGGGCAAGTACAGAAAGGGCAACAGCCTCAACGGGTGCGGGGCAAAGTCAGGACATGCGGGGACCAAGCAGCAATCGGTATTGTAATTGTAAAATGTCGAAGCAGCGTTGGTAAAGTACCGGAACTTCAAGCGCTGATAGAAAGCACCGAAGCAGAAATCGTTATAGGTACAGAAAGCTGGCTGAAGCCAGAGATAAATTCTGCCGAAATTTTTACAAAGGTACAGACGGTGTTTAGAAAGGATAGATTGCATGCAACCGGTGGTGGAGTGTTCGTCGCTGTTAGTAGTAGTTTATCCTGTAGTGAAGTAGAAGTGGATAGTTCCTGTGAATTATTATGGGTGGAGGTTACACTCAACAACCGAGCTAGGTTAATAATTGGCTCCTTTTACCGACCTCCCGACTCAGCAGCATTAGTGGCAGAACAACTGAGAGAAAATTTGGAATACATTTCACATAAATTTTCTCAGCATGTTATAGTCTTAGGTGGAGATTTCAATTTAGCAGATATAGACTGGGACACTCAGATGTTTAGGACGGGTGGTAGGGACAGAGCATCGAGTGACATTATACTGAGTGCACTATCCGAAAATTACCTCGAGCAATTAAACAGAGAACCGACTCGTGGAGATAACATCTTGGACCTACTGATAACAAACAGACCCGAACTTTTCGACTCTGTATGTGCAGAACAGGGAATCCCTGAATATGGAAGTTAATAGGAATATAAAAAAATGGAGGAAGGTTTATCTGATTAGCAAGAGTAACAGAAGGCAGATTTCAGACTACCTAACAGATCAAAACGAAAATTTCTGACAATGTTGAGTGTTTATGGAAAAAGTTCAGGGCAATCGTAAAATGCGTTTTAGACAGGTACGTGCCGAGTAAAACTATGAGGGACGGGAAAAACCCACCGTGGTACAACAACAAAGTTAGGAAACTACTGCGAAAGCAAAGAAAGCTTCATTCCAAGTTTAAACGCAGCCAAAACCTCTCAGACAAACAGAAGCTAAACGATGTCAAAGTTAGCGTAAGGAGGGCTATGCGTGAAGCGTTCAGTGAATTCGAAAGTAAAATTCTATGTACCGACTTGACAGAAAATCCTCGGAAGTTCTGGTCTTACGTTAAATCAGTAAGTGGCTCGAAACCGCATATCCAGACACTCCGGGATGATGATGGCATTGAAACAGAGGATGACACGCGTAAAGCTGAAATACTAAACACTTTTTTCCAAAGCTGTTTCACAGAGGAAGACCGCACTGCAGTTCCTTCTCTAAATCCTCGCACAAACGAAAAAATGGCTGACATCGAAATAAGTGTCCAAGGAATAGAAAAGCAACTGGAATCACTCAACAGAGGAAAGTCCACTGGACCTGACGGGATACCAATTCGATTCTACACAGAGTACGCGAAAGAACTTGCCCCCCTTCTAACAGCCGTGTACTGCAAGTCTCTAGAGGAACGGAAGGTTCCAAATGATTGGAAAAGAACACAGGTAGTCCCAGTCTTCAAGAAGGGTCGTCGAGCAGATGCGCAAAACTATAGACCTATATCTCTGACGTCGATCTGTTGTAGAATTTTAGAACATGTTTTTTGCTCGAGTACCATGTCGTTTTTGGAACACAGAATCTACTAAGTAGGAATCAACATGGATTCCGGAAACAGCGATCGTGTGAGACCCAACCCGCTTTATTTGTTCATGAGACCCAGAAAATATTAGATACAGGCTCCCAGGTAGATGCTATTTTTCTTGACTTCCGGAAGGCGTTCGATACAGTTCCGCACTGTCGCCTGATAAACAAAGTAAGAGCCTACGGAATATCAGACCAGCTGTGTGGCTGGATTGAAGAGTTTTTAGCAAACAGAACACAGCACGTTGTTATCAATGGAGAGACGTCTACAGACGTTAAAGTAACCTCTGGCGTGCCATAGGGGAGTGTTATGGGACCATAGCTTTTCACAATATATATAAATGACCTAGTAGATAGTGTCGGAAGTTCCATGCGGCTTTTCGCGGATGATGCTGTAGTATACAGAGAAGTTGCAGCATTAGAAAATTGTAGCGA
Organism: Schistocerca piceifrons; assembly: GCF_021461385.2. NCBI lineage: Eukaryota > Metazoa > Arthropoda > Insecta > Orthoptera > Acrididae > Schistocerca > Schistocerca piceifrons. The sequence goes on along the minus strand of NC_060138.1, from coordinate 203,167,995 downwards.
AATGCAGGAAGATCTGCAGCGGATAGGCACTTGGTGTAGGGAGTGGCAACTGACCCTTAACATAGACAAATGTAATGTATTGCGAATACATAGAAAGAAGGATCCTTTATTGTATGATTATATGATAGCGGAACAAACACTGATAGCAGTTACTTCTGTAAAATATCTGGGAGTATGCGTGCGGAACGATTTGAAGTGGAATGATCATATAAAATTAATTGTTGGTAAGGCGGGTACCAGGTTGAGATTCATTGCGAGAGTCCTTAGAAAATGCAGTCCATCAACAAAGGATGTGGCTTACAAAACAATCGTTCGACCTATACTTGAGTATTGCTCATCAGTGTGGGATCCGTACCAGATCGGGTTGACGGAGGAGATAGAGAAGATCCAAAGAAGAGCGGCGCGTTTCGTCACAGGGTTATTTGGTAACCGTGATAGCGTTACGGAGATGTTTAACAAACTCAAGTGGCAGACTCTGCAAGAGTGGCGCTCTGCATCGCGGTGTAGCTTGCTGTCCAGGTTTCGAGAGGGTGCGTTTCTGGATGAGGTATCGAATATATTGCTTCCCCCTACTTATACCTCCCGAGGAGATCACGAATGTAAAATTAGAGAGATTAGAGCGCGCACGGAGGCTTTCAGACAGTCGTTCTTCCCGTGAACCATACGCGACTGGAACAGGAAAGGGAGGTAATGACAGTGGCACGTAAAGTGCCCTCCGCCACACACCGTTGGGTGGCTTGCGGAGTATAAATGTAGATGTAGATGTAGAACTCATCTACTACTTTAAGTGTCTCATTTCCTAATCCAATTCCCTCAGCATCACCTGATTTAATTCGACTCGTTCTATTATCCTCCTTTCCTTTTGTTGATGTTCATCTTATATCCTCCTTTCAAGGCATTGTCCATTCCGTTCAACTGCTCTTCCAGGTCGTTTGCTGTCTCTGACAGAATTACAATGTCATCGGCAAACCTCAAAGCTTTTATTTCTTCTCCATGGGTTTTAATTCCTACTCCGAATCTTTCTTTTGTTTCCTTTACTGCTTGCTCAATATACAGATTGAATAACATCGGGAATAGGCTACAACCCTGTCTCACTCCCTCTTCCTAACCACTGCTTCCCATTCATGCCCCTCGACTCTTATAACTGCCATCTGGTTTCTGTAAAAACTGTAAATAGCCTTTCGCTCCCTGTGTTTTACCCGTGTCACCTTCAGAATTTGAAAGAGTGTATTCCAGTCAATATTGTCAAAAGCTTTCTGTAAGTCTACAAATGCTAGATAAGTAGGTTTGCCTTTCCTTGATCTATCTTCTAAGAGAAGTCGTAGGGTCAGTATTGCCTCACGTGTTCCAACATTTCTACAGAATCCAAATTGATCTTCCCCGAGGTCGGCTTATACCTGTTTTTCCATTCGTCTGTATAGAATTTACGTTAGTATTTTGCTGCCGTGCCTTATTAAACTGATAGTTCGGTAATTTTCACATCTGTCAACACCTGCTTTCTTTGGGACTGGAAGTATATTCTTCAAGGGTTCAAAATTCGCAATGCACTAATAGTAAATGATGCGCGATTCTACTGCAAAACAAACGACCAAATAAAGAATAAAACAAAGAGATTTCGTCGGCTCCCAGTTTCTCTTTCACACACTCATTTACTTCTTTTTCGCCACCAATGCTAACAATACTACCGGTAATTCCACGATTTACTACGACATTTATATAGCGCACCAAAAATATCGAACCGCAGTTTTGGTAGAGTGTAACTCTAATGTCTAACGATAAATCACACACTATGAACTCAGAACGCAAATATTTTCACCACCTCATTTGAGACATTCTAAACATCGCTTGCGGGTAAAACAATTCGTCGTGGGCGTCTTACTGCTGGAGCAGCGAGGCTGCGTAGTCCGCCTGAGTTTAAGAATTGAAGAATAAATCGTGCTCTTAAATACTTGAACGGCGCTGTGTGGGACGGCCCAGCTGCCTCGGGGAAGCAGCATTAAATCTGAATGCGGCAGGTGGGACTTCTCCCCTCCTAACGCCGCCTCCGGAGGCCTGTGGAGAACGCCGGACCGCGGAAAACACAACCAAGTAAACGGCCGCCGTAAACTCTGCGAGCGATTTCAGAACTGAGTCTGGTTTTAGCGACTAGAGCAACACTTTTTTTTTTAAATCGACGAGCGTGCCTGGAGCAGAACTTACGTCATTTACCGCGAAAGATTTTAAAGTAATTCGGCGTCCAGCCGAGATTAAACGTCATTGTACTTTTCGGACTTTGCTGGACTTAATATTCCAGCCGTGCTGTCTCGAAAAAATGAGTCCATTAAGAGCACTCAGGCCATAATGGCGTATTATCGACAAGTTCAGCGAAACTCGGCCTCAAACCACGCTGGAGTAAGCCTTGACACATCAATCACCGCGATCCGGGCCTCCTGACCCCACTGCAGCGTGCTGGTAATTCGAAATAGCTCTACTCCCGCTCTGCGAACGAAGTTGCGGAAGAAATGTGTGTGGCTGAGCGCTGTGCGTATTTTAAGAAGAATACAGCGGGGACGCGTGTAAGAATACGGAATGGTGATGTCTTTACACTTTCTCTTCCTAACCCTAGACATTCTCTAAATTACATAGCGATCCAAAACTTCCGCTGCGTTTCACGAGTCAATAATATTTTCACATCAAAGAACATAGAACCTTGTGGTACATTTTAAGTTAAGCGTATGACTACTGTGTTTTTGCTTTCAGAATTTCATATCTCGATGAAAAAGTTTTTTTTTATAAAGGGCAGATGTCGTAAATTAGTAGTAATTAACATTTAGTCTTTTAGGACACCACATACGAGACATGAAAACAATTATTTTACCACTGATTTTCAGTCACTGTTTGGCAGTTACCTTTGAGTACACGTACTTCTAAACAATTAGTATTAATAGTTATTGCTAAATGATGAAAGAGAGATTTCGTACCTTGTTCGTTAATTGATTTTGAACACAGAAGACATTAATTTCAAAATGCATTCATTACATTATAATATGATTGTGGCTAATACTTCACATGCAGCAGTATTATTTCATGAAACTATGCTTTCATAAATCAGCGACTAAATGCACAAATGAGACGTTTTCGGGAAAGCTTCCATTTTCTTCAACTAATGAATCAGAACTAAAAACTAATCTCTGATATTGCCTGCGTGTCCTCAGAAAGGAAAACAATTGAAAATCCAGAGATTAAATACCAACGAGTTTAGAATAAAGGGGAGGTAACGATAGCTATGCCGAGCACAGACGTCAGATGGTACCTGTCCGACATCTTGGTGAGTCTTACACGTCTGTTTGTCCGTTAAAGCCCTGTGTTAAACATACTGTCTTAGCGTTGCCGCGGTGAAATGACAGTCAGTTCTGGGTATGTACTTTCAATATACTTTCGTGGATCGAATCTCCTTGGTAAAAAAGCAAACCTACGCATGTACATAAAACCTTGGAGTACTTTTTACTGTTTGAAAGAAGGTGACATTTTTCCACTTTTGCTGTATTTATTTTTTGGTACACGACTAGCTTCTGCCTTTCATGGCACTTTCAAGTGATATTACTATATAAAAGAAAGCGCATTACGCGAAATTTTTTAGAAAGACAATTACCAGCAGTGGAAAAATGTGTCATATGCCTTAAAATGGCCACTGGACTCGCATTCGGGAGGACGACGATTCAATCCCGCGCCCGGCCATCCTGATTTAGGTTTTCCGTGATTTCCCTAAATCGCTCCAGGCAAATGCCGGAATGGTTGCTTTGAAAAGGCACGGCCGACTTCCTTCCCCATCCTTCCCTAATCCGATGAGACCGATGACCTCGCTGTCTGGTCTCCTTCCCCAAACAACCCAACCCAACCCCTTAAAATAGCAATGTCTTTAAATTTATGTGTCCTATCCGTTTTGGTTCAGACATATGCTGTCTTGTAAGAAAGTTTAAAATTTTAGTAAGACGTGAAATTTACAAACATATTACACTGACTAATGAATAAAGCTAAGCATGGACTAATAATTTCAAATATTTAAGACTATACATTTATGTGTGTACCTGAGGATAACAATAGAAGTGGTTTAGTACTACATCTTGTAAAGAATAAACATTCGTCCAAAAAAGGTAGGAAAATGAATATGTTAGAAGAAATGGAAATTTTCAGACATTTAAAAGGCGAAGCAGATATATATATATATATATATATATATATATATATATATATATATATATATATATACACACACACATTCACGAAGAAACAGATCTAGCGAACAGAAATTTTCTTGACAATTTGAGCCACAATGCTAATAACCAATAAAAAATCGGCAATACAATAATATTGTAACATTATTATTTTATTTTTTACTTTCTATTTTACATATTTCTTACTATTTATTAACTTTCCTTAAATAAACACATAAATATACAGTCATAGTCACTCGAAATTCTTAATCTGTTCTTAGCTTTATTGTGTAGTCTAAATTTTTCACAATATCAAAATATATGGTGTCAAACTAAAAGGGCAGTATATGGGTTAACCAAAACGAATAGGCAACCTAAATTTAAAGACGTCCCCTTTTAATGCGTATTCCTACAGCAGGCTTTCTAACAAGTTTAAAATAAATTACATTCACATTATTATATTTCTATTCGTGGAGGTAATCTAGTGTGCTCTCTTTTACAGAGAAAAATCATTTGAAAATGGTCTGAAAGGCAGAACATAATATGTACGAATAAAATGAATACACCAGGAGTGGAAAAATGTCACCTTCTTTTAAAAAAATTTCTGCTGTGGTACCCACTATGAAGAAAATGTTTTACACTTTCATTTAGGATTAAAGTTTTAAAAACGAGTGGATTATAATCACGCCCTGAAATTTTCAATCAAAGCAAAGTGTACAATTTTCAGGCCCCGGAAAATCCATCTGGAAACAAAATGTGACTAGCGAAGTTGAACAGAAATGTGTAAGCCATGTGACTCAGGAAAGTAATTCATGAATGTCACTTTCACGTAGCACAATGTACGAAATCTATTACCATGGTACATAACCAAACAGCAATCGGTGAAACAGCTCACGTTGACCTATCTTGGCTGGAGCTAAAACCTCATAGTATGCAATGAAATGTCGCTTCTTTTCAACGTCTTCTGACATAGGTTTTCAGTGATTGATTTCTGATATAGCCTGAGGCTCAACAAGACGGCGCCCATGCTACATGACATGCTGCACTAGCTTGATACAAATAATGATAAGGCATATTTTACAATAAATTGGTGAGAAACTGACTGACAAAAAATTATAACGGAACACAAGGAAATGATTTTACATCTCCTCAGGGGCACTCATAACTACAAGTACAAGTATTAAATTTAATTCACGTTATAGGAACGCCATATTTTCACCTCACTTTTCCCCTGAATAAATAAAAAAAGTCTTTGAATTAGAGAATACATATATAATACACACCTTTGATGTAAATGCTCAGTATATATTTTCTTGAGTAGCATACAATATATTTTCAATCTCTTTCTTCCACTAATCTCGATAGCATTATTAGAATTATTCAGTGTGGCTATTCGGCACGGAGAAAATCCTAGAAGTCCTTCCAACACACACCAGAGAGAATATTACAAAGAGTAATTATGCGCTCATGGAATAGTAATAGTACTGTACTACTTTGCGCATCGATTCTGCGAGTATATAGATGGTCAAGTAGGAAACGTAATTCACTCATAGAATTGTGCAGGGATAATTAGTAGAATATAAAGAGATATTACACATTGCCCCTCGCAGCGAGCAAAGTCAATGATAATACACTTTGCGAGCTAACCGTAAATTTTGTTGGCTCATTTATTCAAAAGAGAAATATTTTGAAGATTAGTTTTTTAGAAATTTACCATAGAGTATATGGGTAACATGTTAAGACTGTATGTTACCAGAATACCTCTGCTGTGACTTTTACATGTACTGAGTATATCAACATCCCGCGCACATAGTCAGGGAAGATATAAATCGGTATGATCGCGGAAAAGGTCCACCCATTTGGGAGCTGGCCTTCACAGGGAAACCCTGGAAAATCCGGAAGAATAGACCCCAGCACAGGTACTAAAGACGATAGGAAACCATAAACAAAGTGATTTTGAAATGTATAAAAAACTTGATAGATGAGGTAGATAGAATAGTGCCTCATAGTAAAAAAAAATTCTTTACAACAGTGTTCAAAAAAAATTTTTTTTAAATTTCTTTTTTCGACGGTGTAGGCGGAGATCTCGTAGTGGGGCCGATGAAACAGGAACACTGGGTACGGACAGCGGGTAGGCGACGTAGAGCTTTTGGTGGAGGCGTTACAGAAGACAGGCGATGAGTGGCGGTACAGGACAGAAGCTGGTAATGTGCCGCAGAAACGGCAAGATGGTCTCAGGAACAGAAGGTCAGAGACGTGAACATGGAACAAGTCTACAGTGGAATGAGAAAAGGTTCTGACTGAATAAATCCTTGGAAGAGAGTGGATTAAGGCACTGAAGTCCATATTTCATCGTTGAATTCAAAGTCGGAATTGATTCATTTACTCTTCCATCTGTACTAGACTGGAATATCCATCAGTGCTGAAAATTGCGAATTTTATTGTCGTCCTTCATTTTGAAGTTGTTCAGAATCACAGCTGCACGTCATCCAAAGTATTGCAAAAGAAACTGTGTTAATTTAATTTTTCTGTAGCACGTACCGAATGTATTCCTCCCAAAAATTTTCTTACTCTACTCTTCGATTTGATATAGTTCAGGTGGAAGTAAGGCACTGAATCTGTCCGAATTTTGTTTTCAAGTACGAAATTATGGATAAAATTCAAGTTCATACATGAGGAAAATTTTAAAATATAGGCATGTGACATCGAATACACATAAAATTATATTCTTTCAGTACAAATATCCGAAAAATTTTAATCTTTGTTACTATCGTTATTTGATCTGCAGATCTACCTGCAATTAAACAGCGTTAATGGTGATGTATGCTCATTTAGCTCAGCGTTTACTCGCAGAATCTTTGTCATTCTCTCATGAACATTAATGAAAAACATACTTTCAACAATCATGTCAATAATATGAAAACACAAGAAACCCAACTCTTAAAAATTCAACTAAAACTCTTAAATTAATTCAACTGAAAAAGAATGCGTAATGAAAACTTTTAAACATAATAAATTTTCTCTCGCACGACCAGTGAGTCTCTTTAACCGTTCGTAGCGGTGATATTATCGACTGTAGTTTCACTTCACACTTCACTTGTTTTTACCGCGAACAGCGCGCGTCCTGCCTTCGACGTACTTCCATACATAATTACTACGTTTAAAGTTTCACACGCCATGTTCATATGATTGTTATGTTTTGAGAGAATATAGGTGCACTTTAACTACACATTAACACTCCCTATGGCTATTACTTATAGTCAATACGTACACAAACTTGCAAATGCTACGGTCTGATACCTATTCTAAAGATTATACTAAACCATCACAGGCGTAATCTCACTATCTCTTAACCTATCAACCACATAAACATATACATATATATATATATATATATATATATATATATATATATATTCACTCAAATAATAATAATCCATTCTTGTTTCTTCTTTAAGTCTGGTGTCGAAGTTCTAAGATCCTTCAAAAAATTTCTTGATATCATTATGGGGGAATAAACCCTTTACCCCTTTTGAATCGGGATAGGCCAACAAGTATGATCCTGGATTTGGTATACTGACAATAACATATCGTCCAGTATATATAAGATTCCATTTCTTGGTATTCTTTCTCAGTTTCGAGGAATGCAGGTGTCACCTCAATAAAACCTTTTCTCCGAGATGAAACGTCTGAATCCGGTGTATCCTTTGATCATATGTCAACTTCCGTTGTGCTGCCTTTTCAGGCAAACTGACAAGTGCTAGTTGAATGTTTTCCTCACATGTTAGTTTTTGATCTTCATGCTTTGGCAAATGGTTTATCCAGAAATTCTTTTCAGCCTTCTTAAACATTAGCTCTGTTGGAATGAAGGAAGTTGAGGTATGTGGCAGATTATTAAATATTTGCTCAAATTCCGACAGATAATCAGCCCATGATGTTTGTTTATTGTGACAGTATGTACGCATGAATCTGTTTAATTCCCGGAAAACTCAAGCTATTGGATTGCCTTGAGGGAGGTAACATGATGTCAACATTTGCTGAACTCCAAGCTGTGCTAGTGTTTGTTTCCATTTAAATCCAGTAAAAATTCTGGCATTCTCTGAAATTACGGATTTAGGTAAACGTGCATGCGGAATATAGTCACGCACATATCTCTTTACAACAGCTCTGGAAGTAGCACACTTTAGTGGATATGATTTTACATATTTCGTAAATACATCATTAAATCCAAGAATGAATCTTACTCCTCCTCCTGACCACGGTAGTGGGCCGCAGGTATCACACGAAATTAGTGACCTTGGCTCTTGTGGAATAATTGAATGCAGAACATCTTTACTACCTCTATTTTCCGGTTTTGCTTTCTGAAAGATTAAACACTTTTGTATTAGTTTGTGCACTTTCCTCCTAATATTCGGAAAATAACGGTAGGCTCCTATTTTGTTTGCACATTTAACCACTCCCAAATGTCTCCATGATAAATGGGTGAACCAAATTAATTTCTCCTCGTATTCTTTCAGGATGCACACACACCACCGTGTATTGTTGTCCTTCCCACATCTGAAGAATAACACTCCATTCACTAACTTGTAGTGATCTAAATTGACAATTGAATTTTGTTGTTCCTTTAGCTGAATTATCTTGTTTCATCGCTGATCCTTCCGTTGTAAATTTCTCATATCTCTACAGAGATGTATATAGTAAACTTTGTAGTTATTGTCCTGCAACAGTAGTATTGGAAATTCTGAAGTATTGATTGATTCTATTTCCTGCGTTAAACCTTCTGGAGATCTCGTTAGAGCATCAGCAATAATATTCTCCTTTCCAGGTACATGAACGATTTTAAATTGGTATTTCTGTAGTTTCATTGTCCAACGTGACAATGTGGGATGTAATAATTTACACGTCTGCAAAAAGGTTAGTGATTGATGGTCACAATACACAATGGTTTTCGAGCCATATAAATAATAATTAAATTTCTTGAATGCCCAGATAACTGCAAGTGCTTCAAGTTCTGTTGTTGTATAAGTTATTTCACTTGGTGATAAAACTCTACTAGCAAATGATATTGGGCAGAATGTTGTTACTCCTTTTATTTTCATTATCTGAAAGAGACAGGCACCTAATCCAACATCCGAGGAATCCGTAGAAAAACAGAACTCACAATTCATATCAGGGTGATATAACAAGGATGCATTCACGAGTTGGTCTTTAATGTCTCGAAACGCTATTTCACATTCTTCGGTCCATTGCCACGGCACATCCTTCCGCAGAAGTCGGTTTAATGCTTCGGAATTCATGGCTTGATTCTTTATGAAACGACGGAAGAACGACGCCATTCCTATGAATCCCTTCAGTTGTCTCTTATTCCGTGGAGATGGAAAATTTCTAATTGCACTTATCTTTTTAATCGGCAGAATACCTTTTGCATCAATCATATTCCCAAAGAAGTTAATCTGTGGTAATGCAAAGTGAGACTTCTGTAGGTTTACTGTAATTCCTGTCTTCTTGAAGACATCAAAAATCCTTTCCAGAATATGTAAATGCTCTTCCCATGTCTTCGTGGCTATTAATAAATCGTCAACGGATACAGTTATGCGACTTCGCAATTCTGGCCCAAGAACATAATCCAACGCTGAAATGAATATTCCGGCACTGATATTGAGTCCGAACGGGACATCTTTAAATTGGTAACTTCTACCTGCATAGATGAATGCCGTGTATTTCCTAGATTCTTCACTCATGGAGACTTGCCAATAAGAACTTCTCAGATCGACACTAATCAAGTACGAAACATCTTGAAAATTTTGAATTAATTCATCAATATTTTCCGGATGGGTTCTCACAGGAACTATTATTTTATTGATCTCTCTCGCATCAAGAACTAATCTTACGTTGCCTCCAGGTTTTGGAACAATATGGACTCGTTGATGGCTCAATCAGGTCCCATTTTAGCATTCTATTTATCTCCTTTTGAACAGATTGTTTTAATCGCCAGGGGATTGGATAGTTCGTGTGACAGTAAGTTTGATGTAGCTTTACTCGCAGGTGGCAAATATACCCTCTGATAATTCCCGGTTTCTCATCAAAAATCTCTTCATAAGCCGCTAACAGATGATGAAGCTGCTGCCTTTGTTCTACGGTAAGCTGATTTGATTCACTGGCTTTAAGTATTGCTGTTTGATTAAAGTCTTCATTCTACATCGAATTATTTGAAAAATCCTTCCAACGACCGTTTGTCGTATCAATTAATTGAATGGTGGCACCGCGACAATACTTCTTATGCACCGTCTTCTTTCTATTTAAGTCCAGTGCTATCTTTCCTCCATTTATTCTAAATTTAACTTTCCCTTCCGAAAAATCAATCTTACAATCGTACTCCTGCATACTCCCAATACCAAGAATACAATCCACTAACAACTTCTCTACTTCAAGGAACGTGCATCTTATTGCTACATTTCCCATCTTAATCTCCAATTGGGTTTGTATTTTGACATTGGGAGAGCGTGCTCCTACAGCTCCGATGATTTTACAGTTTTGTACCGGTAAAATTGGTACCTTCCTCTTCTTAACAATTCTCCTAAAAAGATCGCCAGAGATGACATTGGCGGAATCGGCGGTGTCTAGTATTACATTCGTTGGATTCTTCTCTATTTCGACAAATACCTACGATACAGGAACACTCGATCTTTCATTCTGACACATTGTTAAATCTTTCGTCAACTCTTCAGTTAATAGCTCACCGTCATTATATCGTAACATTTGCACTTTTACTGAATCGCCCCTAACAGATCCCCTGACCGCTCCTCCGGGGCTCGATGCGGTCACGATTAGTTTGGCTGATTTGTATTACGATTGCTACTTGTATCGTCAATTATTTCAGTAACGATCGGTTGTTGTGGTGAGTCGTGATTCCGTTCTGTCTGTTGAAGTGAATTTGGTCGGTATTGACTCGATCGGTTCGTGTAGTTATTGTTATTATTCTGCGGCTGTTGGTAGAACTGCCTTGCATTCCCATACATAGGATTAAATCGATTAAAATTTCTATTGTTCCTGAAACTGGCCCTCGCGGCACTGTTATTGAAATCTCCATTATAATAATAATTGTTGTTTCCATTTAATCCATTTCTAAGTCTTCGCGGATGAGATGGTTGGTCGTGTTTATTATTACTGTTACTATTATTGCCATTTCCGTTCCTGGTGTAGCTCGGATTTGCTTCAATCGGTCTTATTTGCTGGAACATTTCTCTTGACCTTTGATAGTCCTCCTCAATTAAATCAATGTGATCAAGAGTGGTCATAAACGAGTCTAAGTCCTTATCATTTATGTACAGAAGCTGATTCCTTACATTCGTGGGTAATCTGGATTTGAGTATTCTGAGTATGTCAGGTAAAGGAATTCGTACGTCCCAGTATAATGATTTGTTAATATATTTCTCAAAATATTTCTTTAGGGATCCCCTAGAGAATGAGAAAGGCTCAGGATATAACACTTCCTGTCTTACCCTTTCTTGTATTCCAGCAGACCAGTATTTTGATAGAAAAGCCTGCTCAAATTATTTATATACTTTACAGGACGATATTTGCTCAGATGACCACAATGCTCCTGATCCTTGAATATATCCTGACACAAAACTAATCTTTTGCCATTCTATCCACGATCGTGGAAATAGACCACTAAATCTTCTAATGAAAACTACAGGATGAACATTCCTTTTATCAGGATTAAAGATTTGGAATTGTCTTTGTTTAGTCATTTTTTCTTCTGCCGCACTACGATTCTAAAAATCATGCTGTTCAAAATCTTCACGGTGACAATCTGGTCGATCAGCTCTAACCTGTGACGTTATACTTCTGTGAGCGTCTGACCTTGACGTTGACGGAATGTCACGCATAGATTGAGAATTTTGTTTCTTGCTTCAGCGGTTTCCAAATCCTCCTGCGAGTGATTTAACGATCTTTAAATATTTTCCTTCCAACGCGAAATTTCCTAACCAAGTTGGTCACGGACTTCCTTCAACCCTTTGTTAAAGAAATTATCTTGGGAACTATCAGAAATCGACTGCAAAGCTACTTTCACTGTTTCTTCGGTCTTTTCAGAAGAAATGTTCTCCCGTTATAATGTTATTTCTGAAATTTTTCCGGTAAGTACATTGATTCTATGTTCAACATTCGTCTGGTTTTCCTTGATTTCGTCGAACTGCTTCTTTAGATTGTCTTGTGATGCTGTTATTTCTGGTATCATAGCTACGGCACACTGCATGTCCTCTTGTGCTTGTATTAATTGAGGAACAATTCGACTTGTTTCTGTATCGTGTCGTATCTATTTACTGGTAATTTCTTGACATTGCTGACGGACCTGCTCAATTTGAGCAATGAGATTTTGTTCGGTTCTTCCTGCCTGTTCTTTTATTTCCTGTGTCTTGGTATTTAACATGTGATCTAGTTCATTAAAGCTTTCTCGTAACTGATTCTGTAATTCGGTTTGCCCTTCTGCTAAGAGGGATAGCTGCTGCTTAATCACAATTAACGGGTCCACAACATTTTGCTCTGGTGTCTTACGAACATTGTCTGAACCAGTGGGAGTTTCTATATTGCTACCTCTATCCACAACAGTCTCAGAATTGCTCTCTGTGGCCCCTGATTCGGCGCAAACAGCTGAAGGCTGTTGCACGTCTTGCTGCTGATGCATGGACATTTTATATGCAGCTCAAGTTAATACCATACAATAATTATCTATCACAGTTTATAAATCACTGAATATTGTTCCGAAATTAATGTCTTAACCAAGTTTAACGTTCATATTAATTCACTGAGGTAGTCAAGTTAAATCCTCACACACGTATTAATAATAATCACACAACATTAAAATTCTACAAGCTAACTACTCTCTGAAAAACTTCTTTTCAAGATACTTCAGATTCTATTTTAACTACAAAATTAAAAATTGGTTTGTTCTGGCCTTTATCTGGAGTGCACTTCTTGTCTAGTAGATGAAACCTTTCCTATCGGCAACCTTTACTGTCAGCACAAGATATCTCTGCAGCTTAGTTCCAGCTCGTTCTCGTAGTTTATCATGAAACAGAAAATATATGTATTATATAATAATCCAAGAGAGTCCTGTCACACTGGCGCCAATATAATTTTAATTAATTTTTGTGCTTATGCTGGCTGCCGGTGAGGAGGAAATTTAGTTATTAGTATTTTGTTACTGATCTCATTCATAAGCAGCCATATTACAGTCATCACAGTCGCTCAAGAAAGCTGTAATTAAGCTTTACTTGTGTAATCAGAATCGGACGATGACTCTGCTTGTCCGCAGTCTCGATGATTCGAAGCGATCTGCAATCCTGTGTAAGTAAAATGTCTTGGTTTTCTTGCGTTGCGTAGTCAGTCGGGAAACCTTAGATCAAGCATAAAGTTTACTTTGATAGAGTTTAATCATCCGATGGAATAATGGAGCTCCTTTACCTAATAATTGCAGGTTCGTTCCCAATCCATCGGAAGTTCCCTTCTGATTACCAACGAAACGACACCTCCGTGCAAATTTCCAGTTAGAGAATACATATATAATATACACCTTTGTGTAAATGATCAGTATATATTTTCTTGAGTAGCATACAATATATTTTCATTCTCTTTCTTCCAGTAATCTCGATAGCAAAATTAGAATTATTCAATGTGGGTATTCGGCACGGAGAAAATCCTAGAAGTCCTTCCAACACACACCAGAGAGAATATTACAAAGAGTAATTATGCGCTCATGGAATAGTAATAGTACTGTACTACTTTTCGCATCGATTCTGCGAGTATATAGATGGTCAAGTAGGAAACGTAATTCACTCACAGAATTGTGCAGGGATAATTGGTAGAATATAGAGATATTACAAGTAAGAAGAAGAGAAAAAATAGTATAAGTAAGTATGTCAACACCACTCATGGATTAGGTCTATTCCGACTGGCCACCTACTGCCTACGAAACAGTACGAGGAGTGGTCTATGACAGTGGGACACGTTGTCGACATGACGCCAATCACTCCAGCCGTTATTGTCAGTAGATGAATCCTAACGATACTGCTGCTTCTTTAGTCAAGCAGCTGATCATTTGATCTTAAAAGGGCTTAGTGGAGCCCGAAAAAATAGTGTACGATGCTGTAATCAGTTTCCAGTCAACTACGTACGAGCAACCTATAAGCTTCCATTTTATGACGCAAAGGCAATGGCCCGATTCCTGCTCATGGAGTGATTGAACCCAAGCAATGCCAAATCTAAACTCGCCACAACAACCAAACTTCACCGCGGGAAGCAAATTGAAATCGTCTCAACCAATTCTTCATTCATCGGAAAATCTGCAGAAAGCATTGACCTCCACCAAAGGAAGTCTCCTCTCGAATACAGCTCCCACGACTAGCATCTAACCGAACAAGGAACAGCACATAGACTCCAATACAAAGTAAATTAATGGTGAATTGTCTTTCAGACAGGAAACATCACGTGGGCTGCGTCGCCATTGACCTAAAGCGAACTGACTCCCCAAAGATGTAAAATGTCTTCAGCAACCAAGCAAAGAGATTGCTACACTGTCGGTATAGATTAACCGAAACTGATTATAAAAGACTCGCGTAAAGTATTGAAAAGATAAATATCGCGAACTACTAAAAACTACTAAAAAAGGTAATGGAAAGAATTGAAAGTTACGAGTGAACAGGCAACTTTTAAGTATTCATTTGCGTTTCCACAATGTTCACTGTGCTCAACTCCGCTCGCGCGAAAAACATCGAGGCAATAATCAGACACGTCTTATATTTTTGTGGACGTGTGTGGAATTACTGTGTACACTGCTGCCGTGCGGTCTAGGGCGCCTTTTCACGGTCCGTGAGGCTCCCCACGTTGGAGGTTCGAGTCCTCCCTCGGGCATGGGTGTGTGTGTTGTCCAAAGTGTAAGTTAGATTAAGTAGTGTGTAGACTTAGGGACCGATGACCTCAGCAGTTTGGTTCCATAAGACCTTACCACCGTTCACTGCTGTTGTTGCACGGCGTGAAATATTTCCTTACAAACAATTGTTATCACTTTCAAACAAGATATCTTATTATTCACGGTGGTTAGTATCCAGCTCTGCGAAATGCAGTTCGTGCTCCAATTGATCGGAAAATGGTTGGAGGCGCTATTTTTCAAATATTGAGAAGGAAATAAATGTATTTAAACCGTCGCCGAAACTGCAGGTTCTAGTACTCCCCACCATGAACCGAAAACGATGTAAAAATTCTTTTTAGGGTTCAAACTAGGAATATATAATGTGAAGAAATGAAAGTTACGAGTGAACTATAATTCATAGTCTCACCATATGATGACGACATTCATTTAATCTCTTGAATAATTAGTTCCATGAATACATGAATTACTTATGGGCAAAATAACATTTACCAAGAGCAGGCATTGCTTGTCTACAGTATTTGTTTAGTAAAACATTAACACATTTCCAAATAATATTTTTACGCATCAGTACTGAGGCATGGACATCACAGTCAGTTTCATTGATAGAATTTTCTGTTAGCAACACAACTTCTGGAACAAATTAAATGAACAAAACTGTGTTTAATGAAACTCCTTTTGAATAGATCCACAGGTTTAAATGGTTTTAAATCACAATATATATCAAGTAATGGGACTACAAGACAAATCAATATACATAAAGTTATAGATTGTGCTTTCACTTTTTTCACCCACTTCTTCCGTAAAAGTATTACATTATCTTTCAGTTCCTAAAGGCTGTTATATGATATTCTTTTTAAATATCCATTGTGGCTGGTTACAATAGTCTCGATGGCTTCCTGTAATGCTGCTGCCTACGACGTTTTCCTTTTTTCTTCCGATTTCTGTCTGGATGGTCCTGCAGCCAAAGACAGGTGGACTGGGCAGACAGGATAAACACATGGTACGGTACTTGATTCAAACCGTGATTCTGAAAGTGCGGCAGTTATGGTTCTTCCGTGTGTGGCAGATACTTCCCACATAACGTCACCAACTTCTAAATGTCTGCGGCACACCTGAAAAATGAACAGTGAATTGCATTAATCATGATATAATCAAGCCAAGTGATCCGGGAAACAATAATATATCATAATTTAAAAAATGTGTTAGTAAATTTCAAAGGATAGTATTAAAATTCCGTCTGAATAATTAGTAACTATGATGTCCTACCTGGTAACTGAACTGAGCCACATCTGTCTCACTCTATCATCTTTAATATATTTGAACACGCGAACCTTGTTTTCTGCTGTGTAATTTTCATAAACTTTCGGTACGAAACACCACATAACCATAATGAAGGCGTATCTGAATAAACCTATATTACGTTGCGTGAACTCCCCCCCCCCCCCCCTCCACACACACACGAGTTTGTAAAACGTAATTGATTTCTTTGTACTTAAATAATAACTTCATAACTATCACATAGCACACAAGTCCATCTCGCGGAATATCTACATCTACATCATTATTATGCTATTCACAATAAAGTGCCTGGCAGAGGGTTCAATGAACCACCTTCAAGTTGTCTCTCTACCGTTCCACTCTCGAACGGCACGCAGGAAAAACGAGCACTTAAATTTTTCTGTGCGAGCCCTGATTTCTCTTATTTTATCGTAATGATCATTTCTCCCTATGTAGGTGGAAGCCAACAGAACGTTTTCGCAATCGGAGGAGAAAACTGGTGATTGAAATTTCATGAGAAGATCCCGTCGCAACGAAAAACGCCTTTGTTTTAATGATTGCCACTCCAATTCACGTATCACGTCTATGTTACTATCTCCCCTATTTCGCGATAATACAAAACAAGCTGCCCTTCTTTGTAGTTTTTCGATGTCATCCGTCAGCCCCACCCGATGCGGATCCCACACCTGACAGTAATACTCCAGTACAGGGCGGAAAAGCGTAGTGTAAGCAGTCTCTTTAGTAGACCTGTTGCACCTTCTAAGTGTTCTGCCAATGAATCGCAGTCTTTGGTTTGCTCTACCCACAGTATTATCTATGTGATCGTTCCAATTTAGGTTATTTGTAATTGTAATCCCTAAGTATTTAACTGAATTTACAGCCTTCAGATTTGTGTGACTTAGCTGATTTCTTTTAGGACTCATGTGAATAATTTCACACTTTTCTTTATTCAGAGTCACTTGCCACTTTTCGCACCATACAGATATCTTATCTAAATCATTTTGCAAGTCGTTTTGATCATCTGATGACTTTACAAGACGGTAAATGACAGCATCATCTGCAAACAATCTAAGACGGCTGCTCAGATTTTCTCCTATGTCGTTAATATAGATCAGGAACAATAGAGGGCCTATAACATTTCTTGGGGAACGCCGGATATTACTTCTGTTTTACCCGATGACTTTCCGTCTATTACTACGTACTGTGACCTTTCTTACAGGAAATCACGAATCCAGTCGCACAACTGAGCCGATACTCCGTAGGCACGCAGTTGATTAGAAGACGCTTGTGAGGAACGGTGTCGAAAGCCTTCTGGAAATCTAAAAATATGGAATCAATTTGACATCCCCTGTCGATAGCACTTATTACTTCATGGGTATAAAGAGCTAGTTGTGTTTCACAAGAACGATATGTTCTGAATCCGTGCTGACTATGTGTCAATAAATTGTTTTCTTCGAGGTATTTCATAATGTTCGAACACAGTATATGTTCCAAACCCCTACTCCAAATCGACGTTAGTGATATAGGCCTGTAATTCAGCGGATTACTCCTACTTCCCTTTTTGGGTATCGGTGTGACTTGAGCAATTTTCCAGTCTTTAGGTACGGATATTTCTGTGAGCGAGTGGTTGTGCATAATTGCTAAATATGGAGCTATTTTATCAGCACACTCTGAGAGGAACCTGACTGGTATACAATCTGGACTGGAGGCCTTGCCTTTATCAACTGATTTAAGCTGCTTTGTTACACCGAGGATATCTACTTCTATGTTTCTCATCTTCGCAGTTGTTCTTGATTGGAATTCAGGAATATTTACTTCGTCTTCTTCGGTGAAGGAGTTTCGGAAAACCGTGTTTAATAACTCTGTTTTGGTGGCACTGTCATCAGTGACTTCACCGTTTTTAT
Organism: Schistocerca piceifrons; assembly: GCF_021461385.2. NCBI lineage: Eukaryota > Metazoa > Arthropoda > Insecta > Orthoptera > Acrididae > Schistocerca > Schistocerca piceifrons. The sequence goes on along the minus strand of NC_060138.1, from coordinate 203,149,687 downwards.
CGCACAGTGAAGGTATTGATTAAGTCTTGCCAGTGGTGTGCTTTATGTAGACCAGAATCTCTTCGAGTTTTCTGCCCCATTTCGAGACACAATTTCGTTGTGGAAATTATTAAAAGCATCTCGCATTGAAGTACGCGCTACATTTCGAACATCTGTAAAACTTTGCCAATCCTGGGGTATTTTGCGTTCTTTTAAATTTGGCATGCTTTTTTCGTTGCTTCTGCAAAAACGATCTGACCCGTTTTGCGTACCATGGGGGATCAGTACCATCACTTATCAATTTACGTGGTATATATCTCGCAATTGCTGTCGATACTATCTCTTTGAAAACGTTCCACAACTTTTCTACCCTTACGTGATCAGATCGGAAGGAGTGAAGACAGTCTCTTAAAAGGGCGTTAAGAGCATTTTATCAGCTTTTTTTAAATAGATATACTTTGCGTTTCTTTTTGATGGTTGTAGGTGTTACGGTATTCAGCCTACCAGAAACTGCCTTGTGATCGCTAATCCTTGTATTCGTCACAATACTCACTATTTGTCCAGGATTATTTGTTGCTAAAAGGTCAAGTATATTTTCGCAACCATTTACGCTTCGAGTGCCCACGAATTGTTCAAAATAATTTTCTGAGAAAGCATTCAGTACAATTTTGGATGACGTTTTATGCCTGCCGCCGGCTTTAAACGTATAATTTTTCCAGCTATGGAGGGTAGATTGAAGTCACCACCGTCCATAATTGTATGAGCGTAGTACTTATTTGAAATGAGACTCAAGTTTTCTTTGAATTGTTCAGCAACTATATCTTCTGAGTCGGGGCAAAACGATCCAATTAATAGTTTAGTCCGATTGTCAGATGTAACCTCTACCCATAATATTTCGCACGAGCTATCTACTTCGATTTCGCTACAAGGCAAATTACCTCTGACAGCAGTAAATACTCCACCACCAACTGTATTTAATATACCCAGCACGTTGTTGATGCAACTCATGATAGGTGGTAACTTTCACAGTTTCTCGCTGACGTCAAAACTTCGCGTTCTCTGTTGTAAGGCATTCCCATGTAGGCGGTGTTGGCTTAACAACGTCATGTCCATGGCCTGTTCTAAAATTTCGTAACAGTCATAAGATATATATCGTTGGCGAAAAAGCTATTGGCACTCATATGGTACTCCATAATATTAAAATTTCCTTTGTTGTCCCGTTTACCAAAATACTAAAAAGAATCTCTGAAAAATCTCTCTGTAGATCAGTACACCATCACACCTAACCTCGAAGACAACTGATGTGAGAAGCTTGATAGTGGCGTCTTTAGTAAAACTCTGGAAGGATCTTATTTTGTTGTTTCTGTCTTGGATTGGTTGGTCCCCCTCGGTGTAGAATCTTGCCCCACCTGCCACTAACGCCTCGTAGGTATAACAGGAAGGCGATTTGCCGTATCTTTTCCTCTTGGGTCACCTTGCTCTGTTGTTGCTGTATCGTACCGTATAGTTCTCTCACTAGATCCATTTGTCCTGAAAGAGGGTCATAGCGTGCACCCAGGACAAACAGCAACGCCTATCACCTACACATCATATATAACAATTGAAAGAGAGAAGAAAAGCATAAGTGTAAGTGGAATACCATATCGGCAACATGAGAAGTAGTCAAAAAGCTTTGGTTATCACCTGATAAAAATAGTTAAATAATTAAGTTTGTTTGTAAGTACATGTCTGCAGTTCTGTTACTCGCTGATATCACCATGCCACAGTACCGTGGGCAGGCAGCTAGACGAAACAAAACAAAATAGCGCAGCCCATTGATAAAGTGGATTATCGTGCGCTGCAACAATTCCTGGAAGTGTACGGAAACAATACGCCATCTTATGACACAATGGTTAGATGACAAAGCTTCCAGTGTAGTCGGACACTTCTGAATGACAGTGGCAGGTTATCCTTTTCTGGAGACCCGGTACGGGAGGTACTGTCTCTGGTATTTTATGATCAGCGAATCACAATCGTGACGATAGTGGGAAAAGTGAAAACCAGTCGTGGATCAGTTTTCAACATACTGCACGAGATTTTGAACATGACGAACATCGTCAATCGCTGGTTTCAGTAAGTTTCCTCATCCATTCGACAATCCCGTCGAAAAAACTGTGGAGCAATCCTTGCATGCTCTGTCAGGAGGATGCAAAATTTGATAGTTAAAAGAAGAAGCATGTGTGAATGTGTATGCATAGCTATTAGGTGGCTGATTTTTTTTTTTTTAGTTTTGGAAACAATAAAAAATAGCTTGTAGTGAGAGCTAGGGAATCAGGAGAAGACAGTCATCCCAGCCAGGCACACCGTTTTAATCTGCCAGAAAGTTTCAAAACATCGCACGTTCCGCTGAAGAGTGAAAGATTCATTCTGAAAACAATCGCATAGGGTGACGCGAAACCGTTACTCTGCAGTGTCATTTTTTCCAGTCCACAAGGTAAACAGAATAACTACTGTGATCCTTCGAAAGCAGGAGAAAAGTACTGGCAGAAGGAAAGCTCTAAGCGCAGGTTGTGAGCCAGTCGTGCCTGCTTATCAATTTGGGCAAATATAAGGCACCAAATTAATAGGGCAGACATCAAGGTAGCGTGGTACAAAATAATCTGTAGAAGAGTGGCTACGCCGGACGCTGTGGCCGAGCGCTTCTAGGCGCTAGAGTCCGGAACCGCGCTGCTGCTATGGTCGCAGGTTCGAATCCTGCCTCGGGCATGGATGTGTGTGATGTCCTTAGGTTAATTAGGTTTAAGTAGTTGTAAGTCTAGGGAACTGATGACCTCAGATGTTAAGTCCCATTGTGCTTAGAGCCATTTGAACCTTTGAAGAGTGGCTACCAACGAACGACGGTTCAAACCCGCGTCCGGCTATCCTGATTTAGGTTTTCCGTGATTTTCTTAAATCGCTTCAGACAAATGCCGTGACGGTTCCTTTGAAAGGGCACGGCCGACATCTTCCCCCATCCTTCCCTAATCCGATGGGGCCGATGACCACACTGTTTGGTCTCCTCCCCAACCAACCAACCAACCTACCAACCAACCAACCAACGATTTCACGCAATCAGACAACGCGAAAAAAGTTTTTCCAGTGCACTAATCGAAGTTTAAACTTAGCAGTAAAAACGAAATGCGGAAATGGGTTAGAAAAGAAACTGCATTTCATTATTTCAGTCCAATGATTTTGAAAATGCCAAAAGAAAAACAGTAGCAAAAAATTGTATCCTATTTCAAAAATAAACAAAGTGCGAACGACACAAATGATTTCATTGTCAACATGGTTACTGCGTACAGAATAATTTCGTCATGCGGCAACTACGAAGAAAACGTACGGAAAAAGAACACATAGTATTTTTAGACACACGAATTGGTTAATAAGACGAAGTACAGGACTAGGGCCTTGAGTAAAGAAACTGAACCGGGAAGTAGAAATGAAAAACCCCTAAGGAAGTCATATCCTGAATCTTAAATTATAAACCTAGGAGGAGATAATTTTAGTTTTAGCGCAACGTATAGCTAGGAGACATTAAGCTGAATTTACAAAAGTATTTATTAAAAAAAGGAAGTATTTCTGGTATCAAAGAAAAATAAAGTAATTATGTCAATTATTATTTATTTTACTTGCTTGGTTCATATTACTATCGACTTATTTACACGGTTTGATGTACGAACTGATCATTTATTATGAAGCGTCAGTAAGGGCGTGAATACGCTGCGGCACTCCAAAGGCACAACCAAAGATTTTCAGAGAAGAGAAAGAGGAAAATACAAAGAAAGAAGGAAAACCTATAGAAAAGAAGCTGTGAGGCAACCACTGCTGAAGAAGCCAAAACTGGATACTTAAAGACAGCAGGTTTAGTCTGTTAGAAAATTTCCTTTTCAAAACAGTTGCATAATAGTGAAGGTTCACGATTTGATTTTGAGGTAGGAATTCGTAATCCACAATTACACTGACATAGAAAAAAAATAGAGCGTCATTTTGCTGTTGTGCTTTTCAGTTTGGGCATGGATATCCTCTGCTAAACAAATCTGGTGTCTAATCATGTGTCGCAATGCTGCAGAAGCAAATACAACATCGTCTCTTGTGATGGTAGTCTCCACAAATATCAACCTGTTCCCACAAGTAGCTGATTTCGTCGGACCTCCGTTCCATTTTTCATTTATTATCTGATGACATGAACAAAATGCGATTACATCTGGAAATTATCTTTCAGGCGATGGTGCGAGCTCATCAGATTGTTGATTTTCCGAACTCGACAGCCGACAATTGAAGCGTAAGTTGTTTGCATTGTGAGTAACCTTCAGTTGATTCAGGAGCACTTCTGAAACGAGAGAAGCATTCGTAGCACTCCGTTAGACGTAAGGCATCGTCTTCGCAGCCTACTTTGCACGTTCAGACGTTTACGTAAATATTGTCTCCACTTTCATATAAAATTTCACATTTCATCATTGCTCTCATTAGTCAGACTGAAGAAACCGTCGCCATCACTTCATCATCTTTCACTCAAATAACAATAGGTCAGAAACTAAGAGCAGTATCATTAATGTGAATCACTGTGTTTAGTCTGGAAGTTATAATGAGTACAGTCCTACAACGCTCCTTTTTTCCGTGTAAAGAAGTTCGGATATGCTCTGAAGAGCTCACACATTCAGTACTGGAATATCTCAAAAAATTATTTTTGTATGAACCAGTAGTATGGCGAGCCACTGAGGAACTGGAAGTTGTCAATCATTGCGATAGCAAATCAAAAGTTTCTGACGTGCATATTCATTATTATGGCAATGACTTCAAACAATGTGAGGTATTTTCAGCTCCAATCAAAAAGTTCTGAATCACTTGTTCCTTGCCAATCGAAAATGACTAAAACATGCAGCTAGTTAGCTGGGAAGCTTACGGTCATCAACAGAAGTCATAATGTAAGTCGAAAATGTAATTAGGCATGATTGTCTTAAGGAGCGCGACTAAATGTAAGAGTTTTCAAATTTGACTTCAATACAGTAGTCAAGCCATGGGTGTAGTAAATTACAGAAAGTTTATATGACTAGTTTCGGTGAAGCTCAGTCACCATTATCTGATGCAGCAAATATGATATAAGTCTGCTGTTAATTATGAGAACCTAAAATATAAGTAGCATCTAACCACAACTGCATTGTCTTAAGAAACAATACTGCGAATTTATCATGTTTAATTAAACCTTGTTATGCAGTAATGGCGAAGAAGCAACATCATTGCAATTGAGCTATATAGAAGCCTTTTTCTACATAGAACATTAAAATCTTAACGTCGTATATGTTGGATTAGGATCGGCGTTGTCCAACTACTTGCATAGAGAACCCGCCAAGTGAAACTCTTGTCTTACTGATCTTAGCACTTCTGCTGTTGTTCTGAAACATACGTCACTCACGTATGAAGTGGAGCCATTAACTGAAGTGTCAGAAAGCACCTTGATGAAGTTAATGAAATATCAACATCCATGCATGAATACTGTATATTATTATTATCTGTCTTCGAGGAAATAGCATCAGTGTACATTGGCCTTTAACAGCATACACCGTAGCGCTCGAACAGGAAATCGGGGCAGACCGAATGATTTAATGTTTCGTTCTCTGACAGATCGCCGTTTACTGTCGAGCGTGAAGCCTAGTGCTAACATCTGGAGAGAACGCGGAACAATTCCGCATTTGTGTGCGAAACTCAGCACCCAAACTCCTTACCCAAAGACTGGAAAGTTGCATAGGTCACACCAATATTCAAGACAGGTAGTTGGAGTAATCCACTAAATTACAGGCCCATTTCATAACGTTGATATGCAGCAGGATTTTGGAACATATATTGTGTTCGAACGTTATGAATTACCTCGAAGAAAACGGTCTATTGACACACAGTCAACGCGGGATTATAAAACACCGTTCCTGTGAAACACAACTAGCTCTTTATTCACATGAAGTGCTGAGTGCTATTGATAGGCGTTTTGAGATCGTTTCCGTATTTCTGGATTTCCGGAAGGCTTTTTGACACGGTACCACACAAGCGGCTCGTATTGAAATTGCGTGCTTATGGAATATCGTCTGAGTTATGTGACTGGATTTGTGATATCCTGTCAGAGAGGTCACAGTTCGTAGTAACTGACGGAAAGTCATCGAGACAAACAGAAGTGATTTCTGGCGTTCCACAAGGTAGTGTTATAGGCCATTTAGTGTTCCTTATCTATATAAACGATTTGAGAGGCAATCTGAGCAGCTGTCTTCGGTTGTTTGCAGATGACGTTGTCGTTTATCGACTAATGAAGTCATCAGACGATAAAAAAAAAAACCGCAAAACGATTTAGGAAAGATATTTGAATGGTGCGAAAAGCGGCAGTTGACCCTAAATAACGAAAAGTGTGAGGTCATCCACATGAGCGCTAAAAGGAACTCGTTAAACATCGGTTACACGATAAATCAGTCTAATCTAAAAGCCATGAATTCAACTAAAAACCTAGGTATTACAATTACGAACAACTTAATTTAGAAGGCTAACCAAAGACTGCGTTTTATTGGCAGGACACTTAAAAAATGTAACAGACCTACTAAGGAGACTGCCTACACTACGCTTGTCCGTCCTCTTTTAGAATACTGCTGCTAGGTTTGGGATCCTTACCAGATAGGACTGATGGAGTACATCGAAAAAGATCGAAGAAAGGTAGCATGTTTTGTATTATCGTGAAATATGGGAGAGAGTGACACAGAAATGATACAGGATTTGGGCTGGAAATCGTTATAAGAAAGACGTTTTTCATTGCGACGGAATCTTCTCACGAAATTCCAATCACAAACTTACTCCTCCGAATGGGAAAATATTTTGTTGACATCGACCTACATAGGAAGGAACGATCACCGCGATAAAATAAGGGAAATCTGAGCTTGTATGGAAATATATAGGTGTTCATTCTTTCCGCGAGCTATACGAGATTGGAATAATAGAGAATTGTGAAGGTGGTTCGATGAACTCTCTGCCAGGCACTTAAATGTGATTTGCAGAGTATCCATGTAGATGTTGATGCAGATGTACCGAAGCTCCACGCTGACCATGTTTGCAGGAATAAGCACCATCAGACGTAAAGAACTTCACGTAATCAAAGGCTTTTATAAGATATATTTAAGGATATCCCGCGTCATTTTTGCTGCCTTGCCTGAATTGTCGATTCAGTCTGCAAAGGCTTGCCAGTGAACAATAGGCAACAAAGAGAGAGGGGTCCACTTGTGTATCGTGACCAATATGTACCCCGGACTTCAGAACGGTTGAATGTGTTTGAGAATGTTGCTCGGCCGCGCTGGACATTGTACTTCGGCGTTGCCCATGGTCAGCACTGACGATAATGTGATTAACAGGTCTAAGATTGTCTTCACTTGTTTGGCTGATCCCGTTGCAAACAGTGGTCACTCTTTAACAAATCCTTTTATGCTTTATATCGTTCCTTCTTCCTGGTAATTTTTAATGCAGATTTTCCAGTTTAACCTGTTAATGATTTCTCCACTATGAATGTGAACAGAATAATGTTACATTTCAGCAGAGATTTTATGTGCAGAGAACTAAACTTTGTGCACGGTATTATTTGTAACAAATCCGGTTGTTAGGTCCTCCAAAGGTGAACGCAACAGTACCGGCAAAACTGTTGAATCACGTCTCGCGATGAATACATTAAAATTAAAAACGTTAACTTGCACAACGGTTTTGTAGAGTTACTAAACAATTAATTTGATGTTGTGCAAGTAACGTGACAATTGCTTTGCCGACGTTGGTAACACTATCGACGATAAGCGCTGTCGGGCTGGGCTAGCACTTGGATGGGTGACCTTCCGCATCTGCCAAGTGCTGTTGGCAAGTGGGGTGCTTTTAGCCATTGTTGTTGTCGACAGAGGATCGGCTTGATTGAGAAGTAGCGGCTCTGGTCACGAAAACTGACTACGGCCGGGATAGCGGTGTGCTACTTCATGCCCCTCCATATCCGTATCCAGTGATGCCTGTCGACTAAGGATGACACGGCGGTCGGTCAGTACCTTTCGGCCTTCCGAGGCTGTTCGGACGGAGGTAGAAGTAGCGTTCAGATGCCAGGTCAGAAGAATGTTCCATTGACAATCAGCAAAAAGAATACACGCGCCATGAAAGAATATGAAAAGAAAAACACTGATGGTCATGATAAAATACCGATAGAAGATAGAAACATGTTCGGAATAACCATCCAAGTTTCGAATTGGGCATCATGAAAGCAAATACACCGCAGGCTGTTCAGATTCCGACAACATGAAATCGGAATGCAACAAGCGTGAAATTGGTGTGAAGTTTACTGCACGTTTGGATATTACAGAGGCACAACAGTATTTGTTCTTTATTTTCTTGGTTAAATGAAATTTATTTCTCTGTAGAACAGATATAATAGTCTGACTATAGAATATGTTATCCGTAATAAGAAAAGAAGTTATGACTTTAAAACGTAAAGTCATAATAATGGTACTAGTTAAATCTCGGAGGAATAGGGTAAGTGGCAGGGGCATGTTTGTAAAATTAATATTCTTCCCTTGTCTGACATCCTTCACCTGTCACTTCCTCCTTCAACTTTTCTTCTCCTGTCCTTGGTCTGTCAAGATATATGTGTCATTGTAAGCTCGTATAAGTCAGCATAATTGCTTATTTTCTTTTAAATATTGACCCATGTATGATTATTTATTATCATTAATCTCTTTTATATGTAAGTGACAGGTTCCCAATTGGAAATGTGGATGAGTCGTGTTGTATGAAGGAGAATAATCGGCTTGGACGATGTCTGTTTAGCCGCCATTACGGCTATCTCACTGAGATCGCTACGAATCGCAGTAATTACTCAAGACCTGCTTACTATTTAATTCATAAAGTGCGATTTGCTAGCGCGAGCAGTAATGACGCACTTGAGATATTCAAAGCTGACGCGGCTGCGAAAAATAAGAAACCGACTCAGTTATTTCCGAAACATATAATATTTCGTGTGAATCGAAGATTTTCAATTGATCGTCAGTTTAACCCTCCAGTAGAGTTAAAATATGCGAATAATTAGCATTTAGGCGCAACAACACAGTAGATGGAAGTAATGCCATCTACATTCTGTAGCTGACGAAAGATTATGTAGTGAGCGTCTCACTCAGAAATCGCGTCTGAATGGTGCTTGTCTGTGAGAAGACTGTGTTACGCCTTATGTAAAAAGAAGAAACCTCTTCCAGAAGTGTCTCGATTCGACCGCTGCAAAATCATGGTCTAAATGAGACTGCAGTTTCTCGTTCCGTGACACTGCTGCTCGCGTTGATAGGTATACCACAACTGCCATTGGAATATAGTATGGATGGGTTCGATTCTCAGTGCCTTGTACATCGCAGTGGCCCCACGCGACTAGGGCCTGAGAGGAAAGACACATTGTATGAGCTGGATCGTACAGGCACGTTACGCATTTTGAATCAGCACTTCAGCTCGTTTGCAGCACTACAAGTACCCACACGGACAATTCAGTTCAATTTCAATTCAGTTTATTGCTACAAATTTTAGACATATTATCGGGAAGCTCTAAACAAGTCGTACATCAATTGGCGACTCCATAGTGTCCTGTGCACTACGATCAGATAATGGGTATACTTGAAAGGAGAGACAGCATTGGTCGTATATTTTTGTTTATTATCGCAAAATCGATTTTCTGTCACTTAGTGACCATCTTCAGTGCTAGAAGTTAAAAATACTATGTCTTCACGTGACACATGTCACATAGAAGGGCGTGTCAAGCCCCGTTACACCGAGGTCTGCTGAACAAGTGCATGTAAACAGCGACCTCAGTCTATGTGATCGCCGTAAGCTTATTGACACCAGTGCTTACTAATTTAAGTTATATATTACAGGTATGTTCCTAACAAGTGTTATGTTCATATGCAGATGTAATTGTGATTTTGTTTTATACTCTCTGATCGTAACGTGAAAAAATTTTTAACTTCTAGCACTGAAGATGGTCACTAAGTGACAGAAAATCGATTTTGCGATAATAAACAAAAATATACGACCAATGCTGTCTCTCCTTTCAAGTATACCCAAGTCGTACATATTCGTTAATCATGGTAACATACAATGTTTTATATTATTTATTAGTAGCAAATCGTTATAACAGCAACCATTTGTAATATTAATGTACAATTAAAACAGAACATTTAAAAGATAAGAATCAATTAAAAAACATTAAAAAGTGAATTAACTCGAGTTACATGTGAATAACTTCCATTTTACATTACTAGATATGTTACTGGCAGCCTCGGAAAAACTCGGGGCTTCCGACTAGCTTCTTCTAAACATAGTGTTGATGCACTGTTTTACATGTCCACGCTGGTAAGTGCGTGCCTCGGCAATTCTTTAGTCTGCACATACCCGTGTCGGTAGCCACAGAATCCTTTCTGCTCTTTTTACTTTATTTTGCTTTTTTTCTTATTTGTATATACAGTTGTTTCCAAATGGTTCAAATGGCTCTGAGCAGTATGGGACAGAGGTCATCAGTCCCCTAGAACTTAGAACTACTTAAACCTAACTAACCTAAGGACTTCACACACATCCATGCCCGAGGCAGGATTCGAACCTGCGACCGTAGCGGTCGCCCGGTTCGAGACTAAAGCGCCTGGAACCGCTCGGTCACTGAGGCCGGCCAGTTGTGTCCAGATCGCAGTCTAATTGTCTGCAGTCTCTCTCTACATAGAAAAGGGGGCATCTGAGAACAACATATTCAGCGGAATTTTCCTGTCCACATTCACAGATTGGTGTGTTATTACATTCCATTCGATGCAGATGTTTGGGATATGTACCGTGACCTGTTAATAGGTACACCATATCTCGAGTAGGGGCAATGTCCGTAATTTGAGCCTGTTCCTAATGCTTGGGAATATGCTGCAACTGCGCCTTGGTGTGCTCCTAACGTCCCAGTCAGACTGCCATTCATCCATCTTCTACGCTCGTAAATGTCTTATCTCGAACACACGATCATATTGCTCACACCCCCACCAATACTGCGCTGCCCTGCAACGTACCACGATATCCGTTGGACATACCCCGAGGATTACCAGTAAAGCCCGTACGGGTGTAGTGCGAAAGGCACTGAAGAGCCTCAGAAGTACGCACTGTTGAAATCGTCCCAGTATTACTTTGTAGCTGCCTAGTCTAAGGAGATGCGCCCAGACGCTGGCGCTGAAGATAGTTTCGTGTTATGACCGCACCAGATGCAACGGTAATTTATAGTCAGCTGTACGAGCACGAGCAGGCTTGTGCATAATTTTGGCCGCTTTTGAGCAAGATATTTTACATATTCTAGGAAGCTTCTTTTGTTGTCTAGAAGAACATCTGCAAACGCCGCGTTTTACAGGTGTTCTGTCGAGCCTCGGGAAAGGATTTCTGGCAAGGGAAATATGTATGCAGTTTTATGAACAGTTCTAGTCAGTTTGCTGCTCTTGCACCAATGCTGCATCTGAGCAAGCACATCATTCGCCTTTTCTTCAGTCTCGCGCTGGAGTCTTCGGACACAACTACCAGCATGTCATCTGCATACGCGACAACACCTTCAATATCAACTGCCCCTTCTAACAGATGTAATAGGGCTATAATACACTAGAATCTCGCTAATCCGGCCCTCAGTAGTCCGACCTCTCAGTAATTGGACGCACATCCAAAAACACGTGCACAATGATGACTTATCGTGCGCAACAATGCTTAGTTAAACAATGCTTTAATACTGTATTTGAAATTGTAGCTTTCTTTACAGTTCGGAATTGGGATTCTAAAAGGATAAGTTAAATCGAGGTTCTTCGCAGAAAGTTGAGTTCAGTGTTGGACGAGCAACTATTTATGACGTCAAAAAGAAAAAAAGAAGATGTTATTCGACAGCACTCAACACAAGTGGATAGTGAGTTGGAAAATCGGAAGGTTATGCTAAAGAGTAAGAATGAAGAACTGGACGTAGTTATTTATAGATGGTTCATACAACAACGCAGTAAAGGAATTCCAGCCAGTGATCCGATTATAAAGGAAAAAGTAGCTGCATTTAACAAATAACTTGGTGGTAGTAACTTGTTTGCAGCGAGCGAAGGTTGCCTATCAAACTAGAAAAAAGCGACATGGCATTTGGGAGCTGAGAGTCGCCGAGGAAAGTCGCTCAGCTGACGATAAGAATGCTGATGAGTTTGTAGGCAAGACATGAAAGATAACAGGGGAAGAATATTTAACTGCTGATGCCTTGTATAATGTTGATGAAACAAAACTCTTTTACAAGATGCTTCCTCCAAAAACATTAGCTGCCAAGAACGAGAAGGAAGCTCGTGGTTACAAGCAACAGAAACAGCGAGTAACATTAATGACGTGTTGTAATGCAAGTGGGAGTCATAAACTACTGCTTATCTTCTTTTTTTAAAAAAATCTTATGGCACTTAACTGCTAAGGTCATCAGTCCGTAAGCTTACACACTACTTAACCTAAATTATCCTAAGGACAAACACACACACCCATGCCCGAGGGAGGACTCGAACCTCCGCCGGGACTAGCCGCACAGTCCATGACTGCAGCGCCTTAGTCCGCTCGGCTAATCCCGCGCGGCTGCTTATATTGATTGGAAAATCCCAACATTCACTTTGTTTTCAACACACTTGGCATAAACACTCTACCAGTGCAGTATTGCGCTCAGAAGAAAGCGTGGATGGACAGACAAATATTCTCACGGTGGTTCCATGAAACGTTTGTACCAGCAGTGAGAAAAGAGCTAAAGAAGAAAAAGCGTCCACTGGAAGCTGTCCTTATAATTAACAATGCTCCCAGTCATCCTTCAGATGTTTCCCAAAACTCCGATTGTATACATGCACAAGCACTCTTTCTCCCACCCAATGTGACAGCCCTAGTTCAGCCCATGGACCAGGGAAATTTGGAATCAATTAAACGTCATTATCGACACTCAATTCTCGTTTCCTTGCTGAACGAAAGTGAAAAAGACTATCGAGACTATGTTGAAGGCGTGGAAAGCAATTAACATACGTGATGTTGTTTTCCAAGCAGCCGAAGCATGGGATAAAGTGGAGAGTGCCACCATAATGAAGAGCTGGAGAAAATTGTGGCCATGCATTGATGCCGAATTGGATCCAGCAGTGAGTGACAGCGATGAGCCAGTCAATTCGGAATTATCAATTACTTTGTACTTTGACATGTTCCACAATCTTCCAAGAGGAGAAGAAATTGATGATGAAGATGTCACTAAGTGGTTGAATGGGAAAACTGTAATACGGACCAAACTTTAACAGAGGAAGAAATAATCGAAAGCATGCAAGAAAGTAATGATGAAAATGATGAAGAAGAGGACACAGGAGGAGGGAGCGTGAAGATTTGTCACACTGCTGGTGCTGAACCTGCCGAGGTCTTCTTGGAGTACATTATGCGACAACCAGATACATGGAGTATCGATGTAATTCTTGTGAAGCGGTTGCATGATAAACACGCCACTGTCGCGTATCATCATTGCGACACTTAAAAATTAGGGAGATGTTACATAGTGAGTGATACGACTGTATAATTATGTACAGTATTCACTCAAAGACTAAGTTTTCTTTGAAAATAAATGTATTTTAATATTTAATTAAGTATATCCTTTATGTTTAAAAATTATATCCTTCGGTTTAATAAAGTACAGTACACTATATCCCTGTTGTTGTGGTCTTCAGTCCAGAGACTGGTTTGATGCAGTTCTCCGTGCTACTCTATCCTGTGCAAGTTTCTTCATCTCCCAGTACCTACTGCAACCTACATCCTTCTGAATCTACTTAGTGTATTCATCTCTTGGTCTCCCTCTACGATTTTTACCCTCCACACTGCCCTCCAATACTAAATTGGTGATCCCTTGATGCCTCAGAACATGTCCTACCAACGGATCGCTTCTTCTGGTTAAGTTGTGCCACAAACTCCTCTTCTACCCAATTCTATTCAATACCTCCTCATTAGTTATGTGATGGATGTAAATTTAGTTTTTATTTACTGCGACTAAATTTACATCCACAGAAAATACCCTCTAACACGCACCAATTAATCATTGTCAATCAAACCATCCACATTCATTCACTTTGGAAAAGTATCTGATCTGATTTTCTCGTAACATATGCGGCGACAGCTAGACGACGCCAAAGTATTTTCTAGCGCGTTTATTCTTTGAAATAACAGAGATGCGTATATGCATTCTCCATGGTTGTTAGAGTGATAACTAGGACAGCTTCTGGAGTAGGGATTGAGGGATTGACGTATTTCTGAGAATTACATATTCTGATTTTCTTCTCGTTAAATCGAGCGAATTAACTTTTGTGCCACTAGCGGTTTGTTTGAATAGAAAGAGAGTGTAAACGGAAAATAATTAAGACGTGGAATCACCGGAGATCTGGACATGTAACGGAGATGGATTTAATACACAATTTCCTACATAAATAATGTTTGTGACTTTTTGTTCCGGAGTGAATGAACGAATGAGTTTTTTCTGAACCATTTGATGATCACGTTGGCCCTGTAATTAGTGGGGAAGTTTCAGCTGTGTCGAAGAGAGCCTGCAATCACTGAGTCTGTGTTAAATCGTCCAAAAAGGCTTCGTACACATCTGGAATTCGCAATCTTTCGTAAAAGGAACAAATTGTCCACACGATTGATTCTCCCGACTGAATACAGTGTTTAACAGTAATAATAAATGTAAAGATCTCTTACAGCAAGCCAGCCGCTGATTACCAAGACGAAGGACTCCACCAAAGATCCTATTTGGCTGATTTCACGTAATGAAATATTATAATAAAAACTGTACGTAGATAAAGGAGAGAAAGAGAGAGATCGAATGAAAAGAGAGATAATATTAATAATCCTCCATTAGTATAACTTTTCGCCTGTCTTATAACGGATCAGCCAAGACACGGGAGGCCCTTACATTATTGTATAGATTTATGTGTGAAGGTGAAAGGGTCTTAAAGACAACAGATACACGTCTATACAGACAAGACATTACACGAAGTTAGCAGCTATCTGCATTCATCATCTATTCATAGAGGAAGAGACAACTTATTATTATCTTGTTAAAATCTCTTGGTCTCCCTCTACGATTTTTACCCTCCACACTGCCCTCCAATACTAAATTGGTGATCCCTTGATGCCTCAGAACATGTCCTACCAACGGATCCCTTCTTCTGGTCAAGCTGTGCCACAAACTCCTCTTCTACCCAATTCTATTCAATACCTCCTCATTAGTTATGTGATGGATGTAAATTTAGTTTTTATTTACTGCGACTAAATTTACATCCATATCGACAGATAAGCTATAGTCATGGCGATACATTAAAGTGTGACCCATCTTTCTGCCATAGAACCAGCACCCAGCATTATGCTACTACCAGTAATGATGTAACTTCCCGGATCCTCCCGAAACCATCTGAAGATGAACCTGAAAAGGTTCGAAAACCGGTTCATCTAATAAAGCATTATTATAAAAAAAAAGCCACTGGTTGCAGTTGTGTATAACTTGTAAGTAGGCTGTTTATGTTTTCTTGTTGGCAACGTTTACGTAGCGCTCTGTATGAAAATCACTGGCTGTGCTGTGTGCAGTCTGTGGCTAGTTTGCATTGTTGTCTGCCATTGTAGTGTTGGGCAGCGGCAGCTGGATGTGAACAGCGCGTAGCGTTGCGCAGTTGGAGGTGAGCCGCCAGCAGTGGTGGATGTGGGGAGAGAGATGGCGGAGTTTTGAAAATTGTCATGAACTGCTATATATATACTATGACTATTAAGGTAAATACATTGTTTTTTCTCTATTAAAATCTTTCATTTGCTAACTATGCCTATCAGTAGTTAGTGCCTTCCGTAGTTTGAATCTTTTATTTAGCTGGCAGTAGTGGCGCTCGCTGTATTGCAGTAGTTCCAGTAACGAAGATTTTTTGTGAGGTAAGTGATTTGTGAAAGGTATAGGTTAATGTTAGTCAGGGCCATTCTTTTGTAGGGATTATTGGAAGTCAGATTGCGTTGCGCTAAAAATATTGTGTGTCAGGCTAAGCACAGTCCTGTATAATTTTTGAAAGGCGACGTTTCAAACTTATTTACATTCAATATACAGTCACGGTTCTAAAATATCCGTAATGGATAAGCATAAGCCATTGCATTTATTTCAGTGCAGCTGGCAGCTTTCCCTAAACGTAGATAAATGTAATATAATGCGCATACATAGGGGCAGAAATCCATTCCAGTACGATTATGCCATAGGTGGTAAATCATTGGAAGCGGTAACGACCGTAAAATACTTAGGAGTTACTATCCGGAGCGATCTGAAGTGGAATGATCACATAAAACAAATAGTGGGAAAAGCATGCGCCAGGTTGAGATTCATAGGAAGAATTCTAAGAAAATGTGACTCATCGACGAAAGAAGTAGCTTACAAAACGCTTGTTCGTCCGATTCTTGAGTATTGCTCATCAGTATGGGACCCTTACCAGGTTGGATTAATAGAAGAGATAGACATGATCCAGCGAAAAGCAGCGCGATTCGTCATGGGGACATTTAGTCAGCGCGAGAGCGTTACGGAGATGCTGAACAAGCTCCAGTGGCGGACACTTCAAGAAAGGCGTTACGCAATACGGAGAGGTTTATTATCGAAATTACGAGAGAGCACATTCCGGGAAGAGATGGGCAACATATTACTACCGCCCACATATATCTCGCGTAATGATCACAACGAAAAGATCCGAGAAATTAGAGCAAATACGGAGACTTACAAGCAGTCGTTCTTCCCACGCACAATTCGTGAATGGAACAGGGAAGGGGGGATCAGATAGTGGTACAATAAGTACCCTCCGCCACACACCGTAAGGTGGCTCGCGGAGTATAGATGTAGATGTAGATGTAGATGTTTGCGGATAATATTTGAATTTAAGTTTCGTCGTTTATACAGCGTGATTTTATCCACCGTGTACAAACTCTAGGGATTTATCTATGAGAGGATACGAATCAAGAA
This sequence comes from Schistocerca piceifrons, assembly GCF_021461385.2. Classification (NCBI taxonomy): domain Eukaryota; kingdom Metazoa; phylum Arthropoda; class Insecta; order Orthoptera; family Acrididae; genus Schistocerca; species Schistocerca piceifrons. Next base: position 203,132,649 of record NC_060138.1, on the reverse strand, counting down.
AGGTGTAATGAACTTACGTCCGGAAATGTATGGTTTCCATGATAGAGACCATTTATTCAAACATACTTTGTTACAGAGACTGAGGTCTAATGCGCACCGTACCATGCAGCCAGAGTTACAGTACGCATGGTTTCCTCCTAGAGGGTGGTACTGTTCCTCATATGTCATGCCCTAGCGTCCTCTCCTACCATAGCAACTGGTAACGTTATGCCCGATTCACTTCTCTTTCTGACTCACCTTGTAGTCGAAGTGATAGAGCGTTGTACCCTGCCATTTTTGTTACTGTTTTTGTGGTATAAAAAAATGGATAGAGAAAAAAAAATGGTTCCGTTTTCGAATCGAGAGCTTGACGACAAGGTGTGTACTTACGGAAAGGCAAACTGCAACGGGCTTCGGGCAGCAAGATTGTATCAGGAAACCTATCCCCGCTGACAACAACCATAGCATTTAGTGTATGCAACAGTGTTTCACCGTTTCTCTGAGACAGGGTCGTTTCATGAAGCGGAAATCATGAAAGACGTGCCCGAAATGTTCGGACGCCAGACTTGGAGACTGACCTCCGTGTCACTACCAGGCAGTTGGCCCGCCATTACTGGGTAAGTCAGACAACCTTGTGGAACATACTCCATGACAGTTGTTGCTACCCTTATCACTCACAGCATGTGCATGCCTTACTACCGACAGACTTTCCACATCGGGGGTAGTTTTGTAACTGGTTTCTTCACCAGGCAACCATGATTTCTGGATGTGTCTTCCATGCTGTTCACAGATGAGACCACCTTTAAGTGGAGTCATATTTTCAATTTTTCTTAACAGTCATCTGTGGAGTAGTATGCACAACCCCCATGGTACGATGACAGCGAATCATCAACGTCGGTGAAGGCGGAATGTGTGGGCCAGAATAACTGGCGACCGTATTTTGGGTTTATGGGTAATTTGAGATCATGTTATCAACCTCCTTTACATACTGAATTACCAGTTTAATATCCTCACATTCTTCGTCTACGTCTTCATCTTCTGCTTCTGACGTCAACGTGTAAGCCTGAACTTTTACTGTTGGTGATGGTTTGCTGTTGATTCTGATGAAAATCATCCTATCACTGAACTAATCAGAGTAGCTCATTCTCTGCTCAACCTTCCGATTCTTAAAGAATCCTCTCTGTTATATCGTTCTCTCTTGCTGTTGATATTGTCCTATAGTCATCTGACCAGAAATCCTCATCTTCCATTTCACCTCATTGTCCCTCTCTATATCTGGCGAGCACGGGGTCCCAGGTCCGATTCCCAGCGGGATCAGGGATTTTCACCTGCCTCGAGATGACTGGGTGTTTGTGTTGTCCTCATCATTTCATCATCATTCCTGAAAGTGGCGAGTTTGGAAAGGTTGGGAATTTGTATTGGCGCTGATAACCGCGCAGCTGTGCGCCCCAGAAAACCAAACATCATCATCATCATCATCATCATCATCATCTAGATCTGGAATGGACCTTTGAATTTCCTTTATCAGATATTCTAGCTTCCCTACAACGTCCAAACTTCTGAAATTCCACACTCTGATTCCTAGAATGTTACCCTTTCATTGCTCATTTAATCTTTCTCTCGTAGTTACTTCTGCCTTGGCAGTCCCCCTCTGGAGACTCGAATGGAGGACCAATCCGGAATCTTTTTCCAGCGGAGAAATCATCATGGAAGTTTCTCAGTTACAAGCCACATATCCTGTGGATACCCACTGCCCGTTTTTAATGCAGTGGTTTGGTATTGTCTTCTGCGTCCTCCTGCCGTTGATCACTGCTGATTCATCTGCGTTTTAGAAGCAGTTTTCCGCCGCAAGGGCAAGAAGGTGTCCTTAACTTTTGTATTTTCCTTCACCCTCATCTTCCAACGGCAGAACAAAGGTGGATACATATTACGGACTTCTGAGGACTTGTGTTCGAAGTTTTAGCAGTGGCTGGGCTCGAACCCAGGGGACACTGCCGCAGGACCATGTTGTTTATTCTTGAGAAAGATTTACTTGTCAGGTGATTGGACTTTGGCCCAATTACGTCCATTTTTGATTAACGTATAGTCTGGCTACCTATCACGTTCACGACGTCAAGACACAGACTATCTGCGTATTTATTCTCTGGTTTCTTTTAGTCTGCCACCTAGACACTAAAAGAGGGCAAATGTTGGACATAAAGATGTACATAATAACACAACGCATAATATGTTAAAATATTAATCGTATTAGTGTGTCTGAACATTATGCTGTTTAAGAAATGTAAAGGACAAATAAAGAGAAAGAGAAATAACGAAATAATTGGGCGGGACACCCTGTACGAGGTTTCGCAAGTCTTTCTGTTTCTCACCAGTTTCACAAATTTCCTGTGTTTGTGATGTAGATGACATGAAATGATATGGACAACGGAAACACCTACACATATACAGAGAGACAGAGTAAGAACACAGGAATTCCACATTAAGGGAACTGTACAGCACTACACTACACTACATTACATTACGTTACTGTACTTGGTACGGGAAGCAACACATGTTTTTCTGATTTTGTCTGGATTGATAGCCCCTGGTGACGTGGGACACGGCTCAGGATTCACAGGAGCTGAGCTGTTATGCCATCCGACGTGTAGAAATATGGAGAGAGGTGCCTGTCAGGGTCTCAGGAAATCCTTCCAGGCCCTCGCTTAGTCTCAGTTCCTCTTTGCTTCCGAAGGGACTTTGTAGCTGAATGTTCTGTATTGGTGCGTCCCGTTGTCATGGTGTATGGCTTCTTCTGTCTGTATGTCTGTCTATCTCTCTTCTCTATCTCTCTTCTCTCGGCCACGTAGGATTGCAGTTCCTTAGCCGATACTTCCTCTGTCAATAGCATCAGCTTGTATCACAGTTCCTCATTCCTTATTACGCTATAGACTTGTGCGTTATCAGAGACGTTCCTGCCCTGGTCTGTAACACCTTGTCTGTTGGAACACTCTTAGAGGTGACGTCAGTGGCGAGAAGTATGAAATTCTCGATCTTTCTTTTATGTTAGGCGTGATATATTAGTTTCTCCTCACTGTTTCAGCCATATCCAGGCTTCTTATCAATTCTCTATCAATGCATGCCTTTATTTTCTTATTTGACGTGGCTCTTGTGGCCAATAACTACTTTACCTTATCATATCCTCTTTTTAAGCCAATATTGCGCACTTGCCATTCTTACGGCCAAGTCCAGTGGCAGTGTCATCACGGGCGCCGCAGTCGGTGTGGTTGAAGAAGCGGACTTACCTGGGCTAGCTGGAGAGTCTTCACTGCCTGTAACTTTCTGGCTCTATTAGTCCATAGACTCACCCCCATAGCTCACAACAGCTATTAAGATGGTGTTATGGTACGTTCTTATTGGTCTTGGAGGCAGCTGCAAGCTGCCTTGGGCAATTCATGCAATTTTGTTCAGGACTTTAATGATTCTCTGGCAAATGACTTCGACGTGTGGTTGAAAGTTTTGATTTTCGCCGACAGTTACACCATAGTATTTATATATAATACTTTTCTCACAACTGGTTTGTCATTTATTATGATTGTGCGTTTTCTTGCTCTTAATGACAGACTGGTTTTACAAGCTTCCAATATACAGGGTGTTACAAAAACTTTCAGGCCAAACTTTCAGGAAACATTCCTCACACACAAAGAAAGAAAATATGTTATGTGGACATGTGTCCGGAAACGCTTACTTTCCATGTTAGAGCTCATTTTGTTACTTCTCTTCAAATCACATTAATCATGGAATGGAAACACACAGCAACAGAACGTACCAACGTGACTTCAAACACTTTGTTACAGGAAATGTTCAAAATGTCCTCCGTTAGCGAGGATACATGCATCCACCCTCCGTCGCATGGAATCCCTGATGCGCTGATGCAGCCCTGGAGAATGGCGTATTGTATCACAGCCGTCCACAAGACGAGCACGAAGAGTCTCTACGTTTGGTACCGGGGTTGCGTAGACAAGAGCTTTCAAATGCCCCCATAAATGAAAGTCAAGAGCGTTGAGGTCAGGAGAAAGTGGAGGCCATGGAATTGGTCCGCCTCTACCAATCCATCGGTCACCGAATCTGTTGTCGAGAAGCGTACGAACACTTCGACTGAAATATGCAGGAGCTCCATCGTGCATGAACCACATGTTGTGTCGTACTTGTAAAGGCACATGTTCTAGCACTACAGGTAGAGTATCCCGTATGAAATCATGATAACGTGCTCCACTGAGCGTAGGTGTAAGAACATGGGGCCCAATCAAGACATCACCAACAATGCCTGCCCAAACGTTCACAAAAAATCGGTGTTGATGACGTGATTGCACAATTGCGTGCGGATTCTCGTCAGCCCACACATGTTGATTGTGAAAATTTACAATTTGATCACGTTGGAATGAAGCCTCATCCGTAAAGAGAACATTTGCACTGAAATGAGGATTGACACATTGTTGGATGAACCATTCGCAGAAGTGTTCCCGTGGGGGCCAATCAGGTGCTGATAGTGCCTGCACACGCTGCACATGGTACGGAAGCAATTGGTTCTCCCGTAGCACTCTCCATACAGTGACTTCTCTGACGCTGGCATCAGGGTTATCGTCAACTGCACGAAGAATTGCCTCGTCCATTGCAGGTGTCCTCGTCGTTCTAGGTCTTCTCCAGTCGCGAGTCATAGGCTGGAATGTTCCGTGCTCCCTAAGACGCCGATCAATTGCTTCGAACGTCTTCCTGTCGTGACACCTTCGTTCTTGAAATCTGTCTCACTACAAACGTACCGCGCCACGGCTATTGCCCCGTGCTAATCCATACATCAAATGGGCATCTGCCTACTCCGCATTTGTAAACATTGCACTGACTGCAAAACCACGTTCGTGAAGAACACTAACCTGTTGATTCTACGTACTGATGTGCTTGATGCTAGTACTGTAGAGCAATGAGTCGCATGTCAACACAAGCACCGAAGTCAACATTACCTTCCTTCAATTTGGCCAACTGGCGGTGAATCGGGGAAGTACAGTACATACTGACGAAACTAAAATGAGCTCTAACATGGAAATTAAGCGTTTCCGGCACGTGTCCACATAACATCTTTTCTTTATTTGTGTGTGAGGAATGTTTCCTGAAAGTTTGGCCGAACCTTTTTGTAGCACCCTGTATTTTTCTATGTAAACTGTAGTGGAGTAAGTCACCTTTGTGGCGCCGGTACCAGGCTGTTGCAGAGAGAGAGAGAGAGAGAGATAGAGGGAGAGAGAAAGGTAGAGAGAGAGAGAGAGAGAGAGAGAGAGAGAGAGAGAGAGAGAGAGAGAGAAGAGAGATAGACAGACAATCTAGAAGAAGCCATACACCATGACAACGAGACGCACCAGTATAGAACATTCCCCCACAACGTCCTATGAGCCAGCTCCGACGAACAGGTGGTGGTTCAGTGGTCATTGATTAGGTTGGTCTCCCGACGCTTTCCGTGTTTCGCGGCAACTGAATACAACTTGTCGCCACCGACATCACAGCGTACGTAGTCGCAATACGCGAGCAGCTACGTGTTCCTAATGCAGCTGTTAAAGACTAAACTTCAAAAAATGGCTCTGAGCACTATGGGACTTAACATCTGTGGTCATCAGTCCCCTAGAACTGAGAACTATTTAAACCTAACTAACCTAAGGACATCACACACATCCATGCCCGAGGCAGGATTCGAACCTGCGACCGTAGCAGTCGCGCGGTTCCGGACTGAGCGCCTAGAACCGCTAGACCACCGCGGCCGGCGACTAAACTTCCCTGTCCTTCTAATTGATGTGTGCCTTACACAGAATGTAGGCAGGTAGTGTCTAGGTCTGATGCCAGTGAGAGCATTAGTACATAATGTATTGCCTGTTCTTCTGCGTGTCTCATTGTGTTTGAGTCAGGTCTGGTTCCCTGAAGAATGTCACTTCTGAACTATCTGCTGAGCGTGCCCACTTACAAAAAGGATGGTGCTTACAAGCGACCCACGTGTTTCACTCAAGAAAATTAATATAAACAGTGGCTCTGTTGCAAACAGTGATTAAGATTTAAAACAGTTTTAACTGGAGGCAACATCTAGAGCGGGCATTTAGACAGTCTCGTACCTGCAGGTCCCGATGCTGTCCGCAGCTGGCAGAGCTACTGTGCTATAAACTGATAAACGTGGGTTATTACGGAATTGTAGTCAGCCACCATTAACAAACGATAAATCGGTGTATTAACACGTTGTGTTTCCTGTAAGTAAACACTAAGAACTTTCCAGTAATACACTTCTGGTATTAACAGTCATAACCAACTATAAAATGGAAAAATATTACATACCTAACCAGCTCGCGGTCTCGTGGTAGCGTTCTCGCTTCCCGATCACGGGGTCCCGGGTTCGATTCCGGGCGGGGTCAGGGATTTTCACCTGCCACGAGATGACTGGGTGTTGTTGTGTCGTCTTCATCGTCTTCCCCATTACGGTCGGAGGAAGACAATGGCAAACCACCTCCGCTAGGACCTTGCCTAGTACAGCGGTGCGGGTCTCCCGTATCGTCCCCTACCCTCTGTGAAGGAGTATGGGACTTCATCATCATCATCACACAACCAACACTACCATGTCGGATGGATCGTAACTAGGCGCCAACTGACTATCCGGGACAGTACAAAATGCACCATGTCCTATCGTAGTATATTGTGTCTTATTGTACACTGATAAGCGGAAACATTATGACCACTGACCGTCGCGACGTTGGATGCTGCCTGGTGGCGTTGCGCGCAAGTGACACGGTACAAAAGTATGTAAGTGTGGCAGACACGGACGGGGGATCACTCCAGCGAAGGTATGGGATGGAAACGAGGAAGTACATTGCGATAACGGACTTTGAAAAAGGGCAGATTATTATTATGCACAGCCTGTGAAAGAGTATCTCGAAAACGGCGAAGTTGGTCGAATGTACACGCGCTACTGTCGTGAGCATCTACGGAAAGAGGTAGAAGGGCAGAGAAACTACCACTAGGCGCTAAATAGTTGGATGTGTACGACACTTCACAGAACGTGGAGGTCAGAACTTGTCTGTCCTGTAAAGTACACTACTGGCCATTAAAATTGCTACACCACGAAGATGACGTGCTACATACGCGAAATTTAACTGACAGGAAGAAGATGCTGTGATATGCAAATGATTAGCTTTTCAGAGCATTCACACAAGGTTGGCGCCGGTGGCGACACCTACGACGTGCTGACATGAGGAAAGTTTCCAACCGATTTCTCATACACAAACAGCAACTGACCGGCGTTGCCTGGTGAAACGTTGTTGTAATGCCTCACGTAAGGAGGAGAAATGCGTACCATCACGTTCCCGACTTTGATAAAGGTCGGATTGTAGCCTATCGCGATTGCGGTTTATCGTATAGCGACATTGCTGCTCGCGTTGGTCGAGATCCAATGACTGTTAGCAGAATATGGAATTGGTGGGTTCAGGAGGGTAATACAGAACGCCGTGCTTGATCCCGACAGCCTCGTATCAGTAGCAGTCGAGATGAGAGGCAACTTACCCGCATGGCTGTAATGGATCGTGCAGCCACGTCTCTATCCCTGAGTCAACAGATGGGGACGTTTGCGAGACAACAACCGTCTGCACGAACAGTTCGACGACGTTTGCAGCAGCATGGACTATCAGCTCGGAGACCATGACTGCGGTTACCCTTGACGCAGGATCACAGACAGGAGCGACTGCGATGGTGTACTCAACGACGAACCTGGGTGCACGAATGACAAAACGTCATTTTTTCGGATGAATCCAGGTTCTGTTTACAGCATCATGATGGTCGCATCCGTGTTTGGCGACATCGCGGTGAACGCACATTGGAAGCGTGTATTCGTCATCGCCATACTGGTGTATCACCCGGCGAGATGGTATGGGGTGCCACTGGTTACACGTCTCGGTCACCTCTTGTTCGCACTGACGGCACTTTGAACAGTAGACGTTACATTTCAGATGTGTTACGACCCCTGTCTCTACCCTTCATCCGATCCCTGCGAAACCCTACATTTCAGCAGGATAATGCACGACCGCATGTTGCAGGTACGGACCTTTATGGATACAGGAAATATTCGACTGCTGCCCTGGCCAGCACATTCTCCAGATCTCTCACCAATTGAAAATGGTCAATGGTGGCCGAGCAACTGGCTCGTCACAATACGCCAGTCAGTACTCTTGATGAACTGTGGTATCGTGTTGAATCTGCATGGGCAAATGTACCTGTGCACGCCGTCCAAGCTCTGTTTGACTCAACGCCCAGGCGTATCAAGGCCGTTATTACGGCCAGAGGTGGTTGTTCTGGGTACTGATTTCTCAGGATCTATGTACTCAAATTGCGTGAAAATGTAATCACATGTCAGTTCTAGTATAATATATTTGTCCAATGAATACCCATTTATCATCTGCATTTCTTCTTGGTGTATCAATTTTAAAGGCTAGTAGTGGTGATCTGCGACAGCCTTGCCGAAAGAGCACAATCCTGTTGCACGCACAAGTGTTTCGGAGCACACCGCTCATCGTACATTGTAGAACGTGAGGCTCCCCAGAAGACCATCCCTTCATGTTCGCATGTTATTCCAACGACAACGTCACTTTACGATTGCAGTGAGCATGGAACCACTAGGATTCGACCGTAGATCGATGGAAATGTGTCGGCTCTTCGGGCGAATCGCATTTTTGCTACACTAGGTTGCTGGTAGTCTCCACAAACGCCGTTGTCGAGGTAAACGACGGCTCGAAACATGCAGTGTACCAAGGACGTAGGCTGGTGGATGCAGTATTATGCTATGAGAGACATTCTCCTGCACTTGCGTGGTATAATCGAACACACGCTGACAGCTGCGAACCACCTGCGTCCCTGCATGCTTGATGTCTTCCCCGACGGTGATGTCATCTTTCTTAATTGTCCGTATTTGGGGGGCAGATCTGTGCTACAGTGATTTGAAGAGCATCATAGTGGACTAACACTGATGCAAATACAATTGAATCCATCTGGATCGCTATTGGGCGCCATCTCCAGCTACACAAATAAGCGGCCCATTATTTACGCGAATCACATGACCTCTGCATAGATATCTAACGGCACGTATTTCCAAAAACCTACCAAAAAACTGTCGGGTCCCTCATACACAGAATCAGTGATGTATTTCGTTCCAAAGACGAACAAACGAGCTATTAAGCGGGGGTCATAATGCTTTGGCTCGTAAGTGTATATTCTCAGGCGACTCTGCCTATTATTTGCTTAACTGTTTAAAAATTATGAGAAATGACTGACGGAATTTCCCTGACATCTTGTACAGGGTTGGCAAAACAATACTGTCCTGGAAAATGTTTTATGCACTTTAAGATAGCCAACCCAAGCTACATCATGCACACCTGTGGCGGATGATGTAAGTTGGATTTCCTACCTTAAGGAGAATGAAATATTTTCTGGGCCAGTGTTATTTTGCCAATTTTGTATATCAAGTTATTGTTTATAATCTCTATATTTAAAGTTATGACTGTCAGTCATCACTTCTTGGGATCTACCAATCATTTTGCCAGATGTCTTATCTCATAAACGGCAGCGCCATAGACAACCACCCTATTATAAGCACCATATCCTGTCAGCCCAAAATGTTTCGAGACTGGTTTAGTAAAAAATGGAGATGCGTTAAGATAGTTGGTTTTTTAATGTTTAATGTGTTCTACATAGTCTCCCTCCCCCCCCCCCCCCCCCCTTGAGTACAACACAAAGAGCATTCACATAACCATGTGAAACTATCAGAAAAGTCCTTCCTTGGGCTGCTGTTTAACCTGCACGTCACGTTGAACTGAACGTCGTTTAGGTCGTCAAAGCGTTCATCCTTAATGTTAATATCTTCACTCTGTCATTTATATTGACAAGACCAAGTTTTATCACCTGTTACGTTGTTATCCCGCCAAAACTGTCTGCATCTAGCATTTCAGTCAAGTGACGACAGGCGTCAATGTGCCGATCTTTTCGTTTGGGAATGAAAATTTGAGGGACAAACTTTGTATACACTTTTCTGTTCTATGAAATTGAGCACTTGACCTAGGGATGTTGCAACATTGCGATTTTTGGCACCATATCGTTGACACACTGGTGCTGAATATCCATTACTTAACATTGCTTATTCACGACTGATGGTCTAATGCACATCTGCAGTCGTTAATTCAGGCTGCCGCTGTAGCTACTTCGCTGACGTCGGGAGGAGTAAAATCAGTTTCGCAAGTTTTTGAAAATGGTTCAAATGGCTCTAAGTACTATGGGACTTAACATCTTAGGTCATCAGTCCCCTAGACTTAGAACTACTTAAACCTAACTAACCTAAGGACATCACACACATCCATGTCCGAGGCAGGATTCGAACCTGCGACCGCAGCAGCAGCGCAATTCCGGTTATTCGAAAAGTAGGGTCCGATCGCTCGCGAATGCAAACCGGAATGAAAATCAATAATGTTTTATTTGCAACTGTTTGTTATACCTTCTAATCACTTCTTTACATATTCACCACTGCGACTTACATATTTTTCGCAGCATTTTACCACCTTTCCAGTATTCTCGTCATAGAAGGCCTGTGCTTTCCGCCACTTCTCTACGCTGGTCTGCAATTCTTTGTCTGTGCCAAAATGTTGTTTTCATAGCCAGCAGTTCGTATGAGCAGAGATGAACATCGGAGGGAGCGAAGACTGAGCAGTATAGTGTGTGATCAGACACTTTCCATCGAAAATATGCGTCTTCATTGTCCCTGCAGTGTGCGGCCGAGATTTTAGAAGAAGGAAACGCATGACAGGTACGTTAAGTGACGTTGCAAGAAATCAGGCGAAACCTCGCAGAGGACACCCATACTTGCCGGGAGTCACTATCGTTCTAGCCATCTTCATATGCTCGATACGTGCTCAGAAGTGTCAAAATAGAGACATTGCCCAACACATCTGTGCAAAGCTTCATCGGATTTTCACTACCGTTCCCATTTCGCAGTCTGTAGCACCTTACTTTCGGAATGGTCTTCGTATATGCTGCTCAAACTGTATCCGACTTGTAACCGCTCTATGTCATTCAATACGATCACGACGACACCCCTCGATCGACGTTAACACTCGTGGTGTCACTCGCCTTCATACATGGCAGTGGACGTTTGAAAATTCGTGACGCTAACTCAATGGTCGTCAACTAATTTAAATGTATTTCCCGGCTGACTCTTAATTCAATTACTGCCACGGGGTTCAAATGGTTCAAATGGCTCTGAGCACTATGGGACTCAACTGCTGACGTCATTAGTCCCCTAGAACTTAGAACTAGTTAAACCTAACTAACCTAAGGACATCACAAACATCCATGCCCGAGGCAGGATTCGAACCTGCGACGTAGCGGTCTTGCGGTTCCAGACTGCAGCACCTTTAACCGCACGGCCACTTCGGCCGGCCTGCCACGGGGGTGAGGGGAAAGAACACATCCTGATGGTACCAGCATTATGCGTATTTAGATGTTCGATTAATCTGAATGGTTTGCAATGTTCCAGCGATTCTACTCGAACTCTATGCTGATGTACCGACAAGGACCATTTTCGCAGATGAACATGCAAGTACCTAATGGATGTTCAGTTTCTCAATATAGTTCGTCGCACTCACACATTATACATCCGCTGTAAGAACAATTTCATGCATTTACATTTTTTGGTGTCCCACAATATTGGTTGGCTAAATATTATGACGATACGTAGCATGCAACTTCCACAGATATTGTTTATCATGTAGTCAAGACTACGTAATGAAGCCAAAATCGTGGATAAAATTGAAATGTAGTTTGTTTATTAACACTTCTCTTTTCACTAATTAAATACGAAATATAAATCGGGATTGGAGGTGATGATCCTATCCTTCTTTTTTAGTATCTTAGGTCCCCGTTAATTAATATCTGGTAGTTAATAAGCAACTATTTTTTATGCTGTTTGTATCAGTAACCCCCGCAACCGTCCAAGGATAAGATTCTATTAATGCTCCGCGCACACGCGTTTCACCATTTTATAAAACCCAGAGTTAAGTAAACTATAGCTTTCCGTTACGCACAACTTTCGTGGGTTTTACAACCATAATAGTTTCCCAAGAGTATTTTTCCCAGCTAACACAAAGTTCGAATTATGTTGTCGAATTCATTTTCACTCCACCCGACAATAAACGTCTCTGATCACTTCGTCACACGTAATGTACACTCCTGGAAATGGAAAAAAGAACACATTGACACCGGTGTGTCAGACCCACCATACTTGCTCCGGACACTGCGAGAGGACTGTACAAGCAATGATCACACGCACGGCACAGCGGACACACCAGGAACCGCGGTGTTAGCCGTCGAATGGCGCTAGCTGCGCAGCAGTTGTGCACCGCCGCCGTCAGTGTCAGCCAGTTTGCCGTGGCATACGGAGCTCCATCGCAGTCTTTAACACTGGTAGCATGCCGCGACAGCGTGGACGTGAACCGTATGTGCAGCTGACGGACTTTGAGCGAGGGCGTATAGTGGGCATGCGGGAGGCCGGGTGGACGTACCGCCGAATTGCTCAACACGTGGGGTGTGAGGTCTCCACAGTACATCGATGTTGTCGCCAGTGGTGGGCGGAAGGTGCACGTGCCCGTCGACCTGAGACCGGACCGCAGCGACGCACGGATGCACGCCAAGACCGTAGGATCCTACGCAGTGCCGTAGGGGACCGCACCGCCACTTCCCAGCAAATTGGAGACACTGTTGCTCCTGGGGTATCGGCGAGGACCACTCGCAACCGTCTCCATGAAGCTGGGCTACGGTCCCGCACACCGTTAGGCCGTCTTCCGCTCACGCCCCAACATTGTGCAGCCGGCCCCAGTGGTGTCGTGACAGGCGTGAATGGAGGGACGAATGGAGACGTGTCGTCTTCAGCGATGAGAGTCGCTTCTGCCTTGGTGCCAATGATGGTCGTATGCGTGTTTGGCGCCGTGCAGGTGAGCACCACAATCAGGACTGCATACGACCGAGGCACACAGGGCCAACACCCGGCATCATGGTGTGGGGAGCGATCTCCTACACTGGCCGTACACCACTGGTGATCGTCGAGGGGACACTGAATAGTGCACGGTACATCCAAACCGTCATCGAACCCATCGTTCTACCATTCCTAGACCGGCAAGGGAACTTGCTGTTCCAACAGGACAATGCACGTCCGCATGTATCCCGTGCCACCCAACGTGCTCTAGAAGGTGTAAGTCAACTACCCTGGCCAGCAAGATCTCCGCATCTGTCCCCCATTGAGCATGTTTGGGACTGGATGAAGCGTCGTCTCACGCGGTCTGCACGTCCAGCATGAACGCTGGTCCAACTGAGGCGCCAGGTGGAAATGGCATGGCAAGCCGTTCCACAGGACTACATCCAACATCTCTATGATCGTCTCCATGGGAGAATAGCAGCCTTCATTGCTGCGAAAGGTGGATATACACTGTACTAGTGCCGACATTGTGCATGCTCTGTTGCCTGTGTCTATGTGCCTGTGGTTCTGTCAGTGTGATCATGTGATGTATCTGACCCCAGGAATGTGTCAATAAAGTTTCCCCTTCCTGGGACAATGAATTCACGGTGTTCTTATTTCAATTTCCAGGAGTGTATTTTAAATGTGCTTGAAGAGTCTTTAAATAATCTCCTTAACGAATTTCGCAGTCGCGTACCACTTTTTCATCGACTAGCCCGATCGCGATAACTGGAAGTAGAGAGCTCAATAATGTGTTACATGTTCATTTATATGTATTAAAAAACCACTGCACCCCTGTATCTTTCTGTCCCGCTTGGTCTTTGCTACTTTGCTTTTTATTACTTTTCATTATATTGCTTCTTAGTAATACTGTGCAGTTATTAAAGTTTCGTATTACTTTCCCCCTTTTAGTTCCTCCAAAATTTTAATTAATATGATGCTAATTGACACGCCTGCCCGCAAAGTACCGTTATACACTGTATCCAACTATGGTTCTGTAGCTCGTAGAGAGTTGAGTAAATGTTGTGAAGCCTAAGGCTGTGTGATACTTAAAACATCTAATTACAGAAAATACATAAATGGCACGATTACGACAAAGAACGTCACACGGTACTGAACACTTCTCATTAAGAAGGTTTGTAGTGAATGTATGTGTACAGCTGTCGTACAGACGAAACGTACAGTGTCCTGTTATGGCGTCCATTGTGAGTATGATCCGTGGAACGAGTAACTAAATACCGGTCTAGTTGCGTTTCCATGTTTCATCGATTATGAGAAACGAGAGGCACACGTCTTTGTCTGAGCGCGCACGACGCCGGCGTCCTCGGCGTCTCCGTGTGGGCGAGTAGTGCGCGCGGCAGCCGCGGCAGCGGCGGCGGCGGCACGGTCGCGCGCCTCGGCCATATAGAGCGGCGCGACGGCGAGCGCGCCGCCAGTTCCGAGGCAAGCGGCGCGGGGCTCGCAGGGAGCCGCAGCGGCCGCGCCACGCGCCACGCACAGCCATGGACGACCAGCGCACACCCAGCGACTGCCTCCGCCGGTACACCTGGTAGGCGGCCGCAGCCCGCTCCTCCTCCTCTGCGTCGCCTGTCCGGCCTTGCCGCTGTCGGTAAGTCGCTAACCCCCTACAGTACATCTGACGCCAGTCTCGTAGCGTCAGTCCCCTACTTTGTATGCCGGCCCGCAAGGCGCTCTCAGCTGGCGGGAGCCTAAGGGACGCGCTATTTTGCGACTGCTCCGAAGACATTTGTTTCATAACAAGTAAGAATGACCAGAAAAAAGCTGAACATCAACCAAGGGGCAAGAAATACTGTGGAAGGAAATAAAAATACCCCAACAACAACAAATTCACAGTAAAATGAGACTTTTAAAAGATTGCACTATTGCTCACGTAAGAATCTTGGCTAATAAAATAAGCAAACCAATTTTTAACTACGATACACCAAAGAAAAATACGATGATTCCTAAATGACGTTAAAATCATTTTGCGCTATTTTGTAACTTAGAAACATTCCAATGACAAGCGATCATTGCGGGTAATTCTTTACCACTGACCACTTTAAAACCTTCAGGCAACGAGAGATGTAGCGTAACTGATTGCTACACATTCTACTGCTCAGAAATACTAGATTTCTGGGCCTTCTTCGAACTTACGGGAGCGCTTACGAGTCTCTCATACGGATGCTACCATCTCTACTGATTTACATCGAAATGCCGAAATGGATCTAAGTAATAAGAGAGAAATCATATATACTGGAAAGAATAGTAGCTATGAAACCATACAAAAATGTACGTACGACTTCTGCATGACACTCACTGTTTAGGTCTGACAAGCCAGTTTTAGGCAATAAATCAATGGCTTGATAAGAAGCATGCCAATGTTCTGACATGTATCAAATGGCAAAAGCATACAAATTGTTCGTTATGGTGTTGGCGAATATGCAAAGCAGTTATAGTTGAAGTAGTATGGCTTTAGTAGCAGTAGCTTAAAATGACAACATATAAGTATTGAACCGATTGTGAAAATAAACCTGTTTTATTTTCTGAGAAAAAGATACGTAATATAGTTTAAAACAAGTTTTACTTCGGAGTTTTGTGAACTTGTATTAATCGAACGATTTTACGTTGCAAAGCACAAATAATACACTTTTTAATAGAGAGTGCTTCTTATAGCGCAGACGCAGCTGTAAGATGAAGAAGCCGCACAACAATTGCTTAATCCAGAATCTTTTATTGTGTACACGACTGGTTTCGGAATACTTAAAGTTCCATCATCCGCTGTAAACTATAATAATGATTTAACAAGATATTTCCATTATCACAGTTCATACGAGATGATAGAACTTAAACTTTCCCAAAACCGGTCGTGTTTGTTAAGCAACTGTTGCGCTGTTTCCTCATTTTATAAATACACGTTTTAATTTTGTCCACAGTTGCAGCTTAACAGTATAACATTATTTCCGCTTGATCACATCTATCACCTCAATCACTACAAAATTCTGGTTGCATTAAAAGTGAAGCCTTTCGGAAGAGCAAACTCCCATCTTCAGTCACTTCACCGTAAGAATCAGAATATCTCTTGGAATAAAGATATCATTAAATTTCTTTTATTTATGAACAGATTTGTAGGTCTTATTCTATGAGGTATTCGGATTTTCGTGGTGGTGTGACTGAAGATAAAATCTTGTTCTCCCGAAACGCAACAGTTTTAATATGACCAAAAGTTTATGGTGGTTGACGTAATTGATGTGGTTAAGCCGAAATATTCTGTTAAACTGTTAAATTAGAAATCTGGATAAAGTCAAACGTGTAATATTTGTGGTTTTAAACTGTGTTGCGACTGCTGTTACTCATGTAATTTAACCTATTGTATTAGGACTGCAGTTACGTTATATGAAATTTTACTGTAATTTGTGCACAGTCAATTAATTGCAACGCTTTTCAGTGTTTACTCTGTGATGTAAGAAGTGTCTATTAACGTTTATGTCTTGTAAATGTCAATATGTCTATTTTCAGCTATTTATTTTCGCGCACAACGGTTATAATTTTTGTAGAATCTAACCTGACTACAAAAGAAAATATTAATGGGAGAATCTGCGACATGCAGTATTTATTCTTGAACACTGAATCCCATAGTCTTTGTGTTAAAAAAGCGTGGCGTGATCCATTTTCTGCACTTGATGAGATGGTTCCCAGAGCATGCCCATAATGTGCTCGGTTTCAACTGCAAAATGGCGACGAGCCCTGGATGAGTATGTCCACCTTTCATGGCGACGCTTTGTTCGAAGATAATAAAATGAAAGAAGTAAACTTTAGCCGTTTCGGGTTGTGAATTATTATTGTTGACTTTCCTTTTTTGGTACCAACTGTAGATATGCAAAAGCAGTGCCATTTATAAAAAAACTTGGTTAATCATGTGGGACATCTTGTCAAACCTTGACGTCACTTCTGCACTTGTTTCATTATTTTCCTTGTAATACTCGCGTCTTTTTGCACTTTCGACGATCTATCCCAAATTTTATATTTATTAATACTTTGCACGCACTCTCACGCCATCCGTCGCCGTTCCCGTGACAGCCATTGTCCGACTCACACTGACTAATGAGGAGAACATGGCAAGTGCCATAATCCGATTTCTCAGAAACTTCGCTCTGTGGAAGAGAAGTCCAAATAAGCGAGGACATGTCTCGGCTTATCCGTAGATACTCGACCGTTTCTGAGAAAGCAGCGGTAAAAGTTTTCGACGTAATTTAGACGCCTTTTATTTGACCATAACGTCAACCGAAATGGTGTCGCAGTGCGGTGTGTCACTTTTGCGCCCCATGTTCGAAACCCGATTATTTTCTATATATGTTTTATTTTAATTTCTTTTTTTCATTTATGTACCCATGTCCGTAGAATATGGCTACATGAATAATTCTTGTGAAGATACGGGGTACAAAGGCATTACGTAAGTTATAAAATTACAACTTTTATTCATAATGAGGTCATACATTTAGTAAATGTTATATGTGAGTACGCTATTTTTAAATTCTCATGTTCTTGTATTTCATTCTGATATCAATTCTTACATTAATTCTTATATCTGATTCTTACGTTTATTCTTCAGGAGGACTTGGTGCATTCCTTTGGTTTATACCGATCGTAGAAACTCGAACACCACGAACATCACGCAGACGCAGATTTGCCACACTCACATTTCTTAGTATGAATCTCACTTGGGAAAGAAATGTCGCAGTCGGAATTCCTTACAACAGTCCAACGTAGGCAACGTAAGGTCGGTGACATTGCTGAAGATTCCACACGTTCGCAATAATTAAGCGGGAAACCACTTTACCGAAAACTTGCGCTTGTAGCTGATAAGGTACACTACCAGAATTTCACCGAAAACAATTTCAAATTTTCTCATTCATTTGTTTCTTCTTCTTCCTTTTTTGCTTTTAAATTTATTGATCAGACACACTACTATTACACGTATCAAGACAAGGGATGTTAGGTCGATTCCACATTCCTAGATTTTCAGAAGGCTTCTGATACCGTTCCTCACAAGCGACTATTAATAAAATTGCGTGCATATGGAGTGCCGTCTCAGTTGTGTGACTGGATTCGTGATTTCCTCTCAGAGAGGTCACAGTTCGTAGTGATGGACGGTAAATCATCGAGTAGAACAGAAGTGATATCTGGCGTTCCGCAAGGTAGTGTCAAAGGCCCTCTGCTGTTCCTGATTTACATAAATAATCTAGGTGATAATCTGAGCAGCCCCCTTAGATTGTTTGCGGATGAAGCTGTAATTTACCGTCTTCTAAAATCATCGGACGATCAATTCCAATTACAAAATGATCTAGAGAGAATTTCTGTATGGTGCGAAAAGTGGCAATTGGTACTAAACAAAGAAAAGTGCGATGTCGTCCACATTGGTACTAAAAGAAATCCGATAAGTTTTGGGTATACGATAAATCGCACAAATCTAAGGACTGTCAATTCGACTAAATACCTAGGAATTACAGTTACGAGTAACTTAAATTGGAAAGACCACATAGATAATATTGTGGGGAAGGCGAAACAAAGACTGCGCTTTGTTGGCAGAACACTTAGAAGATGCGACAAACCCACTAAAGACACAGCCTACATTACACTTCTCCGTCATCTGCTGGAATATTGCTGTTCGGTATGGGAATCTTACCAGGTAGGATTGACGGAGGACATCGAAAAAGTGCAAAGAAGGGCAGCTCGTTTCGTGTTATCGCGCAATAGGGGTGTGAGTGTCACTGATATGATACGCCAGTTGGGGTGGCAGGCACTGAAACAAAGGCGGTTTTGTTTCCGGCGACATCTATTTACGAAATTTCAATCACAAACTTTCTCTTCCGAATGCGAAAATATTTTGTTGACACCCACCTACGTAAAGAGAAATGATCATCATAATAAAATACGATAAATCAGAGCTCAAACGGAAAGATTTAGATGTTCCTTTTTCCAACGCGGCATTCGAGAGTGGAATGGTAGACAAGTTGTATGAAAATGATTCGATTAATCCTCTATCAGGCACTTAAGTGTGAATTGCAGAGTAACCATGTCGATGTAGATGTAGATGTAGATAAAGATAATATTGTTTGAGCATACATTTAAAACATTCGTGTAGTAATCTCCTACAAACATGGGTAGATAAATGAAAAACTAAAATAAAAATAATAATCGGGATTCGAAAACGGGGAGTAAAATTGTGAAGCCGCGACGTTAGCCACTATGCCACCGTTTCGGCTGAACTATGGATTCGCTTTATAATTCATAGAGTACCACGGAAAAGTTGACGGCAGTTTTCTCAGAAGCAGTCCATTATTTGCTGGTAAGCCGAGACATGTGTTCGCTTATTTTGACCGCTGTTCCACTAAGTAAAGTTTCTGGGAAATGGGGCCGTAGCACTTGTTGTGTTCACCTCGTCGGCGTCTCTTTCGCATGGTGTGTGTCTGCGTCGCACTCTGTGATGACGTGAACAGCATGCAGGGGTTGACAGAAACGAAACACGTACCATTCACGTGATCATCTGAGAAGTGCAATACTCTTCTTGATAATTCCTTTTCGTTACAGTACATTTTTTCAAAAGCACTATGGGATTTAACATTTGAGGTCATCAGTCGCCTAGACTTAGAACTACTTAAGCCTAACCAACCTAAGGACATGACACACATCCATGCCCGAGGCAGGATTCGAACCTGTGACCGTAGCAGCAGCGCGGTTCCGGACTGAAGCGCCTAGAACCTCTCGGCCACAACGGCCGGCAGTACATTTGTAATCAAAGAGTAGTCTCAAAGGGGCACTGACATCATTTACATATGCACTGAGGTGACAAAAGTTGCCGGATAGCGATGTACACACATGCAGATGACAGCAGTATCGCGTACTCATCGAATAAAACGGCACTGCATTGGCGGAACTGTCATTTTTACTCAGGCGATTCATGTGAAAAGGTTTCTGACGTGATTAAGGCCGTAAGACGGGAATTAACAGACTCTGTACGAGGAATCGTAATCGGAACTAGACGAATGGGGCATTCCACTTCGGGACTCGTTAGGGAATTCAGTGTTCCGTGACCCACAGTGACTAGAGTGTGCCGAGAATACTACATTTCAGGCATTACCTGATACCACGTTCAACGCTGTGGCCGACGGCCTTCACCTAACGACCGAGAGCAGCGGCGTTTCCGTCGAGTTGTCAGTGGTAATAGACAAGCAACACTACGCGAAATAACCGCAGAAAGCAATGATAGGCGACGAACGTATCCGATAAGACATTATGGTGAAATCTGGCGTCAATCGGCTGTGGCAGTAGACGACCGACGCGAGTGCCTTTGCTAACAACATATCGCCTGCAGACCCTCTCCTCGGCTTGTGACCATGTTATTTGGATTATATGCGACTGGAAAACCATGGACCGGGCAGATGATAACAGATGATGGTAGAGTCTGAATGTTGTGCAGACCCCGCGAAACCATGGGCCCAGGTTGATAACAAGGCAAGCTGATGGTGGCTCCATAATGGTAAAATGTAAGTGTCGTGCGACTAGGGCCTCCCGTCGGGTAGACCATTCGCCAGGTACAAGTTGACGCTACTTCGGCGACTTGCGCGTCGATGGGGATGAAACGATGATGAGTAGGACAATACAACACCCAGTCCCTGAGCGGAGAAAATCTCAAACCCAGCCGGGAATCGAACCCAGCCCTTACGGATTGACATTCTGTCGCGCTGACCAATCAGCTACCGGGGGCGGACTCCATAATGGTGTGGGCTGTGTTTACATGGAATAGACTGGGTCCTCTGGTCCAACTGGCCGGATCATTGATTCGAAATCATTATGTTCGGCTACTTGGAGACCATTTTCAGGCATTCAACGTTTTTGGAGTGCCACACTTATTCGCGATTGGTTCGAAAATGTTCTCGAAAATTCGAGTGAATGATTTAGCCACCCAGATCGCCCGACATGAATCCTATCGAATATTTACGGCCGCGTGGGTTTAGCCGAGCGGTCCAAGGCGCTGCAAAAAAATGGTTCAAATGGCTCTGAGCACTATGGGACTTAACATCTGTGGTCATCAGTCCCCTAGAACTTAGAACTACTTAAACCTAACTAACCTACGGACATCACACACATCCATGCCCGAGGCAGGATTCGAACCTGCGACCGAAGCAGTCTCGCGGTTCCGGACTGCGCGCCTAGAACCGCGAGACCACCGCGGCCGGCCAAGGCGCTGCAGTCATGGACTGTGCGCCTGGTCCCGGCGGAGGTTCGAGTCCTCCCTCGGGTATGGGTTGGTGTGTTTGTCCTTATGATAATTTAGGTTAAGTAGTGTGTAAGCTTAGGGACTGATGACCTTAGCAGTTAAGTCCCATAAGATTTCACACACATTTGAACATTTTTGAATATTTATGGGACATAATAGAGAGGTCAATCCGTACACAAAATCCTGTACCGGCAACGCTTTCGCTGTTATGGACGGCGATAGAGGCAGCATTGCTCAATATTTCTGCGGAGGACTTGCGACGACTTGTTGAGTCTACGCCGAGTTGGTGCACAATGCCGGGCGAAAGGAGGTCCGACACAACATTAGGAGCTATCCCATGATTTTCGTCACCTGAGTGTAAAGAATAGTAGTCATCCGCACTGATCATCTTTGCATTGATAAAACTGTATTGTGACATCTGACGCCTCTGAGAGCATGTGCATACAACACCCTCAGTGGCATTGTAGCGAGAAGGAAGTACTTCTCTGGGCGGTATCACTAACCTGATGTCTTGCTGCTTCGGTAAGTCCCTCGTAGCACAATAGTAGCGCTCAGTCGCCAGGTTCCATGTAGGTGGTTATCTTGCTGAATTGGAGTGCTTAGGGATGCCTGTTGTTAATGGTCAACAACGTTTATACTATACTTGTTTTAATACAGCTTTGTCACATAGGTCACAGAATCAGCATTTGCAACATGGAGGCTCTGGACTACTCCGTTACATTCGACCCTTTACATATATTAACACAGTTTTCTGACTTTACTTAATGATAGACGCTGCCCATGACACGTGGCGTTCTAATAACTAATAACTTCACTTTCTAGCTTGTTTAACTGCTGAAATATGTACTCGCGACCGTTCTTTTAGATCCGCCCCGGTTACTCGACCGTGCGTTTTGAGTGGATCCTCGCGACTAACTCGCCCTGTCTTCCCGAAGAACAAGAGAGACCCTCTCCTCTTTCTCCCTCAGCCAATAAGGACACTTCTCTCGTTTCCTACACACACACACACACACACACACACACACACACACACACACACACAAACACACAAACACACACACACACACACACACACACACACACACACACACACACATATATATATATATATATATATATATATATATATATATATATATATATATATATATATATACACACTCCTGGAAATTGAAATAAGAACACCGTGAATTCATTGTCCCAGGAAGGGGAAACTTTATTGACACATTCCTGGGGTCAGATACATCACATGATCACACTGACAGAACCACAGGCACATAGACACAGGCAACAGAGCATGCACAATGTCGGCACTAGTACAGTGTATATCCACCTTTCGCAGCAATGCAGGCTGCTATTCTCCCATGGAGACGATCGTAGAGATGCTGGATGTAGTCCTGTGGAACGGCTTGCCATGCCATTTCCACCTGGCGCCTCAGTTGGACCAGCGTTCGTGCTGGACGTGCAGACCGCGTGAGACGACGCTTCATCCAGTACCAAACATGCTCAATGGGGGACAGATCCGGAGATCATGCTGGCCAGGGTAGTTGACTTACACCTTCTAGAGCACGTTTGGTGGCACGGGATACATGCGGACGTGCATTGTCCTGTTGGAACAGCAAGTTCCCTTGCCGGTCTAGGAATGGTAGAACGATGGGTTCGATGACGGTTTGGATGTACCGTGCACTATTCAGTGTCCCCTCGACGATCACCAGTGGTGTACGGCCAGTGTAGGAGATCGCTCCCCACACCATGATGCCGGGTGTTGGCCATGTGTGCCTCGGTCGTATGCAGTCCTGATTGTGGCGCTCACCTGCACGGCGCCAAACACGCATACGACCATCATTGGCACCAAGGCAGAAGCGACTCTCATCGCTGAAGACGACACGTCTCCATTCGTCCCTCCATTCACGCCTGTCGCGACACCACTGGAGGCGGGCTGCACGATGTTGGGACGTGAGCGGAAGACGGCCTAACGGTGTGCGGGACCGTAGCCCAGCTTCGTGGAGACGGTTGGGAATGGTCCTCGCCGATACCCCAGGAGCAACAGTGTCCCTAATTTGCTGGGAAGTGGCGGTGCGGTCCCCTACGGCACTGCGTAGGATCCTAAGGTCTTGGCGTGCATCCGTGCGTCGCTGCGGTCCGGTCCCAGGTCGACGGGCACGTGCACCTTCCGCCGACCACTGGCGACAACATCGATGTACTGTGGAGACCTCACGCCCCACGTGTTGAGCAATTCGGCGGTACGTCCACCCGGCCTCCGGCATGCCCACTATATGCCCTCGCTCAAAGTCCGTCAACTGCACATACGGTTCACGTCCACGCTGTCGCGGCATGCTACCAGTGTTAAAGACTGCGATGGAGCTCCGTATGCCACGGCAAACTGGCTGACACTGACGGCGGCGGTGTACAAATGCTGCGCAGCTAGCGCCATTCGACGGCCAACACCGCGGTTCCTGGTGTGTCCGCTGTGCCGTGCGTGTGATCATTGCTTGTACAGCCCTCTCGCAGTGTCCGTAGCAAGTATGGTGGGTCTGACACACCGGTGTCAATGTGTTCTTTTTTCCATTTCCAGGAGTATATATATATATATATATATATATATATATATATATATATATATATATATATATATATATATATATATATGCAAACTTTCAGCCAATGGGCGTTCAGATTGGTTTAAATGGCTCTGAGCACTATGGGACTTAGCTTTTGAGGTCATCAGTCCCCTAGAACTTAGAACTACTTAAACCTAACTAACCTAAGGACATCTCACACATCCATGCCCGAGGCAGGATTCGAACCTGCGACCGTAGCGGTCGCGCGGTTCCATACTGTAGCGCCTAGAACCGCTCGGCCACTCCGGCCGGCTGGGCGTTCAGATCGCTGTTGCTAGGCGGATCTGACGTCACGTTTGCGGACATTGTGACGGAAGTTTGTCTCGGAACACTGTCTCAGATTGTAAGATCCTACTCCCGAATAGTCGGATCTTGTCCCTACTAGCCCGCATCTCGTGGTCGTGCGGTAGCGTTCTCGCTTCCCACTCCCGGGTTCCCGGGTTCGATTCCCGGCGGGGTCAGGGATTTTCTCTGCCTCGTGATGGCTGGGTGTTGTGTGATGTCCTTAGGTTAGTTAGGTTCAAGTAGTTCTAAGTTCTAGGGGACTGATGACCTAAGATGTTAAGTCCCATAGTGCTCAGAGCCATTAGAACCATTTTTTTTGTCCCTACTAAGGTTGCACAACATTGCCTCCTATGATTTCATCACTAATACTCCTTGCTGACGCTTTAGTCTCAAATGTACATGTACCCTTGCTGCTGCTGAGCATTCCCGATCGCATAAATCTGCATAATACTTGGCTCAAACACTTGAAGGGAATGCACATATGCTTTACAAGGACCTTACAGTACAAACTTGGGTAGTGGTACCGACAGTTTGGGGAGTGCGGGGAGACTACCCGCTAAACAGCGGTGCATTCCGTGCCAGATCGGCGAGGAGGTAAGTACAAGCGCGGGACATGGGGTCGGTTGTTTGCCCGTGTCGTGGCGCAGCGCGACATCAAAGAACGGCGGCGATGCCGTGGCGTTTTATTGCACCGGAGCCTCGCGGCGTGTTGACACTGCGCCGCAAACGGCTCGTCCGCTGCCGCTGCCGATGGCATGGCGGACTGCAGAAAGCCTGTGCCCCGCTCTCCGCTATAAAAGGCAGGTCTGACGCCGAGGCCAGATAGCGCCACAGTCCCCACATGTCTCAGATATACTTCACGGACAATGTAGTGCGACCTCTTACGATACCGGGCTCAGAAGTTCCATGACTCGCAATAGTAGCCCTGACCGCATACAGTATCTGTTGCCAAGATCAGTGGTGTGTACACAGTAGAGACGGGCAAACTCGTTCATCCTTGGGAACTAGTTCACTGCTGATAGTTCTTTTTTGGGAACCGTTCATTTTTACTCGTTCACCGTTCAGTTGTGCTTGGTATATGGTTCTTATGAAAAACTGAAAACTAGTAGTGTAGATGACTGAAGGATGGAGGGCACCAAGAGGGGGCGCTTGCCTCCCCCCCCCCCCCTGGAGTACAGAGTTTTTATTCATAACAGATACAGATACAACAAACAGACAAACATGTAATAATTAGGCAGTGAAGAAATAACAAGCTAATGTAAGCAACAATGACGAAACAATCGATGACGATGTGTAGAGAGCTGGAGAAGAGAACATGAAAATCTCACGCGACGCGCATGGGCTATAGCACATGTAGTCTTGTAAACCTGTTGGTGGCTGTTTCCCAACTTAATAGACCACAAGTGTCTTGTATAAAATTCTTCGTTTCGTCTTCCACAACATAGCTATGCTACGTTGTAAACAATAATCGTTTACACCCTATATATACTTCACGTTGTCTCTGAGTTCGTAGGCGAAGTAGATTTTGTGGAAGCATAAAATAAAATGTGGTTTTCTCATCATACTTGCGTCACACGCTTAGTAAAAATTAGGTCTTTATGTTGCATTATTAAAGTTAATGCCGCAATAATAATAATAATTAAGTTCGCAGTAGTAAAGTTTTTGGTTTGAAGGCTACTTCTGAACAAATGTTTTTGAGATAATAAGTAAATACGATTTTATGGCAATCTATGTATTTTGAAATGCTACTGAACCAAAATGACCCACAAGCTACTTTTTTTTTTCAAAGAAACCAAACTAGCAGCTAATGCAAATTGGAAACAGCCAAACTTAAAAATAATTAGAGCCTTCCTAAATGTAATGTTTTGTATATGAAAGATACACGAAAATCGTTTTATATGAATTTTCTTACTCTAAAAGTTAAGCATATTATTGAAAGTTGGTTGCTAATTCAAGTCGATGAAACCAAAAAATATATGAATAACAAAAAACTTGCCTGGTTATAAGCATGTCTTCTGCTGTTCATCGATATAATGCAGTGAGGTGATATGCCCTTTTGTTACCTGAAAAGACGTACCTATTACATACAACGTGATTTTTATGTAATTTACGTAACTATAAAATACTTTTTGATTACCGGTCGTGGACGCTGAATAGCCAGACCCAAGTGCAAGAACAGTTTGGAACACATGTAAAATGGGCGAGCGCAGTGAACGAAACGAACAACTGGATACTGAACTAACTAGGAGCAGGCGGCAGTGTAACTGGTCATGTGAAGAACGACGAGTGCGGCCGAGAGAGACCGAGACGGAGTCGAGCACACGATCGAGGCTGGGACGAGAACTGCCGAAGTGACCGCCGCGACCGAAGTGAACTAGTGAACTATGAGCCGATCGTTCCTCGTTCCCGGGAACTATAAGTAGACCGCCGCGACCAGAGTGAACTATGAACCGATCGTTCCTCGATTCCGGGAACTATAAGTAGACCGCCGCGACCGAAGTGAACTATGAACCGATCGTTTCTTGGAATTTGTTCCTCGGTCCTTTCGTTCATCTTGGTGAACCGTTCCTTTGCACCTGTAAGGAGAGGTGGGCTACAGAGCAACTGTCGTCGTAGGAAAGCTGGACAGGAGCACAAATGATTAACGAACAAGGTAACACGACAAACAGAAAATTTACTTAACTTGCATTCTCCGAGCATAAGAAGACTCGTTACATACAGGCGACAAGTATTTAAACCGACAAACTGTGGGAGGTTGTAGGGGTCATCAAAACAAATATTTTTCCCTAATGTCATTTTCTCCTATGAGGATTATTTAAACCGATGGAGGCCGTATTACGCCCTTCAGTTGTTACAGGCCGTATTACGATCTTCATTTGTTGGAGGGCGTATTACACTCTTCAGTTGTAGGCAACTGCTGTTCACCAGCGTAATAGTGCATTGTCTCTGTTCACTAATGGAGCGATACACCTGGAGTGAGTACACTGATATAGTTGTTGCGTACTACGTAGCGCACCACAACGGACGAGCTATACAGCCGGTTTATCAGCAACAATATCCTAATCGCCGTATCCCGCATCATACGCATCATACGACCTTTGCTGCTGTGAACCAACGTCTGCGTGAGACCGGGTCATTTAGCAGATTAACTGGACAGGGACGCCGTCGCACGGTAAGAACGCTGCAATTTGAGGAAGCTGTCTTGCAGCATGTGGAGCGGGATGCCTCAATCAGCACTCGTGCAATTCCACGTAACATGGGGACGAATCAGACGAATGTAAGAACAGTCGTTCGAGAGCAATTGTTACGTCCATTTCACTTAGAGCGTGTCCACAACCTGGAACCAGTTGATTATCCACCCAGAGCACAATTTCCGCAGTGGTACCTGGAACAGTGTAAAAGCATCCTACATTTCCATCCTGTGTTGTTTACCGATGAAGCAACGTTCGGGCGTGATAGAGTCTTCAACATGCACAATTCGCATGTTTAGAGTGAGGATAACCCACATGCCACAGCTACTAGCGCTAATCAAGTGCGGGTCTTCGTTAATGTGTGGGTCGGTGTTGTTGGAGACTGTTTAATTGGGCCGAATCTGTTACTTAGGCCATTAAATGGCAGGCACTATTACAATTTTCTCGCCAGAGCATTGCCAGAATTGGTGGAAGACGTCCCGCTCCCTACAAGACAACGCAGGTGGTTCCAACATGACGGGGCGCCGGCACCTTTCAGTCGTCGTGTGTGTCGATTCCTGGGCCGACGGTTCCCAGAAACGTGGATTGGCAGAGGTGGTCCTGTACCATGACCTGCTCGATCCCCAGATATGTCCCCCTCTGGACCTTTTTGTATGGGTAGAGATACACAACCTCGTTTACGCAACTCCTGTTGCATCAGAAGATGATCTGGTTGCCGGGATAGTAGCAGCAGCAGGAACAATTCAGGGTACTCCTGGGGTTTTTGCCCGTGTGTGACAGAACATAATCCGACGGTGTGACCTTTGTTTACGTGTCAATGGAGGCATTTTTGAAAATCTACTGTAATTGAAATTGGGTTGCGTTAATCTGTTGTCTCTTGGTAATAAAAAAATGGAAAAGTGTTAGTTGGTTTAATTAATTTGCCACCAGAGAAATCTTCATCTACCGGGTTAAATACTCCTCATAGGAAAAAAATGACATTAGGGAAAAATATTTGTTTTGATGTCCCCTACAATCTCCCAGAGTTTGTCGGCTTAAATAATTTTCACCCTGTATAATGCTGAAGATGCTGTGATACGCAAATGATTAGCTTTTCAGAGCATTCACACAAGGTTGGCGCCGGTGGCGACACCTACAACGTGCTGACATGAGGAAAGTTTCCAATTTCTCATACACAAACAGCAGTTGACCGGCGTTGCCTGGTGAAATGCTGTTGTGATGCCTCGTGTAAGGAGGAGAAATGCGTACCATCACGTTTCCGACTTTGATAAAGGTCGGATTGTAGCCTATCGCGATTACAGTTTTTCGTATCGCGACATTGCTGCTCGCGTTGGTCGAGATCCAATGACTGTTAGCAGAATATGGAATCGGTGGGTTAAGGAGGGTAATACGGAACGCCGTCCTGGATCCCATCGGCCTCGTATCACTAGCAGTGGAGATGACAGGCATCTTATCCGCGTGGCTGTAACGGATCGTGCAGCCACATCTCGATCCCTGAGTCAACAGATGGGGACGTTTGCAAGACAACAACCATCTGCACTTATGGTTCGACGACGTTTGCAGCACCGTGGACTATCAGCTCAGAGACCATGGCTGCGGTTACCCTTCACGCTGCATCACAGACAGGAGTGCCTGCGATGGTGTACTCAACGACGAACCTGTGTGCACGAATGGCAAAATGTCATTTTTTCGGATGAATCCAGGTTCTGCTTACAGCATCATGATGGTCGCATCCGTGTTTGGCGACATCGCGATGAACGCACATCGGAATTGTGTATTCGTCATCGCCATACTGGCGTATCACCCGGCGTGACGGTATGGAGTGCCATTGGTTACACGTCTCGGTCACCTCTTGTTCACATTGATGGCACTTTGAACAGTGGAAGTTACATTTCAGATGTGTTACGACCCGTGGCTCTACCCTTCATTCGATCCCTGCGAAACCCTACGTTTCAGCAGGATAATGCACGACCTCATGTTGCAGGTCCTGCACCGGCCTTTCTGGATACAGAAAATGTTCGACTGCTGCCCTGGCCAGCACATTCTCCAGATCTCTCACCAATTGAAAACGTCTGGTCAATGGTCGCCGAGCAACTGGCACGTCACAATACGCTAGTCACTACTCTTGATGAACTGTGATATCGTGTTGAAGCTGCTAGGGCAGCTGTACCTGTACACGCCAACCACGCACTGTTTGATTCAATGCTCAGGCGTATGAAGGCCGTTATTACGGCCAGAGGTGGTTGTTCTGGGTACTGAGTTCTCAGGATCTATGCACCCAAACTGCGTGGAAATCTAATCACATGTCAGTTCTAGTATAACATATTTGTCCAATGAATTCCCGTTTATCATCTGTACTTCTTCTTGGTGTAGCAATTTTAATGGCCAGTAGTGTAGTTAGTTCAGTATAGAGTTGTTCGTTTCGTCCGCTGCGCACTCCCATTCTAGATCTGTTTCAAACATTTTTTGAACTCTGAACTTCTTGTTCTTTTCGTATTCTATTCAGCGTCCATGACTGGTAAGTAAAATGTATTATATAATTCCGTAAATTACATAAAATTACGTGGTATGTGGCAGGTAACAAAACGGCATATTACCTTACTTCACTATTTTGATAAAAAGCGTAACAAAACGGCATATCAGCTTACTACACTATTTCGATAAAAAGCCGAAGAAATACTTGTAAACAGGCAATGTTTTTTTTGTTATTTCACATGCAAAGAAAGTCAGCACGGTACACACGAGTGACCATTTTCCAAGGTAGAAGAGCATGTTCATTATTACGGAAGGCAGACCGACTTAAAACCGAATGAAGTGCGCGTTCCATTATCGAGTGTCTGGTGTCACTTTTTTTTTTTTAACGAGAATACGATAACTTCTACAATATTATTTCAGTGGTACAGGGCGGCGCACCGAAAAATCGGCCCGAGTCATAGTCGCCTAACAATCGTCATCTATTGTTTCGAAGTTGTTGTTTGCATTAGCTTATTTGTAAGTTTCTCCACTGCCTAATTATTGTATGTTTATCTATTCTGCTCGTAGCGGTCAACACATTCTGCGCAATTGGCCAGCAGTCTGTACTCGGGGCCGGTTTTCCGTGTGCCACCTCATATCATTTCACTGCGATCAGCCACATAACGCTACAGTTGGCTAAACGAGAGGTTTTGCAGAATCACGAAACTTACAAGTGTGTGAGAATTCTGTTACGAACAAAAACTCTGTACTCCATGGCGGAGGCAAGTGCACCCTCTTGGCGTCTTCCATCTTCAGTCACATATGCTACTAATATTCAGTTTTTCGTAAGAATCGTATACCAAGCACAAATGAAGTGTGGCAGGCCGCTGTGGCCGAGCGGTTCTAGGCGTTTCAGTCCGGACCCGCACTGCTGCTACGGTCGCAGGTTAGAATCCTACCTCGGGCATGGATGTGTGTGATGTCCTTAGGTTAGTTAGGTTTAAGTCTAGGGGACTGATGACCTCAGATGTTAAGTCCCATAGTGCTTAGAGCCATTTAAACCATTTTTGAACTGTGAACGAGTAAAATTGAACGGTTCTCAAAAAAGAGCGATCACCAGTGAACTAGTTCCCAAGGATGAACGAGTTTGCCCATCTCTAGTGTCGATACGTGATACCACAATCACATCTCGTCACTGATGTCGCTGTACAGTGCGAAACACCCACACCTCTTATGACAGCAGCCTGAGATCTTGCATCTCTCCCAACAATAATCCTTACCGCATACAGTAGTTAACATCCGTTTCAACCTAATGTCACCATTCTCAGATCTTTTCGCTGATGGTGCACAGTGCGAAACACCAATGCCTCTTATGATAGCAGACTTAGATCTTCCATCTCTTGCAACGGTAGTCCTGACTGCATACTGTAATTAAGATCTGTTTCGACCTACTGTGGTCAACATCAGATCTCATCGCTGATGTCGATGTACTACAACTTGAACATATTTTTTTTGTGAACGGTTAAAGATATCGAAACAAGGTTTTCGGCAAGTGATAGTAGGCAGAGGGGCACATAATTTAATTGTATGGGCATAGTTTTAACTCTTGTATAACCTAGATATTGTAACAAGTGGAATGGCGTACTTTTTTAAGAGCAGTCGAAAGCAATCTTGAAGACCAGTATCGGAACATGACGCTCGATAATGTACGCATTGAATTTCTTCTCAGAAGTATTCGAGAAATGTGCTAAAGTTGAAAGTCAATGCTAGTGCTGTGTAAACACTAGAAAGAGGAGCTTTCGCACCAGGTTCCATCTTTATATACAGCAAGGAAATAAACGTGCGCTACTAAGACAAAATGTATTTCCTCTTGGCTTTACTTCATACGAATACACAGGCGTTCGCAAGGGGCGGTAAGGAAGGGGGGGAGGGGCGCCCTAGAATCTTGTATATATAGTTAGTATTCATTATAAAATCTACCAATAACAAATATCGGGAGGACTAGCTCAGCGCCCGCCGATTCGCTCGCATTTATTTCGTAATTACAACAAAAAAATTATATGGGTGTATTAGTCCTACTGAAAAATTAATGTATTAAAGAGCCGTTTATTTTGTGTGTAGTGCTGACAAAGCCGATTTGTCGTGGGGACTGTTAAATAGCTTTCTTTGATTTTGCTCACGAATTGGAACACCATCTAAACTTCTTACGCTAATTAAGGCCATAGAAGCTGGTCTTTTACGAATGTACTTCTGGCCAAAAAGCGATTTTGGCAGCTGGAGGCTGAATTTTTTGTTAATCCTGTCTTTTGAGTTCTTGTGGTAATATTTCTAAAGAAAATTTCATCCCTTTGCGCTTATTTCTTTACTTCTATCCGAGAAGTCAAATACCAGTTTTCATAGGTTTACCTTCAAAAATGTTTTAAAATAACGAAATATTTCGTCCCCTACTTCAGCCCCTTAGGGTTGAATTTACAGAAATTCTGAAAAATGTATTTTTTTAATTTCTAACCGAGAAGCCAAATACCAATTTTCGTAGATTCACTTTTAAAAATGCTTTCATAATGAAATATTTTCATAAAACTCTTCATTTTCTGTTTCGCCTCCATTAAAGGTTGAATTCCTAAAATAGTGAAAACAGTATTTTTTATTTCTATAACAGAAGTGAAAACCAATTTTCATAATATATATTTAAAAACGCTTCCATAGTCAAATATTTTATAAATATTTCATCCCTATTTCACACCCTTTGGGGTAGAATTCCGAAAACCCCTTTCTTAAACGGTGCCTACGGTGTAAGATCAATACGCCTCCAAATTTCAATTTTCTATTCTTTGCGGTTTGACCTCGGCCATGATGAGTCAATGAATCATTGAAATCTTCTTTTATATACAGAGAGATAACCATCAGTTCTCTGCTACACACTGAGGTGACAAAAGGCAAGAGACGGCAATATGCACATATACAGATGGCGTTAATATCGCATTCATAAAATGTAAGAGGATAGTGCACTGGTGGAGCTGTCATTTGTACTTAGGTAATTATGGTGAGGAAGTTTCCGACATTATGGCCGCACGACGAGAATTAACAGAATTTGAACGTGGAGCTGGGCGCATGTGACATTCCGTTTCGGAAATCTTAAGGGAATTAAATAGTCCGAGATTGACATTGTCAAGAGGATGCCGAGAATACTAAAGTTCAGGCACTACCTCTCACCACGCACCATACAGTGGCCGACGGGCGACGGAGGATGTGTAGCATTTAATCAAAATGTCGCAGAATAATTGGTAAACTGTACGAAGGCATCTCAGACTTATTGTACAAATTTTGTTTATGAAACTGGTTAAGCTCAATATCGCGGCGAGTCATATATTAAATCTTTTCATTCCGCTGTGTGACTACATCTCTTCCCTTTTTGAAATCTCCTGTTAATTTCGCTGTTTCAGTTGTGTAAACACAATTTATAAGGCAATAACCATTTAATTACAAGGCGTACAACTTTGCTTCCGCCGTTTTTTCCCCAACATTTGAGGCTTTAATGAAACAAATTAGTTACACATGTGTCATTCAAAGTATTTTACATCGCTGACCACTACCTTCTCGCATCTTTCGGGTAGTGTACGAATCCCGCGTCGAAAAAATTGTTCATCTTTTGAAGCGATCCACGAATCGATCCAATTTGTGACTTCTTCATGAGATTGGAAGTGTTGATCAGCCAGGTCATGCGCCATTGATCTAAACAGGTGACAGTCAGAGGGAGCAATGTCTGGAGAATACGGCGGGTGGGGTACGACTTCCCAGTTCAACGTTTCCAAACGTTTTGACCTCTTTTGCAATGTGGAGTCGAGCGTTGTCGTGCTGCAAAATCACTTTATCGTGCCTGTCGCTGTATTGCGGCCGTGTGTCTTTTAATGCTCTGCTCAGACGCATTAACGGCATTCGATAACGAGCACATGTGGTTGTTTCACTTGGTTTTAACACCTTGTAGTACATGACGCCGAGCTGGTCCCACCAAAGGCAGAGCATGATCTTGGAGCGGTGAATATTCGGTTTGGCCGTCGAAGTGGAAGCATGGCCGGGATATCCCCATGATTTTTTGCGTTTAGGGTTATCGTAATGAACCCATATTTCGTCCCCGGTCACAATGCGGTGCAGAAATTCCTTCCATTTTTGCCTCTGCAGCAACTGTTCGGAAACACACAAATACCATTCAACGTCTCTTCGTTTCAGTTCACACGGAACTCAAGTTCCCTCTTTCTGAATCGTGCCCATAGCCTTGAGACGTTTTCAAATGGCTTTCTGTTTCACTCCCACTAATCGTACCAATTCTTCTTGAGTTTGACGCGAGTCTTTACTCAGAAATGTTTCCAGTTCTGCATCTCTGGAAACATTCTCTCTTCCACCACTATGCCGGTCTACGATGTTAAAATCACAGTTCTTGAAGAGTTGAAACCACTCACGACACGTTATTTCACCGATAGCGTCCTTACCATACATACCTGAGAGCATTCGATGAGACTCAGCCGCTGTTTTCTTCATATTGAAACAAAACAGTAACACGCCCCGCAAATGACGAGAATTAGGCTCGTAAACTAACATTTTCAATCAAGAACAACATTATGAAGTAGACACAAATCGACTAATGTTTAAATGACGTTATGTTGACCGAGGTCCAAGCTAACTGCCTGACGTCTGCGATCTGTTTCTTTCGACCGCTACTTACCGTTGTCGCCACATATAGGCAAACGACGGAAGCAAAGTTGTACTCCTTGTATTTAAGGAAGATTAAATATTTTGAATTGAATAAACTTAAAAAATTTGGAAAGTTGTGGTAAGATCGTATGGGACCAAACTGCTGAGGTCATTGATCTCTTGACTTAGGCACTACTTAATCTAACTTACACTAACTTACGCTAAGGACGACACACACACACCCATGCCCGAGGGAGGACTCGAACCTCAGACGGGGGGAGCTGCGCGGACCGTGACAAGATGCCATAGAATGCGCGGCTACTCCGCGCGGCACAGAGCTTGGCATGAGAGGCTTACTTGGCGGTATTCTTGCCACAATAGCCGATTGCGATCGCCTTGTCTTACAATTTTAGTACGATTGTTTGATATTTTTGCAAAAACGTTCAACGCCAACAATAAATCTGTAGCTGAAGTTTCAAGAGTATTCCAGTGCCGTTGAAGAAAGAATGCTATTCCAGTAAAAAAAAAAGAAAACACATGCTTGTGCATCTCTATTAATACAAGACTTGAGAGTATTACCCATTCAACAGCATTACTTGTCTCTCTACCTACACTCATATGCCGAGAATGACGTTTCGATTCTTGAACTGTTCATGAAATGAAAGGAATTCAAATTTAAGTTGACTCACCATGTAATATTTCAGTCATCTTAACCACATCGGAAAGTACCTAAAGCCAAGGGTTGATGATGTATTTAGCAACAAGCTAGAATATATTCAAATACTCTTGTCAGGAGCTACACGTGTAACGGTATCAAAGGCGAGATCCAATGATAGTCATAAAATGCCCGAAACCAACCATAGAGGTAAATGGTGAATTCTGTCACGTCTAGTGTTTTAGCTAGAAGAAAATATTTATGGATACTCGCCTTTAACCTAGTAGCTACCACGTACGATATTCAGGAATCTCTGCTTTAACATTTTGCTTCCTGCAAGCTCTTTCTTTTGCTAATCCGTCCGCAGCTCGTGGTCTAGGGGCTAGCGGCCACCGTTGCTGCCTCTGGATCACGGGGTCCCGGGTTCGATTCCCGGCTGGATTGGGGATTATCTCTGCCCGGGGACTGGGTGTCTGTGCTGTCCTCATCATTTCATCATCATTATCATCATCATTATCATTTGTGAGATTGACAAGATTGGATTGTGAAAAGAAAGTGGACTGTTCAGAAATTGGGACTTCGTACGGGCGCTGATGACAGCGCAATTGAGCGCCCCATCAAACCAAACATCATCATCATTTGCTAATACCCTTTCTTCCCGCAGCCAAGATTTCAAGCGGGGCTCAGGATTGAACTCATTTAGAGGTGGAGGTAGTCCCACGTAGCTCAGATATGTCAGAGTACTACCTCGTTCGACAATATAGGAATTACTTCATTGTGCATCGCCTTCTACCAGGCCATTTACAGGCCCTCCAACGGACGTGTACTTAACACTAGTGCCGTTAATGCCGCACTAATGTGCAGCCGTAGATTGTAATCGTTGGAAAACAGACATGACATGTCTTTGCACTCAAGGAATTTCATCATTGTTGATTTCAATAAAATGGTATGGTATGGGATAAATATTTCTGAGAACGCCGTTCCCACCCGAATCTACATCTACATCTACATGATTACTCTGCAATTCACATTTAAGTGCTTGGCAGAGGGTTCATCGAACCACAATCATACTATCTCTCTACCATTCCACTCCCGAACAGCGCGCCGGAAAAACGAACACCTAAACCTTTCTGTTCGAGCTCTGATTTCTCTTATTTTATTTTGATGATCATACCTACCTATGTAGGTTGGGCTCAACAAAATATTTTCGCATTCGGAAGAGAAAGTTGGTGACTGAAATTTCGTAAATAGATCTCGCCGCGACGAAAAACGTCCTTGCTTTAATGACTTCCATACCAACTCGCGTATCATATCTGCCACACTCTCTCCCCTATTACGTGATAATACAAATTGAGCTGCCCTTTTTTGCACCCTTTGGATGTCCTCCGTCAATCCCACCTGGTAAGGATCCCACACCGCGCAGCAATATTCTAACAGAGGACGAACGAGTGTAGTGTAAGCTGTCTCTTTAGTGGACTTGTTGCATCTTCTAAGTGTCCTGCCAATGAAACGCAACCTTTGGCTCGCCTTCCCCACAATATTATCTATGTGGTCTTTCCAACTGAAGTTGTTCGTAATTTCAACACCCAGGTACTTAGTTGAATTGACAGCCTTGAGGATTGTACTATTTATCGAGTAATCGAATTCCAACGGATTTATTTTGGAACTCATGTGGATCACCTCACACTTTTCGTTATTTAGCGTCAACTGCCACCTGACACACCATACAGCAATCTTTTCTAAATCGCTTTGCAACTGATACTGGTCTTCGGATGACCTTACTAGACGGTAAAATACAGCATCGTCTGCGAACAACCTAAGAGAACTGCTCAGACTGTCACCCAGGTCATTTATATAGATCAGGAACAGCAGAGGTCCCAGGACACTTCCCTGGGGAACACCTGATATCACTTCAGTTTTACTCGACGATTTGCCGTCTATTACTACGAACTGCGACCTTCCTGACAGGAAATCACGAATCCAGTCGCACAACTGAGACGATACCCCGTAGGCCCGCAGCTTGATTAGAAGTCGCTTGTGAGGAATAGTTTCAAAAGCTTTCCGGAAATCTAGGAAGACGGAATCAACTTGAGATCCCCTGTCGATAGCGGCCATTACTTCGTGCGAATAAAGAGCTAGCTGCGTTGCACAAGAACGATGTTTTCTGAAACCATGCTGATTACGTATCAATATATCGTTCCCTTCGAGGTGATTCATAATGTTTGAATACAGTATATGCTCCAAAACCCTACTGCAAACCGACGTCAATGATATAGGTCTGTAGTTCGATGGATTACTCCTACTACTCTTCTTAAGCACTGGTGCGACCTGCGCAATTTTCCAATCTGTAGGTACAGATCTATCGGTGAGCGAGCGGTTGTATATGATTGCTAAGTAGGGAGCTATTGTATCAGCGTAATAAAGCATTGGTCAAGCATAGTGGACAAATTATTACAAAGATAGTTTACAGTAGTGAAAAAATCTTTATAGAAGATTTAAGAAAGTTAATGCAAGTTACTGCTAGTTGGTTTTACGTGAAGATAAATTTTCAACAGTCAGAGATAACCGTGTTGCTGTAACTGAAAATCGGACTTCGCAAATAACTTCAAAATGCGTAGTGTTCAGAATTCAGAGCGCGAGAAATGAAAGAAAACTAATTTTAAGCTACTTTTGTAATTAAATGAAAGTATCACACACGCTTCCACCCTATAAAGCATTGGCCACATTTACGTAAAGGGTAAGGAGAAGAAAATGCTTCCATTTCAAAGCAAGAACAAATTTTTAAAATTCATCACTGATAATTATTATTTAACGAATACATACAGGCCACGAGCGAAAGACAATACAAGAGTTAAGTAACAAGATGAAAAAGACAAGCTACAAGAGAGAGATAAAATGGCGTCTTTAGTCTGTATAGCAGTTCATGGACTCTTTATGTGTCACCGAGAAATCTAAAGTTTCAACATACTACTTGTGGTAAATATTATTTGTTAAGCGAATATAACTGTAATTACTTTTACCACTAATTAGTGGCTTCACAAGGCAGTGTTCATCGACAGCTGACTTGGTTGGTTGTGTCAGACGTGTATGCCGTTCGTGCTCCAGACATCCAACCTACGGTCGTCTTCAAAAATTAAGCTATATGTTCAATTAAAATTTTGAAACAAGTGTTAACCTGATTTTCAGCCAATTTTCAAGCGTAATTCCATGATAGCACAATTGAATAAGGTATTTTAATGACGACGGTAGCGCTTTCGTGAGCGCAAAGGAAAATTCGATGAAGTATTGGTGAAAGAAACAAATTAATGAGTTTAAACAAGGAATAGTGTTGCATTAATGAACACCTGAGTAATGAGCCTCATCTTGTTGACGAAATCCGTGAAAGGAAACATACTTGGCATCTGTACGTTCTCAATATAAGCACTCAGGACAAGAACTTTAAAGGGTAACAAAAAAATGTTCAGATGTGTGTGAAATCTTATGGGACTTCACTGTTAAGGTCATCAGTCCCTAAGCTTACACACTACTTAACCTAAATTATTCTAAGGACAAACACACACACACACCCATGCCGGAGGGAGGACTCGAACCTCCGCCAGGACCAGCCGCACAGGCCATGACTGCAGCGCCTTAGACCGCACGGCTAATTAAAGGGTAACAAACAATGACTGATCTGACGACGTCGCTGCTCCGAACTGGGTGCACCACTACATCATGTCGGCTTACATGATACCTGTTAATGTTAAAAGCCAAAAGGAGAATGCATAGGAAACAAAGCGAGTGCATTTCGTATTGAAGCAAAGCAGTTAGAAGGGACCAGCTACTACGACCAAACCCAATGCTGGTGCAGACATATAAAGCCTCGGGGCTGTAACTTCGGACAAAAGTGAAAAGACGAACGTAAATTGTGGTAGAAAAATATCCTAATGTTCCAAAAGATTTTTTACCGGTTAGACAACCTCTTGTAGGTGGCTACAATACGTCTAAGATAACCCGCAGTAACCATCTGATGTTTACTGATTTAATAAGACTAAAAATTATCCAGTATCATCCTTCTTGCTGATTTTAGTTGAGAGGAAGGAGAGAGACAGTTTGAAGTTGCCACTGTTCGAGGATATGTTATCCGAAACTGGATAACGCCATGTATTTGGGCACATGGTTCTGAACTGGTCACAAAGAATACTGATTTTCATCCAAATTTGGACAAATATGCAACTAGAGAATTTTCCCTTTATAAACATGACTCGAAAGCAAAACGGTTTGCAAGAAACGAGAGTTATACGTGTGGAATGCACAAATAAAGCCAAAGCATGCTGTGACCTCACCGAGATGCATATAACAGCATGTTGATACAGTAGATCTGTATCATCCGTCCGAAAACTAGCGCCACTGTCCACACCGCAGAACAGCCGAACCCAGAGTGTCTTTCTGTCGTGACCACGTTGGACTCAATTTGAAATTTTCGCGGCGAGTACCTGATTGCCTCCCGCAGTCCAAAGCCTTGAACTCCGCGAGATATCCCATATGTGGCTACACAGAGATAAATGCCGCACACAGCCAGGCAGTTATGACTGTCAAAACTGTTATACTGCAGAAGGAAACAGAAGACTTCTGATCGATGCGCTTGCGCGCTTATGGCAGAAGTCTGTGGGCGCCTTTCAACTGTTCTAGTTGTGTGGCCGAAATATGACATACCACACCGACACGGAATATTGCAAATTCCTGGTTTTGAAATTATAATCTTTATATTCTGAATAAGTTAATTATGATACGTCTTGGTAAGCGCCATCTGAGTAACTGCAATACACTGCTTCTCAAGAAAGGGATAGTGAATTTTGATAGCGCTCATTTCAGACAACTAGAGAACCATTGCGCCTTCTGAAGCTTTTAGATAGTGCAATGAACACAAATTTAAATAAATATCCATGTATTTCGCGATTAAGGTTCTTGCTAGTTAAGATACCCTATGAGATTTAACTGTCCCACTCAAAGTTTTACCTTCACATGTCGCATAGAGTTCCATGTTTCCATTCATCAACAGTCCAGTGTCGGTGCACGGGAAACATGGCCACTTAGATTTTTCCCTGGGAGCTCTGATTTCTCGTATTTACGACGGCCATCTATTCCCATTTACGTGAGCGTCAACAGAATATTTTCGCATTCAGAGAAGAAAGTTAGAGACTGAAATTTCGTGAAAGGCTCTTGCCGCAACGAAAGACACCTTTGCGTTAGTGACTGACACCCCAACTCGCGTATCAAATCCATGACGCTATCTCTCCTATTTCGCTATAATAAAAAAAGCGCAGCCCCTCGAACTTTTCCGATGTCCTGTCTGGTACGGATCCTATATGGCGCAGTAGTGTGCCAGAAGAGGACAAACAAGCGTAGTGTATACAATGTCGACAGTAGGTCTGTTACATCTTCTAAGCGTTCTACTAATAAAACGCAGCCTTTGGTACGCTTTCTCCCACAACATTATCTATGTGAACATTCCAATTTAAGTTATTCGTAATTGACATCCTTAGATGTTTAGTTGAATCAACAACCTTTACATTTGTGCGATTTATCATGTCACCGAAACTTAGCGGAGTTGTATTGTCTTACTAATTTTACAACTTGTTTTGATCATCTGATAATTTTAATAGACGGTAAATGACAGCATCATCTGCAAACAATACAAGATGGCTGCTCAGATTATTTTCTAAATCTTTTATATAGATTAGAAAGAAGAGAGGGCCCATAACAAATCCTTGGGGCACCAAATATCACTTCAGTTTTACTCGATGAAATTCCATGAATTACTACGAACTGTTTACTTTTCTCACGGGAAGTCACGAATCCAGTTGCGCAACTAAGATTGTTCTCCATAGCCTAATCAATTTGGTTACAGCCGCTTCTGAGGAACGACCTTAAAAGCCTTCTCGAAATCCATAAATATAGAATCAATTAGAAATCCTCTGTCGATAGCACTCATTGCTTCGCGATGATAAAGAGTTAGTTGTGTTGCACAAGAACAACGTTTTCTGAATCCTTGCTAACTATCTACCAACAGATCGTTTTATTAGAGGTAAAATATAATGTTAAGCACAGTATACGTTTTAAAAACCTACTGTAAATCGACGTTAGAGACAGGGGTCTGTAATTCAATAGATTATTCCTATTTACTAAGGATAGCAACATAATACTTCTATTTCCTATTCATGTCATCCTACACATTGCACTGAGATTAGAAAAATGAGATAAGGGAGATTGGGTCACAGAGGCATATAAACAGCTAGCTTCCCCTCGCTCAGTATGTGAAGAAAATTATATTGTTAGGAAGTGCCGTCTGCCAAACACTACCCAGTGAGTTGTTGAGTGTATACACTATGAACAAAATAAAAGTGGCACAGAAAATATTTCATGCACCTTAATACATGCAACCCAACTTACATCATCCACAACAGGTGCGATAGATGTAATATGGGTCGTTTATCTTAAGGCGCATGAAATGTTTTCGGTGCCAGTTTTAAATTGCTCACATTATATGTAGATGTAAAAAATATTAGAATTTTTAAAAGAAGTAGTGCAGGGCAATGGACATAGTATGCGTCCTATCGTAGAAAGATTAACGCAAGACAGGAAGTGCTGAAAGTCGATAGAAAATGAGTCAAAAGCCACAGTATGAAAATTAACTACCAGTGCGTCATATGTAGGAAACTGCTGGTTCTTTCAAGCTTTCGTACCTATTAGAAATATTCTCGAATGCTGTTTGCTTACTCAGTTCCACTCCGCACGATCTCATACATATGAATGCCCCTTGAGCATATTTTCTCTTACACCTCACAGGTGCACTAAAGCTTTGGTAGTCTCCTACTCCCACAGTCATCAGTGAATCGTAATGCACAAAAGAAAGCATATTTACCCTTTCTCTCGCCTAAATTTATTCTATATGCTGTTTTTTCTGATTTACATACTGCCAGAGAGCACTTAACTATTTTCAACTCAATCTCGGCGAAAAAATAACATCGGGAGACTCCAGTGAAGATTTCTACACATTTGGAAAGATGTACGACAGCTATTCTGGAAGTAAGATTCAAAACGGTTCAAATGGCTCTGAGCACTATGGGACTTAACATCCGAGGTCATCAGTCCCCTAGACTAGAACTGCTTAAACCTAACTAACCTAAGGACATCACACACATCCTTGCCCGAGGCAGCATTCGAACCTGCGACCGTAGCAGCAGCGCGGTTCCGGACTGAAGCGCCTAGAACCGCTCGGCCACAGTGGCCGGCTGGGAAGTAGGGTCCGATCGGTCGTGAAATGAAAATCACAGTGAAAATCAAAACTGTTTTATTTGCAACAGTTTGCTACACCTTCCAGCTACTGCTCCACATAGTCGTCGCTCCAACTTAGATATTTGTTGTACCATTGTACCAGCTTTTCAATACCCTCGTCATACAACGCAGCCGCTGTGCTTTCCGCCACTTCTGTACGATGGTCTGCAGTTCGTTGTCTGGGCCAAAATGTTGTCCTCGTAGCCAGCGGTTCATGTGACCAGAGATGGGCGTCAGAAGCCCAATTTGGGCTGTATGGGGGGAGGGGGGGTCAAACACTTCCCATCGAAAAAGCTGCAGGGACATCCTCATTGCCCCTGTAGTGTGCAACAGAGAATTACTATGAAAAATAAAACGCATGACAGGTACGTGATGTGGGGTTGCATGAAATCAGGCGAAATCTCTCAGTACATACCTGTACTTGGCGGGAGACACTATTGTTCTAGGCATATTTACGTGCTCACTGTGTGCTCAGAACTGAAAATAGCGACGTGAAGCTATCGACAGGCATACTAGAGACACCGTCCAACACATCTGTGCAAGCTTCATCGCTTTTTCACTATCGTTTCCACTTCTTGAGCGATCAGATCTTCCTTTCCGAGTAGCCCACGTACGTGAAAGAATAATGACTGACCACCTATTGATTTTAATCATCGTGAAGTAAGACAGTCTAGAATTTCTGAGGGGCTGCAGTGAACTGAAGTTTCTCCAAAGAGAACTTCTAATCAGCAGCCATTATAGAGCTTTAACCACATCTATATCAGACGAAATCGTTGTAAGATTGATCTCAAGCGCATTGATATGACAAGCAAAATCAGTGCAAATTATATCATACAGAAAGTCATTTTTCTGCTAATCTGACGTCACGAGAATGTAGCTAAGAGGACCCAAATAACGATCTATCCGAGCTGATTTCGTGTCGTTCTCATCGTCAATTTATTATTCCGCAGAATGTTGTAAATCGGCTGTTACGCGAGATGTTGACAGGTCTCTAGTACTGCTCCATCTTCTACTTGTCAATTTCCACATAAAACATGCTCCGTACAGCGGCCGCGTCAGAACTAGTTGACGCCCGCATCTATCAACGTCAGCCGCCTTATTAAACTTCCTAGGTAATTCGTAAACTTCTGGAGCCTTTTGTGCTGCCCCCATGCCCTCAGTTTCAATGTTACCGGCAGCTATTCCGCTTCATTACAAGTGATTATTGGCCTGAAGTCACACTTTTCACTCAGTAGTGTTTCCACTATCAGATTCATACTTCTCGGTTATACGATTTGTATTTCAAGTAAGAATGCAATTCTGAAGTATTCATAGGAAATACTGCATAAATACACTCATTTCGTCAAGTTGTAGCGCTGCAACATGCTGGACAAGTTACTTGTTTCACTGGTAATGAAAACTTGTGAATAGGAAGTCTGATTAGAAACGTCATTCCTGTGAATGGTGACAGTATTTTGTCACTTCTGTACATAGTCTTGTCAAGAGTTCAACTGGGGTGGCAACTGACGTGTTTCCAAAAATCTTCTATAGAATATAACACGTCGTTAACGCCGAGAAAGGATAGAATTACAGATGGAAAACTTATTGTTTCAAGGGAACAAAGTAAACATAAGTTGTAGTTTGAAAGCTACTTGGCATTCAATCAGAGGAAATAATTTAGTATAGAATTCAGCAAACTGTATTCATTTTTGGAATGTGAAGAACGCTGAAAAACTTGGACATATAGAATAGAAAAAATGGCTCTGAGCGCTATGGGACAACTGCTCAAGTGATCAGTCCTCTAGAACTAGAACTACTTAAACCTAACTAACCTAACGACATCACACACATCCATGCCCGAGGCAGGATTCGAACCTGCGACCGTAGCGGCCGCGCGGTTCCAGACTGTAGCGCCTAGAACCGCTCGGCCACACCGGCCGGCTATAGAATAGAATCTT
Source organism: Schistocerca piceifrons (assembly GCF_021461385.2). NCBI lineage: Eukaryota > Metazoa > Arthropoda > Insecta > Orthoptera > Acrididae > Schistocerca > Schistocerca piceifrons. The sequence goes on along the minus strand of NC_060138.1, from coordinate 203,088,198 downwards.
CTTCGTAATGGCACATAAAGACAGCGACAAGGGAGACGTTGTTGACGACTCATGAAGAACGTTGTGAGGTTATATTATCATTAACTGTCATATATCTATTTTCGAGACCTGTATAAGCGAAAATACGCTGATTCGGTAAATTACAAGTTACACTAGGAAAAAAGAGATATCCTGACCAATCTGTCGCCGTAAGAGATACCACGTAGCAGCTTTATCTTTTTACTGTAAATTGCTTGCATTACTGAATTCTTGTCCTCACATTTTATCCTAAAATTAATAACATACACACATCACATTCTATATGCAGCATATATGAATTATAGTTTAGTACTACCCTATTGCCTCATTCTGTACGTAGCACTCGTTGCTTGATCGTTAATTGTGGTATTATTCTGAGGCACTGAATGTCCAAAGGCTTAATTAGAAAAGAAGCGTTACTATCGATTGTATTTTCTGCTTCGTTGATCCAATAGGTGTAGTTTATGAACAAAAGAGAGCTGTCTTATGATTGTAGCAAGCTGCACAGGAACATTAAGCATTGGTTATTATATCGGTCTGCACTAAATGTACGGAGGAAACGAGCTGTGACTATTCGTGAGGAAACATTTTTGACTTTCATCTAAGGTGCTTAAAGGAAAAGATGCCGACTGTTGCACAATCCACTTCCCTCAGCATCTCCTGAACTAATGTGACTGAACCCCATTGCTCTTGTTTTAGTTTTGTTTAAGTTTATCTTTTAACATCGTTTCAAGGGACTGTCCCTTCTCTTCAAGTGTTCTTCCAAGTCCTTTGGCATCTCTGACAGAATTACACTGAGGTGACAAAAATCAGGGAATAACTCCTAATATCGTGTCGAATCTCCTTTTACCCGGCGTCGTGCGTCAATTCGACGTGGCATGAATTCAAAAATTCGCTGGAAGTCCCCATGCTGCCTCTATAGCAGTTCAAAGTTACCCATGTGTTACTGGCGCAGGATTCTGTGGACAAACTGACATCTCCAGGGCCGTATCGTTAATGTCGATATGCAGCAGGATTTTAGAACATATAATGTGTTCGAATATTATGAATTACCTCGAAGAAAACGGTCTATTGAGACACAGTCAACATGGGTTTAGAAAACATCGTTTCTGTGAAACACAACTAGCTATTTATTCACATGAAGTGTCGAGTATATTGACAAGGGATTTCAGATCAATTCCGTATTTCTGGATTTCCGGAAGGCTTTTGACACTGTAGCACACAAGCAGCTTACAGTGAAATTGCGTACTTGTGGAATATCGTCTCAGTTATGTGACTGAATTTGTGACTTCCTGTCAGAGAGGCCACAGTTCGTAGTAATTGACCGAAAGTCATCGAGTAAAACAGAAGTAACATCTGACGTTCCCCAAGGTAGTGTTATAGGCCATTTGCTGTTCCTTTATATATATATATATATATATATATATAAACGATTTGGGAGACAATCTGAGCAGCCGTCGTAGGTTGTTTGCAGATGACGCTGTCGTTTATCGACTCATAAAGTCATCACAAGATCAAAACAAGCTACAAAACTATTTAGAAAAGATGTCTGAATGATGCGAAAATTGGCAGTTGACCCTAAATAACGAAAAGTGTGAGGTCATCCAGATGAGTGCTAAAAGGAACTCTTTACACTTCAGTTAGACGATAAATCAGTCTGATCTAAAACCTAGGTATTACAATTACGAACAACTTAATTGGAAGGAACACATAGAAAATGTTGTGGGGAAGGCTAACCAAAGACTATGTTTTATTGGCAGGACACTTAGAAAATGTAACAGACCTACGAGGGAGACTGCCTACACTACGGTTCTCCGTCCTCTTTTAGAATAGTGCTGCGCGGTGTGGGATCTTTACCAGATAGAACTGACGGAGTACATGAAAAAGTTCAAAGAAAGGCAGCACGTTTTGTATTATCGCGAAATATGGGAGAGAGAGTAACAGAAATGATATAGGATTTGGGCTGGAAATCATTAAAAGAAAGGCGTTTTTCGTTACGACGGAATCTTCTCACGAAATTTCAATCACCAACTTTCTCCTCCGAATGCAAAAATATTTTGTTGACACCGGCCTACATAGGGATGAACGATCACCACGATAAAAGAAGGGAAATGAGAGTTCGTTCGGAAAAATATAGGTGTTCATTTTTTCCGCGCGCTATATGAGATTGGAATAATAGAGAAATGTAAAGGTGATTGGATGAATCCTCTACCAGGCACTTGAATGTTATTTGCAGAGTATCCATGTAGATGTAGATGTAGATGTAGACCGATAAACGTTCTATGTTACTCATGTCGGGCGAAGTGGGTGGCCAAATAATTCACTCGAATTCTCCAGAACGTTCTTCAAACCAATTGCGAACAGTTGACATATTTGGGAACATGAAGCCCTTGAATTGCTCAAAGTAGCCGAACATAACCATTTCTAGTCGATGATCGGTTCAACTGGACCTGAGGATCCAGTCAATTCCTTGTAAACACAGACCACCCCGTTACGGAGCAACCAAGAGCTTGCACAGTGACTTGTTGATAACTTTTGTCCATGGCTTCGTGGGATCTACGCCACACTCGAACCCTACCATCAGCTCTTACCAATTGAAATCTGGACCCATCCGACCAGGCCACGGTTTTCCAGTCCTCTAGGGTCGAACCAGTACGGTCACGAGCCAAGAAGCAAAGCTACAGGCGATGGTGTACGTTGTTAGCAAAGGCACTCGCGTCGGTCGTCTGTTGCTACAGCACATTAACACCAAATATCGCAGCACTGTCCTAAGGAATACGTTACTCGTACGTCTCAAACTGATTTATGCTCTTATTTCACGCAGTGTTGCTCATCTGTTACCACTGACAACTCCACGCAAACGCCGCTGTTCTCGGTCAAGTGGGGTTCGTCGGCCATTGCGTAGTCCGTGGTGAGAGGTATTGCCTAAAATTTTGCATTCTCGGTGCATTCTTAACACTGTTCATCTCGGAATATTGAATTCACTAAAGATATAGGAAAGGAATGTCCCATGCTTCTAGGTCCAACTACCATTCGGCTTTCAAAGTGTAATAATTCCCGTCGTGCGGCCTGAGTAATGTCGGACACCTTTCACATGAGCACCTGAGTACAAATGTCAGCTCCGACGATGCACTGCCCTTTTATATCTTGTGTACGCGATACTACTGCCATATGTATAGGCCGAGCGGTTCTAGGCGCTTCAGTCTGGAATCGCGAGAATGCTACGGTCGCAGGTTCGAATCCTGCCTCGGGAATGTATGTGTGTGATGTCCTTATGTTAGTTAGGTTTAAGTAGTACTAAGGTCTAGGGAACTGATGACCTCAAATGTTAAGTCTCATAGCGCTTAGAGCCATTTGAACCAATTTGCAAAATGTATATGTGCATATCGCTAGCCCTTGACGTTTTGTCATCTAAGTGTACAATGCATCGGCAGGCCTTGACATTTATATTTCTTCTCCCTGAATTTTAATTTCCTTTGCAAATTTTGCTTGGTTTCCTGTGCTGCTTGCTTCAATGTCCAGATAGAATATCATCAGGGCTGCAGCTGGCTACGACTTCTAGTTACATTAATTATTTATCGAATGTATTGTAATTTCCTAATGAGAACTATTTGTTTTTGTATGCCTGAATGGATTGCGAATCCGAAGAAGGAAAAAGTACTTTTTTGGTCTGAGTGATAACTCCAAGTTATAAAGTGTTCCGACGTTTCGGCTGGAAGTTGAGGTCGTCCGCAGCTCGTGGTCGTGCGGTAGCGTTCTCGCTTCCCGCGCCCGGGTTCCCGGGTTCGATTCCCGGCGAGGTCAGGGATTTTCTCTGCCTCGTGATGACTGGGTGTTGTGTGATGTCCTTAGGTTAGTTAGGTTTAAGTTCTAGGGGACTGATGACCATAGATGTTAAGTCCCATAGTGCTCGGAGCCATTTGAACCATCCGTAAAAAAAAAAAAAAAAAAAAAAAAAAAAAAAAAAAAAAAAAAAAAAAAAAAAAAATTGAGGTTGCACATCAAGAACACTTTCGTCGAAACTGATGCGTGCCGCCGCTGCCTGCACATGCGTAGTGCACAGTAACTTGACGCTATATCACTTCTACGTCCAGTATCGTAACACAACAAACAGATTTTTTTTTGAGGTTCAGTTCTACAAAGGAGAGCATTGATTAGTAGTTTCTGTGAACGGCCGTTGTAGACCTTCCCAACAGCCACAGCAAGCTTCAGTTGGTTAAGGTAACCCTGGAATGAAGAATTAGCCTTTTATTTCTCAGAGGAAGGAAGATAGGACAGCGCCGTCGAAAGAACTATCCAGACCTCTGCCTAAATGCACTTGAAGAATCTACAGAAAACTACGTCAGTGAATGGACTACTCGTACATTGTTTCTCTCATATTATAGTTATTCATTGAGCAAGATACAAACTTATGATTTACAAGCTCAAAGAAAAGCACCGAAAAATTGGCAAAACGACTTACGATTTATTTCAGTTAGATTGCAGTTAATACAATGCGACATGAACTTCTCCACAACTGGAGAAGACAAGTAACATAAAATTTATATGTATTTAAAAATATATACATACAACCTGTGTTATGAAACATAATATATTCTTCCCACTTCGAAATACGTAAATGTTTTTGGAGCTCACGCTCTGTAAAACAGCGCCGTGCGTTTTAAACAGATGAAAGGGGCTTAGCAGTCTTTGTTTCTTTAATGCGAAAATATAGTGAAACTATGCATGTAACTGTTCGAAAAGTAGTTCAGTGGCTTTTGCCTTGCGGAGAGAAAAGCCAATTTGACACATTTTGCATATTTTCATTCAGTACTGTCACATGGAATGATGTTCTGGGGTAACTCATCTTTACAAAAGAAAGTCTTCATTGCTGAAAAACATGCTATAACAATAATCTGTGATGCTCACCCACGATCATCTTGTAGACGGCTGTTTAAGGAGTTTAGGCATTTTGACTGCTGCTTCGCAGTATATTTCATCCCTCATGAAGCTTGTTGCAAATAATCCACTCCAGCCCAAAATGTACAGTGATGCATGTAACTTCAACAGACATTTATGCATAAGCTTTTTAAGCTTCCTTCAATTTTCCAGACGATAAAGACATTTTCAGAGAATCTTAGCACTGATATCCTTCTACTCCGAATTTTAATCCCACTTTTGATATTTCTTTTGTTTAGCGATACCATCACCAATTCCAAAAATTCTGTCAAAATGATTGAAACGATTATTTTTCCAATAGTACTTAAACCAGTGGCAAAGCGTACATGCTTTAGTCCAGAGGATGTGGAAACGAATTAAGAAGTGTTGTAGTACAGTATTTCTTCGGATGAGAGGAAGTGAAGGAAAAGAAGAACGAATCTCGCCGCAACACAAGTCGCAGCAAAGCTGTGCTCTTCTCCAAGTTATTCCTCGGCTGGTCAGTTTCAGAGAGGAGCTGTGAGGCGCGGAAAGTATGTTGACAGCGTGGAAGCTAAGGATGAAACTCCTTTTGCGCAGGAAGTTCAATTATGGGACGGAAACGAAAACGGGGAAGACCCGCTAGTTACGGACTTGTGCGGTGTGCATCGCCCATTACACGCATGTTATCTGCAAGCATCCGCCCTGACACAGAGCTTTGTAACTCTTATGCTGCGATGAGGCCACTACCGTGTTGTAGGCGTCCTTTCTATTTTAGATGTCAGAGACTATTACATAGCTATACGTTTTCCGCCAAACACATAATGTCTGTCGAGTTCTTTGACGATACATCTTCGTTTGTGATGAATGCTTTCTCTGCACCCCGTACAAATCTTGCGTTTTTTGGATATTACTAAGCATTTCGATACCACTCCTGCAGAATCAGGTACTCTTAAGTTAAATTAACATTTGTATCTTCTTCTTCCGCTTGTTTTGGCTGTCTGAGGACAGCACTTTTCACCTGGTCTCTGTCCTCACCCGGTATTCTTTCATTCATACGAACAGACGTCACCCGTACAGGCTTTGAACGTGCAACGGTATCGACCGCCCACCATGTCATCCTCAAACCTTAAGCGTCACCGGATGAGGATACGGAGGGAATTGTGGTCAGCACACGGCTCTCCCGGCTGTTGTCAGTTTTCGTGACCGGTGCCGCTACTTATCAGTCAAGTAGCTACTCAATTAGCCTCACAAGTGCTGAGTGCACTCCAGTTGCCAACAGCACTTGGCAGACCCGTACGGTAACGCATCCAAATGCTAGCCAAGCCCGACACCGCTTACCTTCAATGATCTGACGGGAACAGGTGTTACCATTGTGGCAAGGCCGTTGGAATTCTTTCACTCATACTCTTTGCAAGCTTCTTCGCTCTTGTGTCCTTGATGTTTTTTTCCTGGGTCTAATTTCTCCCTTAAAACCCAAGGCAGTGCGAATTTTTTATGAGCCATCCTGTTGTAGATGTTACCTGTGTTCCAATTTCTTCCAGATCCCTTTGTAATCCTTGTATCCAACATACTTTGACTATCGTGTGCCATCCTCGCCTGGTTCATTATAAGGACGTGTTTGTGGTGGTATCAGAGATCCTCTCTGTCTGGCTATACAGTCCCTGTAACGACTGTCTAATGTTCTTTGAGGTCGCAACATTACCTCCGAAAGTTCTTCGTTCCACATGTTCTAACCTCGTAATTAACCCTGTCCTTGGAAGGTACCGACTTTCGGCTCTTATAAGGCTTTGACATTAATCGAAAGATTCTTGTTGTAGATGTCCATAATTAGTTATTTAGCTAATTTCATCTTGTTTATTCGTGCTCCTTTAGCTTCGTTTCTGTTAGCCCAGTTTCTGTCCAGTCTCCTAGTTATTTAAATCTCTGTATCTTTTAAAGTTTCTCTTCTTCTGATGCCTTAATGTTCGTCAAATAGGTGAATTCTCGATACAGGTCTGTAAATCTACAGTAGCAGCTTGTCTCTGGTTCTGGGTGGCTTAATTCGTCACCTCTTCTAATAATAATTCTGGAAATATCACAACATAGTCTGCAAATGCCAGACAATAAAGTTGTATTTTATTTTTCTTCCACTCAGTAGAATTCGACCCTTTCCTTTCAATTATCGTCGCCATTCCTTGATCACCTTACAAGTCACAGAGAGCAATGAGGGGAATCCCTGTCTCTGTGTGACTCGAGTCCTGGCCTTGGAAGGCCTCTGAAAACTGCCCTGTAAACTTGGCATTGTATGAAGTATTGGTTAAGTTATTTTTATCAGTTCATTGAATTTTCCATTCAAACATTCTTCAAAATTTGGAAGAGAGTTGGTGTATCTACTCAATCGCAGGTTTTATTGAAGTGCACGACATTACGAAATTCTTACTTCTCTGTTTTTGATACACAACATTTGTTCCGCGGACGATCCACCTTTCCTTAACCCTCCTTGTTTCTCTAAACAATTTTGTTTAGTTGCTTTTGCATTCTAATGAGCAATACTTTTGAGAATACTTACAGTTGACGGGTGTTAATGATACCCATCTGTAGTTCGCAGTTTCTGAGATATTTTTTTGTGTGTGTAGGAGATTTTAGGGTCAACCCTCCTGCGGTTGTTCTTCTCAAACGTTTCCTATAATATGTGTTAGTTCGATTATTATTTTAGCGTTAGCATACTTCAAGAGATCTGGAATGATCTCATCTCACGTATATTGTTTTTACTGGTTTCTATTTCTTACTGTATCGTAACCGTGTGTAATTTTCCCTCGGGCGATATAAGAGACTCCTAACAAGAAAAAGTATTATGTTTGAGCGCTTGGGTGCACGTGTGTTACGAAATCGGATGGGCACTTTGCTATCTTGACTGAACGCTGCACGCGGTATAGGCCTCTTGGTGCAGAACATAGAAATGCAAAACATTTACGCAACGTGCCATCACCAAATTTTTGAAGTGAGATATTAAACATACAGTCGAGAAAGAATTTCCTTTCTCTGTTCGGAGGTTATGCTTCTCTGAACTGTGGGCCAGAACGTCTTGTGGGAGAGCCTCTGTAGAGGTTGAGAGGAAAAGCAAAAATGGCTCTGAGCACTATGGAACTTAACTTCTGAGGTCATCAGTCCCCTAGAACTTAGAACTACTTAAACCTAACTATCCTAAGGACATCACACACATCCTTGCCCGAGGCATGATTCGAACCTGCGACCGTAGCGGACTCTAGGTTCCAGACTGTAGCGCCTAGAACAGCTCGGCCACACCGGCCGGCAGGAAAAGCAAGGAGGCAGCGACAGGTTAAAATTTGCAGTCTTTTGGTTTGGCGTGCACGAACTACGTATTTTTCCCATAAAGCCAAAGACCATACAACACTTTATCGCTAGGATATAAAAAGTTCGTGACGTAAAGAATTAACGTAAACTCCGTGCACTGGTTCCGGAGGACCCATCGGTACCGACCCACGGCCGTGTCATCCTCTGCCAATAGCGTAATTGGATGCGAAATGGAGGGGCATGGTGTTAGCATACCGCTCTCCCGCTAGTTGTCAGTTTTCGTGACCTATATGCACTGATATTCAGTCAAGTAACTCTGCACTGGACTCGCATTCGGGAGGACGACGGTTCAATCCCGCGTCCGACCATCCTGATTTAGGTTTTCCGTGATTTCCCTAAATCGCTCCAGGCAAATGCTGGGATGGTTCTTTTGAAAGGGCACGGCCGACTTCCTTCCTCATCCTTCCCTAGTCCGATGAGACCGATGACCTCGCAGTTTGGTCTCTTCCCCCAAACAATCCAAATCCAAGTAACTCTTCAGTTGGCATCACGAGGCTGAGTGCAGTCTGTTCCTGTTCCCCTACCAAGGTAAAATCCCTGGTAGTACCGGGAACTGACCGTAGGTTCTCAGTTGGCAGTCAACCGCTCTGATCATTCAGCTACGAAGGCAGACGACTTAAAGAATCACAAAAAAATAACTTTTACTGATTAAGCTGCCTACCAATAGTATCCACCCGTCAGCTGTTCGAGACGTAGGATACAATATAATAACGTCAGGTACTATCTCATCTGTAGTCTAAGATTCGAATTACCGAGTCATAGATAGACTTTGACATTGAATTACAGGGCGTTTGCTGGCGGTCTGTTATGATTGTGGCTTCGATTTATCCCTTGTACTTAAACGCACACGAGGGTAATTTAGAAATCAACGTCTCTCACTTGTTCTCATGGTAACTACAACAAAAACAGAAGGCACAATAGCATAGTTAAATTGAACAAGATTTCAGTTATATACTGACATTTTTACATATAGTCACTGGCATTGGTTATGAAATTTTATTAACGAGAAAATTCGTGCTCGTTAAAACCTGAATCAGCCGGGGCTAGGCACTGTGCTACAATTTGGACGACAGCGGTTCTGGATTTTGCTTTGTTGATGCTTTCAAGAATGCAGCATACCGGAGTTTATTCAGATTTTGCTGATATTCAGAAACATTTTCTCACCAGCCTGTGCGACCTTCTCTACTTTTTTCGAGGGGTAAATGAAGGTGTCAGATACTGTCATTTGCCTTAACCTCTCCTCCTCTGCTTTTATTGCAAATGGCGGACGTCGTGTCATACCAGCTAAAAGAGCGCATGAAAGATAAGAATGGTTTCAACAAAAGGCAGCTGTTGGAGTTTAATTGCTCAAAACAATTTGGATTCAAATTCCTCTCATCAGGCTTCGTGAAGTACATGGTAGCGCACGAACTCCAACTGTATTATCGCGACTGCTGGATGGAACATTGTTAACCTTTCGCCACCGTTTTTGTTTCTTTCTCTTGTTTATCAAAAAATTCGTCACCCATAGCTTCCACACAAAACATACAGCTAGTTATAAAATCAAATTTTGCTTCAGCCTAACGCAAATGTTTGACTCCAGCTGCTGTTGAAGGCTGTTCCTCTGAAAAAGCCTCCCTCAGAAATCTTTTAATTGACTTAGCTCTGCTGTACTCTTTTCTGCAAGATGCATGATCAACACCGTGCTTTATGTTCCTGAAACTATGAACTTCCCCATCTTTTTTCAATCCACATATTACTTTCTCACTATTATTGCGTAGGTCACAGATAACATCACTCACACAGATTAAACACTTCTCAGTCATTGTTTACAGGAACATATTTTACAAGCCGGCCTTGTGGCCGAACGGTTCTAGGCGCTTCAGTCCGGAACTGCACTGCTGCTACGTTCGCAGGTTCGAATCCTGCTACTGGCATGGATGTGTGTGATGTCCTTAGGTTAGTTAGGTTTATGTAATTCTAAGTCTAGGGGACTGATGACCTCATATGTTAAGTCCCATAGCGCTTAGAGCCATTTGAGCCATTTTGAGCCATATTTTACACGCAAACACTCTTAATTACAGCAACTGAAAGTCACTCCACTATTTAAACATGAGAACAGTGAAGTTACTCTGTATACTCACATAATAGATCTGGTCAGGAAATGCTAGGGATGGCATAGTCGATTGTTCGACGACTAAACTCAAGAGTGAGTAGTTTTTGTGGTGGGGGGTCTGACCTCCCCCTGAAGAAAGCCACAACAGCCGTACGGTATGAGCAGCAATCAATTTCTCTACTAGCAGTGCAAGGCGATGATCGGAGATTTACGTAGATTCTCGTCGTATGCGTAGTTTTATTAGTAACTAGTCTCTGTATTCCAGTTAGTGTTAACGCATTTTGTGGAAAACAAACACTCTCCAGGTTTGTCCTCGCACTGTGTCAACAGTGATTTACAAGGCGTGCTGTGGTAGGGAAAGTATGATTTTGAAACAGCGTGTAGTTGTTTCTTGCGACATAGTGGCTTCCTCTTCGTTTTGGAGACGCACAAATGGGGGAAGTAAGGGATCTCATTCTGGCGACCTGTCTTCCCTCACGTTTCTACCCTCCATCCCCACTACCTCCCAGTGCCACCAGCCAAATACCCACAACCCAATTAATTCCCCAGTACGGTTCTACTGTACTTAGATATCGCACAGTCATTTAATATTTGATCTTGACTCACTTCATTTAACAACAAACATTAAATTTATAATATTAAATCACTGTTTTTAGTAATTTGCGATTTTTTCATCTCCTGCCACGCAGAAACTATTAGTTCTAGAGAAGAGATGAGTATGATCTTTTTCGAAGGAAATTTAATGTATTTAATTTTGTACTGGCAAGGGAAACTCCCCAAGGCACCCCCTCAGATTTAGATAGCCCGTCACGCATGAAAACAGGAAGAAGGTGTACTGAACTGTGAAAAAAGAAGCACAATAGAAACAGTGAACGCTTCATACTCAAGATTTCCATCATCGAGCTAATGCGAAAAGATACGGCCTGGTTGTTATGTGGTCCCGCTGTAGGACTGTAAAGCGGGAGATCTGTGTTCAAATCTCTCTCGTGCCATTTTTTCTGCACAAAGTTGTGAACTGTCCGTCCTAGCATTGACATGTCTGTTGTCTTTCTGTAGTCTTGGAAATTGACATACTGTACATTAGTTGTAGAATATTAGTCATGTGGTAAGAAAATGATACCGTCGCAGGTAAATGTGGTGAATAGTGAGAGCAGGCGAGATGCCACATAGACCTGTGACGGACATGAAAACAACAAACAAACGGGTGTGAACTGTGTTACAACAAAGAAATTCAAGAATTAAAACTTCCAAAACGAAACACAAGAGCCATAACAAGGTATGTACGCCTGGAGGCTCATTGTCTTCTAATCACCGGATCCCATTGTCGATTACCGGCGAAAACACACAAGATCGCTGATACGAACCTGCCAGTGGTGCGGACCCACTGTAAGCAGTAGGTCTGATGCGAGATAACCTCGCAGTAGTATGTTTTGCGGAATCAACTTTCAATATAGGTCCGTTCCTTAAACCTAGCTGTTACAAACGTACGTTACAGCACGACAGACCAGACGGACAGTTTTGAAAAAAAAAAAAAAAACAATGAGCGCAGGAGGGAGATTTGAATACCGGTTTGCCGCTTTGTAGTCCAACACCATGATCACATGACCACGACGACGTGGCTCTTCCTAATTGTTCGATGTTGTAGGTCTTAAGTTTGGACCGTTCACTGTTTCTATTTTGCTTCTTTTTTTCACAGTTCAGTATACCTTCTTCCTGTTTTCATGGTTGATCAGTGTTCAGTTTTTCACAGGCTCTCCACTGGGCTGTCTTACCGCTAAACCTGAGAGGGGGTGCGATGGGGAGTTGCCCTTGTGGGTAACATCTCCGCTAGGAGCCGCAGTTTTCGAGTTATTCAAGAAAAACATAAGAAAATGACCTTTAAACGTGCCACACCTCAACGTACACACCCCACAGATAAGGATTTTTAGCGTGTGGTTAATGACACTCCCCCATACGACTGCAACAAAATTTGCAACTACACGAATTTTTTCTCCTATTCGCCCTTTTTTGGTCTTCGTTGACTGGCTAACAAACTGTGTGACGCATAGGGCGAGCAGCAGTGTCAACAGTTTGCTGACGTCGCTGTAGAGTACGGGAAAGTGTTGAGTGACTGTAGGTGGGTAGGGGATTACTTATACTGAATATCTTGTATGGTGCGATGAGTGGCAGCTCGATGTAAACGTAGAAAAATCTAAGTTACGTGGATGAGTAGGAAACCAAATCCTGCAATGTTTGACTACAGCGTTAGTGGTATGCTGCTTGACACAGTTACCTTGATTAGCAAAGCGACATGAAATGGAACGAGAACGTAAGGTGGGTAGTAAGGAAGGTGAATGGTCGACTTATTAGTACAATTACAGGGAAATGTAGCTCATCTACAGAGGAGAAGGTGTGTAGAACGCAGGTTCTACTCGTCCTCGAGTACTGTTCGAATGTTTAGGATTGCTGCCAGGTCGGAGAATTACGGCGGTGCGTCAGCTCAAATGGAAGGTAAGATGCCGTTCTTTTGAGAAACGTTATGAGAAAACTTAGAGCGCTGGCCTTTGCGGATGACTGTAGAACGAATCTACTGCTGGCAGTGTACATTTCACGAAAGGACCACAAAGACAAGATAAAAGAAATTAGGGCTCATACAGATAATGGAATGTAGTCGAGTTAACTCGGGTGATGCTGGGGAATTAGATAAGGAAATGAGACACTTAAAGTAGTAAAGGAGTTTTGGTATTTGAGGAGCAAAGTAACTGATTATGGTCGAAGTAGAGGGGATATAAAATGTAGACTGGCAATGGCAAGGAAAGCGTTTCCGAAGATGAGAAATTTGTTAACATCAAGTATAGACTTAAGTGTCAGGAAGTCGTTTCTGAAAGTATTTGTATGGAGTGTAGCCATGTACGGAAGTGAAACATGGACGATAAATAGTTTGGATAAGAAGAGAATAGAAGCTTTCGAAATATGGTGCTACAGAAGAATGCTGAAGATTAGATGGGTAGATCACATAACTAATGAGGAGGTGTTGAAAAGAATTAGGGAGAAGAGGAGTATGTGGCACAACTTGACTAACTTGACTAGAAGAAGCGATCGCTTGGTAGGACATGTTCTGAGGCATCAAGGGATCACCAATTTAGTACTGGAGGGCATCGTGGAGGGTAAAATTCGTAGAGGGAGACCAAGAGATGAATACACTAAGCAGATTCAAAAGGATGTAGGTTTCAGTAGTTACTCAGAGATGAAAAAGTTTGCACAGGATAGTAGCAACAAAATATCTTGAGGTAATATCGAACATCAAAACGGATGCAGGGATTAGTGAACACAGGGTTGTCGTAGCGAGACTGAATACCGTAACTCCCAAATCCTTCAAAAGTAAACGAAAAATATACGTATTCAAAAAAGCAGACAAAAATTCGCTTGACGTTTTCCTGAGATACAATCGCCGTTCCTTCCAAATTCACGATGTAAGTGTAGATCAGATGTGGCTTGAATTCAGAGAAATAGTATAGACAGCAATTTAGAGATTTATACCAAACAAATTAACGAACGACTGAGCTGATCCCCCTTAGTACATAAAATGGGTTATGACACTGCTGCAGAAAAAACGAAAAAACCATGCGAAATTTAAACGAACGCAAAATCTCCATGACTGTCGATATTTTACAGAAACTCGAAATTTAGCGCGGACTTCAATGCGAGATGCTTATACTCGTTTCCACAACGACTTGTCTCGAAACCTGGCAGAAAACTAAAAATATTGTGGTTGTTTGTAAAGACACAATCAATGTCTTCTCTGCACAACAGTAATGGAAATACCATCAATGACAGTGCTGCTATGAATTACTAATCACAGCTTTCCGAAATTCCTTCATTAAAGAAGACGAAGTAAATATTCCAGAACGCGAATCAAGAACAGCTGCCAACATGAGCAACTTAGAAGTACATATCCTTGGTGTAGTGAACTAACATAAATCACTTAATAAAAGCAAGTCTTCCGGTCCGGACTGTATACCAGTTAGGTTCCTCTCAGAGTATGCTGATGCTGTATCTTCATACTTAACAATCATATAAAACCGCTCGCTTGACGAAAGATCTGTACCCAAAGTTGCACACGTCATACCAGTATTCAAGAAAGTCAATAGGAGTAATGCACTAAATTGCAGGTCCATATCATTGACGTCGATGTGCAGCAGACTTTTGGAACATATATTGTGTTGGAACATTGCGAATTACCTCGAAGAGAACGCTCTATTGAAAAGCAGTCAACGCGGATTTAAAAAAACATCGTTCTTCAGAAACACAACTATCTCTTTACTGACACGAAGTGTTGAGTGCTATTGACAAGGGATTTCAAATTGATTCCGTATTTCTAGTTTTCCAGAAGACTTTTGACACTGTACTCACAATCGGCTTGTAATCAAATTGCATGCTTATGGAATATCGTCTCAGTTATGTAGCCGGATTCGTGATTTCCTGTCAGAAAGGTTGCATTTCGTTGTTATTGACAAAAAGTCAACGAGTAAAAGAGAAGTGATTTCTGGCGTTGCCAAAGGTAGTGCTATAGGCCCTCTTCTGTACCTTATGTATATAAACGATTTAGGAGATAATCTGAGCAGCCGTATTAGGTTTTTGGCAGATTATGCTGACGTTTATTGTCTAGTAAAGTCATCAGAAGATCAAACAAAATTGCAAAACGGTTTAGAAAAGATATCTGTATGGTGCGAAAATCGGCAGTAGACCATAATTAATGAAAAGTGTGAAGTCATCCACATGTGTCATCCACATGTGTCATCCACATGTGTGCTAAAAAGAATCCGTTTAATCAAATCTAATGGCCGTAAATATCTAGGAATTACAATTAAATTGCAAAGAACACATAAAAAATGTTTTGGAATACTCTTGCGTGGAGTGGGATCCATACCAGATAAGATTAACAGAGTACATCGAGAAAGTTCAAAGGACAGCACGTTTTGTATTATCGAAAAATAGGGGAGAGAGTGTCACGGACATGATACAGGATTTGGGTTGGACATTATTAAAACAAAGGAATTTCTTGTTGCCGAAATTTCAATAGCCAACTTTCTCCTCTGATTGTGAAAATGTTTTGTCGATGCCGATCTACATAGGGAGAAACGATCATCATAATAAAATAAGGGAAATCAGAACTCGCACGGAAAGAGACAGTCGTTTTTTTTTCCCCACGCTGTTCGAGAGTGGTATAATAGAGAATTATTGTGAAGGTGGTTCGCCGAACCCGCTGCCAGGCAGTTAAGCGTGATTTTCAGGCTATGCATGTAGATGTAGATGTAGCAGTAGATTAGTCGCTTGCTGCATTTACTGGTGAAAAAGGAAGGGGAATCACTTGTAGTGGTACAAGGTACCCTCCTCCATGCACGGTGTGATTGCTTGCAGAGTACGTAGCTGTAGATATAGAAAGAAACACACCCTGCCGATCCCAGAAGACTGTGATCGTCACCTTGCCTGCTGGTGGTTACGTCTTAAATTTCTCCGTTGTTGGGTAATTAATATGTTGCCACTCATGTGGATCCGGCTCGTTGTGGTGACACCGCATCTGCAGTGATGGTGATTTTACGAAAATTGTCATCTTCGGCCTGGTATTGGTCTAGAGGTGCCCACAAACTTCCTTTCTATGACCGCTTTGGTCTCGTCTAGGCATCCTCATGACACATCTCACATATAAATTGCGATAACAAGTGTAGTGTAACAACTTGTTTAAGGCACCGCAGCCGACATTCAGCTGTGGTCAGAATTCCTTCGTCGTAATTAACCGATCGTCAGGGATGAGTTGATCGATGCGTTTTTCAGTTTGAGGAATGTTATCCTCGCAGAGTCGACAGGGGGGGAGGGGGCTTTCAGTATCCAGCACATTACTGAAGTTCAGTGTAATCATCTAGATGTAAACGCCTCCATACATCTTTAGCAAGCTTCGACGGATTTTAATTGGCGCAGTTTGTTAAACATTGGGGAATTCAGTGACGCACCTCTATTTCATAGGCACCTCGACGTCAGCCGGCATTTTGGAACGCTCCGATACTGCTACTGGATAACGACCTTAACAGGACATTAGCGGTAAGATCTGCAAATTTGTACTACACCGACATTAGCTGGCGCGAACATTCAAAGTCGACACAATCATGGCGGGCATTGGATTCGGAGTATCCCTCCAGTCATGGGAGTTGTCTCAAGGAGCCGGTCAGCCAGTTCGAGATATCGAGAAACTCTACAATTTCAAACTAGTGGGAGTCGATTGTATACGAGAAGACGGAAGACAAAGAAGCGTGAGCTGTTATTACACTCGACGGACGCGAAGCGGTGGTCCGTACTTTGGCCAGCCGTGTTCAGTCAGAGCCACACGAGTTGGCAGCCAATTGCACCATTTAAGTGGGCTCTGCCATTAGGAGCAGTTGGCCGCGCTAATTAGAAGGCGAGGGACGTGTGTGTCCATTCGCCCCCGCTCCTCCCCCCCCCCTCCCCCGCCACTCCCGTTGATGCGTTAATTGCGTAATCCAGGGGCAAGGCCTGCTAATTGCCGCCTGAGATGGACACCGCAGTTCAAACGCCTGTTCATCAGTCAAATCTCTCTGCCACGCCGGACCGCAGCGCCTCTCGGCTACCAGTAGCGGTTGGCAATTTCTTGACACCGTTGCCCCAGAGTTTCCTTTTCTGTTGGTGCCTCCTCGCGGACTGAAGACTGTAAGCTATCCCTTTCTTCCAGTCACATTTTGTTTCCCTATTTTCCAAAAAAAAAAAAAAATGGCTCTGGTCACTGTGGGACTTAACTTCTAAGGTCATCAGTCCCCTAGAACTTCTTAAACCTAACTAACGGAAGGACATCACACACATCCATCCTCGAGGCAGGATTCGAACCTGCAACCGTAGCGGTCGCTCGGTTCCAGACTGTAGCGCCTAGAACCGCTCGGCCACACCGACCGGCCCCTATTTTCCAGTTTCGCAATTTTGTACCGCTTCAAGGGGACTAGAGGTGGCCGGCATGATAGCTCAGCATGTTCCGTCAGAGGGTCAGCTACCCTCTGTAATAATAATAATAATAATAATAATAATAAAAGAAAACTGAGTGAACTGATCAACGATGACCTTGAATGGGTGTCATGGGACGTCCGCCCCGAATAAATGCGACGAACAATAACGAACAAAACAGATTAAAAAAAGGGCAGCGCATTTGATTCGTAATCAAAACCTCCTCGGTCCTGAGTTCGAACCCATCCGCCGCCGCTTAAATTTTGAATAAAATTCATCAGCATTGGCAGCCGAAGGCACCCGGCGTAAGAAGTCACCCTCACTCTGCCGATGGCCATGTCAAAGAGGACGGAGGAGCGGACAGAGGTTCAGGGCACTCTCTTGCGCTTGGGATGGGAAACTGCCCCAAAGGCGGAAGAATCAGCAATGGTCAACGGAATGAAGATGGAGAGGGCAATGGAAACCACTGTATTAAAGACACATAATGTGTAGCCGGCCGAAGTGGCCGTGCGGTTCTAGGCACTGCAGTCTGGAACCGCGAGACCGCTACGGTCGCAGGTTCGAATCCTGCCTCGGGCATGGATGTGTGTGATGTCCTTAGGTTAGTAAGGTTTGAACTAGTTCTAAGTGACTAATGACCTCAGAAGTTTAGTCCCATAGTGCTCAGAGCCATTTGGGACCATAATGTGTATCACAGGACATGTGGCTTGTAATTGTAAAAGTGTCATGATGACCTCTCCACTGGAAGAGATTCAGGAATAGTCCCCCATTCGGATCTCCGGGAGGCGACTGCCAAAGGGGAGGTGACCAAGAAAAAGATTGGATAACCAAGGAAAGGATAACGTTCTTCGAGTCGGGGCGTGGAATGCCAGAAGCTTGAACGTGGTAAGGAGGCTACAAAATCTGAAAATGAGAATGCTGAGGCTCAATCTAGATACAGCAGGCGTTATTGAACTGAAATGGAAAGAAAACAAGGATTTCTGGTCAGATGAGTAAGTAGTAATATTAACAGCAGCAGAAAATGGTGCAAAGGGAGTAGGATTTGTTGTGAATAGGAAGGTAGGGGAGAGAGTGTGTCACCGTTAATAGTTCAGTGATATGGTTGTTCTTGTCAGAATCGTCAGCAAACCAACACCGACGACGATGGTTCAAGTATACATGCCGATGTCACAAGCTGATGGTAAAGAGGTTGAGAAAATATAAGAGATATTGGACGGTTAATTCAGTACGTAAAGGGAGACGAAAATCTAATAGTCATGGGGAACTGGAATGCAGGTATAGGAGAAGGAGCAGGAAAGAGGATAACAGGACAATATGCGCTTGGTACTAGAAGTGAGAGAGGAGAAAGATTGTGTTTTGCAATAAATTTCAGCCAGTAATAGCGAATAATCTGTTCAAGAATTGCAAGAGTAGGAGGTATACTTGAAAAGGCCGGGAGATACGGGAAGATTTCAGTTACATTACATCATTGTCAGGTAGATACTAGATTGTAAGGCGTAACCAGGAGCAGATATAGACTCAGATCACTATTTAGTAGTGACAAGAGTAGTCTGATATTTAAAACTACTCAGGAAGAATCAATACACAAGTAAGTGGGATACGGAAGTACTGAAGAATGATGAGATACGCTTGAAGTTCTATGACGCTATAGATACTGCGATAAGCTCAGTAAGCAGTTCAGTTGGAGAGGACTGCACATCTATACAAAGGGCAATCAACGAAGTTGGAAAGAAAAACATATGTACAGAGAAAGTAACTGCAAAGACACCATAGATAACAGAAGAAATACTTCACTTGTTCCATGAAAGAAGGAACTTCAAAAATGTTCAGGGAAATTCAGGAATACAGAAACACAAATCGCTGAGGAATGAAAGAAACAGGAAGTTCAAGGAAGCTGCAGTGAAATGGCTGCGTGAAAAATGCGAAGAAATCGAAAAAAAATGATGGAAGTCCGTTTTTTCAATGCAGATATTAAGATATGCCCACAGGTGAAATTACTTTCTTACAATAATATTACAACGGCAGAAATCGATCATCATTAATAAATAAATGAATAATGTTTAACCTAACGAAAATGTACGAGCGGCTACGAAATATCACGACTGTAAGTACGTGGTACTGCGCGCCATAATCGTCAGTCGCCGATGGAATGGCTTCTGGTCTGGTTCTCTCGTAACACCTCGCTCTCAGGAAAGTGTTAGTTTTCATTTAATCGTTATTAATTGTGTCGATGCTATCTTTTATGGTGTCTAGTAAATAAATACATCCCTTTTGAACGTTATTACAGATAATATAGCTTCCTGTTTCTTCACTTAGAATCACAGGAAGTAGAATTGCTCTTTACAGAGAACCCGACAGCACTGATACTGCTTCCATGAGGGACATAAACTTCCACAGCTTTATGGAAAAAAAAAACAGGTAGAAAGATTCCTATACGTCGACTCTCTAAGGTAGTCCAAAGAAGGATTGTCTTAATCAGCGCAAAACTCGGATGTAAAAGCAAGGCCAGGCATACTGTATATCTCTTATGCCATTCTCTAAGGACTCACTGGCTAAACTAAGACATTTTTAGAGGTTTGGTACAAATGGGGTGTTCCTGCATGACGTACGACAGGTGTTCATAAACTTTTTATGTCACTTCCAGAAAATGCAGTTATGCAATCAGTTTTCTGGTTGCTTGAAGGTACATGTTTGCAGTCATGAAACGCATTGAAATCGATGCGCTAACAATAAATTAGTTCATACTGAAGCACTTGCAGTGTCTTTTTTTGGTTGGTTTGGTATTTTATTTAGCTGCTGGTTCGCTTCTTGTAGTTGAATCTGACTCAGAACAATTCATGAGATCTGTCACTCGACATAATATCTGACGTATTTATCTTTTTCTTATAATCTGATTCTCTCGAAGCGGAGTCTGCTAATCAGTGCCCCTGAAATCGCGTGTGTAGCCGAGGAAAGGCTTGACTTCTTCATGTTCTGCAGCTACTATTGGAACAAAAGGAGATAACTTCTACTCGTATTACGAAAAGGCACGTCTATTACTTTCCTTTTACGAACATATATTTCCTTGAATACGTGTACAGATCACTAGAGTAACTCGTGAATTAGAGTAGAATACAACTTTACATACTACACATGTCTCGAAGGCTCAACATCATATTCAGGATTACAATGTATTTCATATGCCGCAAAACCATGTTGTTTTTTGTTTTTATTCTTGGAGAGTGTGGTTGCTCCTTGATGGTGAAGCGACCGCCAAGCCGCGACGCCAAAACGTAAAAGGCGGGTGAAGCCGTTTACTTGTCATCACAGCTTGCCGTTTTCTCGTATTCCACCCCTACCGTTTAACGTCTGCATATACGAAAACCAACACCCACGCGCAGTACGTGTTCCGCGACTTCGCCCCTACTTACAAGGGAACCTCCCCATCGCTCCCCCCGCAGATTTAGTTATAAGTTGGCACAGTGGATAGGCCTTGAAAAACTGAACTCAAATCAATCGATAAAACTGGAAGAAGTTGTGTGGAACTATGAAAAAAATAAGCAAAATATACAAAGTGAGTAGTCCATGTGCAAGATAGGCAACATCAAGGCTACTGTAGGCACAGGAGCTCCGTGGTCCCGTGGCGGGGTGAGCAGCTGCGAAACGAGAAGTCCTGGGTTCAAATCCTCCCTGGAATGAAAAATTTGTTTTCTTTATTTTCGCAAAGTTATGATATGTGCATTCGTTCATTGACGTCTCAGTTCACTGTAATACGTTTAGTGTCTGTGTTTTGCGACCGCACCGCAAAACGTTGCGATTAGTAGACGAAAGGACGTGCTCTCCTATGGGAACCGAAAACATTTGGTCGCAAGGTCTTAGGTCAACCGATTCCTCCAGAGGAAAACACGTCTGATATGTTCTATGCGGCACTGGTGACAGATAATAATTGGCTGAAAATAAAAAATTAAACTCTTCACTCAATGGAAGCCTTGAACCCAGGACCTCTTGTTCTACAGCTGCTCACGCTAACCACTGGACCACGGCGTTCCTGGGCTCGCAGTTTGTTTGATGTTATCTACCTTGCACATGGACTACTCAGTTTGTACATTTTGCTTATTTTTTTCATAGTTCCACACAACTTCTTCCTGTTTTCTCGATAGATCTGTGTTCAGTTTTTCAAGGCCTATCCACTGACCCAACTTATAACTAAATCTGAAGGGGGTGCGATGGGGAGGTTCCCTTGTTAATATTATTCTGTCACAATCATCTTTCCCTCTACTACACAAGGAGTGTGAAACGTTGTTTGGTGCCTAACTGCAGGTAGCACTTCACATCCTACAAGTTTACACATTTTGCAGAGATTACAGTCGGTGGTTCCCATCGTACCGTAGCACGCCGATAGAGGTGAGAAATAGTTAAAAAAAACCAGCAGAAAAAGCGGAGATTCACGAGATGATTCATTTTATATATTTTGAAAGATAGTTCTTTCTGTGTTTCTATCGTGAACTGTTACAAATGGGAGTAAATTGCGAAAAGTTTTTAAAGGAAATGGTGACGACTCGGACTTTAATATTAGAAGTACACATGGTACAAATGCTCTGAGCTTATTGTTTGGTGAAAACAATCTCTTGCTTTAAGCTGAGAATTATGGCCTGAAACGGAAACCTTTTAGTTGGACAACGGACAGTCTCTGTATCTGTCCCGCAACTCGTTGACTCGTACTGTAGCGAACTTAACGCTGAAAGATAATTAATTCATAATGCTGCCTGCAGCCTGTGTATAATGAGCAGTCAAATGAAAACGGGACGTATGGAGAAAGAGCAAGTAAACTGTTTATTATTTCAAAAGTAATCGCCACAACTGCTAATAAATTTATACCACTGTGTGACAGTATGGTCAGTGCCTTCATGGAAAAAAGGTTGCTGTTGCCTTCTGAACAATGCTTGTACCCAGACGTGCACTTGTCCGTCCGAAATAAATCGACGGCCGCAGATGCCTTTTTTTCAGGGCTCCGAAAATATGGAAATCACATGGGAAGAGCCGGCCGCGGTGGTCTCGCGGTTCTAGGCGCTCGGTCCGGAACCGGGCGACTGCTACGGTCGCAGGTTCGAATCCTGCCTCGGGCATGGATGTGTGTGATGTCCTTAGGTTAGTTAGGTTTAAGTAGTTCTAAGTTCTAGGGGACTGATGACCTCAGCAGTTGAGTCCCATAGTGCTCAGAGCCATTTGAACCATTTTTGAACATGGAAAGAGATCGTGACTATGGAGGATGTGTAAGGTTCAAAATGGCTCTGAGCACCCTGGGACTTAACTGCTGAGGTCATCAGTCCCCTAGAACTTAGAACTACTTAAACCTAACTGACCTGACGTCACACACATCCATGCCCGAGGCAGGATTCGAACCTGCGACCGTAGCGGTCTCACGGTTCCAGAATGTAGCGCCTAGAACCGTTCGGCTACCCCGGCCGACGATGTGCAAGGGCTTCTTAGCAAAACGTCTGCAGTGCAGTCAAAACAACCTTGGCAACATGTGGGCAGGCATTATCCTGCACCAAAATGGTGCCTTCCGTCAACGTTCCTAGGCGTTGGACTTGATGGCGCGCTTCTAATTTTTGCGAAGTGTTCACATAACTCTGTGCGTCAATTGTGATGTCGTGTTCCAAGGAGTCAATGAGCACTGGGCCTTTGAAATCAAAGAAAGAGGTCATTATGACTTTCTGGGAGCTGGCAGCCTGTTTTTTCGACTAGGCTGCTGGAATAAGTTTCTCTGGGAAGCCCTCACACATCCTCCGTACTTTCCCAATCTTTCCTCTTGTGACTTCCATACTTTTGGAGCCCTGAAGAAAGACATTCGTGGATGTCGATTTGCTTCGGATGAAGACGTGCACGCCTGTGTACGATCATGGTTCCGTAGGCAACCGCTAATATTTTTCCATGAAGACCAATGACCGTCTTATCTCACAGTGGAATAAATGCACTCCTGGAAATTGAAATAAGAACACCGTGAATTCATTGTCCCAGGAAGGGGAAACTTTATTGACACATTCCTGGGGTCAGATACATCACATGATCACACTGACAGAACCACAGGCACATAGACACAGGCAACAGAGCATGCACAATATCGGCACTAGTACAGTGTGTATCCACCTTTCGCAGCAATGCAGGCTGCTATTCTCCCATGGAGACGATCGTAGAGATGCTGGATGTAGTCCTGTGGAACGGCTTGCCATGCCATTTCCACCTGGCGCCTCAGTTGGACCAGCGTTCGTGCTGGACGTGCAGACCGCGTGAGACGACGCTTCATCCAGTCCAAAACATGCTCAATGGGGGACAGATCCGGAGATCTTGCTGGCCAGGGTAGTTGACGTACACCTTCTAGAGCACGTTGGGTGGCACAGGATACATGCGGACGTGCATTGTCCTGTTGGAACAACAAGTTCCCTTGCCGGTCTAGGAATGGTAGAACGATGGGTTCGATGACGGTTTGGATGTACCGTGCACTATTCAGTGTCCCCTCGACGATCACCAGTGGTGTACGGCCAGTGTAGGAGATCGCTCCCCACACCATGATGCCAGGTGTTGGCCCTGTGTGCCTCGGTCGTATGCAGTCCTGATTGTGGCGCTCACCTGCACGGCGCCAAACACGCATACGACCATCATTGGCACCAAGGCAGAAGCGACTCTCATCGCTGAAGACGACACGTCTCCATTCGTCCCTCCATTCACGCCTGTCGCGACACCACTGGAGGCGGGTTGCACGATGTTGGGGCGTGAGCGGAAGACGGCCTAGCGGTGTGCGGGACCGTAGCCCAGCTTCATGGAGACGGTTGCGAATGGTCCTCGCCGATACCCCAGGAGCAACAGTGTCCCTAATTTGCTGGGAAGTGGCGGTGCGGTCCCCTACGGCACTGCGTAGGATCCTACGGTCTTGGCGTGCATCCGTGCGTCGCTGCGGTCCGGTCCCAGGTCGACGGGCACGTGCACCTTCCGCCGACCACTGGCGACAACATCGATGTACTGTGGAGTCCTCACGCCCCACGTGTTGAGCAATTCGGCGGTACGTCCACCCGGCCTCCCGCATGCCCACTATACGCCCTCGCTCAAAGTCCGTCAACTGCACATACGGTTCACGTCCACGCTGTCGCGGCATGCTACCAGTGTTAAAGACTGCGATGGAGCTCCGTATGCCACGGCAAACTGGCTGACACTGACGGCGGCGGTGCACAAATGCTGCGCAGATGGCGCGATTCGACGGCCAACACCGCGGTTCCTGGTGTGTCCGCTGTGCCGTGCGTGTGATCATTGCTTGTACAGCCCTCTCGCAGTGTCCGGAGCAAGTATGGTGGGTCTGACACACCGGTGTCAATGTGTTCTTTTTTCCATTTCCAGGAGTGTATATTGACAGTAATGGCGATTACGGAGTAACACCGGCAATGCAATATCGGAATTTTAAACATGGCTGTCAGCAGCAGACATAAGCAAACTTTCATTAAACGATGTATGCAACTAATCGGTCACATAAGGTTTATTGTAGTAAGTCTTAAGACATGAGGAGCCGACTGGCTGTTTACATCATTTACTCATATGGTGAAGATTTTTCTACCAACTCCACAGCACGCAGCATGGTTCACCGAATGCGTCTGGAGCATGCCTTCTCATTACGCCATTCACGAGACAAGTGGTGCCTTTTCACACAATGACTTTTACCGGCGTTTCCGCCAAGAGAAGTTGATGTCTCATTCCTCAGTCAACCTCACAAAGAAACTAAGTAAGGAATGCAGAGGCCGGCCCCAAAAGCTTTTCTGCTGCAGGTGTAGCTATAGAGTAAGACTGTATCTATAGTATATTCGGAAAATCGCCACGCACTGGGCTACGGAAAACAGATGTAGGTTACGTCGAAACTCCGAACCAAAGTTGGCAGAACCGTTTTTTCATAGATACGCGATTGCTTTTGAATTCGTTCTACCGTTGCGTAGCATTTAACTGTTTGTTTAAAGCTATTGAATACGATGTGTGGTGTGTAGAGGTTCAGTTTTTTTAAATTACGACGATTTCAACTGTGGAACGTATTTTTCTTGTTGCACATCTGTTTTGACAAGGCAATATATACACAGACTTGTTGCAAGGGCCGTTTGCAGAAAAACTCCCGGGAACAGGTGAATCTCAGCGTAACGGCATTCGCTGGCGCAGAAAGACAGGTACAGCGTTAAATGCCGAACGAACTGGAAACCCGTATAAACTAAATGAACAGAAATTGTCGGATATTTCTGATTCTATGCAGCAGAGCCCAGAAAAATCACTCCGCAAGCTGGCACAGCGGTTAGGGAAACACTGAAATTAATCCAATACAAAGCTACAACAGTGCATGAATTGAAAACGGCGGATCATGGAAAGCGAATCCGTTGCATCTTGATGTCACGTCCTATAAATATGAGCCCTGGTTCCACCTCTCTGGTCATGTTAACACACAAAATACCCGATCTCACGCTGTGCTTGCAACGTCACTGCATCATCAGAAAGTTGAAGCGTGGCTAACAGTAGACAGACGATGCATTACTGCCCATGTATTGTTGGAAGAAAGCGTGAACAGTGAGAGTTATTATTTAATGATCCATGGTTTCACTGGCCAGCTAAAATAAGATGAAATCAGCAACTCTTGGTTTAAACAAGATGGCGCTACTGACAAGGGAACCTCCCCGTCGCACTCCCCTCCGATTTAGTTATAAGCTGGCACATTGGATAGGCCTTGAAAAACTGAACACAGATCAATCGAGAAAACAGGAAGAAGTTGTGTTGAACTATGAAAAAAATAAGCAAAATATACAAACTGAGTAGTCCATGCGCAAGATATGCAACATCAAGGAGAGTGAGAGCTCAGCAGCGCCGTGGTCCCGTGGTTAGCGTGGGCGGTTGCCGAACGAGAGGTCCTTGGTTCAAGTCTTCCCTCGAGTGAAAATTTAATTATTTATTTTCAGACAATTATTATCTGTCCCTCCGTCCCAACGATGCGATCACTTTTTTTGGGAGTGATTATCACATCCACAAGAAAACCTAAATCGAGCAAGGTAGAAGAATCTTTTTACCCATTCGCCAAGCGTACATGTTAGGTGAGTCGACAACATATTCCTGTCATGTGACGCACATGCTGTCACCAGCGTGTTATAGAATATATCAGACGTGTTGTCCTGTGGAGGAATCGGTTGACCTATGACCTTCCTATCAAATGTTTTCGGTTCCCATTGGAGAGGCACGTCCTTTCGTCTAGTAATCGCACGGTTTTGCGGTGCGGTCGCGAAACAAATGTTCAAATGTGTGTGAAATCTTATGGGACTTAACTGCTAAGGTCATCAGTCCCTAAGCTTACACACTACCTAATCTAAATTATCCTAAGGACAAACACACACACCCATGCCCGAGGGAGGACTCGAACCTCCGCCCTGACCAGCCGCGGTCGCAAAACACATACACTAAACTTATTACAGTGAACAGAGGCGTCAGTGAACGAACGGACAGATCATAACTTTGCGAAAATAAAGAAAGTAAAATTTTCACTCGAGGAAACACTTGAACCAAGGACCTCTCGTTCCGCAGCTACTCACGCTAACCACGCGACCACAGCGCTGCAGATCATTCATTACCCTTGATGTTGCTTAACTTGCACAGGACAACTCGGTTTCTATATTTTGCTTATTTTTTTTCATAGTTCCACACAACTTCCTCCTGTTTTCTCGATTGATCTGTGTTCAGTTTTTCAAGGTCTATCCACTGTGCTAACTTATAACTAAATCTGAGGGTGGTGCGATGGGGAGGTTCCCTTGTGAGACACATCTAACAAACCATGAATCTTCTGCAAGAGATTTTTGGGGAACGTGTTACCTCAAAAAACCTATGGAGCCCTCGCTCGCCAGAGACTACTGCAACACACTTTCATCTTTGCGGAGCAACAAAATCTGTAGTGTATCGTAATCGCCCACCCACGGTTTGTGACTTAAAGATGAAATACGTACGTACGTGAGAAGCATATCACAATCAGATATGTATAAGGTTTCTTTCCAATAAAATTAACGATACAGGGTACTTTTCCGGCTCGATATTATGTAAAAATCAACGCCTATTTCTTTCAGATACTGTTTACAATATATATGTTTCACAGATTTTTTTTTTATATCAAGTAATGCAGCACACTTTCTAAACAAGTTAGAAGTATTTTGAATACTTTTGAACCTGCTTAGGGTTATTAAAAAATTACAAGGAAATTGGCGCAATTTTTTTTCCAAAATGCTTCCTCAAATTGAGATACCATTTAATCCAATGTTATACATTTGAAGGAGACTTAATTTTTTACCAGATATGCATGACATGATGGCTGAGGTACTAGACATATTTAATTCCACCTATTATGTATATTACAAGGATAAAAAAATCACATCGTACATTTTAATTTTTATATATTTTTTCCTAATGAAATATTATTTTTTCTATAATTAAGTTGATTCTACACTAGAGCTTAGGTATAATACATGAGTATGGACTATTGCAACTTACAGAAAAAAAATAGAGCGATGCTTTATAAACTTTAGGAAATATTTGTACCTGAATTCTGAAAAATACAACTTGCCTCAAATTACGAATGAAGATATGTGTCCAATTTAACTGTACCTCAGAACATTTCTGAAGCATAGTCTTCATCCTGCAGAATAAGCATTTCTTCATCTTCTAGCTTCCTCTCGGCATTCCTTTTACCACTTCTTGCTTCTTTGGTAACTTGAACAGAGAATCTCTCAGCTTCATGCACCCGTTGTCTGTCACCCGCAAGCAATTGATCTTCCACATTAGAGCCACATTTTATGCCTAAATTTCTCAGGACTTCCGACCTTCCTATCACTCCATCATTGAAACATATCACTGCATCTAGTGCACCAACTTTTAACGTATTCAGTACTACAGAAACATTCTTGGGTAATCTTTCCCATATGCAATGGTTGAAACTTTCATTTGTATTCTGAGTGCCCCCATGAAGACATTTACTAAGCAAAACAGGGTCACTCAGATGTCTAAAAATTGGTTTTATTTCATTCATAACGGGCTCAGGAAGAGAATGCTTATGATGATATATTTGAAGCCTTTCTCTTGCTTTTTGGTAATCACACCAAGAATCTGCGCCTTTAAGGCAAAGTCCGTGAACACGGTGGTCATCTGTGGACAACTTATGAAAGTAGGTGGCCCATATAGCTTTTCTTATTGCAGTAAAATCATTCAGAGGTGCAGTTCGTCTAATGGACAGTCCATACTAACTCTGAAGAAGGTCTATTTCAGTTTCCCAATCTGCCTCGGGCAGGCAGAGATTTTCCATCAGATAGCAACTTTCCATTTATTTCTCTTCATAGCTTCCTCAATCTAGCACCCCTCCTCTTTCGCACATGTCCAAAACGCTCCAGTTTTGTTACCTAGGCATCACCATAAACATTGAACTCATTAATTTTATTGAAAGCTTTAGAGTTCCCATCGCCTAGGTACTTGGTAAATCTAACGTTATAAACGGGTACCGACCTCTGAAATATTTTTGGAGCTCCACCACACTTCATATCTCCACTGTAACCATCAAAATTCTTAGAACACTAATGTTCACAATGTCCTTCAGTGTTACCATGGCAGGTGTGCCAGTACTTAGATAAGCATGTAACATCAACAGCTTTTCTATTCTCCAGAGAAGCAGCTCTTACAACACCATTCAAGGAACGATGTCCTCGAAGTTGCCATGTCCCATCAAGTACAAGAGCAATGTCCCTGGTTCCAGTAATATTTACAGTTTCTTCTACTGCACGTTTCATAGATACTTTAGGCACACCCGTCGAGGCACCGAAAAGTATTTTTATGTACTTGCTGAACCTACTGGGAGGAGGAGGAAGGTCCATCAAACCAGAAAACGTTTGAGCAACCTTTTTTCCTTTTCCAACTTCACGCATTCCATACACTAACGTTCGAAGTCATTTTCGAGGTAGATTTATTGCAGGATCTACACAGAACAACTAATTTTGACTCTAAACCCTTCCTACTACTTTGTTGTTCAGTTATTTCCAGACAGCCTACATCATCACATTATTTACATTTTCCACTTCCTTTATCAAAGATGATAAGATGCCCACATAAACAACAGCAATCCACTGCAAACAGCACCATTGTTAACACAAAAATTTGAATCACCAGGAGGCGAGCCACGTGGGAGTTTCTTCCCTGAAGAACTGATACATAGGTTACTTTCAACAATATCGCTTGCTTTTTTGTGAACTGGTTACCACGGAATTTCCTTTTATTAAATTTCTTCAAATGATTCAAATGGCTCTGAGCACTATGGGACTTAACATCTGAGGTTATTAGTCCCCTAGAACTTAAAACTACTTAAACCTAACTAACCTAAGGACATCACACGCATCCATGTCCGAGACAGGATTCGAACCTGCGACCGTAGCAGCAGCGCGGCTCCGGACTGATGCACCTAGAGTCGCTCGGTCACAGCGGCCGGCGTAATCAGACATTTGAAGCTATTTCATACATGGGAGTTCGACTATTCGGAGAAAGATACTACGGGCAGTTACTGGTTCGATATATTACAGCTGTGTAGCAGCACCCTGCGAAAATGAAAATAAAGGCAAATAGAGGCAAATAAAAAACATTTCTCTCGCAAACATGGATTCGTATCAGCTATAACCAGATAGAGCGCCACTATGTCACAGCGATTTAGCAACATCAGCCGGCTAAAACTTACAGGCTGTTAGCGAGATTCGTCCCGGAACATTTCGGTATCAGAAGTTGGCTGCCCTGTCGCGGGCACGAGGCGGCGCCGTGTACTGGAAGCAGCACTGCCTGAGAACAATAGCCGACGACAGCTGCGGTTGCGAGGCTCTGCGCCAATTAGCCGCCTCTTATCTCGCTGCCGGCCGAGCTTTAAGGGCTACCAACTGCCGGGCAGCAGACAGACTATCTCTGAGCCACCGTCTCTCTCAAACACACTGATTCTCACTTCAAATCGTGCCTCACTGGCTGGATATTGTGTTCTTTTGGTGTTTCATATCAGTCTTAGAACCAGTTTGCTTAACCATACTTGTATTATTACTCACCTCAACAAGATATGATGTTTGGTTTGTGGGGCGCTCAACTGGGAGGTTATCAGCGCCCGTACAAATTCCCAACCTTTGCACAGTCCAATCTCGCCACTTCCATGAATGATGATGAAATGACGAGGACAACACTGACACTCGGTCATCCCGAGGCAGGTGAAAATCCCTGACCCCGCCGGGAATCGAACCCGGGAACCCGTGCGAGAACGCGAGAACGCGACCGCGAGACCACGAGCTGCGGACTACACCTCAACAAGTCTCTTTATGGGGACCAACCTGCCACTGGTGATGATGCTGTCATCTCTCAGCTTCCAGTTTAAGTTCCCACCTGCTGAGGAGTGGTACAGCATTTTCTCTGCACTAGACGTTGTGATCGTACCGAAAATAAACTGACAGAAAAAAAACCGCGGTGCCATGAAAGAGTTTTGTAACATATATGAAGGTTGGGATGCGTGTTTCTACATCTGGAAGATGACGGTTATTCAGATTTCTCGCCAGAGGCAATAGTAGCCCCACTATGAGAATGTAAATCAGGTTTGCTTTAATATACGCTGTGACGGTCGTCAGTGTTAGTTACCTTTG
The DNA here is from genome assembly GCF_021461385.2 of Schistocerca piceifrons. Lineage (NCBI taxonomy): Eukaryota > Metazoa > Arthropoda > Insecta > Orthoptera > Acrididae > Schistocerca > Schistocerca piceifrons. Next base: position 203,057,163 of record NC_060138.1, on the reverse strand, counting down.
AGATTGGGATCGAAGGGTTGGTGTTTGTCAAGAATGCCTTTAAGGCGACAAAGACGCCATTATCAACACCTCACAGAGTTTGAATGAGATCATCTAATAGGGCTACGAAAGCTGGATGTTCCCTCTGTAGTATGGCAGAAAGACTTGGCAGGAATGTAGCCGGTATACATGACTGCTGACAGCAGTGGACATAGTCGCAAGAAGACCAGGATCTAGACAGCCAAGTGGCGCTACCGAGAGGGAACACCATCGAGTTCAGCGTATGGCTCTGGCGCAATGTAACTGCATGTGCAGCAACAATTTGAGCAACACCGTCATCACAGTGACGCAACGAACTGTCCCAGATAGGTTACTTCAAAGACAGCTCCGAGCCAGGCGCCCTGTAGTGTGCGTTCCACTGACCAAACCACCGCCATTTTCGACTTCAGTGGTGTCAAGCGACAGCTTGTTGGAGGGCAGGAAGTTCTGTTGTGTTTTCTGATGAAAGCTGGTTCCGTCTCAGTGCCAGTGATGGGCGTATGTTGGTTAGGAGGAGCCCAGCTGAGGGCCCACTACCAACCTGTCTGCCTGCTAGACACACTGGACCTACACCTTATGGTCTGGGGCATGATTTCGTATGAAAGCAGGAGCAGTCTCGTGGTTATCCTAGGCACCGTGACTGCAAATTTGTACGCCAGTCTGGTGATTCGACCTGTTGTGCTGCCATTCATGAATAGCACTCCATGGTGTGTTTTCCAACAGGATAACGCTCACTACTGCTTTGTAGCCCAAGATGCTCTAAAGAGTGTCGACATGCTGCCTTGGCCTGCTCAATCACCAGATCTGTCTCCAATCGAGCATATATAGGAAATCATTGGACGACATCTCCAGCTTCATTCTGCAACAGCATTAACCGTCCCTGTACTCTCCGACCAGGTTCAACAGGCATGGAACTTCATCTCACAAACCGGCAACCGCCACCTGTGTAACACAATGCATGCAGGTTGGCATGCTTGCGTCCAACATTCTGGCGATTACACGCGTTATTAATGTACCAGCATTTCTGATTTGCCATGGATTTTCTCTGCTTACACTAGCTTGTGATCTTACAATGTTATCCACTTTAATATGTTACCTCGGCAAATGTACTCCCGAAATTTCATTACTCTACATCAATTATCTTCCGGTTTTGCGATATTTTTCCGTCAGTGTGTCAGGGTCGAATGCAAGAGTGTGATTTATCATCTGTGCTTGTGAATGTGCATAACCGAAATCCTTTTGCAATTAGTGAATAATAATAATAATAATAATACCGTGTGATATACTGGCCTGGTGCAAGTCCTTCAATTGGACGCCACATCGGCAACTTATGTGCCCGTCAGCCAACAGTACCTGGTTTTCCCTGAACGGTCATCCTCCCAAGTACTAACCGAGCCCAATGTCGCTAACTTTGGTATCTGGCGGGACCGATGTTACCTTCGTGCCAAGGCTGTTTGTTTTCTGACCCAACCACTACCACCTTTGCAGACGACCAGTTATGACCGTCTCAAACGGCCATCTTCAGATCCAGTTGCTGCACAGGAGGACCATGCACTGGCATTCCTGTGCAGCAGATAGATAGGGAGATGGACGTTTGAGATGGCCAAAACCGATCATCTGTAAAGATAATTGAGGCTGTGTCGGAAAATAAAAAAGCCATTGTAAATATCTCAGCAATCACGGCCGTCTTCAGATTAAATAGAATGTCATACTATCGTAAATGAACTACCATTTTACTCCTTTAATCTTAAAAATCTAGGTTATTTACTGACCATGCTATTTGCAGACGACCAGCTAATTATTGTGAACAGTGCGAACTATTTACAGAGAGCAGCCTATAAACAACAAAGAATCTGTGCTTCATACAATCTGCGGGTAACTGATTACGTAGTGAAGATGATTAAATTTTAAGCGAAATACATAACAAGGTCCAAAATTGTAATAACCCATAAGACAATTGAGCAAGCAACAAATTTTAAATAATCAGTATACAATTTATCATATTAAGACGAAATTGATTTCCAAGATAAAACAGAATTTTAACGTAATAAATGGGACTATAAGATGAACCTTAAAGAGGAATGTAAGGAAAAAGACACAATTGAATTTTTACAGTTGCTAGATGTGGACGCGAAATGTGGATAATAACGAAGAAGGATATAATAAGAAATCAGAGGTTGGAAATGAGATTTCTCAGACATGTAACAGGATATGCAATAAAAATCGAAAGCAAAATACAGGAATAAGAGAAAATTCTGGATTAATGTGTCTAATCGAGATAAAAAACAAAAAAAGCAGAGAATGCAGAAGGAAATAGAAAGACTATACCAGCAGTATGGAGACTATCAGATAGGAAAAATACTGTACAAACACAAATCAACGGGGCGAACAAACGTAGGGAGATCCAAAAGCAGATGAAAGGACTTAATCTCCCTAAGTAGGCCTAACAGGCAAAGCCCTAATACCAGGACAGGGTGATGGTGACGATGATAATGATGATCATGATGATGATTGTAGTGATGATTATTTCAGTATCGTCTAAACAGGGATGTGCCTGAACTCAAACGGATAAAACTGAATAAAAATGATTTTAAAACACGAAGACGCATCTTTTCTATTACCTAACAAGAGTATTCATCTGTAAAACTCGGCATTTGTGCACAATGAAGGTTTGTAGGTTTAGAGATTAAAGACTACAGAAGCACAAGAGCCTGAAAAACGATACCGTGTAACAAATAATTATGACCAGCGGATTCGCAAGCATCAGATGAGGAATTATTTAGCAAAAAGATAAAAATTTGTTCGAAACAATGTACGGAAACACAAGTATGTCCGAAAGAGCAAACACCACATATACAGGGTGTTTCAGAAGTGATGGTCAATAATTCACAGACCAAAATTAATTAAAAAGCTCCAATAAACATGAGTCCTTAAATCAATCGTTTCAGAGGTATCGTATTAATTCGAATTGGGAACCCACTGTAAACGCCGCTAGATACCACGGTATTCACGTTGATATCTCAAGATTTGGGATCGACTGTCTATTTGTTTAAGCTTGCGTAACTACTTCCCTTTGTCCCTCCGTGCACTGTGCAGTACAGGCCTCACAAACGTGACGACACCGTGGACAGAAGTTACGCCAATGAAGAGTACTCTGACTTGTACTTCATGTACGGCAAAGCGAATGGCAGTACCCGTAAGGCTGCACGACTGTATTAAGAAGTCAGCCCGACAGGCGTACATTTAGCCGGATTCATCAGTACCTTAGAGAAACCGGGAGTTTCTCACACCAATCGAGAAGGTCGACCCAGATCCATAAAACCCGGTGTTGAGGAAAGGGTGTTACGCATTGTACTCGAACGTCCGAGTACTTCAGCAAGAAGGATTGCTACCGAAGAGCGTGTCCTGAGTCACAGCAGTGTGTGGCGGATTTTACATCGGCAAGTACTCTATCCATAATGAGATTTTCACTCTGCAGCGGAGTGTGCGCTGATATGAAACTTTCTGGCAGATTAAAACTGTGTGCCCGACCGAGACTCGAACTCGGGACCTTTGCCTTTCGCGGGCAAGTGCTCTACCATCTGAGCTACCGAAGCACGACTCATGCCCGGTACTCACAGCTTTACTTCTGCCAGTATCTCGTCTCCTACCTTCCAAACTTTACAGAAGCTCTCCTGCGAACCTTGCAGAACTAGCACTCCTGAAAGAATGGATATTGCGGAGACATGGCTTAGCCACAGCCTGGGGGATGTTTCCAGAATGAGATTTTCACTCTGCAGCGGAGTGTGCGCTGATATGAAACTTCCTGGCAGTTTAAAACTGTGTGCCCGACCGAGACTCGAACTCGGGGCCTTTGCCTTTCTCGGGCAAGTGCTCTACCATCTGAGCTGCCGAAGCACGACTCACGCCCGGTACTCACAGCTTTACTTCTGCCAGTATCTCGTCTCCTACCTTCCAAACCAGTTCTGCAAGGATCGCAGGAGAGCTTCTGTAAAGTTTGGAAGGTAGGAGACGAGATACTGGCAGAAGTAAAGCTGTGAGTACCGGGCGTGAGTCGTGCTTCGGTAGCTCAGATGGTAGAGCACTTGCCCGCGAAAGGCAAAGGTCCCGAGTTCGAGTCTCGGTCGGGCACACAGTTTTAATCTGCCAGGAAGTTTCACTCTATCCATACCATCTTCGGCGAGTGCAAGCCCTCAGCAATGCAGACTTCCCTCCTAGAGAGAATTTCTGCCAATGGGTGCAAAAACAGTGTACCGTGTATCCCCTGTTTGTAAGCAGCATTCTGTTCATGGATGAGGCTGGATTTACCCATGACGCTATTGTCAACTACCATAACTGTCACATTTTGGCCTGTGTCAATCCTAATACACCAGACGTATCACGACATCAACAGCGTTATTCGTTGGACGTCTGAGCAGGACTGCTCGGAGACTGCATAGTTGGACCGCGCTCCCTACCACAGAGCCTAACCGGACAGTAGTACTGCGGTTTCTGCGGAATGTACTTCCAGATGTACATGATGATGTGGTACTGAACCAACGCCTGAACATGTGGTTCATGCATGACGGTGCTCCAGCACATTTTCATTTACGAGTGCGCCGGTTTTTAACACGGACGTATGGTTAACATTGGATAGGTAAAAGAGGGCTTGTGCCATGGTCTCCAAGGTTCTCGGATTTAAATCGCACGAATTTCTGTTCGTTGGGTCATGTCAAAAACCACCGCGGACATCTCACTTGAGGAATTACGCTCGCAGATTAAAGCAGGGTTCTAGCATTTACAGAATTCTCCAGGACTACTGTGCATATATATATATATATATATATATATATATATATATATATATATATATATATATATATATATATTATTAATACTATTCGAATTGATTACGAAGTCTTAATTTACAAATCTTGTGAATCGTAAGTCAGTGGAGGCGTGGACTTACGTCGATTTTGCTTGCTTTATGCCGTTGAGATTTACGGAATTTGGTTATATACTTCTTCTTCCGCCATAACTACTCCTCATTTTTGACCGTGAATACAATACTGATTTTTATCGGACTTCCTCTTCAGATGCAGGCAGCTACAGTCACATGACATTAGCATAATGTGCTGAAGAAAAGAAAACTTTCGTGGTTTTACACTAAAAAGAACACTCACACTTCATACTTTCATAAAAATTATTATTCAGGTAACAGAATGTCTACTACACAGTTCTCATAAGAATACGTCTTCTCCCCACGAGAACTAAAGACAAAGAGTTCTATATAATTGAAAAAAAAATTGAATGGAGTTTCCATCATTTGTCATGCGCCTTCCGGCGTAGCAAAATACCGGTACTTCTTTTCCGACAGTTACAGCGGTCGCGCCAATGATTATTATCATAGGTTTCAAATTTTGTCGTAGCTTGTTGGGGCTTTTCCTTATGTACCTGTACACTACCTGAGAGGATTCGCAACTCATTTCAGACACGGGTTCAAAGTGGCGTTCAGGTGCATTGTCAACATTTCGAACACTTACTTTAACGTTTAGAGATGCCATGTGTTCCTGGACACTGATGAAACACAACAGAAAATGTATTGTATTTCGACAACGGTTAATTTCTTGACCTATGTTCACTGGAGCGTTTTAGCTACTTTTGGTCTGTGCTTGCCATGTGTGATTATTGACCACTACTTCTGAAACACCGTGTATATAATCCAGGCGAAGACGGCTAATGATATCTTCAGCGTAGTTGCACACGAGGCTCGAATTCTTACGGGAATCGGCGAAATGGCGCGAATAATGCGAATAATGGGCAAGAAACACTGAATTCGTAACGTGTGGACGAGTTGAGAATTTGGGTCTGATGGAAGGCGTGCCAGGATAATCCGTGCAGTTGCGACGACCACTGTGTCCGGATGGCTTAATGGTCAGAGCAACTGCCTAGTAAGCAGGAGACACGGATTCGAATCACGGTCTACCACAAATTTTCAATATTCCACATTGATTTACGTGAATGTCCACTCGCAACCAATGGCTGTAATTCAACTGAGTCTCACTTCAGAGTTGGTCGTTGAATCATGAGGGAGGAGTCCCAGAAGATCGTCGCCATGACGTTACCTGCTGAGGGTACGGCTTTGAACTTTTTCTTCGGAAGAGGTGTGGCGCAACTCCGTGGATTGCCGTTTAGTCTCCGGTTGGGAGAGATGAACCTACCGCCTGTGACAGTGTTCGACAAAACTTTGTCGCGATCAACCTCGTAACGCGCAAGTATTTCCGCACAGATGATCCCTCATTGGTCTTAATGGTCTTCTGTAAGGCGGCGAGCAACCCAGAGAGCACATGTTTGAGTACCCCCAACTGGTGTACGAGTGTGTCAGCACTACCAATAGGAAAGTCCAGTTGAGCAGCGAAGTGTTTGATTTTGATCCGTCGATAACCTAGAATGAGAGTGTCCGCACGTTCCAACACTGCAGGAGTCACAGGCGTGTGTGGCTGATCGTCACGCGGGAGATCGGACACGTTTGCGCGACCTTGTTACGATGATGAAAGATGCCTCACCCAACGACTCACCGTGCTTTTGGTTACTGCCAGGTACCCATAGATATCAGCATCTACATCTAAATCTACATGGTTACTCTGAAATTCACACTTAAGGGCCTGGCAGAGGGATCATCGAACCATTTTCATACTATTTCACAACCATTCCACTCTCGAATGGCGCGTGGGAAAAAGGAACACCTAAATCTTTCCGTTCGAGCTCTGATTTCTCTTATTTTATTATTATGATCATTTCTCCGTAGGTAGGTGGGTGTCAACAAAATATTTTCACATTCGGAAGAGAAAGTTGGCGATCGAAATTTCGTAAATAGATCTCGCCGCAAAGATACCTGGGAATTAAATCCACCGAGTTTTCAGTCTAGATATTCAACACAGAATTAGTGGGTGAGCCAGTGTATCTTTCCTCCCTTCGTCTTTCACGAATGGTTGTGTAGTATCGATGCTTGCATGTGGAATTGTAATGAACAATGGGTGATGAAATGACGTCAGAGCACATTTCCGCGGAAACCTTGCTTAGCATTGTCGTATTTCTATATAAGGAAAGACGCCGGGAAGACTGGGCAGAGTTTTAGAGACAGGTCGCTGCGAATGAACAGCATACTGCAGAAGCGAACGTATTTAGACGACGCCACTTCCATGTCACAAGTCGCTGGAAGCGCAAATGCTGAGGAGATGGCAGCGTCGGTGCTGTCTGCGGAATATACGAAGGTACGCCCTGGTGTTTGGGTAAAAGAGTAGGTACGAACTCTCACAAATCGCAGTTAACATTTGCTCACGTACTCCACTTTTTTTTTCTTTTTCTTTTTTTTTTTTGTCTTTGTTTCAGTGACTGCCACCCCAACTCGCGTATCATATCAGTGACACTCTCACCCCTATTGCGCGATAACTCGAAACGAGCTGCACTTTCCGATGTCCTCTGTCAATTCTACCTAGTAAGGATCCCACAACGCGTAGCAATATTCCTGCAGAGGACGGACAAGTGTAATGTAGGCTGTCTCTTTAGTGGGTTTGTCGCATCTTCTAAGTGTTCTGCCAACAAAGCGCAGTCTTTGTTTCGCCTTCCCCACAATATTTTCTATGTGGTCTTTCCAATTTAAGTTGCTCGTAATTGTAATTCCTAGGTATTTAGTCCAATTGACAGCCCTTAGTTTTGTGCGATTTATCGTATACCCGAAATGTATCGGATTTCTTTTAGTACTTATGTGGACGACCTCGCACTTTTTTTGGTTTAGTGCCAATTGCCACTTTTCGCACCATACAGAAATTCTCTCTAGATCATTTTGTAATTGGAATTGATCATCTGATGATTTTAGTAGACGGTAAATTACCGCGTCATCTGCAAACAATCTAAGGATGTTTCTCAGATTATTACTTAGATCATTTACGTAAATCAGGAACAGCAGAAGGCATATGACACTACGTTGCGGAACGCCAGATATCACTTCTGTTCTACTCGATGATTTACCGTCTATCACTACGAACTGTGACCTATCTGACAGGAAATCACGAATCCTGTCACGCAACTGAGACGATACTCCAAATGCACGCAATTTGATTAATAGTCGCTTGTGAGGAACGGTATCAAAAGCCTTCTGGAAATCTAGAAATATGGAATCGATCTGAGATCCCTTGTCGACAACACTCATTACTTCGTGGGAATAAAGAGTTGCACAAGAATGATGTTTTCTGAAGCCGTGTTGGTTATGTATCATAAAGTAATTTTCTTCAAGGTGATTCATAATGTTCGGGCACAGTATATGCTCCAAAATCCTACTGCAAATTGATGTCCCTGATATGGGTCTGTAATTCAATGGGTTACTCCTATTTCCTTTCTTGAATATTGATGTGATCTGCGCTACTCTCCAGTGTGTAGGAACAGTCCTTTCGTCAAGTGTATATGATTGCCAAGAAAGGCGCTATTGTGTCTGCATACTCTGAAAGGAACCTGATTGATATACCATCTGGACCGGAAGACTTGCCTTTCTTAAGTGATTTGAGTTGTTTCGCAACACCTAAGATATCTACTTTTACGTCACTCATGCTAAGAGGTGTTCTGGTTTAGAATTCTGGAATATTTATTTCATCTTCTTTCGTGAAGGAATTAAAACTGTATTTAGTAACTCCGCTTTAGTGGCTCCATCATCGGTAACATTTCCATCGCTATCGCGCAGTGACGGTATTGGCTGTTTTCTGCAACTGGTGTACTTTACAGGTTCTGTAAGCGCCTGTGAATATCTGCGATGCCCTGGATTTCCGCCTAAAGAAACTCAATGACAGCTCTCTGTTTGGAATGCACCTCCGTTACGGACTCCGTTTTGAAGGATACGTATAGCGCCACCAGCTGTCGGATATTCCTGGAAATATAGGGGCTGAAGAGGGAACATTCTAGGATGTCGTGCAACAAATACCACAGTTACTCAACCGAGATTGTCCATAAAAAATACGTTCCGTTACCTATTGCAGAGCCTTCGTAGCACAAGCCTTCGGAAGCAGAACCTCGCGTGCCTGAGGTACCAGGTGCGGGCAGAGAGTTTTATGACACCAGTCCAGAGAGAGGGCGCTTTGCGAGTGCCGGTGCTGTGTACCAGGGAGTTAGGGCGCGGTGGTGGTGGTGGTGGTGGTGGTGGTGGTGGTGGCGGTGGTCTTGCGCAACGTTTACGCTCGTGCTGCCACGTTTACTGCCGCACTAAAGTTAGGGGCGGCAGCACTGTTGTGGCTCTTACTTTTCAAGTTTAATTTTTTCTTTGTGCTACCCTATACTTCGGACCCAATGTACGAAAAGAAAAGTTGCAAGTTGAATTCCATAGTAACATGGGAAGCCGTGACCCTAAGCCCATACGTATGGAAGAATACGAAAAATCACATCAACGTCTCACATACTTTCTGTTTCAAAAGCTACACTACTGGCCATTAAAATTGCTACGCCAAGAAGAGATGCAAATGATAAACGGGTATTCATTGGACAAATATATTATACTAGAATTGACATGTGATTACATTTTCACGCAGTTTGGGTGCATAGATCCAACCACCTCTGGCCATGATAACGGCCTTGACACGCCTGGGCATTGAGGCAAACAGAGCTTGGATGGCGTGTACATGTACAGCTGCCCATGCAGCTTCAACAGGATACCACAGTTCATCAAGAGTAGTGACTGGCGTATTGTGACGAGCCAGTTGCTCGGCCACCATTGATCAGACGTTTTTAATTGGTGAGAGGTTGGAGAATGTGCTGGCCAGGGCAGCAGTCGAACATTTTCTGTATCCAGAAAGGCCCGTACAGGACCTGCAACATGCGGTCGTTGATTATCCTGCTGAAATGTAGGATTTCGCAGGTATCGAATGAAGCGTAGAGCTACACATCTGAAATGTGTTACGACCCGTGACTCTAAAATGTAACGTCCACTGTTCAAAGTGCCGTCAATGCGAAGAAAAGGTGACCGAGGCGTGTAACCAATGGCACCCCATGCCATCACGCCGGGTGATACGCCAGTATGGCGATGACGAATACATGCTTCCAATGTGCGTTCACCGCGATGTCGCCAAACACGGATGCGACCATCATGATGCTGTAAACAGAACCTGGATTCATCCGAAAAAATAACGTTTTGCAATACGTGCACCCAGATTCGTCGTTGAGTACGCCATCGCAGGTGCTCCTGTCTGTGTTGCAGCGTCAAGGGTAACCGCAGCCATGGTCTCCGAGCTGATAGTCCATGCTGCTGCAAACCTCGTCGAGCTGTTCGTGCTGATGGTTGTTGTCTTGCAAATTTCCCCATCTGTTGACTCAGGGATGGAGACGTGGCTGCACGATCCGTTACAGACATGCGGATGAGACGCCTGTCATCTGGACTGCTAGTGATACGAGGCCGTTGGGATCCAGCACGGCGGTCCATATCACTCTCGTGAACCCACCGATTCCATATTCTGCTAACAGTCATTGGATCTCGACCAACGCGAACAGCAATGTCGCGATACGATAAACCGCAATCGTGATAGGCTACAATTCGACCTTTATCAAAGTCGGAAACGTGATGTTACGCTGCTTGTGTATGAGAAATCGGTTGGAAACTTTACTCATGTGAGCACGTTGTAGGTGTCGCCAACGGCGCCAACCTTGTGTGAATGCTCTGAAAAGCTAATCATTTGCGTATCACAGCATCTTCTTCCTGTCGGTTAAATTTGCGGCTGTAGCATGTCATCGTCGAGGTGTAGCAATTTTAATGGACAGTAGTGTATTAACAATGGTGTAACTGATTAACCAGTTAGTTTCAATTTCAATACGAATATTGTACTGTTAACTTTAACAATTCAGTATGTAACACTACTATGTGCAATGTTTGCCAGGCAATTACGCTGGTATGCAAAACTCACGGACGTAAATAACTTTCTGATAATGTTTCACTGCCAGATAACATAGCCCGACGATACCAGGTGTACCGGTATGAAATGATTGTTAAGATACAAATGTGTCGATAGGGAACATTTGTTGTGAACAAGCCTTAATTTTTTTTTGTTTGGTTGGTATGACATCCGTCAAAGATATTTAGTATACATCAAGTCATGGAACAAACAACACCATATGTTTTCATCGTGTTAACAATTTCGAATTTTGTACCAGAAAGTGATGATTTGCGGAAAGCATTAATTTTTTGTTTTTATTTGAAAAAAAAAACTGATGCAGAGTCGCGTCGAAATCTTGTCGAGGCATCTGGTGATCACGCTCTATCAGAAGCAACATGCAAAAGATGGTTTCAACGGTTCAGAAATAATGATTTTGATGTAAGAAATGAAGAACGTGGAAGACCACCAAAAAAGTTCGAAGACGCCGAATTGCAAGCAATATTGGATGAAGATGATACTTTGAGTCAGAAGCAAATGGCAGTAATGCTGACCTTTTGAAAGCTATGGGAAAGATCCAACAGTGTGGAAAATGGGTGCCACATGAATTGAATGAAAGACAGATGGAAAACCGAAAAACCATTTGTCAAATTATGCTTCAAAGACATGAAAGAAAATCAATTTTGCATAGAATTGTTACTGCGGGTGAAAAATGGATTAATTTGAAGAATTCTAAACGGGAAAAATCATGGGTTAATCCGGGACAACCATCAGCATCGACTGCAAAACCAGATCGATTCGGCAAGAAGACAATGCTCCGTGTTTGGTGGCTCAGAAAGGTGTGGTGTATCATGATCTCCTAAAACCCGGTGAAACTGTGAATACTAATCGCTACAGACAACAATTGATCAATTTGAACTATGCATTGATCGAGAAAAGACCAGAATGGGCCAGATGACATGGCAAAGTAATTTTTTTACACGACAATGCACCTGCACACGAAGCAAAACTGGTTCAGGATACGATCAAAACACTTGGCTGGGAACTGCTACATCACCCGCCGTATTCACCAGATTGGCCCCTTCCGACTACCATTTGTTTTCATCAATGGGACACGCATTGGCTGAGGAACACTTCGATTCCTACGAAGAAGTCGAAAATTGGGTGTCTGATTGGTTTGCTTCAAAAGACGAACATTTCTATTGGCGTGGTGTCCACAAATTGCCAGAAAGGTGGTCAAAATGTATAGAAAGCAATGGTCAGTACTTTGAATAAAATGTTTTTATTTTTCAATTCAAAATTAGTGTTTCATTTTCACAAAAAAACGCTCATTTCATACCGGTACACCTGGTATACAACGATACGTTACAGCATGGTACAGAAGGTAACTGAAAAAAAACCACAATGATAGAAACAGAAATGGCGCTTGTATTCAAAGACAGTAATACCACTGAAGTCAGGGTGACTTATGATGGTTCGCTGGTAATTGAAAAAGGCGCTGCGTGGTTCTTAATAGGCTGTGTGATCAACGAGGACAGCGATACATACGTGCTCCCGTGCCGGCCAAGAGGTTCTCTTGGTGGGGCGTGCCATTCCTGCACCAGCTATGGATGGGCGTTGACGCATTTAGTCGTGCTGCAATAAGTTCCCCAGCTCATTCCACACGTGGCCAATGGTATTTAAGTCGGAGGAATGGCCAGGATAGTTCATTCGCATCATATTCTCTCATTTCAAGAGATTCTCCACCTGCGCGGATTGAAGCGGCCGCGCATCGCCATCCATAAAAGTTAAGTCAGCAACAGGATGCACGCCCGAAAAGACGCACATGGGGAAGGAGTGCACGTCACTAACGTTGATCCATGAGTGTTCGTGTCCAAGGATTTGTAGGTCAAGACGCCTATGTAACATCATGCATCCCCTCACCAAAACAACTGGACCACCACCAAACCATCATATTCAACAGTGCTCCTGGGTACATTACGTGTTCCTACCTCTCGTCATATGAGGGTGCGACGAGAATCGCTACTCAAGCTGAACCTGCTCTCAACCGAGAATAGCACGTGACATCATTCCTCGATGCTTCATTCCTATGCTCTTGACTTTACGGCAAACGATGCCGCCGATGTGTGGATGTCAACGAAACATAACATGCTGGTCGTCGGGCAAGGAGACCACCCCTATGCAATCGCGGTGCTACTATGGAGCGTGAGATTGCGTCCGTAGTAGTGCTGTTAAATGTGTTTGCAACTGAACCCTCCGTTTGATGAGGGTTCCTTCTTGCACAATCTGTCGGTCATCTGCTGCTGTAATTGCCCCTGCGGTTGACCATTTCCTGACCTTCGGGCAGCAGCGACCGTTGTCCGGAACGCTCCCCGTTCACGCCAAACAACGCCATGAGTGATATCGAAGTCCTGGGCTGCACTCGTCACACTTATTCCTTCTTCCAGTTTCCCCATAACTGTTCCCCATGTGCTGTCACTCTAGTGCGTCTCTGGGGCATGATGTAATGATGAACACTACCATAATCCACCGCAACTACTTGCCACGCTGTCTTTTCTCGTGCATTCAGCTACCTCTTGTTGCGGCGCTAGTTCCATTTGGCGCTCTATCCCATGTTGAGCTCACGCCATATGACGTCCAGCTTTCTGTGCACGGCAGGGAAACCTCCAGCAACATGCTTTCGCACTTTCATTCGTTCCTACCGAGTTTTTAGTACGTTACGTTACCTTTCTATCTCGCCCTTTCGCATTGTGGAGCTGTGGATGATGAGAATTTCAATTTTTCTTTCATAAATTATGGTTCTTTGATGAAGCAATTTTTTTGTGCCATGGGAGCTTAGGGCGATATTTCGATACAATCTATAAGTAACTTCTTGTAGTCCTCCATGAGATGGAAGCCTCTTCCTCTCGAATCATTTACAACTTTAAGTTCACTGGCTTGGTGTAGAATGCCGACGTAATTTTCATTTACAACTCCGTTAAAGATCAAATATGGCATAAAATAATCTTTCTTTATTAGAAACAAATTTTACGATCCCATTTTTGATAATTTCTTTGATCCGATCTGTTCCTGCATGAACTCTTTTGGCATTTTCTTTTGATGAACTATCATTGATCAAGGCACTGGTGTTTTTAATTTTAGAAGCAGAAGACAAATTTGGAGCAAAGGATGCAAGGGGGACGTATTCAGTACACGGGAAAAATAATATTTTTAAATTTTTTTAAGCCATACGAAATTACATTAGACAACCTGTGAGACAATGCTAAAATCGATAGATTTATTCCTCATAATTCGCTCTAGGTTGCTGTTCTCTCAAATTATCTCGAACAAATCATGCACTGAAGGCACGTCGGTTTTATTCAAGACTTCCTTTCCTTTACAGAACTGAATTCAAATATAGAATTAATTGACATTGATTACAAACCATGAATTTTCAAAATTTTTAAAGACTGTTATAATCGGACCTGTGTTTCCGCGGTTTATATTTTCCTTAAAACCACTTTTCGTAATCATTTCATAGTCATGTAGCCTGCAATCATTACAAATTCACATCTAGAAGTTCCATACATGATGCTGCTGTGTCAAAAACTAATGCTTTAACATAGGACTGAAGAACTTATGTAGTAAAAGTTTCACAGACAGCTGCAGTCTGCTCTTTTCCAGACGCCGATCGGAATGCAGGCACTCCAAGAAGTTGCTCAGTATCACAGTTTGAAAGAGGCAGAAGACGTCTTTCTACCGTGTCGGTACCTGTTAATGCTAGTAGCAGTTCACAGTTCATTGGGTAGTAGCAGCCTGCAATTTTTTACCCTTGAATTCGTTCTTTATTGCAGTAACATTTTCTCCAGGAGTTGTCTTGGAGTAATCTGAATAGAACAGTTGACTGCAAAATCTTTCATATGCGGACCTTGTTCTTCGGATGTACTTATTAGGATGTGAACTCGTTCCTTGCCACTGGTCCGAAATCTATCAAGAGCAGCAACGAGCCTTGGAGTCATTGCTGCTTAACATCTTCTTCTACTTTTATTTGAGGCGATGGAATGTTTGAGACACTGTTATCAGTCGTTGTCTCTGGTGCTTCCTTGAAATCAATTAATTACGTGAACTTGGCGTCAAAAGTTCGGCAAATTTGTCTGAGCAAAAAAAATGACAAGAAAGATGTGAACGGTAGCAAGTTAAACAACCGGTATAAAAGTGAAATTCTCAGTACTGAATGAGTAATGGATTCTTCTTTTATTTTGTTTTAAAATGTGCCGATACGTATGTATAAAACTAATGTGATAAACTCGTACCGGTAAATAAATGATTCGCTAAGCTGTCGGGTTTCATATTTACTTCGCTCAGACCTCTTTTCAGCTGCCTCTGCTCGCTTGGTCACTCTTCTCTCTTCCCCTAACAGCTGGTGATCGATTCCACGTATGAACCCTGGCCGTCCTTTTAAACGCCGTGTGGTCAAATACGGTTCATCTTCTCCAGTAGTATTACTATTTAAAGCACTAGCATGTTCTATGCGAAAAATCTGTTTCTTTTTGGTTATCACCTTCTGGCGATCTTCCAGCATTTTTTGTAGTTGCCTCCATTATCGATACAAAGCTTCTAATTTTTTCAAACAGTTTCTGAGTTCTAGTGCAGGAACTAGCGCCGTTTACCAAAAAACCGTCGCTTTCTGCACAGTTAATTTATTCATCTACTGATTGTAAAAATCTTTAATGTGTATTTTACAGATGTTAGGCTGCTTCCATTTATTTCATGGGGATAATACCCAAGTAAATAAATTTTCTCCCATGAACGAACTGAATATAAAGACGTTATATCCTTGATACAATGATCTATACGTTCCGTGGAATGCGAAGGGCTATTGAAATGGTCCAGGTTCGGTCATAAAACGGGACGGCAGGAATTCTCTGCCTCATCTCGAGGTCTCTGAATCCCGCGGCTTTTCTTCTATTTGGGGGTGCAAGAATATAATTAAATTATCTATCTGTCTGTTTCCACATTCCCGATCCTGAGCGGACGAATGGTATGTCAGCTCCGATACAGGCAAAAGTACCAGCAACAGGAGCCCAATATTCAAATCTCCGAATACGTGCAACGGATATTTAATTGAAATTGTCAATGACTGTCATTGCTTCGTCCCTGGATCTGCACCTGACTGCGTGGTTAGATAACTTATTCTCTGCATGAAATCTAAAGGTTGGATTCTCAGAGATTCTTTCAAGTTTAAGGAATAAGTTCTCGTAACTATTTTCAAATGAGATAAGAAGTGCACTACAAATCACCATTCAAACCAATAACCACATTTCCACGTTTTATTACTATCACACAGCTTATATAAATTTATAAATAAAAACAGAGTACTGATGGAATATAAATTAAATGTACTCAGGAACTTTTCATAATACACGTAATATGGCATGTCTTTCCCTATCTATCCTTTTAAACATTCTGTAGCGACCCGGTGTGAGTAGGGCCGCTGTCGTATAGCGATCCTGGACTGGCGGGCTGCGGAAGCGGTATTGCTGGCCAGCAGGGGCTAGGAAAACTCCGCTGCTGGATACAACATTGTATTGTATTGTATTGTATGTTAACCGAGGGCCTAGAAACGACACAGAGGCTCCGTCCCCGCCACAGCCACAGTGGTCGACATCCCGACGACGACTACCGCAGTCCACTTCACCCCTCCGCCGCCCCACACCGAACAACCTTTTCAGGGTTATTGTGCGGTTCGGCCCCCGGTGGACCCCCCCCCCCCCTCCCCTCCTCCCCCTAGGGAACGTCTCATACCATACGAATGTAACCCCAATGTTTGCGTGGTAGAGTAGTGGTGGTGTACGCGTACATGGAGAACTTGTTCGGCAGCAATCGCCAACATAGTGTAGCTGAGGTGGAATAAGGGGAACCAGCCCGCATTCGCCGAGGCAGTTGGAAAACCACCTAAAAACCATCCACAGACTGCCCGGCTCACCGGACCTCGACACAAGTCTGTCGGGAGCATTGGTACCGGGGACACGGCTAACCGGGCTGGCTGGATACACCATATTCTTTTTTCTTTCTTTTTTTGCTTTTTTTTTTTAAGAAAACCAACTCACCGTGAAAAAAGAGTTTCGCAAATTGTGCAAGTGAGTAACGCGTTGGTCCACCTCTAGCCCTTACGCAATCAGTTATCCACTTAGCATTGACTGACAGAGTTATTGGATGTCCCCTTGAGGAATGTCGTGCCACATTGGTGCGTTAGATCGCCAAAATCCTGAGCTGGCTGGAGAACCATGCCCAAAATGCTGCAATCGTTCTTAACTGGGGAGAGATCTGGCGATCTTGCTGGCCGAGGTAGGGCTAGCAGGCACGAATACAAGCAGCAGAAATTCTCGCCGTGTGCGGGTGGACATTATCCTGCTGAAATGTATCCCCAGGATGGTTTGCCATGAAGGACAAAAAACGCGGCATAGAATACCATCGTTGACGTACCCCTGTGCTGTAAGGGTGCTCGTGATGACAACAAAGGGGTTCTGCTATACCATGAAATGGCTCCTCAGACCATCACTCCTGGATGTCGGGCTGTTTGGCGAGCGAAAGGCATGTTGGTATTGCACTGCTGTCCAGGCCGTCCCACGTACATCTACGCTGGCCATTGGAGCTCAGTTCGGAGCGGAACTCATCACTGAAGTCAATTTTACTCCAGTCAATAAGTTTCCAGGGCCCTCCAACCAGCTCACGATTTTGACGGTCTAATGCGCCAATTGAACAGAATTTGGCACGATATTCTTGAGGACGACATCTAACAACTCTGCCTATCAGTGCCAATCTGTATAACTGATTGCATAAGGACCAGGTGTGGATCAACAAGTTATTGACTTGTTCAGTTTGTGGAGCTCTTTCTCTTGAATAAGTCATCCAATTTTTCTGAGATAGCAATCATTATTTTGTCTGTACGTGTACGTCACTTCTACCTATTTCCGTTCCATTCCGATTATTCTTCCCGTGGCGTGTCTTTTTTGGCTTTGAGTGTACCCGGCCGCTGTGGTCGAGAGGCTTTAGGCCCCTCAATCCGGAACCATGAGGCTACTACGGTCGCAGTTTCGAATCCTGCCTCGGGCATGGATGTGTGTGATGTTCTTAGATTAGATAGGTTTAAGTAGTTCTAAGTCTAGGGGACTGATAACCTCAGATGTTAAGTCGCATAGTGCTTAGAGCCATTTGAACAATTTGGCTTGGAGTGTATATTATTTCGTCTTGAGTTACAAAGTCGGAGTGCTGCGACACCCCTGGGTACGCCCTCTGCAGACGTGTGCTCCACCAGCGGTGACGATAACGTCAGGAGGTCGCGGAAGCGGGATAGTTGTTCGATGTCTGCCCCCTGCTTTGCTGACACTATTTACCCCACACAGCAGCGCTTGTCTGAGTCAGCATTACGTGGCTCTGCGTGAGCAGTGCCAGCAACAATTACGTCCGCTGAGGTGCGGAAGGATAGTGGCATTACTGCCCTGGCTACGAACCGCTGCCCTCCTAGACAGAAGTCCGATGCTGACGTAAGGCCTGGAGGACCAGAACCGTGACCGGTGTCTGGTGCTGGCTGGCTCATAGAGTTATGGTGATACCCGTGAAACGGACGACACGGTGGGTGCAACCAGACTGTGCATAACTGGACTAGAGTCAGAGCATGTACAGTGGTTAATAACACACTTACACTGATCAAATAGAACATTATGAACAGCGACCTACTACCGATATAAATCCATCCAGGCGATATAGCATAGTCTGGCGAGGAATGATTGCTAGTGAGACAGATGCACAGTGCATGTAGTATCAGTGAGTGTGTAGAACGGGAAGGCGCATGATCTGTCTGAGTTTGACCGAGGGCAGATTTTGATGGCCCGGAGGCTCAAATGGTTCAAATGGCTCTGAGCACTATGGGAGTTAACATCTTAAACCTGACTAACCTACGGACATCACACACATCCATGCCCGAGGCAGGATTCGAACCTGCGACCGTAGCAGCAGCGCGGTTCCAGACTGAAGCGCCTAGAACGGCTCGGTCACAGCGGCCGGCCCGGAGGCTCAGCACGAGCATTTCGGAAGTTGCATAACTTGTCTGGTATTCGAAGAGTGCTGTGTTAAGCGTTTTCAACACTTGGCGAAACCGGGGTGAAACCGCGTCTATACGTCATAGGGTTGGGCGCTCACCCCTCATTACAGATGTCGAAAGTCGTAGACTGGTTAAAGAGGACAGGCGGCGAACTGTGGCAGAACTAACACCAGCCTTTAATATTGAGCAGCGTACAAGCATGTCTGAACACACAGTCGACCTAACACTCCTAACGATGGGCCTCCGCAGCCGACGACCCATGCATGCGCCAATGTTAACACCACGAGGTCGCCAGCTACGACTGAAATGGACATTGACTATCGGCACTGGACGATGGGGCAGTTGCAGTGTGTTGCATGGTTTGATGAATCCCGATACCTTCTTCATCGTGCCAATGCGAGGGCGCGAATCCGCCGTCTTCCAGAGAACAGCTCCTTGAGACGTGTACTGCAGGAGGGATACAAGCTGGCGGCGGCTCCATTATGCTCTGCAGAACATTCACGTGGGCATCCACGGGTCCAGTGGAGCTCGTGTAGGGCACCATGACGCCCAAGAAGTATCGTATACTAGTTGCAGACCACGTACATCCTTTCATTACGATCGTGTTTCCCGTCGGCAGTGGCATTTTTCAACAAGATGATGCACCATGTCACAACGCCATGAATGTGATGGAGTGGTTCGAGGAACACAGTGGCGAGTGCCAATTGACGTGCTGCCCCGCAACGTCGCCAGATCTGAACCAGATCGAACACATCTGGGATGTGATTGAACGTGGCACCAGACCTCTTCGCTCCACTACCTGGAAATTACGGGACTTAGGTGACTTGTGCGCGCAGATGTGGTTCCAGCTCCCTCCAGCGAACTACCAAGGCCTCATTGCTTCCATGCCATGATGCGTCACCGCTCTTATCCGTGCCAAAGGTGGACGTACTGGCTATGAGGTAGGTGGGCATAATAGTACAGCTGATCAGTGTACTTTGCCGATGTATTTCTGTCAGGACGTTCAAATCAACATCCCCGTGCTCCGCAGACCAGCTTGCTCCACGGGCTCACTGCTATGTCACCAAGACTGCGTGTCTTGGTCCATTGTTAATCTCGGTCTCCTTAACTGCATGCGTGCTCACGTCGCAGATCATATCGTACAGGTGATGTGAGGGGTGTAGGTCAGCTTATGTCGACTGTTCAGGTACCAGTTCTTACTCCCTCCGATAAGTGAAAAAGCTACGAGAATGTTAAGAGAAAAATTGCTCAGCGACGAGGTTAAATCACGAATGTGCAATAAACAATATTCGAGGCGTGTTTCTTAAGTAAGTACCGTTTTGAAATTAAAAAAGACGTGCTAGTATATCTCAATAATTTTATTTTTACATGAAAGCCTGTACCTTAATCTACGCACTGACGCCATTACAGTCTGATTCTTCCTTGTTTACGTTGTGTACTGAGTGTTTAAGACGCCTCCGATAATCGTGAGTCCCGCCGACTGTGAAGTACCGGCTGTTATAAGATTTCTTAGTGCTAAAGGCCTAAAACCGATCGATAGTCATCGTGAGATCTGTGCAGTTTACGGAGAAAACATTATGAGTGATGGATTGGTAAGAAAGTGTGTGAGAGTAAAAAAAAATGGTTCAAATGGCTCTGAGCACTATGGGACTCAACATCTTAGGTCATAAGTCCCCTAGAACTTAGAACTACTTAAACCTAACTAACCTAAGGACATCACACACACCCATGCCCGAGGCAGGATTCGAACCTGCGACCGTGTGAGAGTAAAGATGGCCGCACTAATATGCATGATGAACAACGAAGTGGGCGTTCTTCGGTCGTTAATGAAAGTTTGGTGCAGGAAGTGGACAATTAGGTGAGAGAAAACAGACGCGTTACGATTTCTTCCTTGTGGGACGACTTTCCTAATGTTTCTCGTAGTGTTTTGTATGGCATTGTGACCGAGCACATGAATTACCGAAAATTGCGCGCATGTTGGGTACCGAAAATGTTGACGGATGTGCACAAAACCAAACGTTTAGACAGTGCATTGACTTTCCTTGAGCGGTACCATAACGACGGTGATGATTTCTTAAGCCAAATTGTTATGGGCGATGAAACATGGGTGGGCTACGTCACACCAGAATCAAAGCCACAGTCCATGGAAGTTGAGCAAGGGCATCGTTTTGCTGCAAGACAATGCCCGTCCGCATGTGGCGAATCAAACCGAAGATCTCATCACATCTTTTCGATGGGAGACTCTAGATCATCCTCCGTACAGCCCAGATCTTGCGCCCAGTGACTACCATCTGTTCCTGCACTTGAAGAAACACTTGGGCGGTCAGCGTCTTCAAGACGATGTTGAAGTCAAAACAGTGGTGATGCAGTGGTTGACAAGTCAGGCGGCAGACTTCTACGAGGAGGGTATTCAAAAACTGGTACAACGTTATGACAAGTGCCTCAAATTGACGGAAATGATGTAGAAAAGTAGATTAAAGTACAGTCTTCCCTGTAAAAATAAAATTATTGAGATGTCTTAGCACGTCTTTTTTTAATTTGAAAACGGTACTTACTTATAAAACACGCGTCGTATTAATTTGTTCTAAAAATGTTCTAGAAAGAATTGTTACGACGCCATGCAGTTGTCGGAAGTACTTGGGAAAAACGTGCAAGGCTAGGTGAGCGTGTGCGGCCACAGCTGGGGGACAATGCACTGAGCCTCGGGACGCCATCGCTGAAGTCCAAGAAATGAATTAACTATGTAAAAGCTCTGTAGTTGTTTTGCACATAAAATTTGCGAGTTGACGTAATACTCTTTTGTTGCGCCAGGCCTGATCATTTACTAAAGATAATGTTCAAAACTGATTGTATGGTAACACCGTTGTTAAATTTTGGGGCGTTGCCGAATTAAAAGCAGCTCCACAACAGCCGTGTGTGGGGCAAGCAGTCAGGCAAAGAGGCGCTGGTGTGTAATTTCACAAGCGAGCCTGTTTGTACAGCACAGACGAATCCGTCATGAAAACGTAATATTTTTCGAAGTTGATGGTTTTGTATTTACGGATTTTCCGCTTTTGGAGGCTCCTTATCCTATTGAGCCCAAATTTCTCGTAGGTCATTTTTACATGGAATGGAACTAAACTGGGAGGAATCTCACGAAAAATTATAGGAAATTAAAGAAGCGCCAAACAGGAACCACCCTACGGCACAGCAACACAAGACTCTGCCCGCCGAACCCCTAGCAAGCAGGCTACACGCACAGCACCCCAATAGCCAGGTACCTCGTACCACGCGGGCAGATCTACTCACAAGTGAACTGCGCGTTGTAGTCATCATCGATGCAGGGATTGACAGGAAAGGGCATTGATAGAAGTGAGAACTTCAGATGGCCAAATGTTTAGAAAACTAGCATTTCTGGTGCGGTTTATGTTAAGCTAGCTTGCAGACAGTGGTTGGTGCATCGGAAAGACTGTAATCCGAGGACCGTAGACTCGAGTCCCTAAGTGCAAACACGTATTTATTTTCAATTTTTATGTGACTCACGCTCCGAATAAAGCGATCTAATCCTCAGTATATTATATTTATTAATATTTTCATGAAAGGCGTGAAAAGGAAAGGGAAAGGAAAACTTTGAACCGATATAGTCGATGAGTACGTGGCAAAATATAAGAAAGTTGTCGTTACTTTATCAAAATCTAGGAAACCAGCACAGAATTATAAAATTTTCTTTGACTAATGCGATGAACCCCCATGTACCGGAGAACAAATTTATTCTGTTAATTGACTCGTAACGAGGACAAACAAATCCACAATTATACTACGAGATTTTTCAATATGAGGAAGGATTGCCAACGTTTAGTATTAAAGTGATTCCCCCCAAACGCACTCCGCTAATGCGATGTCTGCTTTTATTGTCAGGTACAGAATTAGATCAAAAAGCTTCGAAACTGCTCTTATAAAGAGAGGGAAGAAAATCACATGTCGAGAAGACTGCTTCAAAAATACATTACGTTGTATACCACCAATTACCGTCGCTAGTATTTGGGAAATGATGCGTTACGCGTGCTTTGCTGCCAAACAGTGTGATTAAAGAGAACCTTTTATTAATGTAAACCAAGTCTGTTTTTCTATAGAATCTTTAAAACAACTATGGAACTGCAAAAATTTGGCGTTTGTAACATGTGCAAGATGTCGAGAAAATTATTGCTTCTCCTATTTTTGCGGTGAATATCATCCCAGAACGTGTACATCATTAACTGTAAAATAATGAAAGTATCGAATAGTATACAGATAGTTGTCATCTGTGCCTTACAGTCATATTTTCGAATTTTATTTGCAAACCTAATTTTTTCTTTGTTTTTCCTTTTCATTCATTTTATGAAAGTATGAATAAATACAGTATCCTGAGTACGTTTCGGTTTATATGCAGCATAACGTAAAATCTGAAAATAAAAAAAAGGATTCCGCACAGGGACTCGACGTCACGACCTTCGGGTTA
Organism: Schistocerca piceifrons; assembly: GCF_021461385.2. Lineage (NCBI taxonomy): Eukaryota > Metazoa > Arthropoda > Insecta > Orthoptera > Acrididae > Schistocerca > Schistocerca piceifrons. The sequence goes on along the minus strand of NC_060138.1, from coordinate 203,033,699 downwards.
CCGTACTATACTCTTTCTGCTGCGACAATCGCTGCGTGGAACCTACGATGACATAAATTGCTCGTGCCTCATCATACCAGCGCCGACAATGCTTTATCCTAAACACTTGGCAATCTGGAGCCCATACGTCTGTCACTCTTATTTCTGGCCAAGGCCTGCATATACCGCAAATTTGGTACAAATCGGCGAGGACGAATAGTCACAGTCCCCTTGTTTGTTTCGCAGTGGCGTCTTAGAAACAACTGACAAATAGCTCTTACTCGGTATGTGAGTAGGTTGTGAAAATGTATTCGTTTACAGCAAGAGCGTTCTGTCCCGTTTGTCAGCTTGCAAATGCATCTACCAGGAAAGTAAAGATTACTTCAATAGACCAGTTCAAACGCGGTCGACATAAGTTTAACTTCATGTAATACTTCACAAGCCAACGAAATGAGTTAGTTATCATAACACTACATTGCGGGCTGTCAGATTTGAGATATTCTCTAAAAGAATAACAATTTCATAACGGCTGGACGTACACGGGTGGCTATTACAATTGCAACACCATGATGACGGCATATAACAAACGTAATATTAATGATTAATGAAAACCAGTTCACTTGTATTATTACATGTTTATTGTGTTACGACCGGTTTCGTTCGTTGAACATCTTCAGGGGTAGTTATATTAATGTCATGACCTCCTTCCTTCTGACCAGTTTTCCCAGTATTCTTAGTTTGTGCAGTCTCCTTAAATTTCCTTTCCCCAGAACTCCTTTTATATAAAAAAATAAATAAATAAAAAAATTCAAATTTGTGTAAAATCTTATAGGACTTAACTGCTAAGGTCATCAGTCCCTAAGCGTACACTCTACTTAACCTAAATTATCCTAATGACAAACACACACTCACCCATGCCCGAGGAAGGACTCGAACCTCCGCCAGGATCAGCTGCACAGTTTTTAACAAAAAATATCAATTCTGTGTATCTGTAAATTCTATCGTTATAGTTATTATAGTCGTTATTATTATTACTATTATCACTGTTAGCAGTAGCAGCAGCAGCAGTAGAAGAAGAACTGCCAGTACTAATTTTATTTGTCCATAATCAGTAGGCCTATTATTTACTCAAATTGTCACTGCAGACACTCATATAATTTTAATACTATTTGTCATATTAAAATTGTTATTTCTTAGGTAACTATAGTGTAAAAAAGGTACTGTATTTGTGAAATCATGGTCCAATGTAAGAGAGGGCCTGATGGCCCTTGCCAGATCAGATTAAATAAATAAAAAAATTAAAATACATGTAATGGTAGAAACCACTTCTAAAAATACTGATTACAAATATTAAGCCGACCATCTGGCGAAGTATGGCGAGCAGGCACCGCATGCTGTATAGAGTAAACTGTTTGGGCAGTCAGTGTTTTTATTATATTTTTAAACACTTGTCACAGCTTTATATCTTCCTTGAAAAATCTGAGCCGGTCTGCGAGGGTAGGCGTTGGTAACCGTTTCCCAGCACCCTCTCAGATTCATTTTCCCGCAAAAATTATCGCCGCTGCCCGCGTAAGAAGCGGATGACAGAAGAGGAGCAAGGGGCCAGGCCACTTGTTAGCGGCGGCGATAAGAATGGTGTAGGTAGCTGTGGAGGAGTCCTCGGTAAATCGCAGTATCGAGCGCGAACGCCAAGACAAACAGCGGGCAGCCCTGATCAGCCGTATAATACGGGCGCCGCCATTACTCGGCCGGCTCATCTGACTTTCAGCAGGTGCGCCGCCAGATAGCGCGCGCGCTCTCTCAAATAAAACACGAACGCTGTGCTGTGCCACGACGCCAGCGCGCAGAGCGGCGGGTAATGAATTTACACGCGCAGGAAGCGGCGGCGCTGCCATTGTCTCTGTGTTGTTCCTTCCAGTGGCGTGCCAACGAGAAACGACAGCTTTGCTCGCGCGTCGCGTTTTCATCTCTTTGCCGTCGTGTTCTTCTCCTGTCCGGCTGGGGAAGTGCTGTATCTCATTGCCTCGTGCAGCTCTTAGCTGTGCGCCGTACGCAGTAGATACGGGAGTTTTCATGTTTATTTAGTTGCCTGAGATAAGAATACGTATTTACGCTGAAGTAATTTATAGAGTTCAGCGGCGCTTTCAACCCATAACCATTAATAATTGTAACTCAGAGATAAAGAAAATGTGAGAAAAAGTTTTCGAAGTCTGAGGCTGTAGCAACCTAACACGGCAATGTATTTGTCGTATGTTTTTATTTATATACACTGAAGCGCCATAGAAACTGGTATAGGTATGTGTATTCACATACAGAGATATGTAAACAGGCAAAACGCGGCGCTGTGGTCGACAACACCTACAGAAGACAAGTGTCTGGCGCAGTTGTTAGATCGGTTACCGCTGCTACAATGGCAGGTTATGAAGATTTAAGTGAGTTTGAACGTGGTGTTATAGTCGGCGCACGAGCGATGGGACACAGCACCTCCGAGGTATCGGTGAAGTGGGTATTTCCCGTACGACCATTTCAAATGCTTCAAATGGCTCTGAGCACTATGGGACTTGACTTCTGAGGTCATCAGTCCCATACAACTCAGAACTACTGAAACCTAACTAACCTAAGGACATCACACACATACATGCCCGAGGCAGGATTCGAACCTGCGACCGTAGCAGTCCCGCGGTTACAGACTGTAGTGCCTAGAACCGCTCGGTCACCCCGGCCGGCGTACGACCATTTCACGAGTGTACCGTTAATATCAGGAATCCTGTAAAACATCAGATCTCCGACACCGCTGCGGCCGGAAAAAGATCCTGCAAAAACTGGGCCAACGACGACTGAAGAGAATCGTTCAACGTGACGGATGTGCAACCCTTCCGCAATTTGCTGCAGATTTCATTGCTGGGCCATCAACAAGTGTAAGCGTCATCGATATGGGCTTTCGGAGCCGAAGGCCCACTCGTGTACCCTTGATTACTGCACGACACAAAGCTTTACGCCTCGCCTGGGCCCACCAACACCGGCATTGGACTGTTGATGGTTGGAAACATGTTGCCTGGTCGGATGAGTCTCGTTTCAAATTGTATAGAGCGGATTGACGTGTAAGGGTATGGAGACAGCCTCGTGAATCCACGGACCCTGTATGTTAGTTGGTGGAGGCTCTGTAATGGTGTGGGCCGTCGCAATTGGAGGGATATGGGACCCCTGATACGTCTAGATACGACTCTGACAGGTGGCACGTACATATGCATCCTGTCTAATCACCTGCATCCATTGATGTCCAGTCCAATCCGATGGTCGTTGGCAGTTCCAGCAAGACAATGCGACACCCCACACGTCCAGAATTACTACAGAGTGTGTCCAGTAACACTCTTCTGAGTTTAAACACTTCCGTTGGCCACCAAACTCTCCAGACATGAACATTATTGAGCATATCTGGGATGCCTTGTAACGTGCTGTTCCGAAGAGATCTCCACCACCTTGTACTCCTATAGATTTACGGACAGCCCTGCATGATTAGTGATTTCAATTCCCTCCAGCACAACTTCAGACATTAGTCGTATCCATCATGCCACGTCGTGTTGCGGCAGTCTGCGTCACAAACAAACACACGCACACACACACACACACACACACACACACACACACACACACACACACACATATATATATATATATATATATATATATATATATATATATATATATTCTATGATAAAGCAAACTAGACTTCGCGCTGTACGACCGTTTACAGATAACATTTCCAGCCGTAGTCAAATAACCTAGAGTCTGATATAGAAACTATCTTCTTTATTTGTGATTTTAATTTTATCGCATAATCTGAATGAAATACACCATCTGTGTCTTAAGGTAGCAAGAGTAAAATGCAGCGAACGGAAGAATATCTCTGAATTTTTCAGAAACCAGAATTTAGCTATAAGTGCATGATAGGGAGTTAAGAAGGGAGTGAGACGGGTTTGTAGCCTTTCGCACTTGTAATTCAGTCTGAATGAATAGAAAGTAAAGGAAACTAAATACAAAGTAGGAGAGAAAATTCAAGATCAGGAAGAAAAATGAAAACTGTTTAGTTCGTCGGAAACATGGTAACTTCATCACAAACTGGTAAGGACTTTTAAATCTGTTGAAAGGAATGTGTAGTGCCCTGAAAAGCGGTTATAAGATGCATATCAACAGAATTAAAACAAGGGTGATGGAATGTTGTGGAATTAAGTCAGAGGATAAAGAGGTACTGAGGTTAGGAAGAGATACGAAAAGTAGTAGATGAATTTTGCTATTGGACAGCAAAATACGTGACGATTGCCGAAGCAGAGAGGATAGAAAATGCAGTTTGGCAAGAGCAATAATTACGTTTCTGCAGTGGAGTAGCCGGCCGGAGTGGCCGTGCGGTTCTAGGCGCTACAGTCTGGAGCCGAGCGACCGCTACGGTCGCAGGTTCGAATCCTGCCTCGTGCATGGATGTGTGTGATGTCCTTAGGTTAGTTCTAAGTTCTAAGTTCTAGGCGACTGATGACCTCAGAAGTTAAGTCGCATAGTGCTCAGAGCCATTTGAACAATTTTTTGCTGTGGAGTAGTACGTTACACGTCCAACACAAATAAACGTGTTTCCGTAAGAACGTGCAAAAATGTAACAGGACGTAGAGAATGCTCCACTGAACAATTTGTGGAGATATGGACGTAAACTTGCCTACCGCTTTGTCTAGCGTTACTGCTTTCCAGTACAAGTAACAGGCGTACAAGTTTACTAGTAGTGTGCTGTTTATTTATACTGTATGTACAGTCTTTATTTCCTGCCAGGAAACAAGGAGAACGAGCCTGATTACAAGAAAGTCCTGACGCATGTTTTGTTTACTATACTTGCCCATAAGGCGGCTCTGTTGTGTCGTATTTACATTGTTCAATGACAGAATGAATCAACGACAGACCCATTCATTACTCAGTGCTATTCAGAGACGTACGGTACAATACGATGGAGCAGTAATGGTACAATATTTCCTGGTCCCTGAATCGGAAGGGGAGGTCCTATTTCATAGCCTGTAGTAGGATTCTGGGGCATATACTGTACTCGAACATTATGAATCACCTTGATGAAAATTACTAATTGGTACATAACCAACACGGATTCAGAAAATATCGTTCTTCCATGCAGTAATGAGTGCCCTCGACAAGGGATCTCAGATCGATTCCATATTCCTAGATTTCCAGAAGGCTTTTGATACCGTTCCTCAAAAGCGACTATTAATCAAATTGCGTGCATATGGAGTGTCGTCTCAGTTGTGTAACTGAATTCGTGATTTCCTCTGAGAGAGGTTACAGTAAGGGGTTATAGACGATAAATCTGATCTGAATCCTCTTGAATATTTCCTTTGGGGATATCTAAAGTCACTTGTGTATGAGACCCCAGTGGTTACGGAGATGGAATTAGTTGCCAGAATTGGAGCTGCCTGTGATGTGATTCGAAGCACACCAGGGATATTTGTCAGGGTGCGTCAGAATCTTGTTCGCTGATGTCATGTTTGTGTTGAAGCTGATGGCCGTCAGTTTCAGCACATTTTGTAAGATACAGTACAAATGGTACGTTCATCGTGTCAGTGTTGGTATTTGCAGTTAACTAATCTAAATAAAAAAGTACACAGTAATGTGATTTTATCCTATTATCTCCATAAGCTGGCTTGTCCGACCCCAGGCTCCCTGCCTCAGACTGTTCAGAGGAGCATCCTCTGTCCTGTTACATTTCTGCACGCTCTTACGTAAACATCCTGTATAAGCGTCGGTCGTCTTTAGTGAAAGTATTTGTCTGGGGTGTAAAAAAATGTTCAACTGTGTGTGAGGACCAAGCGAGGTGGCGCAGTGGTTAGCACACTGGACTCGCATTCGGGAGAACTACGGTTCAATCCCGCGTCCGCCCATCCTGATTTAGGTTTTCCGTGATTTCCCTAAATCGCTCCAGGTAAATGCCGGGATGGTTCTTCTGAAAGGGCACGGCCGACTTCCTTCCCCGTCCTTCCCTAATCCGATGAGACTGATGACCTCGCTGTTTGGTCTCTTCCCCAAACCAACCAACCAACCAACTGTGTGTGAAATCTTATGGGACTTAACTGCTAAGTTCATCAGTCCCCTAGAACTTAGAACTACTTAAACCTAACTAACCTAAGGACATCACACACATCCATGCCCGGGGCAGGATTCGAACCTGCGACCGTAGCGGTCGCGCGGTTCCAGACTGTAGCGCCTAGAACTGTTCGGCCACCCCGGACGGCCACCCACCCACCCACCCACCCACCCACCCACCCACCCACCCACCCACACACACACACACACACACACACACACACACACACACACACACACACACACACACACACAATTTTATGTGGTGATGGCCAGCTAATGAGGAATCCTTATAGAGGACTCATGATATTTTAGGTAACTCTTGTATTATTATTGACATGCCGTTGTATTACTTACTCCGTGTTACTGGAATGATCGTGTTACGACTTGACATTGTACTCTGCACATAAGATGGAGATTTATTAAGGTGTATTTACATATGATCTGACGATGGCAACTTAGATTTGCCCAATCCGGTCATAAACAAAATTATAATTAGCGATATTGGCTGTTGAAGTTTTTTCTATTTCATAGTGCTGTAGAGGGCCACCCTAGTTGAGTAATGTCAAGCATATATACAAAAAACTTTTTTCTGACGATACTGGAAAACTTCTGCAACGATGGACGAAGGTCACACAAAATCAGGATGATTTTTGCCAAAAAAAAAAAAAAAAAAAAACTAAGAAAAAGGTCACTATAAATTTAGAGCTGTTCTGGTATGAAATTAAAGAAAAGATGGTGCAGATACTTTATGATTTACCCTCTTAATAGGTGTGCTTGATGAGTAGCTCTCAGGCTTTTCAGCCCAATCAAGATTTAAAGACGGCGTTGCTATAAAAGCGCTACAGCATTCGATTACAATAGCGAGATTCTGTAGAACCAGACCTTTTGAGAAAATGAGTATCAAGCTCGCGTTTTTACGGTTTCTGAAACCGTGTTGAATGCTTCATTTCGCTCAATGAGCTTAGCGCGGTAGATAGACCCCATCGCTAGGCGCGGGCACACAATAGGAATCCCGAGTATCAGGGCGGGCGCGCAGCAATAAGTCCGTGGCTTCTGGTCTATATGGACGACCTGTTCAGCATTCACAGCCGCCAACGCCCCCATGCAGGACCGCTGTGCACTATCGTATACTATGGTTAATAAAATAATAGCGAACACGTTCACATCATCCTTTGTCTTTTATTTCAGGGGAAAAAATATTTTAAAGAATTTGAGGTTCGCTGATGGCACTGCCATTCTGTCAGGGACGACAAAGGACTTGGAAGCTGGCTGAAAGGAATGAATCTTGTCATCACATCTACATGGTTACTCAGCAATTCAGACTTAAGTGCCTGGCAGAGGGTTCATCGAACCACTTTCGTACTACTTGTCTATCATTCCACTCTCGAATGCCGCGTGGGAAAAAGGAACACCTAAATCTTTCCGTTCGAGCTCTAGTTTCTCTTATTTTATTATGATGATAATTATTCCCTACGTAAGTGGGTGTCAACAAAATATTTTCGCAGTCGGAAGAGAAAGACTGTGATTGAAATTTCGTAAATAGATCCCGCCGGAAAAAAACCACCTTTGTTTCAGTGACTGCCACCCCAACTCGCGTATCATATCAGTGACACCCTCACCCCTATTGCGTGATAACACGAAACGAGCTGCCCTTCTTTGCACTTTTTCGATGTCCTCCGTCAATCCTACCTGGTAAGGATCCCATACCGCGCAGCAATATTCCTGCAGAAGACGGACAAGTGTAATGTAGGCTGTCTCTTTAGTGATTTAGTCGCATCTTCTAAGTATTCTGCCAACAAAGCGCAGTCCTTGGTTCACCTTCCCCACAATATTATCTATGTGGTCTTTCCAATTTAAGTTGCTAGTAATTGTAATTCATAGGTATTTAGTCGAATTGACAGCCCTTAGATTTGTGCGATTTATCGTATACCCAAAATTTATCAGATTTCTTTTAGTACCCATGTGGATGACCTCGCACTTTTCTTTGTTTAGTGCCAATTGCCACTTTTCGCACCACTCAGAAATTCTCTCTAGATCATTTTGTAATTAGAATTGATCGTCTGATGATTTTAATTGACGGTAAATTACAGCGTCATCTGCAAACAATCTTAGGGGGCTGCTCAGATTATCAACTAGATCATTTATGTAAATCAGGAACAGCAGAGGGCCTATGACACTACGTTGCGGAACGCCAGATATCACTTCTGTTCTACTCGATGATTTACCGTCTATCACTACGAACTGTGACCTATCTGACAGGAAATCACGAATCCTGTCACACAACTGAGACGATACTCCATATGCACGCAATTTGATTAATAGTCGTTTGTGAGGAACGGTATCAAAAGCCTTCTGGAAATCTAGGAATATGAAATAGATCTGAGATCCCTTGTCGAGGGCACTCATTACTGCATGGAAGAACGATATTTTCTGAATCCATGTTGGTTATGTACCAATAAGTAATTTTCTTCAAGGTGATTCATAATGTTCGAGTACAGTATATGCCCCAGAATCCTACTACAAATTGAGGTCAGTGATATGGGTCTGTAATTCAATGGGTTACTCCTGTTTCCTTTCTTGAATAATGGTGTGACAAGAGGTCACGAGATAAATAGCAGCCAAAGTACAGCGAGGGTGGTTGAGTCTAGTCGAATTAAATCAGGTGATGAGGAAAGAATTAGAATTGGAGATGTGGTAGACAAGTGTTGATAATTCGGCAAAAAACTGACAGACAGTGCCTCACAATAATATTTCTATTTAACATAAAGATGTTGATTGACCTGCACGTACGCGCAGTGCCCTGCGTTCCGTAACAGGAAGGTGTACCAGATCTGAAAGGAATCCGCACGGCGGATTAACGATCATGGCTGGCTTCAGTTAGGTTTCTTGACGGTTTGCCACACGGGTTTACGCAAATGCTGGGCTGGTCTCCAGTTTCCTCCTCAGTTAAAATACGGTAACATACAGAACAAAATTTACGCGATTCAGAGACAGATGGCGACCACAACTTTCGTTATTAACGAGTGGCGTTCAGTAAGCAATGCAACACTTTTTTTTTTATGAAAGCAGGTCGGTTTTATTCAGAATTCCAATACAACATATTATTCCACACTCCTTTAGGTATAAAACCCTATTTTTAAACGTGATCTTCGTTCATTGCGACGGCCTTACGAAACCTTACTGTGACGGTCTGTATGCCTACATGGTACCACTCCAATGGTCGACGACTTCAATAACCTCCCCACCATCCACATACTGCTTCCCGCAAAGTGCATCATTCATTGGACCAGACAGATGGAAGTCGGAAGATAAGAGATCCGAGCTGTAAAGTGGATGTGAAAGAACAGTCCAATGAACTTTTGTGATCTCGTTTCGGGAGGGGGCTTGTGTGAGGCTTGGCGTTGTCATGGAGAAGGAGAAGTTCGTTTGCATCTTTTATAGTCTTCTGTTAGGCGGCTAGCAACCTAGTGGGCACAAACCTTTGAGTACTTAATTAGTAGACGAGTGTGTCAGCATTACCAACAGAGACGTCCAGTAGGGCAGCGAGGTGTTTTATTGTGATCCGTCGATCATCTCGAATGAGAGTGTCCGCACGTTCTAACATTGCAGGAGTCACAGCAGTGTGCGGCCGGCGGTTCAAATGGTTCAAATGGCTCTGAGCACTACGGGAGTTAACATCTGTGGTCATCAGTCCCCTAGAACTTAGAACTATTTAAACCTAACTAACCTAAGGACATCACACACATCCATGCCCGAGGCAGGACTCGAACCTGCGACCTTAGCAGTCGCGCGGTTCCGGACTGAGCGCCTAGAACCGCTCGGCCACCACGGCCGGCCTATCATCAGGGACCTATTCTTCACTTTGTTGTTTTGTGGTAGGTTCGTCCAGAACAGAATTGTTTGCATTTTTCTGTTTCCTCAGGTCACGGCAGGCCGTCATCCGCCGTTGTTTTTGTTCGGAAATTAAGATGTGCAGGACAAACTTAGCAAACATTGTTCCTCAACACATTCTGGAGAATGTCTTGAACGTTTGATTTCGAGATATTTGGTTCGTCACTCTATTTCGATTTGTGGCACAACAACGTAGACTCTCGAGGGCCGCACGGCCATTACTTAACACAGCCTCCTCAAAACTGTATGGTCGAATGTATATCTGCTGTTTACAGCTGTTAGTTTAAGTTGCCACCTAGCCACTACACTGACGTCGCCCATACACTAGAAAAAATGTTTTGGAAAAGAAGTCAAATGTTTAGTGAACTGATTTCTATGAAAGAAAGAAATTAAAAAATAAGATAAGTTAGAGAAACATTTGACGCGCTTTTGAATGACGCTCGAAAACATGCAGAGGAAATGAAGTGCCAGTTAAGAATGCACATTAATTTTTCTGATATATGAAAGAATCGATATTACAACATTTTTGAGACTAAAAAATTCTTGGAAGACTTTTCCACGTTCCGGTACAAACGATAGAAATACGTCAATGCCACAAAAGAGCAGACTGCATGGTATACATTACCGGCCGGGCAGATACGCTCTAGTACTCTCCAACATACTTAGATTCTAAATTAAATATTTAACTCTAAATTCTCAGTCGGCACCTAATTTGCTGTACATAATTTCGTGTTTGATTCGTGGATGTGTCAAATATTTTTTTATCTATTTTATTTCTTATTTTTAGACAAATAATTTCACAAAATGTTTGACGATTCATTTTTCAGTTTTTTTAATTATCTGGGGCACTGTACTGGAGTAGTTCGTGCAGCTGTGTTACTGATACTGCTACGGTGGCGTAATGGCTAACACATCTGTAAGCAGCAGATCTGGGGTCAACTCCTGGCAGTGGCACAAATTTCAGTTCACTTCTTCAGCTTCTCTCATTATCGTAGATAAAGTTGAGGCCCATATGTCTCAAGGAAAATTTGATTATATAAAATACGCAGAAAATCAGTAACTCTACGTACCGTGGTTCTGTTTGTGGCGGAATGATGTGGCACAGTATGGGGTGCTTGACATCGACGTTTTCCTTTATGCTGGTGTAACAATACTTCGAGGTCTCATAGAAAATGGTTCAAATGGCTCTGAGCACTATGTGACTTAACGTCTGAGGTCATCAGTCCCCTAGAACTTAGAACTAGTTGAAACTAACTAACCTAAGGACACCACACACATCCATGCCCGAGGGAGGATTCGAACCTGCGATCGTAGCAGTCGCGCGGTTCCAGACTGTAGCGCCTAGAACCGCTCGGCCACTTCGGCCGGCGAGGTCTCATAGAGGCAGCCTTTAGCAAGAAATTTATAATAGAAGCCCGTGTCCGAAAATACCATCAAACAACGCTACAAACCAAATAAGCTGTTGCGGTTAATAGTTGCTGCTCGGCTGCACAACCATTGGAAAACGCGAATTTGTACGCTGACGTATTGCACCCCTTATTGGTGTGACAACCGTGCACTGTAGAGCAACAATATCTGCGGAGTGAGCATTCAGGCCCGCAGAACAGAATTTTTATTGCCAGCATACGTCGCCTTGAAACATCACGTAGCCTTTGTGTGGCATAACGTTAGCCGGTAACCACAGTGCAAGTTTTGAATGTGGGACGAGATTTAATGGAAGTTACATATATCGTCCCAAGCTAAGACCATGGTACAATAAGAGTGGCACTTTGACAGAAGAGAGTATTTGTTCCCTTTTTCCTGCAGGCAAAAGTTCTGCTGCAGTACGGGGATAACAGGAGCATCACAATGTGTTACTGAAATGACGAGGCAACTCGAAACATACTCTAAAGTTTAAGTATGCGATACACAGCGATTCTTGTGAGAAAAACGTCTAAATTGGACGCAGACGCACCTTGAAATTCTGGCAAGTCTTGGATCAAATGCTATGTTGCGTCCAGCCGAGTTGAAATGGCGGCAACAATTTGACCATGCTGTTTGGGAAGTACAGACTTTGCACAATGCGAATTCCATCTTCTTGGCAAATCTGATAAAGTATCTCAGTGGGCAGAGACTTTGCAACTATGGAGATGTTCGCACAGTGGTCCTCGAATGGTCCCCCGTCCTCAGCTCGTAGTCTAGTGGCTAGCATTGTTGCCTCTGGATCACGGGGTCCCGCGCTCGATTCCCGGCCGGGTTGGAGATTTTCTCTGCCTGGGGACTGGGTGTTTGTGTTGTCCTCATCATTTCATCATCATCATTAGCGACAGTGGCTAAATTCGATTATGTAAAAATTTGACTGTGAAAAAAATTGGGACTTTGTACAAGCAGCCGGTCGAAGTGGCCGTGCGGTTCTAAGCGCTGCAGTCTGGAACCGCGAGACCGCTACGGTCGCAGGTTCGAATCCTGCCTCGGGCATGGATGTGTGTGATGTCCTTAGGTTAGTTAGGTTTAAGTAGTTCTAAGTTCTAGGGGACTGATGACCTTAGCTGTTAAGTCCGAAAAGTGCTCAGAGCCATTTGAACCATTTTGTACAAGCGGTGATGACCGCGCAGTTGAGCGTCTCACAAACGAAACATCATCCAATGAGCCCATGAAGACGGAACGAATTTCTTTCGTAGAATTGAACGATTGGTAGAATGACAGAGAATTAGTAACTAGGATGAAAAATACCGACATGTGTTTCGTAAGAGTTTTGAATTGTGTGTAAAGCTTGTTGGAAGTCGTTAAGTGTTCTCATTCTCAAATACTTGGTGAATATAATTTGGGTAATTTACGTTCCATGAGTTATACTGTCTCAAGCTATATACACCGTTTCTGACTTTAATACTTGACTTACTGCGTTAAAACTTTAAAATAAGATTGAACATCTTAATGGGTTGAATATGACAGAATTTGAAATTTTTAAATTCTGCCAATAATTATATGAAACACTGAAACACGAAGATAGTGGTGTGCAAAACGTAAGGACGAAAGTAACTTTCGCATGGTGTGTTGTATTGTATTGAACTGGGGACCTAGAAACGACGGAGAGGCTTCGTCCCCGCAATAGCTCTCAGTGGTTCACAACCCCACAACAGGCTACAGCAGTCCTCTCACCCTACCACTAGCCGGCCGGAGTGGCCGTGCGGTTCTAGGCCCTACAGTCTGGAGCCGAGCGACCGCTACGGTCGCAGGTTCGAATCCTGCCTCGGGCATGGATGTGTGTGATGTCCTTAGGTTAGTTAGGTTTAATTAGTTCTAAGTTCTAGGCGACTGATGACCTCAGAAGTTAAGTCGCATAGTGCTCAGAGCCATTTGAACCATTTTGAACCCTACCACCACCCCACACCGAACTCAGGTTTATTCCGAGCTTTGGCCCTCAGTGCACCCCTCAGGAAACGTCTCATACCATACGAATGTAACCCCAATGTTTGCATGGTAGAGTATGGTGGTGTACGCGTACGTGGAGAAGGTTTTTGCGCAGCAATCGCCTACATAGTGTAACTGAGGCGGAATAAGGGGAACCAGCCCGCATTCGCCGAGGCAGATGGAAAACCGCCTAAAAACCATCCACAGACCGGCCGGCACACCGGACCTCGACACTAATCCGCCGGGCGGATTCGTACATGGGACCGGCACGCCTTCTCGCGTGGAAAGCAGTGCGTTAGACCGCACGGCTGACCGGTCCGGCGCATTGCCTGTTACTGCCAAGTAACATAGCTCGATGAAACTTGAACTATACATGGAAATAATTTCTGTTCTATAGTACAGAAGGTAACTGAACTAATTGCGTTATCAGACGAACGTAAATATCACTTTTCTTCAAAAACAATATTTACACTGATGTCATCGCGATTCATATGGTCCCCAAGACACTGAAAACGGCGGCATATGATTCTTTATAGGGTGTATGATTACCATGGAGAGCAATCCATGCTCTGCACAGTTCGATTAGGTTGAAAGTTTTCATCCATGCACTCCTGAAAAGACGCAGACTGAATCAGCCAATTTTAGGATGTCAACGAGACATATCGTACTGGTCGTCGAGCAAAGAGACCAACCTCATGCAGTCACCGTGACGCTATGGAGCGTGGGATTGCGTGCTTTGCAGCTCTATTCAGTCTGGTTGCAATTGCACAGCTGTCTGTTGTGGGCCCATTCTTGTTTGCTACGCAATTTAGCGGTCACCTGCTGGTTTAGTTGTCGGTGGTCGACCACCTCCCTTCCGTCGGACAGCAGTACATGTCTTTCGGAACGATCTTCATGCACGTGAAATAATGCGTTGGGTATTACCAAACTCGTGGGCTATACTTGTCACACTTCGTCCCTTTTCCAGTTCCAGATGATTCTTCCGCGTGTTATACAAATGTTTTCTCCGGATCATTCTGTAATGAAGAACACCTCCACAGTATATCGTACTGCTCGCTGACTAACACACAGTCTTTTCCCAATCCTTCAATTGCCTGGTGTTATGGGAGCAGCTCCATATGGCGCTATAGCCACGCTGACCTCACGACGTATGACATCCAACTGTTTGCTCATTCTGTACACAATTAGGAGACCTCTAGAATCATGTTCGCGCACTTTCATTCAGTTCCATGGAGTAGTTATTGCGTCGTGTTGCTTTATCTACCTCATCTTTATGTACTATGGAACGGTATTTATCGTCTCTGGAAGCCGTTAGACTGGCCGTGTACAGCTGGTAATGTGTGGCCGTTTTAGTCGTTTGGTAAACAGATCATCTCAGTCGAAATGCAGTGTAAAGTAGAACCGACTACTTTGATTACACGCCTTATTATATATGTAGTTAGGCAGGGCACTGCCTGGGTGACAGCGTATTATCATATTCCGCAACCTTACGCATACGAACCAGCTCCACAGCATGCACAAACAGTCAAAGAAATGGAAGAATTTTTTTTAATTACCCAGTACCATATTTTATGTGTGTTCGGTTTATCCAGTACAATATTTTATGCGTGTTCGGCTACATAGAACAAGATGCACTAGGTGATATCCGCCAGGACAAATGGATAGATAGGTCCGGACTAATTGCATGGCCCGACACAAATCCATTGGATTATTGTGTTTGAAGCATCTGAATAATTGATTTATGTGGCAGGCATTCCTAAAGCAGATGAGCTTCATCAGATGGGCACGGAAGCTCGCGAAACCATTCGACACAGACCAGGGCATGCGTGTGTAAAACCAAGCTTTGACGTTATGAACGTTTGTCACGAGATTCTGATTGAGACTCCTGTATAATGAAGTGTCATCAACAGCTGAAAAACGAAGAGAATGCCTTTTTCATTTCTCTCCCGATAGTCAAAAAGTTTGTAGAAGTATTTACGACACGCATTGTACTTAAACAGGAGTGAAACATTATTTAAGAAATATTTTAGGAAAGAGTGCTACCACCTAAATGAAGGGACGCATTGGTTAACATATTATATTTGCATTCATGAAATCATTGCCATCCGGATTTAGATTTGTCATGGTTTCCTTAAATATTTCCAAGAAAATACCGAAGAAATTCCTTCGAACGAGGTACGACCGTTTTGCTTCCCCAAAAAACTTAACTTGCGGTGCTTTACTAGTTATCGACAGAAAGCTAAACTCCACCTTTGCCCCCGTAATATTATTCCAGTTAGTGGTGTGGGACATCTGAGCTACAACGGATGTTCTTCTCTCGTGGAGCTATAACTGTCTACCGTTTTATGACGTGCGCTTGCTTTAGAAGTCATTACATGTTAACCCTTATGCTAAACAGTAATATTCTATAGGTATTGTAGTGTCCTTCGCACAAGAAAGGATAAGTTTCAGACTGTAGTTTTTAGTTTTACGTAATTACTCTTTTATTTATTTGTCCATATAAATCTTTTTTTTCCTTTGCATGTATCGTGCACAAGATGTCGGTACATAAGATATTTCCTTTGGGTTTTACTACTAACAAGTAAAAGTTATTTTAATTTTTATAATAAAAATGGGTTAACAAGAAATTGATTGATATATACTGTTGTAAGAAGGCTGTTTAGTTTTTTTGTTGGTAACGCCACGTAGCGCTCTGTATGAAAATCGCTGACTGTGCTGGTTGAATTCATTGTTGGAATATTCGCTATTGTAGTGTTGGGCAGTTGAATGTGAACAGCGCGTAGCTTTGGGCAGTTGGAGGTGTGCCGCCAGCAGTGGTGGATGTGGAGAGAGAGAGATGCCAGAGTTTTGAGAGGACGATCTGGACGTGAATCCGCCAGAAAAAGGAAATTTGTAAAGATGGATGTCATGAATTGATATTTTGTTCTCCATCAAAATCTTTCATTTGCTAACTATGCCTATGAGTAGTTAGTGCCTTCAGTAGTTTGAATCTTTTATTTAGCTGGCAGTATTGGCGCTCGCTGTATTGCAGTAGTTCGAGTGACGAAGATTTTTGTGAGGTAAGCGATTCATGAAAGGTATAGATAATTGTTAGTCAGGACCATTCTTTTGTAGGAATTATCGAAAGTCAGATTGCGTTGAGCTAAAAATATTGTGTGCCAGTTTAGTGATGATCAGAATAAGTAAAGGGAAAACTGTTTGATTACGTTGAGTTTTGCTCAGCTGTCTTTGTATCAAATAACGTAGAAGTTTACCAGCACAGACATTCATAATTTTTCTAAGGGGACGTTTCACTGTACATTACGACTTTTTTGTGCAATTAAATGGTTGAGTTACACAATTTCATGTAAGAGATGCTGTGAGGCTGAGCAGAAGCAGTTTTGCAGTCTGTAAGTCGTCGGAGGTTTTTTTAAAACCTGTATTTCAAAAAGACGTTCTTACGGTAATGCATTACCCTAACTAAATGATAAACTAGAGCTGTCTGGAGATGTGTTTTCAAATATTACCAACGTTAACTCCACACGCTTCGAATCACACTTTCTCTTTATGTTACGAGCATTTCTGCGGCCTGCGATGCCTACAAATGCGCACAGTATTTGACGTCCAACTTCTCACAAGGATGTTAGACAGTTTCCATAAGCCGCTTGCAGCCGTATATGCTTCAATTGTATTAAAGTCGGGCTCCAAATTTCAGACCGAGGGAATTCGTTCACGTATGCCCCTTCCCTGAATAAAGCTACTGAAACAACGTTAGTTAAATTCTGCCTCCGCCCATTTCGCACAGGGAATGCCGCAGTGCCAGCAGAAGGGGCCCGAATGGTTGGCAGCACTGGCGCGAATTTATCTTCGGACCGCCGGAATCCTCTGCGGCTTAACAGGCCGTAAAGTCTCGTTCGGCGGCCGTGTTTCGTTTCTCCGAGCGGGCGCCCTGGCTGAGGAACATTTGTTTCCCATCACTCTCGAACCTATTTGCTCACGTTCATTCCTCCACGAATTTTCACCTTATTAGTCAGAGGATAGTAACAGCTATATTAACTAAGCACTCATGACTAAAAGCTACTCATGCAGTCAGAGGACACCACCCCCAGCGTTTTTTATGGCCTCAGTTCTGAGCGGAAGGGAGACAGTCCACAAGTTTCTTCACGCATTCAACAACAAACTAAAGCCAGTCATTGATGATTACATCGCGTGGAGCTACGGAATTCCGTTGATGCTGATTGCTGTGTGTTAGCTGTCATTCCAAATATTGCTAGACATTTTCTGCAGAATAAGGGAGGGTGTTTTACCGGGCCAGTCGAGGTGGCTGAGTGTCAAACTGCTCTGTCTCATCTAAACTGACAAGGGGAGGCCATGACGTCTGGAACGCGGATTTACTGCAGACTTCGTACACTCGTAGTACTCCATGATGACAACAAAATGTGTAAACAGTAGCGCGTACTTCTCAAGCGTTATTGAGATAATCGCAAGTTAATTCCGGTTGTCAAATATATACCTGTGCGTGGCAATTTTTACTATGAAGCGGCGACAGCCCCGTAATCCCTGGATATCTGGATCGAATCCCGTTCGTCAGTATTTTTTTAATTTCAACACAGTCATTTTCTTTACTAATTATATTACAGTTGATATAATGGGAAAAATACGTGTAATCGGATGAACTTTTATTAAATTTACAACGTTATTTGGCAGCCTACAAATTTTTACTATCACAAATAATATAATATTCATAACTATCGACTAGTAGACGACCAAACGCATAAAGTGATACTGAAAATGTATGCTTGTCCGTGTCTTCAAAATTGTTCGTATTTAATCGAAAGAGAACGAGAAATTGCTTCTCGTGAAGACGCTATTAAAATACAGTCGATACTGCATGACCAATTATCAGCGCCGATATTTAAGGAAATGCTGCGTTATGCACGGTTTGCTTCCAAATTATCGTCTGAAAGAGAGGTTTTTGAAAATGTTAACGAGGTTTGTTTTTACACGGAAATCCTCAAAAGACGTTACGTATGCGGAAACATAGCATTTATTCAATGCAGCTGATGCCGTTTAAACTTGTTTTCCACGTTTTTACGAAAAATACCATCCTGCAACTTGTACTCGTAATGTCTAAAGCCAGGATTGATTGTAGATCGTTCAAAAGCCGTCTGTGCCGGTCATAACTTGGAGGTAACAAGTTGTTTCGGTCTCCTTCCAGGTATAGTGGATTTCTCAAATCACGGACAAGCGTACATTTTCAGTATCACTTTGTGATAGTAAAAATTTGTAGACTGCAAAATAACATTATAAATTTAATAAAAGTTCATCCCGTTACACGTGTTTTTCCGATTATGTCAACTGTAATATGAATAGTAAAGAAAATGACTGTGTTAGAAATAAAATAAAAAAATGCTTTCGAACGGGACTCGCTCCATCGATCCAGCGTTTACGGGGGCTTGAACGCTAACCACTCGACTGCTGATGCTTCATGGTAAAAATGTCCCGCACAGTTATATATTTGACTACCGAAATTATCTTGCGATTTTCTCAATAACGCTTGAGAAGTACGCGCTACTGCTTACACATTTTGTTGTCCTCATGGAGTACTACGAGTGTACGAAGTTTGCAGTAAATCCGCGTTCCAAACGTCGTGGCCTCCCCTTGTGAGTGCGACAGTTTTCGTATACCAGTAGGCCTGAATGAAAAAAGCTTCACCAGTTAGCGGACGAGGTAAATACCGATAGCCCGTCGGAATCTCATTCTACCCAGTATTAAGGCTGCTGATAAATATCGATATTTCCCACAGGAAATTTAATATTTACCCATGATACTCACTTCCCTCGATATATCGATATGTCGATATCAAACAGGCAATATCGAGAGCCGATATTTTTATTTTATTTTATTTATTTATTTTTATGCAATTTTCGGTAGATATTTGAAACTGCTCTTTTGAAATTTTAGTAGAGCATAATTTTACTTTCACTGTGTGAAGGTTTCTAACTACATTTTGAGATTTCGTCAGCCGCAGTCTTTCTCACTGACTGTGTATGGTATAGGTGGCAGAAACGTAGAAGTCCGATTGCTCCTGGGGGGGTGGAGGTGGGGGTTGGGGAGGAGTTGCGGTGCGAATGGAATAACAGATTTTCCGGAGTCAATAAAAAACACACCAGTTGCTTTAAAAACCTATTATTGACGAAACTAGTGCGTTATTTCTTCACATCGGCATTCTTCAAAAATAGTTGCTGAAAATGGTGGGCAAAAATCTAAATGACAAAATTGATGTTTGCTGCAGGTGGAGACGTGTAGAGAAAATGCTGTCGTAATCGGCACTCGGCCTACCAACAGGAACTGCAACGTCCACCACGCGACATCAGCGTGAAATAAGTTTTATTTCAACATGTGATGATGATGAAGTCCCATACTCCGTGCCGGAGTGTAGGGGAACGATGCGGGAGACCCGCACTGTCAAACTAGGCAAGGTCCTAGTGGAGGTGGTTTGCCATTGCCTTCTTCCGACCGTAATGGAGATGAATGATGATGATGATGAAGACGACACAACAACACCCAGTCATCTTGAGGCAGGGAAAATACCTGACCCCGCCGAGAATCGAACCCGGGACCCCGTGCTAGGGAAGCGAGAACGCTACCGTGAGACCACGAGCAGCGGACTTGGATATGTAGGCAATGGCAAATTAAGAAAATGAAGTATGAGAGGTTAACTGGAATGAAATATTGCATGAAAACGCACCGTGTACACAGTTGCGAATTAAGAACACAACATTCGACCTAAAAAGTATTGCAATACAATCTTTTCATCTGCACAAAGTCCCATTAGTAACCTACAAATTTTCAAATTAAATGTTTCTCTTTCAATTCTTGCTTTAAGGAGGATAGTCAGGCCGCTAGCTTGTTGATGTACAGAATATTTAATGATAAATCTACACTTAACTATACATCTCTGAAAGCGGCAGCATGTTTAGAATGTGCAGCAGACACTTTTATAGGCTGATATGTCGGGATTTTTGGCCCTCGATGCATCGATATTTTTAGTCGATATATGTAGAGCCGATAATTACATCTTTTCAAATAACGATGTATCGGATTACCCAGGGTAGCCTCCACTAACACAGACACAGTCACAGAACGACATACAGAAATAGCATTCACCTATAACAACACAGTTTTAAGGTAGAACAATTCGCAGGAAGAATACTGAACCATGAGAACTAGGTTTCGGAGATAAAACTGGGGAGTGAGGGAGGTTGGCAGACTTCTGTAGACCTTAGCACATGGCTGGTGCTGTTGCTCTTCCGCAGTATCGCTTAACACTCGAGATCTCCAAACGACCGAAACGGCGATCGAAGCCGAAAATCATGACTAGACTGCGCTCGACGTAACACGTTAAACTTTCCGGAACATGGCAGAGCGTACCTATCGACAAGAGGCGGTCACGGGAGAGAAGGCACCTGGTGGGCCTTCCAAGAAGACGTTACACAATATGGTCCGAGCGGCGATGCTCAGGAATTTTGTTAGTTGGTCGGCACCTCACACTACTGTGCCTACTGCTAGGAAAAGTAGTTCCGATGCCAACTTGCTGGGTGGTCAAGAGGCCAGTTGTTGCCTCCTTGCCCACAGAACTCGCCACTTCTTTTCACACCAGAGGGGTCCTAACCTAGCGCAGCCTCGGCCGTTGGGACGGTCGCCTTTTCTATGTTTATGTGCACGTCAAGACCAAGAAGAACCTGAATCTTTTTAATGGGCGTAGTCATACTGAACAATTTACTAACTCCTCTCAATGTCAAGCGCCGGAACGCCAGTCGGGAAGGACAGGGAAGACAAGGCTGTGAGAAGAAGTCAACCAAACGCACGATGTCCGGACATGCCTCCAGGACTATAACGCGACAGCTGCGGCCCCTGTGTGAAGAGGAAATAAGCACCGCGACCGACTGGTGAAGGCCCACTTCCTACGACTAACCAGGAACAGATGTCTACACCAGCGACCCCCGTGAACGACGTCCGCCTGCAAGAACAGGAAGCCGTCGTTACAGCAGAATGGACTGCTTTTCGTACTACGCCTGTCATAGCCGCCCGCAACTCACCACACCAGCAGAGATCCGTAAAATTATCCAGAAGACTCGGAATAACGCACCAGGCAACGACTCCCTAAGCAACACCGATTTGAAACAGTTGCCCAGGAAGCCAACTGTGTTCCTTACCCGAATTTTCAACAGCTCCTGCAGGGACATTTGCCTACGGCGTGGCAGACGGCTCGAATAGTTCCAATCCCCAAGCCAGGTAAAGACCCAGCAGAACCCGACAGTTACCGGCCAATTAGCCTCTTGCCCACCCTTGGCAACGTGCTCGAGAGGGTGCTGTTGAAGAGGCTCCATGTCAGGCTTACAGCGCATGATGTTATACGACCCGAATAATTCGGTTTCAAGGACAAGTTATCTGCCGAACTTCCACTTCTACGGATCACCGAACGGATACAAGAAGGATACAACAAGCAGCACTTCACGATTGTTGTACTCCTTGACATCGTAAAAGCTTACGATAAGGTATGGCTACCCAACCTTATCGTCAAACTACATCGCACTACCCCTATTGCGGATTGTTACATTGGACTGATAGACAACTTTCTGCACGTCCTGTATGTCCGAGTCGACGATGGAAACTCCGAAATGAAACTGATCTCCGCAGGACTCCGTCATTTCGCCTCTGCTTTTCAACTTATATATAAATAACATCCCAACAGTCCCCCTTGTTACGGCGAGTTTTTATGCGGACGATACGGCCTTTCTGACGACTGGACGACACTTGGACCAGCTAATCGCTAGGATGCAACGGCAACTTGCTGTAATGGAACACTGGGCGCTACAAAATAACATAACTATCAACCCGACGAAGACGGCAGCCGTTATGTTCACAGGGAGGAAACCAGTCCTAAATGACAGACTCCAAATAGCTGATCAACTTATCCCATGCTCGCCGGGAGTGAAGTACCTCGGTGTCTACGTTGAAAAAAAAATTGCTCTTCCGCAGCATATTGACGACAAGAAAACGGCAGCCCAGAAGATGGCCAGGTCATTGATTCCGTTCCTGAAGAGTAAGGATCTCAACCCTAAGACTACACTCCAATTGTATAAGGCAACGGTGGAACCCACAATGTTATATGGCTCCACCTCGTGGGGAACTATGCTATCGATGGATCACAGGAGCTCCATGATGAAGAAGAAGCGTCGACATCCGCACTTGACAAAATCTATGCCCTTAGGTTCGACAATTAGAACCGTTAGGAACGGTAAACCCAGCAAGATAGCACAAGTATCGAATACCTACGTCAATAACGTGTCACCCCTCTGTCATAACATGAGGAAGCTGTCACCCATAACAGCATAGACACATCTCACCCTCCGCAGGAAATAGACATCACCAAAGACAGCAGGCTAAAGGACCCATTGAGTGCCCATGCCTAACTGAACGTGTAATAAATATAGTGTTTTCCTTTTATCCTTACATCGCATCCTAGAAGAATAAGTCATCAACGATGATCTCTTCAGCGCACACTACACACACACACACACACACACACACACACACATACATACATACATACACACAAAAAAAGAGACCCACTTCCACAGCAGCTTCCAGATTGCCGACTTGAATAGCAGCGTCAACTCTAGTTGCTTCGCCGGCCGGAGTCGCCGAGCGGTTCTAGGCGCTTCAGTCTGGAACCGCGCTACCGCTACGGTCGCAGGTTCGAATCCTGCCTCGGGCATGGATGTGTGTGATGTCCTTAGGTTAGTTAGGTTTAAGTAGTTCTAAGTTCTAGGGGACTGATGACCTCAGAAGTTAAGTCCCATAGTGCTCAGAGCCATTTGAACCAATCTAGTTACTTCACTTGTATTCTCTATGTAGCACAAACTTGGGATTTTTTATGTTGAAGATCAATTATTTCGTATGTCGCCCTTTGGTTGCAGCACAACTGTGTAATGACAAAAGTTAAGTATTGTAATTTCCTTTCTGTAATAAAACTCACTAATATGATTTATTTGTTTGTTTGTCTGGCGACCCAAGTATGCAGGCTTCCTAGACACCACACTGAAAATGACGGCAGCCCAAATCTGTTTGTAGCGAATTGCTATTACAAGATTTATTTTGTTTCTGTAATTCCTTAGGTGCTTTAATTCGCGATTGAATCTATAAATACGTAGAAATAAAACTGATATGCAAATTATGGGTAGAACAGTGCTTGTCCTCGTCACAAGCTCCCGAATCTATCATCTCATTTCATATTCGTTAGTGACTTCTCGAATGGTTCAAATGGCTCTAAGCACTATGAGACTTAACATGTGAGGTCATCAGTCCCCTAGACAGAACTACTTGAACCTAACTAACCTAAGGACATATCACACATCGATGCCAGAGGCAGGATTCGAACCTGTGACTGCAGCAGCAGCGTGGTTCCGGATTGAAGCGCCTAGAACCGCTCGGTCACACCGGCCGGCATGACTTCTCGACCCATCCTTTGATTCTGACCTTATTTGTTCTAATATAGCTGTGTTAATAGTTTTCAGAAATATCTGTGTGCGCTGGCCTCTGGTGGCCGATCGGTTCTAGGCGCTTCAGTCCGGAACCGCGCGACTGTTACGGTCGCAGGTTCGAATCCTGCCTCGGCAAGTAAGTAAGATGGCGAGCCGCTAAGGGCTGCTCGTACTTTAGTGAACAAGGGATGCCTTTTAGCGGCTCGCAATCTTACTTACAACTATTCATGACGTCGCCTTTCCGGCTTAGATCTTTATTAATATGTGAGTTGTAAGTACTGCATCTTTTTCCAGTCAGTACAAACTTTAATTTTTTAGAACAATTAGTCTAATTCTGAAGACGACGCTCATAGTAGCGTCGAAACCTGGTCAATTTTGACTTAATATTTGTTCTAATATAATTCTGATACGGTCACTGAACCTTAGCAGCTATGTTCAAAGTTTTAGATTAACATAGCGCCGTATTCCAAAATTGCGTAAAACTCGCTCGCACCCTAGCAGGAAAAAGCGCACACGAATCTTCGGTGTGGCTAGCCAGTGCCTCTATCTGATGTGAGACGGCTGGGTGTATTCGTTTTGGTGAACAGTGAAGTAGGGAGGAATCGCAGTTGGGGAGCGTGCCGACGCGGTTCCTCCCTGGGGGAGGGGGGGGGAGGGGAGGGCCATGAATGCCCCCGGCGACGCGTGATTGAGTCCGTTATCCAATATATCGCCCAATATGGCGGCGGACAGCGCGCGCTGCCTGCCGAGGGGACGAGTCGGGTAACTCACTTAGCTAAATGGGACGCGCACTGACGCGGCGGACACTCGCACCAGGGCGGTGTGCCTTTGCACTCCTCTCTCTGAAAGCAGCGTTTCACCTGCTTGATTAAAGACCGCTCAAATTACTCGCCGCTAAAATTACTCTGGCTTGCTCCCCCCCAAAATGCACGAGGGTCCCGGAACTACGGGAAGAAGAGTGCGACTACTGCGAGCCCTAAGCAAATAAACTCCTTTGTACATATAAAAGTATACTTGAGAACTGGTATTCGGTTTGAATGTAATGTTGGAATAGTTGAAATAAGCTCTGTAGTGCAGAGTCTGAGACACTGCGTTGAGCCAGCCACTGTGGTCGAGCGGTTCTAGGCGCTTCAGTCCGGAGCCACGCGGCTGCTACAGTCGCAGGTTCGAATCCTGTCTCGGGCATAGACGTGTGTGATGTCTAGGTTAGATAGGTTTAAATAGTTTCAAGTCTAGGGGATTGATGACCTCAGATGTTAAGTCCCATAGTGCTTAGAGCCATTTGAACCATTTGAACACGCGTTGACGATCAACAGATGCATTTAATTAAGAATGGTCCTACATAAAATCGCTAAGCGGGTCTAAAGCTTCCATCCAGTTACTCGTTGACACGTCTGGTGTGACAGTTGAAGACTGCAAAACGAAAGCCGAAGTCTTGAATTCCGTCTTTAAGAAATTGTTCACGCAGTAGAATCGTGCGTATACCGTCGCTTGACCATGGGACACACTCCCGTATGGATTACATAGTAATATGCGTCCCTGGCCCGACAAACAATTGAAAGTGATGGAAATAAATAAGTCGCCAGGTCCGGATGGAATCCCAGTCCGGTTTTATAAAGAGTTCTCTACGACATTGGACCCTTACTTAGCTTGCATTTATTGGGAATAATGTAGCCTATCGCAAAGTCCCAAGCCACTGCAAAGAAAAGTGCATGTGACTTCCGTACTTTTCTTTTTACTCAATTCTATCGCTTGCGCCGTCGTCCCGCATTTCGCGCAGGGTTGGCGTGGTTAATTCGGATTTTGCATGTTAATTTGAAAGGGGTGGCCGGATGCCCTTCGTACCACCACCCCGTATCCCCCGGGACAGAATCAGAGTACCCCATCTGTCTGCATCTAGTGTAAATCATGGAAAAGTGCGGATGCGTTTGAAATGTCTCTGAGTCGTGTAACTAAGGTGGGACGTGGGGACTAGCCCGGTATTCACCTAGAGGGATGTGGAAAACCGCCTAAAAACCACATCCAGCCTGCTCGGCACACCGGCCCTCGCCGTTAATCCGGCGGGCGTATTTGATCCGGGGCCGGCGCGCCTACCTGAGTTCAGAAAGCAGCGCATTAGCGCTCTCGGCTAACCTGGCGGGTCAGGTGACTTCTGTACATAAGAAGGGCAAAAGAACGGACCCACAAGTTACAGATCATTATCCCTAACATCAGACTGCTGCAGAATCCTTGAACATATTCTTAGTTCAAATAAAATAAATTTTATTGTGGCCAAAAGCTTATGTCCACGAATCAGCATGCTTTTAGAAAGCATCGCCCTTGCGAAACCCAGGTTGCCCTCTTCTCACATGATGTACTGAGAACTGTGGATGAATCCATATTTCTAGGTTTACGAAACGCATTTGACACGGTGCCTCATTGAAGACTGTTAAGGGAACTACGACCATAAGATAATGTTCCCAGTTATGTGAGTGGCTTCAAGACTTCTTAAGTAATAACACCTAGTAAGCTGTCCTCGACGACGAGTGTTCATCAAAGGCAAGGGTATGGCAGGAGTGTCCCTGGAAAGTGTAATAAGATCGCGATTATTTTCTGTATACGTAAATGATCTGGCGGATAGGGTGCGCAGCAAATTGCGGTTGTTTGTTGATGACGCTGTGGTGTCAAAAGTGAGTGAGTGTAGGAGGATACAAGACGACTTAGACAAAATTTTTAATTGTTGTGATGGATGGCAGCTACCTGTAAATATAGAAAAATATAAGTTAATGCGGATGAGTAGGTGAAAAAAACCCGTAGTGTCAGGCTACAGCATTAGTAGTATCCTGCTTGACACAGTCACGTCGTTTTAGGCGCTACAGTCTGGAACCGCGCGACCGCTACGGTCGCAGGTCCGAATCCTGCCTCGGGCATGGATGTGTGTGATGTCCTTAGGTTAGTTAGGTTTAAGTAGTTCTAAGTTCTAGGGGACTGATGACCTCAGAAGTTAAGTCTCATAGTGCTCAGAGCCATTTGACCCATTTTCACGTCGTTTAAGTATCTGGGCGTAACGTTGCAAAGTGATATAAAATGGAACGGGCTTGTGAGCATTGTGGTAGGGAAAGCGAATGGTCGGCTTTGGCTTATTGGGAGAATTTTAGGAAAGTGTGATCTGTAAACGACACCGCATATAGGACGTTAGTGGGACCCATTGTTGAGTACTGCTTGAGTGTTTGGGACCCGTTC
This sequence comes from Schistocerca piceifrons, assembly GCF_021461385.2. Lineage (NCBI taxonomy): Eukaryota > Metazoa > Arthropoda > Insecta > Orthoptera > Acrididae > Schistocerca > Schistocerca piceifrons. Next base: position 203,006,556 of record NC_060138.1, on the reverse strand, counting down.
CGGGCCGTATTAGAGGAAGACATCGAAGCAATTGAGAGGCGGGTTGCTAGAGTTGTTAGCGGTAAGTTCGAACAATCTACAATTGTTACCGGAGACGTTTCAGGAACCCAAACGGGAATCCCTGGAGGGAACATGAAGTTCCTTTTGAGGAACACTATTGAGAAAATTTAGCGAACCGGCACTGAACCTGACTGCAGACGATTCTACTGCTACCAACAGACATTTCGCGTGAGGACCACGAAGATATGAGACATTTTGGCTCATTCGGAGGCATATCGACATTAGCTTTTCTCTCGCTGTATTTGTGAGTGGAGCAGGAAAGGGAGTGATTAGTAGTGGTACAAGGTACCCTCCGCTAAATACTGTTCTCTGGTTTGTAGAGTATGTATATAGATGTATGGTTCTGCATCAGCTGTAGAATATTTCAGAACAAATGAAAATTTTTTGCCAGACTGAGACTCGGACCCAGATTTCCCGCTTGTCACGAGCGGTCACCTTAACCACTTTGGCTACCCGAGCATGCTTCCGGGACTGTTCCAAATCTCCATTTGTTTACACTCCCTTTTCTTTGTTCTGAAATATTCTACAGCTGGTGCGGAACCATAATGGCGGGTTTCGAGTTCATTCTTAATGAAATAAGCTCATCGAATAAAATACACTGCTGGAAAAAAAAATTAGTAGACTTAGAAACAGGACGTCGATTTCGATCCGATAACGGCATATGCCACCTGGGGGATAGTAGGTGTACTGATAATGGTGTAAGAGGTCCATGATTAAGGAATTTGTTGCTAGCGCACTCGAGCAGATGTAATTTCGATGGATTTCTCATGCGCTGCCTGCGATACGTAAGGTATAAGAGAATCTCAGACCAGAGAGCAATGTTGTATGCAGCAGGAACTGGGTAGCAGTAGGAGTAAGTAGTAGCGAGCAGTCTGGTGTATCGTGTTGGCTGGGCCGGTCGTGGGGAGCGATGGCGGAGCCTGAGCGTTGTAGTATAAGGTAAAAGCAGCCTCGCGCATATGTACTATTATTATGTCAAGCCCCATGTAAATGTTTTTAAAAATCTCTTAATAATAATCTTTCTTATAAAAAATTAACTTTTCATAATCATTCATCTCAATTTAAAGAACTTACTAATTTCTCCAATCCATGGTCATCCCGATTATTGTAAAGAAAAATCAGTTGTTTCTTTTTATACATGACAAATCTATCGGCCAGCATTGCACAGGGCTGTGCCAGAAAAATTTCTTATAGGAGCAGATATATACGCGTTATCCGGCGACCTTATTGAGGTAAGAATTTCAATGTATTGAGTATGATCTTTCAGGGCCATGACGCGGCACTGCTGACGTCCAAAATTTACAAGTTATTATTGGTAGGTTACGGATTTTTTTATGAGCAACCCATCGAAATTACATCTGCTCGAGTGCGCTAGCAATAAATTCCTTAATCATGGACCTCTTACAATGGTATCAATGTCGTCCGCCAAAAGATAGCGGAGTGCCATAGCTACCAGAGTGCCATCTATGATTGCCGTTTAATAGAGAATGCTCACAGACGGAAGGCTCAGTGTGGTGCAGACGTGTGAAGCAAGCTGGCCACCATGCCACAGAAACCCACAGTCAAGTTAGCGAGTTTGAAACAGCTCACACTCTGAAACGCAATATCATAAACATAAAAATGACGCATTGGCTTAGTAATTAAATCTCATAACCATTGTAATAACATTAATTAGAGACACGCGTTTTCATTTGTAGACGACGAGGATACAGAGTACTTCGCTTATGGAAAATTTCCGAATTTAATTTAGCCTAAATTCTGTACCCTCACAGCAGCACTATTGGACAAAGGTGTAGGCTTATAGGGGTTGGGATAAAACTACGGGAACTCAGCGAGAAATGCGTGCTTATACATAAATACAATTGCTAGCCAAGCCTGTATTTTGCGCTGTTGTATTTGACCACTAACAGAAACTGTGGAATGGCCTCAATACGTTTGAAGAATCAGTCACGGTCAGGGCAGTGTTCTGTGTAGTCGTGAGAGCATTATGCATGAGCTAAATGAATTCGAAAGTGGGCAGATTGTTGGTGCTTGTATGGTAGGTGTTTCCGCAAGCAAGGCAGCAGACATGTTTGGTGTTTCAGAAGGCACGGTATCGAAGATTTATACAGGATACAGGGACAGGGGAAGATCATGCGCTAAGATACTTCTTGGCAGAGTAAAACTGTGTGCCGGACCGAGACTCGAACTCGAGACCTTTGCCTTTCGCGGGCAAGTGCTCTACCAACAGAGCTACCGAAGCACGACTCGCGCCCCGTCCTCACAGCTTCACTTCTGCCAGTACCTCGTCTCCTACCTTCCAAACGTTACAGAAGCTCTCCTGCGAACCTTGCAGAACTAGCACTCCTGAAAGGATATTGCAGAGACATGGCTTAGCCACAGCCACGGCGATGTTTCCAGAATGAGATAGTCACTCTACAGCATACTGTGTGCTGATATGAAACTTCATGGCAGATTAAAACTGTGTGCCGGACCGAGACTCAAATTGGAGGCTTTTGCCTTTCGCGGGCAAGTGCTCTACTTTTTGGAAACATCCGCTAAGTCACAATGCGGGCGAAAGTGTGTATTGAGTGATGGTAACATACAATCACTGAAGAGGATGACAGCTACAGAAGTCACTGCAGAACTAAACGTCGCGCTCGCGAACCCTGGCAGCATCAAAACAAGACGAAGGGACTCCATAAGATGAGCATTGTCGAGCGAGTTCGAGTTCCAAAACCAGTCATCACTGATGAAAATGCTCGTAACAGCAGACCGTAGTGCCGAAGTCAAACCGGCCGGAGTGGCCGAGCGGTTCTAGGCGCTACAGTCTGGAGACGAGGGACCATTACGGTCGCAGGTTCGAATCCTGCCTCAGGCGTGGATGTGTGTGATGTCCTTAGGTTAGTTAGGTTTAAGTAGTTCTAAGTTACAGGGGACTGATGACCTCAGCAGTTAAGTCCCATAGTGCTCAGAGCCATTTCAACCATTTGCCGAAGTCATAAAACCTGGGCTGTGGAACAATACTAGAAAGTAATTCAGCCCCAGAATTCTTGTTCCACTCTGTTTCCAACTTCTATCTGAGTTTACGTCCCACCAGTCGTTACACGAAAAGATCGCATGACTTACAAGGATTATGTGACTGTGCTTGCTGAGCAGGTCCTTCCGACTGTGCAATGTCTGTTCCCCAATGGTGATGTGTTCCAAGATGCCAGGCCCCTTGCTCCCACAGCTTACATCATCCAGAATTATTTTTATGATCACGAGGATGAACTGTCGCTTCTCCCGTGGTCACCACAGTCGAGATCTCATTATTATTAAGCCTCTTTGGTCTAATTTCAAGAGAAAGGTGCGTGTTCGCTATCCACTTATATCTACGTTATCTGAACTTGCTACTACACTACTGGCCCTTAAAATTGCTACACCAAGAAGAAATGCAGATGATAAGCGTGTATTCATTGGACAAATATATTATAGTAGAACTGACATGTGATTACATTTTCACGCAGTTTGGGTGCATGGGTCCTGAGAAATCAGTACCCAGAACAACAACCTCTGGCCGTAATAACGGCCTTGATACGCCTGGGCATTCAGCCAAACAGAGCTTGGATTGCGTGTACAGGTACAGCTGACCATGCAGCTTCAACACGATACCACAGTTCATCAAGAGTAGCGACTGGCGTATTGTGACGCGTCAGTTGCTCGGCCACCATTGACCAGGCGTTTTCAGTTGGTGAGACATCTGGAGAATGTGCTAGCCAGGGCAGCAGTCGAAAATTTTCTGTATCATAAAGGCCCGGTCAGGACCTGCAACATACGGTCGTGCATTATCCTGCTGAAATGTAGGGTTTCGCAGGGGTCGAATGAAGGGTAGAACCACGGGTCGTAACACATCTGAAATATAACGTCCACTGTTCAAAGTGCCGTCAATGCGATCAAGAGGTGACCGAGACTGGTAACCAGTGGCAACCCATACCATCATGCCGGGAGATACGCCAGTATGGCGATGACGAATACACGCTTCCAATGTGCGCTCACCGCGATGTCGCTAAGCACGGATGCGACCATCATGATGCTGTAAACATAGCCTGGAATCATCCGAAAAAATGACGTTTGGCATTCGTGCACCCAGGTTCGTCGTTGAGTACACCATCGCAGGCGTTCCTGTCTGTGTTGCAGCGTCAAGGGTAACCGTAGCCATGGTCTCCAAGCTGATTGTCCATGCTGCTGCAAACGTCGTCGATCTGTTCGTGCAGATGGTTGTTGTCTTGCAAACGTCCCCATCTGTTTGACTCAGGGAACGAGACGTGGCTGCACGATCCGTTACAGCCGTGCTCATAAGATGCCTGTCATCCCGACTGCTAGTGATACGAGGCCGTTGGGATCCAGCACGGCGTTCCGTATTACCCTCCTGAACCCACCGATTCCATATTCTGCGAACAATCATTGGATCTCGACCAACGCGAGCAGCAATGTCGCGATGCGATAAACCGCAATCGTGATAGGGTACAATCCTTCCTTTATCAAAGTCGGAAACGTGATGGTACGCATTTATCCTCCTTACACGAGGCATCACAATAACTTTTCACCAGGCCACGCCGGTCAACTGCTGTTTGTGTATGAGAAATCGGTTGGAAACTTTCCTCATGTCAGCACGTTGTAAATGTCGCCACCGGCGCCAACCCTGTGTGAATCCTCTGAAAAGCTAATCATTTGCATATCACAGTATCTTCTTCCTGTCGGCTAAATTTCGCATCTGTAGCACGTCATCCTCGTGGTGTAGCAATTTTAATGGCCAGTAGTGTATTTTCCAGGAAGTATGGTGTAAGATTTCCTTGAAAATCTTAGAGGATATATGTTTGTCGATTCGAGACGACTAGGCGCTGTTTCGAAGGAAACGGGATTTGCTACACCACATTAGGCAAGGTAATGTGTAGTGTTTCTGTGTTCTCGTTCACCGCAGTAAGTTTAGCGTGTGACGCGATACAGTATTCAGGGACAGGTGAGCGCGCAAAGCCGCAACTGCAGTAATAACCCACGTGTCGCGCTGACTTCCCTCTGCTGTGACACGTGGCGGAGAATCTGGCGCCCGCTATTAAACCGCGTCGTCAACACAAGCGCACGGCCAAGTCGGGACGGTTACTGTTCTCAGGCGCCACGTAACTTCGCAACAGCGCGCGCTGCCGCTGCAGCTCTATTAAATATGCAGCCGAAACAACGCCGTCCGTGCTAGTTATTCTCTTTGCTGTTTACCTTCTGCGGGCTGCTACATTTGCACGGTACACCGCAAAGGACCTAAGCATACACACTTGTGGACGGAAGTATTAATGCAAAGGAGACAGTGTTGCACGTCTGTAAACGGGCAGGAAGGAAACTACCTGAAGTAGGGTAGTAAACATAAAACAGAACAAAATTTTCTGAATAACCATAGGTCGTGTAGCGTTTTACTTGCTACCCGTTCATTTCTTAAGTCCAAGACTATAACTACACTACTGGCCATTGAAATTGCTACACCACGAAGATGACGTGCTACAGACGCGAAATTTAACCGACAGGAAGAAGATGCTGTGATATGCAAATGATTAGCTTTTCAGAAGATTCACACAAGGTTCGCGCCGGTGGCGACACCTACAACGTGCTGACATGAGGAAAGTTTCCAACCGATTTCTCATACACAAACAGCAGCTGACCGGCGTTGCCTAGTGAAACTTTGTTGTGATGCCTCGTGTAAGGAGGAGAAATGCGTACCATAATTTTTTCGACTTTGATAAAGGTCGGATTGTACCCTATCACGATTGCGGTTTATCGTATCGCGACATTGCTGCTCGCGTTGGTCGAGATCCAATGATTGTTTGCAGAATATGGGATCGGTGGGTTCAGGAGGGTAATACGGAACGCCGTGCTGGATCCCAACGGCCTCGTATCACTAGCAGTCGAGATATGAGGCATCTTATCCGCATGGCTGTAACGGACCGTGCAGCCACGTCCCGATCCCTGAGTCAACAGATGGGGACGTTTGCGAGACAACAACCGTCTGCACGAACAGTTCGACGACGTTTGCAGCAGCATGGACTATCAGCTCGGAGACCATGGCTGCGGTTACCCTTGACGCCGCATCACAGACAGGAGCGCCTGCGATGGTGTACTCAACGACGAACCTGGGTGCACGAATGCCAAAACGTCATTTTTTCGGATGAATCCAGGTTCTGTTTACAGCATCATGATGGTCGCATCCGTGTTTAGCGACATCGCGGTGAGCGCACATTGGAAGTGTGTATTCATCATCGCCATACTGGCGTATCACCCGGCGTGATGGTATGGGGTGCCATTGGTTACACGTCTCGGTCACCTCTTGTTCGCATTGACGTCACTTTGAACAGTGGACGTTCCATTTCAGATGTGTTACGACCCGTGGCTCTAACCTTCATCCGATCCCTGCGAAAACCTACATTTCGGCAGGATAATGCACGACTGCATGTTGTACGTCCTGTACGGGCCTTTTTGGATACAGAAAATGTTCGTCTGCTGCTCTGGCCAGCACATTCTCCAGACCTCTCACCAAGTGAAAACGTCTGGCCAATGGTGGCCGAGCAGCTGGCTCGTCACAATACGCCAGTCAGTACTCTTAATGAACTGTGGTATCGTGTTGAAGCTGCATGGACAGCTGTACCTGTACACTCCATTCAAGCTGTTTGAGTCAATGCCCAGGCATATCAAGGCCGTTATTACGGCCAGAGGTGTTTGTTCTGGGTACTGATTTCTCAGGCTCTATGCACCCAAATTGCGTGAAAATGTAATCACATGGCAGTTCTAGTGTAATATAATTTTTCCAATAGATACCCGTTTGTCATCTGCATTTCTTCTTGGTGTAGCAATTTTAATGGCCAGTAGTGTATATTTAGTGATTTCTTTTGAATAATCAATACTAATGTTATAAGAAAGCGAATACAAGAAATCTGGTAATGTCGATTTGCAGCTGGGTTTTGGAACGTATACTGTATTCGAAGTTGATGAATTACTTCGAAGAAAACGATTTATTGACAAACAGCCAACACGGATTCAGAAAATACCGTTCTTATGAAACGCAATTTACTGTTTATTCTCAAGAAGTAATAAGTACAGTCGACGGGTGATGTCAAACTGATTTCATATTTTTAGATTTCCAGAAGGCTTTTGACACGGTTTCCTGCAAGGGACTTATAATCAAATTGCGTGCCTCTGGAGCATCGTATGAGTTGTGCGTCTGGATTCGTGATTTGCTGTCAGAACGGTCACAGTTCGTAGTAAGTGACGGAAAGTCCTCGAGTAAATCGGAAATACGTATCTGGCATTCTCGAAGGAAGTGTTACAGGCCCTCTGCTTTTCCCGATCTACATAAACGATTTAGGAGACACCTGATTAGGTCTCTTAGATTGTTTGCAGATGATGCTGTCATTTACCGTCTTGCAAAAGTCACCAGACTACTAAAATAGCCACGCGGGGAAGCTCAACTAAATACTTAGGGATTACAATTACGAATAAATTAAATTGGAAAGCAAACCAAAGGCCGCATCCGATGGGACTGACGGGGGACATCGAGAAAGCCCAAAGGACAGATCGTTTTGTGTTGTCACGAAACAGGGGAGAGTGTACCACAGATGTGATGCGCGGATTGAGATGGCAGTCATTAAAACAAAGATGCTTTTCATTGTGACAGGATCTTCTCATGAAATTTCAATCAGCAACTTTGTCCTCAGAGTTTTAAAATATTTTGTTGTCGCCCACCTTCACAGAGAGAAATCATAATTATAAAATAAGATAAATAGAGCTCTCATGAAAAGATTTAAGTGTTTGTTTTTCCTCCCCGATGTTGGAGAGAGTAATCGTAGGGAAACAGCTTGAAGGCTGTTTGATGACTCCCCTACCAGGCAATTAAATGTGAATTGTAGAGTAATCACGTACATTACGTAAACTGAGTCAGTTAGCTGTAGCAATAGTGAGTAGTAATACTCATATTTCATTTTTATTCACCTGTCAATGCGGTTGAGTAACCCTTCACTATAGACTAATATTTCCCAGATTTTGATTGTGTGAAACATTTATACGACATTATAATGAAAGGAGAGCATCCTGCTTTAAATTATATCTGCATTTTAATTCTAAGTAATTTTTGTCAATGTAAAGCATACAGAAGGTAATGCACATTTGGCCTGAAACGAACTAACTTGGTGGGCTCAGACGCCAGACTATTTATACAGTTTTGACGATCTAAATTAATATATTCATTGTTGAAAAGTAATTGTAACAGATTTAAAAACAATAATTAATTTTGTTCAATTAAACAGCACTATGGTGTACATTATGAAATACAAACAAAGACTGATTACACAAAACAACAAGCATACGCTAACTACTTCTGAAATTTGTAATATTAGCAGTGATAACAATATGTATCCATCAAGTCTCAATTAATAAAATAATTAATATAGTGTATTTTTATTTTCTAGATAAATTACGTGCGAACGGTATATACGGTAACGTTTCAATCTGCGGCTAATTGAACTTTTACAAATCTGATAAAAGAATTAACTTAGATTGCAGTAAGTGGTGACGTATTTACTAGCATTTAACATAAATGAATGCACATGATGCACAGTTTGAATATTTTGCGAACAAACCAAATGATTCAAAAATGGTTCAAATGGCTCTGAGCACTATGCGACTTAACTTCTGAGGTCATCAGTCGCCTAGATGGGTTCAAATGGCTCTGAGCACTATGGGACTTAACATCTGTGGTCATCAGTCCCCTAGAACTTAGAACTACTTAAACCTAACTAACCTAAGGACATCACACACATCCATGCCCGAGGCAGGATTCGAACCTGCGACCGTAGCGGTCGCTCGGCTCCAGACTGTAGCGCCTAGAACCGCACAGCCACTCCGGCCGGCCAAAAAGATTCAGTTGGTTTTTGAATATGGTATCGGTCACTTCAGGACTGTGTCTCTTGGTCTGCCACATGACAGTCGGAAATGCATCGTTGCGGCCATAAACAACAGCTAATCAACGACAAGCGTGTGCAGGTGTGTGCATTTGAATTAATTTCCCTAGCCAAAGAGCGCAGTTACTAATTAAATTAGCTGAAGTTAATGATTTCCTCTGAGAGTCAAGGCCAGACAAACTAAACTTTCCCATTCATGGTGTTAATGTTCGATGTCAATTTTGTGTGATGTTTACTGGTTATAGCTTAATTAATAAATCACCTAAGATAATGGTACCATACTTACACTAATTTGTTGAGATAACGAGCTATACTGCAGAGATGACACACACAGTTAGGAAACTGTTCCGGGCTATTATGCCGCGGTCGAATGGATTTCATATTTCAACCCAAAGTATCGTTCTCATCCTTGTAGGACATTTTCAAAGGAGATCCGATTCACACCCTGGCTCATTGCTGACTGCTACAAATATCCGTTTATGCGTGCTTCTGCACGGTGGCATGACGTCACATGTTTTGAATAGGACCGAACATGCTTCCGCGGGGAACACCATTCTCTTACGCACTTTAATCAAAGTCTGCGCTGAGACCATACTTGTAGACGACTGCAATCATGAGAGACTATCTTCTGACTAAAGAGCACGACAACAGCAACAACAAAAACAGGTCAATCCTATAATAATGAGTTATATGGTTCTCCAGAGTGTCTGTATGAAACCCAACACGCTTCTACGTGGAACATCTTTTTCCTATACACTTTTAATCAAAGACTGTGCTGACACCGTACTTGTAGACGGCTGCAATCATGAGGGACTGTCTTCGGACTAAAGACGACAACAGCAACATAGAAAAAAACCAAGGTGTCTGTATAGGATCCAAGATGGGTCCGCGTGAAACACCTTTCTCTTACACACTTTTAAACAAAGTCTGCGCTGATACCATATCTGTACATGTCCGCAATCATGGGAGACTGTCTTCTGACTAAAGTGCACAACAACAAAACAGGCCAGTGCTCCAATAACGAGTTATATGCTTCTCCAGAACGTCTGTATAGGATCCAACATGCTCCCTCGTGAAACATGTCTCTCCTACGTACTTTTAATGGAAGTCTGTTCTGACACCGGACGGCCACTGTGGCCGAGCGGTTCTAGGCGCTTCAGTCCGGAACCGCGCTGCTGCTACGGTCTCAGGTTCGAATCCTGCCTCTGGCATGGATGTGTGTGATGTCCTTAGGTTAGTTAGGTTTAAGTAGTTTTAAGTCTAGGGGACTGATGACCTCAGATGTTAAGTCCCATAGTGCTTAGAGGCATTTGAACCATTCTGATACCGTATTTTTAGATAGCAGCAATCATGAGAGACTGTCTTCTGACTAAAGACCACAACAACAAAAATAGGCCAGTGCCCCAATAACGAATTATATGATTCTCAGAGCATCTCTACAGGTAACATACGTCCTAATTTACTTTTAATCAATTCTGTTCTGATATCATACTTGCAGATGGCTACAGTCTTGAGAAACCGTCTTCTGACTGAAGGTCACACCAACAAAAACAGGCCAGTCCTCTACTAATGAGTTATATGATTCTCCAGAGTGTCTGTATTGGACCCAACATGCTTCTGCGTGGAACATATTTTCCCTACGCACTTCTAATCAAAGAGTGTCCTGACACCGTATTTGTAGATGTCCGCAATCATGAGAGACTGTCTTCTGACTAAAGTGCACAACAACAGCAACAACAAAAACAGGCCAGTGTTCCAATAACGAGTTATATGCTTCTCCAGAGCGTCTGTATAAGCTCCAACATGCTCCTACGTGAAACACGTCTCTCCTACGAACTTTTAATGGAAGTGTGTTCTGACACCGTATTTTTAGATGGCAGCAATAATGAGACTGTCTTCTGACTAAAGGTCACAGCAACAAAAACAGGCCAGTGTTCCAATAACGAGTTACATGATCCTACAGAGCGTCTAGTATAGGACCCAACATGCTTCTGTGTGGAACACTTTTCTTCTACGCACTTTTAATCAAAGTCTGTTTCTGAGTCCATATTTGTAGATGGCTGAAATCACGATAGACTGTCTTCGGACTAAAGACCACAACAACAAAAACAGTCCATGCCTCTAATAACGAGTTACCGGGTGATCAAAAAGTCAGTATAAATTTGAAAACTGAATAAATCACGTAATAATGTAGATAGAGAGGTACAAATTGACCCACATGCTTGGCATGACATGGGGTTTTATTAGAACCAAAAAACAATGTCCGACAGATGGCGCTTCAACTGATCAGAATAGCAATAATTAGCATAACAAAGTAAGACAAAGCAAAGATGATGTTCTTTACAGGAAATGCTCAATATGTCCACCATCTTTCCTCAACAATAGCTGTAGTCGAGGAATAATGTTGTGAACAGCACTGTAAAGCATGTCCGGAGTTATGATGAGGCATTGGCGTCGGATGTTGTCTTTCAGCATCCCTAGAGATGTCGGTCGATCACGATACACTTGCGACTTCAGGTAACCCCAAAGCCAATAACCGCACGGACTGAGGTCTGGGGACCTGGGAGGCCAAGCACGACGAAAGAGGTGGCTGAGCACACGATCATCACCAAACGATGCGCGCAAGAGATCTTTCACGCGTCTAGAAATATGGGGTGGAGCGCCATCCTGCATAAACATCGTACGTTCCAGCAGGTGTTTATCAGCCAGGCTGGAGATGATGCGATTCTGTTACATATCGGCGTACCTCTCACCCGTCATGGTAGCAGTTACAAAACCAGAATCACGCATTTCCTCGAAGAAAAAAGGTCCGATAACGGTATATGTGGTAAATCCAACCCTTACTGTGACTTTCTCGTCGTTCAATGGAGTTTCTACGACAGTTCTAGGATTTTCGGTAGCCCAAATTCTGCAGTTGTGGGCGTTGACAGACCCTCGGAGCGTGAAATGAGCTTCGTCGGTCCACAACACGTTACTCAACCAACCGTCGTCTTCCGCCATCTTTTGAAACGCCCACACCGCATATTCTCTCCGCTTCACTAAATCTCCAGGTAACAGTTCATGATGCCGATGGATTTTGTACGGATAGCACCGGAGGGTACGCCTCAGTGCCAACCAAACAGTAGTGTATGGAATGTCGGTGCGACGTGCGACTGCGCGAGCGCTGACTTCCCCGTGCATTGACGAACCCGCTACAGTGTCTATTTCTCCCTGAACTGTCTCGGTCGGCCACTACGGGGTCTCTCGTCTAAACAACCCGTGGCCTCGAACTTCGAAATCATTCTCGCCACAGCTGCATTTGTTAACGGACCTTTACCCGTTCGAATCCGCTTCCTATGGCGATAGGATCGTAACGCTGCTCTATCACATTCCCCATTCTGATAATACAGCTTCACCAAAAGCGCCTTTTCAGGTAACGTCAACATGCTGTGACTGCTGGCGCATCTGATTCTCTCTGTCATTACAGCTCCTTTTATACACGATTCTCATGCGCAGTCACTGACGTTTGGCTGCCCAGCGCCATCTGTCGGACATTTTGTGAACATTTTTTTTTGGTTCTAATAAAACCCCATGTCATTCCAAGCATGTGTGTCAATTGTTACCTCTCTATCTACATTATTCCGTGGTTTATTGAGTTTTCAAATTTATACTGACTTTTTGATCACCCGGTATATGATCCTCCAGAGTGTTTGTGTAGTACACGACATGCTTCCATGTGGAACACCTTTCTCCTACGCACTTTTAATCAAAATCTGTGCTGCTACCGTATTTGTACACTGCTACAATGATGAGAGAGGACTTTCCCTGGACCCCGGCGCATCGCGCTTTGAATAGTTAATCAGCGCGCGGCAGTAGCAGCGACCAGGCAGGCAGCGTCTCGAGCCAACTTGGGTAAACTGTGACAGGACGGACGGCCGGCTCAACTCGCAGTCGGAGCAGGTGAGGGGCTACCAGCCGGCGGCCGGCGGCAGCTGCCTAACCGAGTTACCCCGGGGCGGGCGCGTCTGCAGCTGGACCACCTGGATGGGGCGGGGGCGGAGGCGGGGGCGGCCGACTTAAAACTAATTAGTCGCGGCCCCACCCCGCCAGAATAAACGCGCTGCTAATTGCTCGTCTCGCTACTTGATAACCTTAATTAAGCAATATTCCTCGCATGTGAGGGGCGCAGCTTGGCCGCGCTCATTTACCCGCTGAGATACAGTTTTAATTATCTGCTCTCAGCACCGGCGCCGAGTTGTCTCGCCTTCCAGAAACAATCGCAAGCGAATTTGTTTGCTTAACAGTTGCGTTTTCTCCCGAGTGAGCGCAAGTCGGTGTGCGATTGTGGAAAGTGGTTGAGCTTCGAAACTGAATTTGTTTTTCCCCCAAGGCTTAATTAAAATGAGGAATCACAGGTCTCTAGATACATTCCCACATGATGAATTCTTACGAGACTGCAGCTGTCTATGGTTTGGGGGAAGAAGATCCACCGAAATGCTACAGTTTTTATCCTTTGAACGTTATTCGTATGCCGGTTCCGGAAATTTGTAATTCGATTACTACTATTGTATAAAAAAAAGGAAAAATTTCTTATGTCAATGATAAAAGGTAAAAAATATATACGCCAGATCCTGAAATGAATTTCACCAGCGATACGTAATGATATAATTTAGATTTTGAACTCGTCGCAGTTAAAATATTAAGAATATTAAAACCGATACTACTGCAAATATCTGTTATGTTTGGATGTGGATTATATCTTGTGGCACGTCGGTACAGCAGAAGGTTGTGCACATGGTGCAGATGTACATCTACATCTACATTTATACTCCGCAAGCCACCCAACGGTGAGTGGCGGAGGGCACTTTACGTGCCACTGTCATTACCTCCCTTTCCTGTTCCAGTCGCGTATGGTTCGCGGGAAGAACGATTGCCGGAAAGCCTCCGTGCGCGTTCGAATCTCTCTAATTTTACATTCGTGATCTCCTCGGGAGGTATAAGTAGGGGGAAGCAATATATTCGATACCTCATCCAGAAACACATCCTCACGAAACCTGGACAGCAAGCTACACCGCGATGCAGAGCGCCACTCTTGCAGAGTCTGCCACTTAAGTTTGCTAAACATCTCCGTAACGCTATCACGCATACCAAATAACCCTGTGACGAAACGCGCCGCTCTTCTTTGGATCTTCTCTAGCCGGCCGCGGTGGTCTCGCGGTTCTAGGCGCGCAGTCCGAAACCGTGCGACTGCTACGGTCGCAGGTTCGAATCCTGCCTCGGGCATGGATGTGTGTGATGTCCTTAGGTTAGTTAGGTTTAAGTGGTTCTAAGTTCTAGGGGACTGATGACCACAGCAGTTGAGTCCCATAGTGCTCAGAGCCATTTGAACCATTTTTTGATCTTCTCTATCTCCTCCGTCAACCCGACCTTGTACGGATCCCACACTGATGAACAATACTCAAGCATGTGTATTGTGGAATGCACTGGGTTTGATTAACATTATCCGAAAGATCAATGCATTTAAGGGTGAGTGTATAGGAACCAGTCTACAGAAACGCATTACAATAGTACATTATTTTTGCTAGCGTAATTATAACATACATAGACTCATTTTACCCTATGTCATTAGGGCTTTGCTTCATCAGTCATGAAGATTTTAAGTGGCTAGTACATAAGACTCACATTTTGGAGGGCGACAGTTCAAATCTGCGTCCGACCATCCAGATTAAGTTTCCCGTAATTTTTCTAAATCGCTCCTGTGAAATGACGGGATGTCTCGTTTGAAAGCGCACGCCCGATTTCCTTTCTTGTCCTTAAATAAATCCGAGCTTGTGTTCCACGTTTCTAATGACCTCGTTGTCGACGGGACGTTGAACTCTAATCTTCCTTCCTTCATAAAAGTTTCACACACCTAATATGAAATATTTAACACAGTAAATCATTTGTAATCGGAAGTTTGAAATTGTTCTGTACACGAGAGTTTGATTCTTTAAAAAGTAGGGGTCGCGATCGTACTAATAGCGTTGCCGTGCGTCTGGCTATCTATAGACGGACAGGGTGGCGTCCGGCTAAAAATATAGAAATTCGACTCTTTTAGGCTTTTTTGCGGTGAAGTAAAAAACGCACAACTGAAGCAGTTTCCCAGCTAATGACGGACGTGCGTGATAATTTTGCTTTACGCAGCACTGGGCTGTCGTATGCAAATAGCGCCTTGCACTTAGCCACTCATACAAGCAATGTGGCCAGCGTACTCATGTTATGGTCTTATGGTAGGACATATGAAGATAGCTTGATAATGGACTAAGATCCGAAACTGCTCACAATGTAAATAAGATTTCACAGCATGCGCCCTACGTTTTCCGTTTTAAATTTTACAGGCATTGTCATAAATATTAAAAATTCGAAAGCACAAATTTTCAGACGCTATCTGTACAAGGTTAGGAATCTGGATGGGGCTAGGAGAACTTTCTCGCCGTTATCCTGTAAGTTGGTAAGCGTGCTACAACACCGTACAGAAGAATGGCCTGTAGGTGGCAGCATAGTGCAGATGCACACAGACCGTTGTAGTAACAGCATAAAGATGGCCGCCCCACTTGCGACTTGCACCAGGGAAGAACAGCGATCTGTTATTCGGTTTTTGCGTAGTGAAGGTGTGAAACCTATTGAAATTCATCGCCAAATGAAGGTTCAGTACGGTGATGCATGTTTGTCACAGAAGCAGGTATACAAATGGAGTCTTCAGTGGAAGATGCTCCTCGCCCAGGTCTGGCACAACGAGTTGTGACTCCACAGAACATTGCAGCAGTTGAAGCCATAGCGAAGAAAAATCGCCGAGTGACACTGAATGACATTGCAGCATGTTTACAGATTAACCATGGGTCAGCACACCACATTGTGCATGATGTGCTCCAGTTTCACAAAGTGTCTGCAATATGGGTGCCACGGCAGCTGACTCCTGAAATGAGAGAACGTCGTGTTGATGCTTGTGAAGAACTTCTTCGGCGCTTTGAAGGAGAAGGTGATGCCTTCCTTGCAAGAATCGTTACTGGGGACGAAACCTGGGTTCACTTCCACCAACCGGAAACGAAGAGAGCGAGCAAGGAATGGCGCCATTCCTCATCACCAAAACCAAAGGTTTCGAATAGAGCCATCAGTAGGGAAGGTTATGCTGACTCTCTTTTGGGAAGAAAAAAGCGTCATTTTGGAGCATTACATGCCTAGAGGGACCACTCACACCAGTGGATCATACACAGATCTCATAAAAAATCATCTGCGGCCTGCAATCAAATCAAAGCGACGTGGATTACTGTCAGCAGGTGTCCTTTAGCAACATGACGATGCAAGGCTCCACACTGCCCGTACAACAGATGCAACAATCACAGATCTGCATTTTGAGTGTCTTCCTCATCCACCATACTCACCAGACCTCGCCCCAAGTGATTTCCATATGTTTGGACCATTCAAAGACGCAATGGGAGGAAGTAAGTTCCGTTCTGATGAAGAGGTACGTCACGCGGTGCATGAGTGGTTGCCCGTACTACCAAAAGAATTTTTTTCTAAAGGAATTTATGCACTTTGTAAGCGCTGGAGGACTTGCATTGAGCGTGGGGGCGATTATGTTGAAAAGTGATACAGTTTTGTGCCACTTCTGCACAATAAATAATATTTTAAAAAAATTTAACCTTTTCATTTGCCTCACCCTCGTAATTCATTATTATTAAACGATTGAAAATATCCCTTTGACTCGGAATCCATTCCAATTACGTAGACCCACTTTTAGATGAAAATGTCCGCTTATATGTAACGACGAGTCTGCCTTTTCAATTTTCGGACCCGGTAACCCTAGTTTCTGGTACATATCTAGCGCCGGACACCCATCTCTTCGTAGTACTGGATTCCCAGCTGCCGCTGACGCGCCCGCTCCAGTTTTCTGATGCCGAATAGGCGAAACGGCCCCTGGGAATGAGGGCCGGCGAAGTTGGCGATATTTATGCAGAAGTGGAGCAGCGGCGAGCGTCTCCCACGCGCGGTCAGGCGCGTCCCGGCAAGTTGGGGGCGGCTCTGCTCCAGCGGCTGGAGGCGGCTTTGTGGGCCGGCGTGATCAAAGACGCGCTCCTAATGGAGACTGTCAGGGCCAGGCGGCGCCGCCGAGCCCTTCTTCCCGCCCAGCCGCGCCGCAGCCGGCCCGCTTCCGCCGCCTTCTGTACTTGGGCCCGCAGCTTTTGTGGCCGCCCTATCAGTTCTGTCTGGCGCGAAGCGGCGATCTGCAGCTGCTGCCTGGGCCCAAAGTGGGCGCCCCCGCTCTTCTCTGCCGCCAGTTGCTATGGAGACCATCTTTCGCACGACTACTCTACCGAGCCAAACCTAACAAGTACAAGGGACGTAACACACATTCGTGGTCAATAACAAACTACTGAACGTGTCCTGGGGCAACGGCCTTGCCGCAGTGGCTACACCGGTTCCTGTCAGATCACCGAAGTTAAGCGCTGTCGGGCGTGGCCGGCACTTGGATGGGTGACCATCCGGGCCGCCATGTGCTGTTGCCATTTTTCGGGGTGCACTCAGCCTCGTGATGCCAGTTGAGGAGCTACTCGACCGAATAGTAGCGGCTCCGGTCAAAGAAAACCATCGTAACGACCGGGAGAGCTGTGTGCTGACCACACGCCCCTCCTATCCGCATCCTCAACTGAGGATGACACGGCGGTCGGATGGTCCCGATGGGCCACTTGTGGCCTGAAGACAGAGTGCTGCTGCTGCTGAACGTGTCCTAGTACCCTAATCCTATACCGCCTGTGCGTGGATAGGTCGACTCGTAAGTTGGAATCCGCCGTTTTTTCTGAAAGCAAATTGGAATTATTCATGTTCTTTTTTTTCAAAAAAGAAAAAATCTTTATTTACAATATATTATAATTATACAAATATAACCCACCACCATAGTGATTAGTGGGTCCTAAGTGATAAAATGTTGTTATTGCAGCTAATTACATTTTATCTTGTAAACTCAAGAAAGTATAGACAGAACAGGTTAATGGGCAAACTTAAGATCTATGTTAAGCTATACACACTACTACCTACTTGTAAGTAATCTCAATTGCCTGCAGCGTCACAGGTGTGTCAGTGTGGATATAAACCTACTGCAATGGCTTGATCATCGAGCTAATCCCGATGAGCGTGCCCCTGACACTATGCAGGTCAAAATTACTAATCGCTGCAGGTTCGTATTTCGGTACCTGTTTCTGAATCCTACTAACTACTAACTAACCTACGTCAAGTCCGGTGCATGTCATCATTGTGAAGTTAATGTACCTCACTCCCCCTAGCCCGGCACGTGGCGGATTCCAACTTACGAGACGACCTATCCACGCACAGGCGGTATAGGATTAGGGTACTAGGACACGTTCAGTGGTTTGTTATTGATCACGAATGTCCCTCAGGTATGCTATCAGAACTTTACGTTATACCTCGTTAGCCAGATTTCTCAAGGTTTCGAAAGTCTTATCGTGTCTCAGCAAGTCGTATGTGTCTTTGTTTGGTAGTTGTTGTCGTAATGTAGCTGCTACATCATCGAAAAGGGGGCACTCATAAACAACGTGGTCGGGAGTACCCTCTGATACGCCACAGACACACTCGGGCGTGGCACTCTTCCCAAACCTCGTATATGTCGGATAGGGCCCATCACCAGTGAGAAAATGAATTAAACCCCGGGCTGGCTCAAAATACCTCATGCCTAAACTGTCGTTTACATTTGGTAAGAGTCGGAAAGTTCTTCTACCAGATTCGTCCATTTCTCATAATT
Organism: Schistocerca piceifrons; assembly: GCF_021461385.2. Classification (NCBI taxonomy): domain Eukaryota; kingdom Metazoa; phylum Arthropoda; class Insecta; order Orthoptera; family Acrididae; genus Schistocerca; species Schistocerca piceifrons. The sequence goes on along the minus strand of NC_060138.1, from coordinate 202,987,764 downwards.
CCTGCCATAGACCTTCGCCCCTTTTCCTTATCTCACCCTTATCCCTAGCCCGAACTCCCAAAATGTTTTCTATTTTCATGTCATTACCTTTCTTAGCCCAATACCATGCCGCTTGCTCCCTAATTTTAAATCCCCATTATCACTAATAGCCCCCTCCCCCCCCTGGAGATGTCCTATAAGCCCCCACAGATCTTAGCAACATGTTTCTCTGTACTCTTCTCACTGTCATGGCGGCAGACACCACCCTTGTGAGCCTGTGTGCCCAGACTCCCGAGCCGTAACCTACTATTATTCAGATTTACAATACACCGTACCATTTTTCCACTCTCTTGGCTACAAGACCCTATTTTTCAGCACAATCTCCGTTCAGTGCGACGGCCTGTCGCGACCTCACTGGGAGGGCGTAGTTCCATCTACTGGTCGACGTCTTGCTGGATCAGTAACCTCCCCATCATCCGCGTACTGCTACTCGCGGAGTGCGTCCTTCATTGCGCCAAATGGATGGAAGTCGGAAGGTATGAGATCCGGGCTGTAATCTAGATCAGGAAGAGCAGCCAATGAAATTCTGTGAACTCTTCTCGGGTGCACAGATACGCCTCCAGTAGACGTCTCGCTACTACTGTGCAACACCCCCGCCAGCCTCTAAAATCATTTCAATTTGGCGAGGAACAAAGTCTCCGAGCATCTTCGTGTACCGTATCTCACGTCGATCTTAAGCCATCATTCATGATTAAATTCCAAAGAACTACCAAACTGCGCGGATATTGATTGCTACGTTTATCGCCTGTTCCAAATAGCCGCAGACGTTTTATAAGAGGCAGTCAAAAAGTCTGAGGGCATCGCTGCACCTTATATGTGAAATAGTGCGACTCCGGTGCGGGTATACACGTGCAAGCAGCGATATGTAGACAGGGGATCAATGTAACATTCGAATCTTTCCAACTTGTCTGCAGTAAATGAGGAAACATCAATTGTGGCGACGTTACTACCAAATGCAACCAAACAGAACCAACGTGTTGTTATTCTTTTCTTCCTTGCCGAAGGAAAAACATCAGTAGACGTCTACCGGAGAATGAAGAATGTGTATGAGGCAGCTTGTCTTTAATATCACTGTTGTGAAATGGTGCGCCGAGTCCCGTGCTGAGCGCGATTCGACACAAGATGCCTGTCGATCTGGGGGGCAACCTCATCCAACTCAATGGGGGACACACGAACACCCGCCCTATAGTCCTGATCTCCCCATTCGATCACCACGCCATCGGTTCCGTAAAGAAAGGCCTTGGAGGGTCGCAGATTCCTGTGGGACGATAGCTTCAGTACTCACGGGTATTTTATCCAATTGACATACCGATACTGGATTGTACAGTCTTCGAACGGAAACTCTTTGATTGCCCCTAACGTATGGGGTAAAGATGGGGAGAATGGAAAAAAAAAGTCAATCTCTTGGGTGACGATCAGTTTGGATTTAGGAAAGGAAAAGGCACCAAAAAGGCAGTTCCGACGTTTTATTGGACAAGGGAAGCAACACTTAACTAAAATCAAGATACTTCATGGGTTGGATCAAATGGCTCTGACCACTATGGGACTTAACTTCTGAGGTCATCAGTCCCCTAGACTTAGAAACTACTTTAACCTAACTAACCTAAGGACAATCACACACATCCATGCCCGAGGCAGGATTCGAACCTGCAACCGTAGCGGTCGCGCGGTTCCAGACTGTAGTGCCTAGAACCGCTCGGCCACTCTGGCCGGCTACTTCATGGGATTCGTGAACTTAGAAAAAGCGTTTGGCCGTCTAAAATGTTCGAAATTCTCAGGAAAATATGTACCGTACAAGGTATGATATTCAGTATGTAATAAAACCAACCGGGAACGATTAGAATGGAAGACCAAGAACGAACTGCTCCGATTAAAAAGGGTGTAAGACTGGGATGCACCCTTCCATACTTCTGTTCAGTCCGTACATAGGAGAAGCAATGGAGGAAAGAAAAGATACTCAGTTGTGGGATTAGAATTAAGGCTGAAAGAATATCAACGATAAGATTTGCTAACGACAGTGCTATCGTCAGTGAAAGTGGAGACGACTTACAGGACAAGGTGAATCGCACGCACAGTCTAATGAGAACGGAATATGATTTTAAACCGAAGAAAGATGAAAGTAATGAAGAGCAGCACAAATGAGACCAGCGAAAAACTTTACATTAACATGGATGAGCAAGAAGTAGATGAGGTGAAGGAATTATTCTAACTTGGAAGTAAAATAAAACATTCCAGACGAAAAAGGAGAACATAAAAAGCAGAATAGCATAGGCATAGAGGGTATTCGTGGCCAAAAGCGGTCTGCTAGTGTGAAATATTGGCCTTAAGGTTCTGAGAGAGTACGTTTCTCGTAAAGCCTTGTACGGAAGTCAACAAGCGACTGTGGGAAAACTGGAAAAAGAAGATGGTTCAAATGGCTCTGAGCACTATGGGACTTAACATCTGAGGTCATCAGTCCCCCAGACTTTGAACTACTTAAACCTAACTAACCTAAGGGCAGTACACACATCCATGCCCGAGGCAGCATTCGAACCTGAGACGTAGCAGGAGCGCGGTTCCAGACTGAAGCTCCTAGAACTGCTCGGCCACAACGGCCGGGGAAAAAGAAGAGATTCGAAGTATCTGAGATGCGGTCCTATAGAAGGATGTTGAAAATTTAATGGTCAGATAAGATAAGGAATTTGGAAATTCTGCGCAGAATCAGTAAGGAAAGGATCATACAACGACTCCTCGTACTGAGGACTGATCGAAGAACTTTTAAAAGAATAACTTTACTAACAAAATGAAACTCAATTATAATGTCATTGGGTGAATATCCACACAACTACACTACTGGCCATTAAAATTGCTGCACCCAGAAGAAACGCAGATGATAAACGGGTATTCATTAGACAAATATATTGTACTAGAACTGACATGTGATTATATTTTCACGCAATTTGGGTGCATAGATCATGAGAAATCAGTACCCAGAACAAACACCTCTGGCCGTAATAACGGCCTTGATACGCCTGGGCATTGAGTCAAACAGAGATTTGATGGCGTGTACAGCTACAGCTGCCCATGCAGCTTCAACACGATACCACAGTTCATCAAGAGTAGTGACTGGCGTATTGTGACGAGCCAGTTGCTCGGCCACCATTGACCAGACGTTTTAAATTGGTGAGAGATCTAGGGAATGTGCTGACCAGGGCAGCAGTCGAATATTTTCTGTATCCAGAAAAGCCCGTACAGGACCTGCAACATGCGGTGGTGCATTATCCTGCTGAAATGTAGGGTTTCGCAGGGATAGAATGACGGGTAGAGCCACAGGTCGTAACACATCTGTAATATAACGTCCACTGTTCAAAGTGACGTCAATGCGAACAGGAGGTGAGCGAGACGTGTAACCAATGGCACCCCATACCATCACGCCGTGAGATACGCCAGTATGGTGATGACGAATATACCCTTCCAATGTGCGTTCACCGCGATGTCGCTAAACACGGATGCGACGATGACGATGCTGTAAACAGAACCTGGATTCATCCCAAAAAATGAAGTTTTGCCATTTGTGCACCCAGGTTCGTCGTTGAGTACACCATCGAAGGCGCTCCTGTCTGTGATGCAGCGTCAAGGGTAACCGTAACCGTGGTCTCCGAGCTGATAGCCCCTACTGCTGCAAACGTCGTCGAACTGCTTGTGCAGATGGTTGTTGTCTTGCAAACGTACCCAGTTGTTGAGTCAGGGATCGAGACGTGGCTGCACGATCCGTTACAGCCATGCGGATAAGATGCCTGTCATCCCGACTGCTAGTGATACGAGGCCGTTTGGATCCAGCACGGCGTTCCGTATTACCCTCCTGAACCTACCGATTCCATATTCTGCTAACAGTCATTGGATGTCGACCAATGCGAGCAGCATTGTCGCTATACGATAAACCGCAATCGCGATAGGCTCCAATACGACCTTTACCAAAGTCGGAAACGTAATGGTACGCATTTCTCCCCCTTACACGAGGCATCACAACAACGTTTCACCGGGCAACGGCGGTCAATTCTGTTTGTGTATTGGAAATCGGTTGGAAACTTTCCTCATGTCGGCATGTTGTAGGTGTCGCCACCGGCGCCAACCTTGTGTGAGTGCTCTGAAAAGCTAATCATTTGCATATCACAATATCTTGTTCCTGTCGGTTAAATTTCGCGTCTGTGGCACGTCATCTTCGTGGTGTAGCAGTTTTAATGGTCAGTAGTGTACTTCCTTGTATGATCTGGGCTTTTTAGCACGAAGTTACAGATGCCTTCCACAGTGCCTGGAAGCACCAACCTCGCCGGCTGGCAGCATACTTGTTTCAGCAGAGAGCGCTGTCAGCAGGGCGCCATTCCGCTGCGGCAGCTCACATCGCCTCGCAGCGCCACGCGGATATCCATCCGTGCCGACTATTTATGCCACTGTCGGAGAGTGTGAAATGCGTTACGCCCTACGCTCAAGTCGGTTGTACAAGCAATTCCGTCCAACCGCATCAGCAGTTCGGTCCCAGCGAAGCAAGTCGGCAGTACCAGCAGTTTGCCTCAGCGTTCCACGCCGACAGAACCGGCCCATGTCGTATTGGACTGTACCAGCAAAAACCATCCGTCGCACGCCGGCAATACCGACCCACTAACGTCCCAGGTCTTCACGCCTTCATCTACCACGACTCTGGAGTTCGTCGCGTAGGCACATCGCAAACGACGTCACAGGACAGATATTTCTGTTGTATGTACACTACTGGCCATTAAAATTGCTACACCACGAAGATGCCGTGCTATAGACGCGAAATTTAACCGACAGGAAAAAGGTGCTTTGATATGCAAATGATTAGCTTTTCAGAGCATTCACATAAGGTTGGCGCCAGTGGCGACATTTACAACGTGCTGATATGAGGAAGGTTTCAAACCGATTTCTCATACACAAACAGCAGTTGACCGGCGTTGCCTGGTGAAACATTGCTGTGGTGCCTCGTGTAAGGAGGAGAAATGCGTAACATCACGTTTCCGACTTTGGTAAAGGTCAGATTGGAGCCTATCGCGATTGCGGTTTATCGTATCGCGACATTGCTGCTCGCGTTGGTCGAGACCCAATGACTGTTAGCAGAATATAGACTCGGTGGGATCAGGAGGGTAATACGGAACGCCGTGCTGGATCCCAACGGCCTCGTATCACTAGCAGTCGAGAGGACAGGCATCTTATCCATATGGCTGTAACGGATCGTGCAGCCACGTCTCGATCCCTAACAGATGGGGACGTTTGCAAAACAACAAACATCTGCACGAACAGTTCGACTATGCATCACAGACAGGAGCGCCTGCGATGGTGTACTCAACGATGAACCTGGGTGCACGAATGGCAAAACGTCATTTTTCTGGATGAATCCATGTTCTGTTTACAGCATCGCGATGGTCGCAACCGTGTTTGGCGACATCGCGATGAACGCACATTGGAAACGTGTATTCGTCATCGTCATACTGGCGTATCTCACGGCGTGATGGTATGTGGTGCCATTTGTTACACGTCTCGGTCACCTCCTGTTCGCACTGACGTCACTTTGAACAGTGGACGTTATATTTCAGATGTGTTACGACCTGTTGCTCTACCCGTCATTCTATCCCTGCGAAACCCTACATTCAGCAGCACTGTAGCGCTTAGAACCGCTCGGCAACTCCGGCCGGCTTAAAAGAAAAGCACCTTTTGCATACTGCATTTGCAGAGCATTTAAGAGAAAACAATCACAAACCTACTAATAAAGAGAAATACACGAAAATAGTTATAATAAGTAATGAAAAGAAGCCACTACCAAATGACCAACTGAATTTGATTATCCACTCACTACTGTTTACACTGACTGATCATCTAATAGAGACAAATCCCATCAGATGATCAAAAGTCTCATTTCTTTCCTAAGTATACAAATGGAAACTGAAAAAGAAAAGGTAATAGTTAAAAAATAAAAAAAAGAACCACAAAAAATAAATAATAAAATATAAACAGTACAGACAGCCCTCCCCCCCCACAAACATAACGTACACAGCACACATATAGTAAAAGAAAAAACAATTGAGATGAAAAACTGAGACAGCTGGCAATACGAATGACACTCTAGACATAAAAAGTGGCAGTTACAGTGCTACACTACTGGCCATTAAAATTGCCACACCAAGAAGAAATGCAGATGATAAACGGGTATTCATTGGACAAATATATTGTACTAGAACTGACATGTGATTACATTTTCACGCAATTTGGGTGCATAGATCCTGAGAAATCAGTACCCAGAACAAACACCTCTGGCCGTAATAACGACCTTGATACGCCTGGACATTGAGCCAAACAGAGCTTGGATGGCGTGTGCAGGTACAGCTGCCCATGCAGCTTCAACACGATACCACAGTTCATCAGGAGTAGTGACTGGCGTATTGTGACGAGCCAGTTACTCGGCCACCATTGACTAGATGTTTTCAATTGGTGAGAGATCTGGAGAATGTGCTGGCCAGGGCAGCAGTCGAATATTTTCTGTATCCAGAAAGGCCCCTACAGGACCTGCAACATGCGGTCGTGCATTATCCTGCTGAAATGTAGGGTTTCGCAGGGGTCGAATGAAGGGTAGAATCACGGGTCGTAACACATCTGAAATGTAACGTCCACTGTTCAAAGTGCCGCCAGTGTGAACAAGAGGTGAGCGAGACGTGTAACCAATGGCACCCCATACGCAAATATGGCGATGACGAATACACGCTTCCAATGTGCGTTCACCGAGATGTCGCCAAACACGGATGCGACCATCACGATGCTGTAAACAGAACATGGATTCATCCAGAAAAATGACGTTTTGCCATTCGTGCACCCAGGTTCATCGTTGAGTACACCATCGCAGGCGCTCCTGTCTGTGATGCAGCGTCACGGGTAACCGCAGCCATGGTGTCCGAGCTGATAGTCCATGCTGCTGCAAACGTTGTCGAACTATTCGTGCCGATGGTTGTTGCCTTGTAAACGTCCACATCTGATGGCTCAGGGATCGAGACGTCGCTGCACGATCCGTTACGGCCATGCGGATAAGATGCCTGTCATCTCGACTGCTAATGATACGAGGCCGTTGGGATCCAGCACCTTTATCAAAGTCGGAAACGTGATGGCACGCATATCTCCTCCTTACACGAGGCATCACAACAACGTTTTACCAGGCAACTCCGATCAACTGCTGTTTGTGTATGAGAAATCGGTTGGAAACTTTCCTCATGCCAGCACGTTGTAGGTGTCGCCACCGGCGCCAACCTTGTGTGAATGCTCTGAAAAACTAATCATCTGTATATCACAGCATCTCATTTACATTTACATTTATACTCCGCAAGCCACCCAAAGGTGTGTGGCGGAGGGCATTTTACGTGCCACTGTCATTACCTCCCTTTCCTGTTGCAGTCGCGTATGGTTCGCGGGAAGAACGACTGTCTGAAAGCCTCCGTGCGCGCTCTAATCTCTCTAATTTTACATTCGTGATCTCCTCGGGAGGTATAAGTAGGGGGAAGCAATATGTTCGATACCTCATCCAGAAACGCACCCTCTCGAAACCTGGCGAGCAATCTACACCGCGATGCAGAGCGCCTCTCTTGCAGAGTCTGCCATTTGAGTTTATTAAACATCTCCGTAACGCTATCACGGTTACCAAATAACCCTGTGACGAAACGCGCCGCTCTTCTTTGGATCTTCTCTATCTCCTCCGTCAACCCGATCTGGTACGGATCCCACACTGATGAGCAATACTCAAGTATAGGTCGAACGAGAGTTTTGTAAGCCACCTCCTTTGTTGATGGACTATATTTTCTAAGCACTCTCCCAATGAATCTCAACCTGGTACCCGCCTTACCAACAATTAATTTTATATGATCATTCCACTTCAAATCGTTCCGCACGCATACTCCCAGATATTTTACAGAAGTAACTGCTACCAGTGTTTGTTCCGCTATCATATGATCATACAATAAAGGAGCCTTCTTTCTATGTATTCGCAATACATTACATTTGTCTATGTTAAGGGACAGTTGCCACTCCCTGTACCAAGTGCCTATCCGCTGCAGATCTTCCTGTATTTCGCTACAATTTTCTAATGCTGCAACTTCTCTGTATACTACAGCATCATCCGCGAAAAGCCGCATGGAACTTCCGACACTATCTCCTTCCTGTCGGTTAAATTACGCGTCTGTAGCACGTCGTCTTCGTGGTGTAGCAATTTTAATGGCCAGCAGTGTATATTTCGAAAACAGAGTGACCTCAAGATAGAGTGCAAGCTATCAACCAATTTGCCACATGAGAGAAAGCTGTGAGAGAGAAAGCTGTTTGGCTTACAAATAATAAATTAGACGCTGATCTGTCAGTACCTTTCCATTTTACTCAAAAAACTTAAAGGAACTGTTTTACATCTATAACCTATATGTGCAAATGGTATCGTCCATGTACGGACGAAAATATGGTGTAGTATTTGACGATACTCACTGAAGATGCTTCATAAATAAGGCGAAACGCTTCTGGGCGCATACGTTAAATGGTTCAAATGACTCTGAACACTATGGGACTTAACATCTGAGGTCATCAGTCCCCTAGAACAGGGCTTCCCAACGTTTGGTCCGCGGACCCCTTAGGTGTCCGACGGCTCTTTCTAGGGTGTCCGCGGCCACCTTTCACCAAATCGTCTAAAATAATGAGTAAAATTATTGAATAAAAATGTGAAAATCAAATTCATCACTATTTTTTTTCGCCTGAAAAACATGTGTACTTATACATCAGGTCGTATCCCCTAGCAGCCTCTGCGGTTCCTAAGTGAGAACGTATACACAGTTTAGTGCCGGAGAATGCGGGTTCTCTGATCGACTGTTTTGCAACAATACGGGGGTCCAGAATGAGATTTTCACTCTGCAGCGGAGTGTGCGCTGATATGAAACTTCCTGGCAGATTAAAACTGTGTGCCCGACCGAGACTCGAACTCGGGACCTTTGCCTTTCGCGGGCAAGTGCTCTACCAACAGAGCACTTGCCCGCGAAAGGCAAAGGTCCCGAGTTCGAGTCTCGGTCGGGCACACAGTTTTAATCTGCCAGGAAGTTTCATATCAGCGCACACTCCGCTGCAGAGTGAAAATCTCATTCTGGAAACATCCCCCAGGCTGTGGCTAAGCCATGTCTCCGCTATATCCTTTCTTTCAGGAGTGCTAGTTCTGCAAGGTTCGCAGGAGAGCTTCTGTAAAGTTTGGATGGTAGGAGACGAGGTACTGGCAGAAGTAAAGCTGTGAGTACCGGGCGTGAGTCGTGCTTCGGTAGCTCTGTTGATAGAGCACTTGCCCGCGAAAGGCAAAGGTCCGAGTTCGAGTCTCGGTCGGGCACACAGTTTTAATCTGCCAGGAAGTTTCAATACGGGGGTCGTTTGTGAGCCGGCTCACGACGCTAGATGCGCTGAAACCTTTTACGCATGCGCGGAGTGAGTTTTGTCGACTAATCACAGCGCTCGCTGGCACGTATGCGGCCCCAGGCATCATTAAATGCTAAACTTGCTTTGTCAGTGCACTACCTAATAAGTCGATTTTTGACACCCGTAGATTTTACATATATTTGCACATTTTTCTACGGATTTCACGAAAAACCACACACACACACACACACACACACACACACACACACACACACACACACACACACGACTGTTACAAAATACGTATGCTCCTTACACAACAGTAGCCAAACAGTGGAAGTGAACAGACGACAAGCGTCAGCATGTCAACAGCGAACAGTTTGGACGTGACGTTGATTGCTCTTGGAGGAAGGCAGCTCCAACGTGTGAAATGTCAGTTACCAAGTAATTTTAATCAGGCTATAGTGTGTTGAACAAAGAGAGTAAATCCACTAGTAAGTGTTTGGATACAGTGGGAATTCAAATTGGATCGTTAATTTCAAGTTGTTTTCATTCATCTCTAAACCAAAGACTATTGATCCTTCGGGTGGGTGGGGTCACTGGGATCATAGCACTTGCATCAAGAAGCTTTCAGTTCGCATGGGTTTCGCTCTGAAATTTAAAGTTACTGTGCTCCTGACTGACTAGGGGTCCGCCATGGATTTTCGACTGAAGAAGGGGTCCGCCAGCTGAAAAGGTTGGGATGCCCTGCCCTAGAACTTAGAACTACTTAAGCCTAACTAACCTAAGGACATCACATACATCCATGGCCGAGGCAGGATTCGAACCTGCGACCGTTGCGGTCGCGCGGTTGCAGATTGAAGCTCCTAGAACCGCTCGGCCACACAAGCCAGCCGCACAAGTTAAATACAAAGCTTAAAGTGCAGCATGCGGAAGAGTTTTTCTTTTAAACCACTGCAATGTAGAACAATTTACGTGTTAAACTATTTGTAAATAAGCCAAAACTGCTAGAGGTTATATGACAAGTAGATTACTCGACACTACATGGAGTATTTGGAGTTTTAGCAGGCGTACGCGCACTGATGTGAGCGGAGCGCTAGCAGGTGAGAGGGCTGCGTCGGCCCTCACGGCGGTTCCTCCTACGCCCCACGCGGGGTCGCTGGAAAACCGCATTAGCCGTTCCCTGTCGTCAATCTCACACGTCCCTCGCCTGCCGAGTTAGCGCCGTCAGCGAGAACGCGTGGGACGCACCAGGAAGGTACCAGCCTCTGCTCCACATGTCGACAGAAATCACTCTTCAGGCGATGTCATGTCAAAGTGTAGCGCCGTCTCAAATGGACTGTTGCGAAACAAATAGACTAGACTGCGCAGGTCTTCGTGTACGTAATTGTTGACTGCGAAGTATAGGAGCACAACCTAAATCAATACGGAAGAAGAAGTTTCATTACAACATATCTACATCTACATCTCTCCTCTGTGCCGGCCGGTGTGGCCGAGCGGTTCTAGGCGCTTCAGTCTGGAACCGCGTGACCGCTACGATCGCAGGTTCGAATCCTACCTCGGGCATGGGTGTGTGTGATGTCCTTAGGTTAGTTAGGTTTAAGTAGTTCTAAGTTCTAGGGTACTGATGACATCAGATGTTAAGTCCCATAATGCTCGGAGCCATTTGAATCATTTTATCTCTCCTCTGTAGGCCACCTTACATAGTTTGATGTAGGGTACTACTGTTATCACTGTTATTTTCCACCTTTCCCTTTCCAGCTCTGAACAGTACATGGGAATAGCTAACTGCTGATATTCGATCCGAGAAAAGTGAGTTACTGGATACAATGCATTGTTATTTTGCTGGAAGAGTAGGTGTCGCTACAACTGGATAAGATCAAATTTCTCTAATTTTACTTTCATCGTATTTTCACGAGATATACAGGGTGATCAAAAAGTCAGTATAAATATGAAAACTGAATAAATCACGGAATAATGTAGATAGAGAGGTACGAATTGACACACATGCTTGGAATGACATGGGGTTTTATTAGAACCAAAAAAATACAAACGTTCAAGAAGGTCCGACAGATGGCACTTCATCTGATCAGCATAGCAATAATTACCATAACAAAGTAAGACAAAGCAAAGATGATGTTCTTTACAGGAAATGCTCAATATGTCCACCATCATTCCCCAACAATAGCTGTAGTCGAGGAATAATGTTGTGAACATCACTGTGAATCATGTCCGGAGTTACGGTGAGGCATTGGCGTCGGATGTTGTCTTTCAGCATCCCTAAAGATGTCGGTCTATCACGATACACTTGCGACTTCAGGTAACCTCAAAGCCAATAATCGCACAGACTGAGGTCTGGGGACCTGGGAGGCCAAGCATGACGAAAGTGGCGGCTGAGCACACGATCATCACCAAACGACGCGCGGAAGAGATCGTTCACGCGTCTAGCAATACTTTGTTTTTCTTTTGGTTCTAATAAAACCCCATGTCATTCCAAGCATGTGTGTCAATTTTTACCTCTCTATCTACATTATTCCGTGGTTTATTAAGTTTTCAAATTTATACTGACTTTTTGATCACCCGGTATGTAGGAGGAAGCAATAAATTGGTCGGCTCGTTTAGGAACGTACACTCCCGGAATTCTAATAGTAAACTACACCTTTTGTAGCGTTTCTCAAAATAAAAAAATTAGATATTTTGTATTATTACAAGGGTAATCCCAAAAGTAAGGTCTCCTATTTTTTTATAAGTACATAGATCTGATTATTTCTACAATGGTTTACATCAGTTTAAAGCTTGAACATTTAGCTATTTTTCGACATAATCACCATTTGTGTCAATGCATTTTTGTAGACGCTGTGGCATTTTTTGTAAGCCCATGTAATACCAGCTCGCCGCCATGCCTCTTCTTTCACCTCGTCGTCGGAGCTGAATCGCTCGGACCACAATTAACGCTGACAGGTATTGTGCGACTCTGAAAGGAATGTTGAGCAAGGGCGTACATATTCTCCATGACAACGCTCGCCCATACATCGCTCGGCAAACCGTTGCTCTCCTGCAACAGTTTCAGTGGAACATAAGCACCCACCCACCCACCCTATAGTCCTGACTTGGCGCCCAGTGACTATCTATCACCTGTTCCCTAGGTTAAAAGAACATTTAGCTGAAAGCGATTCAGCTCCGACGACGAGGTGAAAGAAGAGGTTCATAACTTTCTGAACAGCATGGCGGCGAGCTGGTATGACATGGGCATAGAAAAACTGCCACAGCGTCTACAAAAATGCATCGTCAGAAATGGTGATTATGTCGAAAAATAGGTAAATGTTCAAGCTGTAAACTGATGTGAACCATTGTAGAAATAAACAGGTATATGTACTTATAAAAATAGGAGACCTTACTTTTAGGATTACCCCCGTATTATTATTTTTGTTCTACAGATATGAATTAATTAATTAAAATGGAATGTTAATAGATTTTATCTCTGCTAGTAAACGTGATTTTTAAGAAAGCGTTGAATAATTGGTAAGTACTGGTAAGTACTACGTGAATGTTACTTGCTTTGCTGGAGGTAATGCTACTGAAATGATAAAACATGACACAGAAAAAATTTACTATCTTTTCTAATTAAGTTGAACTCTGTCTTTCAGCGTCGTCGTTACATCAGACCGGCGAGTGCGTTGCTACACGACATTGTTTAGAGACCAATGACCAATCTGAATATTACACGGTTCGCGTCATAACATTGCCCGGATTTTGAGAAAAAAAAAGATCGGTAAAAAAGACCTCAGGGACGTATGAATTATAAACTGACTGTTTAACCGGCGAGTGAGCATCGACAGTGTTCGGCCGTGACCACCAAACAATGCGAGAGCAACTTCTCTTCGATGCAGCCTGAAACTGAACTAAAAAATGCATTATGAAATCATGTATAACGTGAATAGCAAGGAAACCGATCTTCAAATGAAACACGGCTACTCAACATCAAATCAACATAATTATTCAACAAAATCGTACAAGTTACAAAAGAGACACTCACACAGCTTATCTCGGTAGCGGAGCAAAAAAGAGAGAGCGCGAACAAGTCGTGTTCCGCTTCTTTATATCGTTAGACAAACGAATGTAGCTATTACATTCTGTTTCACAGTTTTCTTTACACATTTTAACTCGTAGATACTCCTTTACAAAATAATCCACGAATAATTAAAAATATATCATCTCATTAGTACCAATTAATATACAAATTTATTTATATATGTAAAATTATTTATAATACATTCAGGTGTTAATTAAAGTTGGGGCTTCTTTTTTATGCATTTATAAAGTAACATTTCACTTTATGCACAAATCCTCTCTTGCGGGCACTGCTAATGGCATCGTTTGAGTTAGCTTGAACGTCTCCGTCTCCATTGTTATGCAGGATGAACAGAAACAGTCTGACCAGCTTGTAAGGGTATTGGGATGTTGTAGGGTAGATTGTACTGAGAAATAATTGTCAATAAAGAAAACTCGTTACGTTGTGCAGTTTCCGAGGTAATTAGCACTGTTGCGCACGCAGAGTCTAGCTGCCCTCCAGAGACGATGTTGCCAAACGTGTTCTTCGTTTTGGTTCCTAAAACTGAACAGGAGAACCACACAAAATCTGGGCATAGGGCGGCAGTAGGGATTGAACACGAGCGCTATTATCTACGTTATGAGAACAATAGAGTCAGTTCATCTGGTGAGCCGCTTGAATTTACGCACGCAACGGTCTGATTGGCTAACTTCAGTTCTACGAGGGTCACTCCAAAAGAAATGCACACTATTTTTGTAAAAATTCTGCATGTGTGGAAGTTTTACAGTGTGTAGATACATCCTTCCCGCTAGTTTTCAAAATTAGTTCAACCTGTTCCCGTGGGTGGCGCCGTCACAGCATGTCTTCAAGATGGCTGCTACACTTGACGTTCGTCAGAAGCAACGTGCTGTCACAGAATTCCTGTGCTGTGATAACGAGACAGTGGGAAACATCCACAAGAGGTTTGAAAAAGGTGTATGGAGATGCTGCTGTCGACTGCAGTACAGGTAGTCTGTGGGCAAACAGGTTACGTGATGAAAGCGGGCACGGCAATATTGAGGATTGTCCTCGCAGCCGCCGGCGTCGTACTGCACACACTCGAGACAATGTGCAGAGAGTTAACGAATTGGTGACTGCTGACACACACATCACAGTGAACGAATTGTCACGCTACGTTGGGATAGGGGAAGGAAGTGTTTGCAGAATACTGAAAGTGTTGGCGTTAAAAAAGGTTTGTACCAGGTGGGTTCCCAGGATGTTGACTGTGGCTCACAAAGAAACAAGAAAAGCGGTGTGCAGCGAACTTTTGGAGCAGTACGAGTATGGTGGATGAATTTCTTGGAAGAATTGTGACAGGTGATGAAACATGGCTCCATCATTTTTCACCAGAGACAAAGAGGCAATCAATGGAGTGGGATCATGCAAATTCACCCAAGAAAAAAAAAAAATTCAAAACCACACCTTCTGCTGGAAAAGTTATGGCTACGGTGTTTTTCGATTTCGAAGGACTCTTGGTTGTGGACATCATGCCAAGTGGAACCACCATAAATTCTGATGCATATGTGACGACACGGAAGAACCTTCAAGCTCGACTAAGTCGTGTTCGACCAGATCGGCAAAAGCAGGATGTTTTGCTGTTGCGCGACAGTGCACGGCCACATGTCAGTCGATAAACTACGGAAGCGATCACAAAACTCGGATGGACAACACTGAAACACCTGCCTTACAGTCCTGTTCAAAAATGGTTCAAATGGCTCTGAGAACTATGGGACTCAACTGCTGAGGTCATTAGTCCCCTAGAACTTAGAACTAGTTAAACCTAACTAACCTAGGGACATCACAAACATCCATGCCCGAGGCAGGATTCGAACCTGCGACCGTAGCGGTCTTGCGGTTCCAGACTGCAGCGCCTTTAACCGCACGGCCACTTCGGCCGGCCTTACAGTCCTGACCTGGCTCCATGTGACTATCACCTCTTTGGGAAATTGAAAGACTCTCTTCGTGGAACAAGGTTTGAAGATGATGACTCCCTTGTGTACTCTGCCAAACAGCGGCTCCAACAGGTTGGTCCAGAATTTTACCGTGCGGGTGTACAGGCGCTGGTTCCAAGATGGCGTAAGGCAGTTGAGAGGGATGGAAATTATGTGGAGAAATGAAAATATTGTTCCTAAAGGATGTATCTACACACTATAAAACTTTCAAAATTGTAGAATGAAATATGGATTTAAAAAAAAATAGTGTCCATTTCTTTTGGAGTGACCCTCGTAATTAATTAGCAAACGACACAACGTGTCGAATTTTTTTCCTAACAATTATTTCTCAGCACAATCTACCCTACAACACCCCAATACCCTTACAAGCTTTTCAGAGTGTTTCTGACCAACATTTACACTGTATATTGTGAGCAGGAGTAGTTGTATAACACTGTCTTGTCGTACCTCCGAAATTACGTTTACGTCTGAAAATCTCTATCTCCACTAAGACATGCTGTGCTCTGTTTGGTAGGAACTCTTCAGTTCGTTCACACAGCTGGGCTCGTATTTCCGTCTACAGCCGACAGAACAGCGCACCATATTATCGTGGCTGCTTTGTTTGTTAGATAAGACAACATTGTGAACAGCTGTGCACACGTATTACTCGGCACATTACAAGCGCTGACAGCAAACATTCACTCAATTACCTGCTGATAATCCACGATGATGATGGAGTACGCTAATAATGAACTGATTAATAATGAGTTTGATTTACGGTGTGGTACAAACGAATTAGGCTGTTGCTTCCCGTACGCATTCTGCACGTTTTACTGGCCGACATCCCGAGCTACAAAACTCGTCTTTTGAGGAAAACTGGTCCTACGAATTTGTTGTGATTAGTACTGGTTTGCTGCGGCGACACGCAGCAGTTGTGGTGGAGGAGGCTATTGCTATACAAAATTCAGTGGAAAGCTCACCGGATGCAAGTGCTCGAAGATTAGCTGCACGCTGCTAACTGCCGCAGTGATCTGTGTGGCCTTTCAGTGGTTCCTGTCCAATGACGATCAGTGCAGGATATGTATTCATTTCTTGATTTTCATCGTCATAGAACATTTTGCAGTGCTTTACTGAGCCAGCAAGTCACAGACCTACAGTTCGTCAGTAATCATCAAGGGAACATTTATAAGAAACGGCATTCTCATTCTCTTCTGGTAAACCTTCCGGGATGTAAGGTCGTGGTCCATGAAACTCTTCAGCTCCTAACGTTTCGTCCAGAGCTGCGCTGGACATCTTCAGAGGGGTGTTTCTCCTCCGGTGAGTCTTGCCGACTGACGGGTCGGACGTCTGAGAGCGACTTATATATCGTAGAAACGGGACGTGTCCAGAGTTACACGTGATATGCACGCCCCCTTTCTACGATACATAAGTCGCTCTCAGACGTCCGACCCGTCAGTCGGCAAGACTCACCGGAGGAGAAACACCCCTCTGAAGATGTCCAGCGCAGCTCTGGACGAAACGTTAGGAGCTGAAGAGTTTCATGGACCACGACCTTACATCCCGGAAGGTTTACCAGAAGATATGTCATCCGGTCGTGAAAGCCTTCATACTATTCTCATTCTCCCCAAGTACCATATTTGAGCAGCCGAAAATCCACCAGTCATCTTCGAGGTCCTTTCAGAGTATCTGCTCCCCGTCAAAGTTTACGCAGAAATCGATGGTGACTGCTTCTTGGGGTGTATGATGACATAGCTATTACATAGTATCTGAATGGACTTCCTTGAGATTGCCTTTCTTTGTTACTGCAGATCGTTATAGTGGCACTGACGCAGAACGCACGGTTACTTCGTGGGGAGCTTCTGCGCGTTAATACAGTCTTGTGTCCAGCTATCTGACTGAACATTAACCCTTAGAGTCCCAACAATATAAAAAAAATTAAATTTTGAAATTTTTCACAAAATTGACTTTCATTATCATGCTAAGCAAAGAATACAAGAAGAAATTGGGAAAAGTAAACAATCAATTGTTTTAAGGCGGTGATTTCACTTTGGAACCACTGGGAAACTCAGTTTTCAACTACCCATCATTTCATGAGAAATGTTTGAAAGCAATTTCGCATTATTTCCTGGACGCGATTCCACATTCGAAGCTTCCATGAACCACTCATAAAAGTAGCAGTAAAATCCTCAAATTTATCTTTAGATATACTTACTTTCACTATCACTTATGTCCTCAGTACGATCAATATAAAAAAGACCATATGTCACAATCTCCACAGTCTCCTACAAATCACGTAGCACAGTCTCAGCGTCGACTGATGCTTTTCGCTATAGTGCACTATATTTGTAGGAGTCCCTCCGTGTGCTACTAGGCATCTTTGTCTTGCAGTAGCATCGTCGGTTTCTTGCGAAAGACACTGGTACCTCAAATAAATCGATAAGATATTGGTTTCAAGCAGAAACCACTGGTACTCAAAGGGTAAGCGTAGACAATGGATTGGGCGCAACGCACCAGTTTTATGGTTAGTCCAAATGGTTCAAATGGCTCTGAGCGCTATGGGACTTAACATCTGAGGTCATCAGTCCCCTAGAACTTAGAACTACTTAAACCTAACTAACCTAAGGACATCACACACATCCATGCCCGAGGCAGGATTAGAACCTGCGACCATAGCGGTCGCGCGGTTCCAGACTGAAGCGCCTACAACTGCTCGGTCACACCGGCCGCCTTATGGTTAGTCAGCCATCCTGATTTCTCTGAGATGGTTTGTTTGCAACATCATCCCTCAGTGCTCTAACATTGGAGCATAGTGCGCTGTTTCGATTAACTATTTTTGTTTTTAGAGGGAGGGAGAGTAAGACATACGTGCTGGTATACAACGATAACAGATTCCTTCCTTATGTAGAGATCAACTTTGCCCTTCTCATATGTAGAGTGAGCAAACGTACCTCCATGTATGTTGTTGCCGTGGACGTCAGTCCGGAGAGAGATTTCGTGCGTCTCTCCACGTTATTCTATCCTGTGCAATTTTGTAATCTCTTCTTAGCTACTGTATCCCACTTTCAGTTAAACTTTTTTACAATAGTGAAGCCTTGGTCTCCATCTACTGTTTTTGTCCCCCACCTCCCTCAACCCGCTCCCCACTCTTCCAATTATCAAACTGATAATTCCTTGATGTCTCAAGACGTGTCCTATCAACTGGTCCCTTCTTTTAGTCAACTTGTGCCCCTAACTTTCTTTTCCCCCCTTTCGATTCAGTACCACTTCACTAGTTATTTAATCTGCCCATCCAATCTTCAGCGTTACTGTGTAGCACCACATTGCAGAGGCTTCTATTCTCTTCTTGTATGAACAGTTAATCATTCAAGTTTCATTTCCGTACAAGGCTACACCCCAGACAAATATTTTCAGAAAGACTTCTAACGCACAACTTCTTTTCAAAAGACTATCCATTCCGTTCAGTTGAACTCTTTCTTGCCCTTCGACCGTAATAACTGAAGTCTGGTTTCTGCACAAGCTGTAGATTAAATACACTGCTTGACAACTGCTAGGGAACAACTGACACTTGCGAAGTAACAACTCCGGTTATTACGGAACAATAGACAACTGCTACGGAAAATCCGACCAATGATAGTACATGGAGATGTAGAGGGCGGACGTGTTAACTGCAGCGAAGCTCGTGCACAAACGCTCTGTATGCTTTCATCAACTCACCCAGTACAGTGTTTGACGGAAGTTGTTGTGGTACTGATTACAGTGACATTCCGTACCGTACGGCAAAATGGTGAAAGACATCATTTGGGTACTTGCGATAGTGGACGAACAGTTGGTCGGCTCGGAACCTGTCAAAGTATCACTACTGTGGCCACAGTAATGGGTGTGTCCGAAAGTGTCATCTCGCAACTAAAAAAATGACCGCTGAAGGTGGAAATGCTATGCGAAACCATGCCGGTGGCCGTGAACGGACAACCACACTGCTAGAGTATCGATATGTGGCCTTGGTGGCGAGAAGGAATAGACATCACACCCCTAGGCAGATAGCTGCAGACCTTCCAACCGCTGTCGGTACACGTGCCTCTGCCATATCCATTAGGTGACGATTAAACCGCGCTGTTTCGTATATTCGGAAGCCTATTAAATGCATTCCTCTTCAACTACACTATCGGCGAGAAAGAGTTCATCGGTGTAGAGAGCATGTTGGTTGGGGTTAACAACAGTAATCCAGAGTGATGTTCTCCGAGGAATCCAATTTGACTGTAGGAAATGATTTTGGCTACCAGTTAGTGTGGAGAGACGGCGAAACACGTTGCGCACCACAGAATATTCATGAACGTCGTCGGTATGGCCTAACGTTAGGTTTTCCGTGATTTCCCTAAATCACTCCAGGCAAATGCCGGGATGGTTCCTCTGAAAGGGCACGGGCGACTTCCTTCCCCATCCTTCCCTAATCCGATGAGACCGATGACCACGCTGTCTGGTCTCCTTCCCCAAACCAACCAACCAACCAACCTAACGTTAAGGTGTGGGCAGGCATTATGCACAATGGCCGAACACCGCTTCATATCTTTGCGTAAGGTACCGTTAGAGCGGTGGTGTTGCAGGGAGACTGATCTGGGTCATGTTCGTCTCTTTAAGGGTGCAGTAGATCCTAACTTTCTGTTTATGGACTACAACACCCGCCAATAGAGGACCACTGAGATCTATTTACGAAATTTCAATCACCAACTTTCTCTTCCGAATGCGAAAACATTTTGTTGACACCAACCTACGTAGCGAGAAATGATCATCACAATAAAATAAGAGAAATCAGAGCTCGAACTGAAAGATTTAGGTGTTCCTTTTTCCCACGCGCCATTCGAGTGTGGAATGGTAGAGAAGTAGTACGAAAATGGTTCGATGAGCCCTCTGCCAGGCACTTAAGTGTGAATTGCAGAGCAACCGTTTACATGTAGATGTAGATGTAGGTTGCCTTTAACTTCTATCCGGACATTTCTAAACCGTGTGAATCACTCGTAACACCGAGTACGGCTTAAGCACTCATCGCCGTAGGCTTCCAGCATCATTTAGTGTGTCTCTATAAAGGTTTCTTGAGTTTCACGCAAAATTTAATGCGGACGCGTCGCTCCTGTAACTACGCCATTTCGAAATTCGCAAACTATGCGATACAGCGTCCCATTCAATACAGCACTAAATAGTAACTGACAGTCAAACAACAATGAAACTTCCGGCAGTTAACACATGAAATACAGGTGTGTGCAGGGATGCCAACCGCACTTCGCTCCAACACACCATTGGCTCGAAATTACGAATGTCACGGAATGTTTTGAACGGACCTCGTATGATCACATTTTACATCATAGGTACTGGTACAGTAGAGGAATAGTTAGGGGGAGATGATTGTTTGTACCAGCATGACATTTCACCTTGTCATAATGCAGCACCCATGAGGAAATGGTTTGTGATCAATAATATCTCTGAAATATTATTTCTGCCTCGTGATCACTGGGTGTTGTGTGATGTCCTTAGGTTAGTTAGGTTTAAGTAGTTCTAAGTTCTAGGGGACTGATGACCATAGATGTTATGTCCCATAGTGCTCAGAGCCATTTGAACCATTTGAAATATTATTGGATGTGAGGTCCGCGAAATACTAAATTACATTCTAGAAGATAGGTCAACTCCCAGCAAAAAACTTTCTCATCAACATCGTTTGGTTGCAGATGACAAGCTAGCTGTATTAATTAACACACAAGTGATCCAGAAAATTTATGCACACCAAATGTAAAGGTATTTACAAAAAGAAACGATCTGTTGTTTGTACTAAAGATGCACATTGCAGAATAAATAAAAACGAAAACCCACTGATGATGGCGCAGTGGTGCCGAAACATGTTTGGGTACTTAGAAAATACGGTGTTTTGCATAACTGGCGGACCTCAGTTTAACTGCAAACACGGCCAATACAAGGAGCTGCAAAACAAAATGATGAATATCTCTGAAATAGATTGGCCTGCCCAGAGTCTCGACATGAATTTAATGGAAAATCATTGGAACGAGGCAGAAAGTAGACTTCGCTTCAGGCGTCTCTGATTTCGGCTCTTGTTTTTAGACACCTCATTCAGAGTTCATTGCAGAGTTCAGTCAGCAATAAAAGCGAACAGTGGATTCATCCCATATTAATATTCAGCAGTAGGTGTTTGGATACTTTTGATGAAATGATGTGTGATTATGTAGTAAATCGAGACCGTTATCACAAGAAAAACTAAGCATTTGTTGGAAAGGAAACGAATGTGCGTCGGAAAAAAGTGCTGTGCAGCTATAGTGGAGACCACGGTACAGGCCAAAACTATAGAAGGAAAGGGAATTTACCGTAAAGAAACAGACTGAAAAATCGGAACATCATAATTTCCTTCAAAACAGAAGAGACGGGAATATGTTTCTCATACACGGCATAAATCAAAAAGTAATACGTCAAAACAACGGAAACAAGATCATCAACAACACCATAAGGAAACTAAATTCAAAATTAGCACCAAGAAGTTATATCACTGGAACCATTACCATCACGCCACTGGTCAAAGCGGCCGGCTAGTACTGCAAATTCCCGTTGACTCGGGCACCACACCAGTCAGTCTAATTTCACACGATTCCAACAGAAAGCGCTGTTACCCAGGCGATGGTAGATCCTCTACGTGCTGTGGACGTTGGACGTTGCCTGGCAACTGCTCACTCATGTTCCACCACGACATTAGCAACCCAGTGCGGTCTTCCACCAACGGTCAGCATCAATCCTGAAAGTGACGAAGGAGGTAGGTTCACGATATTTTCTAGTTACATTGACACCATCAGAAGAAACCTCGAAAAGCCTAACTAACATATATGATGTCAGACAAGTGTGGTACAGCATAATCTGAAATGTTATTTCAATTTTACGCTCCAGTGAAGTTATTCATAATGATGCTGCTGAGGCGTCCAAATACAACACAGCTTTGTCAGTTTTGACGTCGTTCATTGCGTGGATTAAGACAGATTCTTCAGATTTACGTATGTAAAGGAATTTCATAATTTCAGGTTCAGTACTTTGATTACGCCCGTTCTGGTCCTTGTTCGTTTGGTACAAGAACGCCTCTACAGGATCCTTAGTTCAAATTGGGGAAAGAGAACTTGCAATTTTTTCCTTTGGCTCTGACCAGTGGCGCAGTGCTAATGGCTGATGTGATGTCATTTCGTGGTACGTATTTTTAATTGTACTTATCTATAAAGTTGTTCGTTTTTTTAAATTTTCATTCGTTTTGAAAGAAAGAAATTGTGTTGATATGGCGATTATTAGAAAAATCTATATGTCCTGGTTTCTATTTTAGTATTTTGCGGATTTATCACTCCTTTATATTTCGAAGGACAAAGGCGGATCAGTTCTGCATCCAATTTTGCTGATAGTGCTGACGATAGTGGAAGTAATGATAGTGAAGTTTCAGAAGTGCGATTCACCATTCCGCTCTTGGTTGAGAAGACTAGAAATCCGATTACCCCAGCCGGCCGAAGTGGCCGTGCGGTTAAAGGTGCTGCAGTCTGGAACCGCAAGACCGCTACGGTCGCAGGTTCGAATCCTGCCTCGGGCATGGATGTTTGTGATGTCCTTAGGTTAGTTAGGTTTAACTAGTTCTAAGTTCTAGGGGACTAATGACCTCAGCAGTTGAGTCCCATAGTGCTCAGAGCCATTTTTTGAACCGATTACCCTTGTCAGCTTCTTGCAATAACCGTGTAGATTTGAGATGTATAGCTAAAATTTATTTTGCAATATCAGGTACAACTATTTTACGAAAATATGTTTCTTATTTAGTTCGGATTCTATGTCGTAGTCTTCAATCCAGCTGTGGCTGAGTATCTTAATTATAGCCCCTGTTCAGTGTACGTACCTCACAGCATATCGGGATACAATGTAGTAAATAACAACAGTTATATGGAACTTATCACCTGTATGGAATTGTATAATATTCCATCCCATCAATATATAATAAAGTTAAACGTCAAACAAATTAAGTGCATGGTAGATACATAAGTCTTCACCATTATTGCTTTACTTAATTATCACTGAGAGCAAATAATTACAGACAAATCATGTTTTACTTATCTTTGTTTTCTTTTGCCTTTTTTACTGTTAGTTTTCTTCTATGATGACTGAAACGCATTTCTTCGCCTTTTTCGTCATTTATTAACATCAGCTCGGCGGTCCAAGACGCGACTCTTACAGACAAGTGAGACAAATGACAAAAAGCTACAGACGAATAGAAGAGCATCTTTCAAGTAGTTAATTAATCACAGACTACTTAGAATCGTATCTTTACAGGTCAACATCAGACACAGACTCTCAGAATTGTGCGCAACACCCATATTCACAATTTCGCTCTTGCTGCTATAGTACTTTCTCTAAACAGAAACTTTTTAGTTTCTATAATTTTATAATTAGCACATTAATTTTATCAAAAGTATACATTTTTTAAAACTTGAAAATTGGGATTACAAAAATACAGTGCTAGTTATTCAAATCTTATTCAAAGTTACAAAATAATATTCTAGAATGCCGATGAATTTATCGTCAATAACTTTCCAAACAAATAAATTTTGGAAAAACGGAACTATTCTTTCAGAAGTGGTGAAAATGATATTTCGATCGAGGTATGACAACGCTGAGAAAAAAACCTTCACCTCTCTAAAAAAGTTAGGTAATATATACTTTGTAGGTTTCGTAATATTATCATTTTTTAAATAAAATATTTTTAATGAATCTAACTACATTATTACAATCAGGAAACTATTAAATCAGTACCTAATAGTAAAGTTTAACATAAAACATTATTAATAAAATTTTGACAATTTCTGGAACATATTGATTATCCATTGCGTATTTGGTAGACAGTATCAAAGAAATTTATAGTGTTATTTGAATCATTAGTTATTCTTTTGTTATTGATCATTTCCTTTATTTTTAAAATAACTGATGTGGTGACAAATCTTTCTTATTGTGCATTAAACATGCGTGTTCTACTTGACTATAGCTCAAAAGAAATGCTTCTGTTGGTTACAACACATATTGAATGAAATAATGCTATTACATATATCGCATAGTTTTGATAAAAGTTAGCACAGAGAGCTTTTGTCGACATTAGTATCGTCTACTACAATATCAGAAAACTACCTACCCCCTCCCCACCCACTACATTTTTACTGATATGTTGTAACTTACCACTCAGAAATTGTACATTTAAAATTAGCGCATGCATAGTGGGCATTGGGCCATGTGTTATGATATGGAACAACGATGGGCTCTACAGTTGCAGATACAGTGACAGATCTCGACAGTTTCCATCTTCACTGTGGAAAACGCGAGGATTTTTTTCCCAGCTTTTCTTGGCATATTTCTAGTGGTGTTGAAGGGATGGGATATGGGATCAGTGTGCACAAACGCGATGTCGGCGTGGTACCGCAGGGAAGAGAAGAAGGGAAGAGAGGAAAGATGCTGGCTGGAGAGGGGGAGGGAGGGATGGAGAGGGGAGGCAGCTGGCGGCCAGCCAATGGCGGCGCGCGCCCCTCCGACGTCACGGCCCGCTGGTGTCGGCTGTCGGGCGCACTTGTTACTCGCTCAATTGGGCTTGTTGGCGTCGCCATTGTTTGCAGCCGCGCTGACAGAAATGAGTCAATTGTGCGTCGCAGCTCTCAATATTCTGTTTCGTCCCACGGCGCAATACCCCTCTCGCACACAGCCACGCACGCGACGGGCAGATGTCGAATATTTCCATTCTCTTAGCGCCGGAGCGAATGCAGCCTGATTTTCGGCAGAGAATGTTCTGGCGCACGCTCACGGCGCTCTGAATTTATCTACGAGAATCGTTCGTTACCTGTACGGGAGAGTAGGCGATACATCGCTTTGTTCGCGACTGATTGCACATTAAACAAGAGAGCAGGTGCGATGAACTGTTGCAGGTGAGTCTCTTAATTTAAGATTAACTATCGTGAAAACTGAAATACTTAAGACAGACATGTCGGCGGAGGACTGTTTTGAATCTCACTGTACTTGCCACATATCAGCAATTTGTATCGCATGATTGTGATACTGCAGGAATATCACATCATCGAGAGCCAATAATCTTTCACTCCAGTATTTTAGACTTGTTCCTGACCTAGTATACACACGTCTACAATAACTGCGATAAAATAGAAATAGAAATTAATGTAATTAATAAATAATATAAACGTAAACCGACCGATGAATCTGACAGAGGGTACTTTCCTTACCTCTGTCACTCCTCACTCCCCATTTTCCTGTTCCATTCGCGAACAGTTCACGACAAAACAACTTTTCGGTAACCCTCCGTGTGAGCTCGAATCTCGCTAGTTTTACTTTCATGGTCTGTTCCTGAGATACACATAGGAGGAAGCAATATAGTGCTTGACACACCTTGATGCACAAAACTTCTCTTGTAGATTCTACCATTGGAGTAGGGTGGACATCTCCGTGATGCTCTCTCTCGCCATAGGCCGGCCGGTGTGGCCGTGCGGTTCTAGCCGCTTCAGTCTGGAACCGCGTGACCGTTACGATCGCAGGTTCGAATCCTGCCTCGGGCATGGATGTGTGTGATGTCCTTAGGTTAGTTAGGTTTAAGTAGTTCTAAGTTCTAGGGGACCGATGACCACAGATGTTAAGTCCCATAGTGCTCAGAGATATTTGAACCATTTAAACCATCTCTCGCCATAAACGAACCGGTGACGAAACGCGCTGTCCTTCTTTCTCCATTAGTTCTATCACCTCTATCTGTTAGCAGTCCCAGACTGATGACAAGACTACCGCTCGAAGGGGTTTTTAAGCTACCTCCTTCGTGTGTGGATTACGCACTGTGGTGACGAAAGCCATGGGTACTTTCTAATATTGTGCCGGAACTCCTTTCGCTCGGCGTAGCAGCTCGACATGGATTGCACTCAACAAGTCATTGCAAGTCCCCTGCCTCTGTAGCCGAACATAATTGCGAAAATGTTGCCAGTGAAGGATTTTGTGCACGAATTGACCTCTCGATTATGTTCCATAAATATTCGATCAGATTCAGGTCAGGCGGTGTGGGTAGTTGAATCATTCGCTCGACTTATCGAGAATATTCCTCAAGCCAGTCGCGAACAATTATGGCCAGGTGACATAGCGTATTGTCATCCATACACATTCCATCGTTGTTTGGGAACATGAAGTTCATGAACGGCTGCAAATGGTCACCAAGCAGCCGCATTAACCATTTACAATCACTAATCGGTTCAATTGGACCAGAGAATCCATTCCATTCCTTGTAAACATAGCCCACACTATTACGGAACCACCACCAGCTTGGTTCAAATGGTTCAAATGGCTCAAATGGCTCTAAGCACTATGGGACTTAACATCTGAGGTCATCAGTCCCCTAGACTTAGAACTACTTAAACCTAAACCTAAGAACATCACACACATCCATGCTCGAGGCAGGATTCGAACCTGCGACCGTAGCAACAGCGCGGTTCCGGACTGAAGCGCCTAGAACCGCTCAGCCACAGAGGCCGGCCCACCAGCTTGCACAGTGCCTTATTGATAACTTGGGTCCATGGCTTCGTGAGTTCTACGCCACACTTGAAGCCTACCATCAGCTCTTACCAATTGAAATCGGGACTTATCTGACCACACCGCGGTTTTTCAGTCGTCTGGGGTCTAACCGATGTGGTCATGAGATCAGGAAAGGCCCGCGCCACATTGATTTCTGCAGTTATTTCACGCAGTGTTGCTTGTCTGTTAGCACTGACGACGTAGACAAACGCCGCTGCTCTCGGTCGTTAAGTGACGACCATCGACCACTGTGTTCTCTGGTTCCATTCAAGTCCAACTCACCGCAAACCCTTTGATGTTACTGCCAGCATTCCGAACCGCAACAAGGCCAGCCGCTTAGTGGACTCCGATTTTCCGCTCATAAACACTACGCAAATTTCAGCCAATGTTCGTTGGCCTTCGTTGGTCTAGTGTGGATCCGCCTTTAGCACGTGGCAGAGCCACGCGCCGCTTGCCCTGTACTAGTTGAGTCTGCGGCGCGTGAGGCGATTGCTTGCGCGTGCCTAGCGAGTGGTGTGTACTGTGTGCTGCTCACGCGGGTTCGCCACGCTGATGCGGAGCTCTACTAAGCAGTTTCAAATGGCTGTAGGTTGCGGTAGCTATACGGAGATGAAGAGGCTTGCACAGGATAGATTAGCGTGAAGAGCAGCATCGAATTAGTATTCGGAATGAAGACAGCTACAACAACAACAGCAGCAACAACATCACCTTCATCTCTGAATTACCCTATGTGAACAAAAGTATCCCGACACATCCAAAAACATACGTTTTTCATATTGGGTGCGTTGTGCTGCGCCGGCTGCTGTGGTCCAGCGGTTCTAGGCGCTTCAGTCCGGAACCACACGGCTGCTACGGTCGCAGGTTCGAATCCTGCCTCGGGCATGGACAGCCGCGACCGACCGACAGTACAGGTAGAAACAGGAAAAGACGGGTAGAGACAGGAAAAGACGGACCACATTTTTCAATTCCTCAATTGGATTTTTTCCTCATTATATAATCGTGAACACAAATAAATAACAATATGCAGTCAACTGATATTATTCGATTGTTAAAGAGTTTGATTATTAATTTATATCGTTCTTCTTTTATACAATAAGATATGTGAATAATTGATTCAATTGAGTTGTTAAAAAAAATTGAATAAATAACTACATATACAAAATTCATTTATATTACTGTCAACTATACCTTCGAGAAGGAAGTAGAATAATGGGCTAATTTGCCACTGACGTACTCCTGAAAATGTCAGTGGAAAATGGTACCTGCATATCAGGTCTCCTTGGCATACTAAAAGTTTACGGAGTAGAGTAGTTAGACAACCGGGGATTAAATTGTGTTCTCACCTGATCTGGTCCCACCACATATTATTCACGCTTATAAGAAGCTGTAAAATGAAAAAAAGTTACAAAAGCGAATTTCATACTAATGTAATAATCAAGTAAGTAGCTGTACTATAAATGCAATGGTGTGGGCCAAATGAACTAAGACTTTTTGGAAATATAATTGTGGATATTATTTGGTATCGTTAGATAATTTGTTGATTGTGAGGGCCCCTTACATGCAGAGACGCGGGGCTCCAGGCCCGGTTGCTCTTGCCTAAATCCGGCCATGAAGTAATATATAAAGCGGGAACATTGTTACCAAAAATCTCAAAAAGTACTCGAGCGATTTACTTCAATTCTTTTACACATTACTCTAATAAACGTTTGGGTGTATTTAATATACGCAGGGTGAATCACCTAAGATTAGCACAACGAATATTGCGGAAATGAAAAGTGCTATTGATGTGCAGTTTTCACAGAATTCATTGGTAGTCAGGGACTCGTATTATTAGCCAATCAACATATTATAATAATATTTAGAATGTGCATTTTTTGTGCAAACGGACACTTTTGTTAAATGGAACAGTGCCTATTGATATTTACAAACTAAAACTAGGCTGAATTAGAATGTCAGTGGTGTTTGTTGGAGGGTTCTAGTGCCAGTCGTTTAGGAGATATCGTATTGCCACATAAACACTCGTACAATACCTGTGGTAGCACACACTAAAGAACAGTAGAAGTGCAAACACTAGTTATGTGGATTCTGACCAGCAGCCAGACAACTGACCATCACAGGTTGTGTTCAAAATGACCACCAGCAGCGGCAACACATGCTTCCTGACTGGTATGGAACGACTGCTGCACACGTGCTAGCTTTCCAGTGGGGATGTCCAAACAGGCTGCAGTAATATGTCGTTGCATATCATCGGGTGTAGTTGGTATGTCCTTGTAGCCAGCGTCTTTCAGCTTTACCGGCAGAAAAAAGTCTACAGGCGTCAAATACAGGGGACGGGCCGGCCAAGGTACAGGTCGTTGGGGACCAGTCCCATGTTTTACAAATAATTCGTGAAAACATGCTGTAGTATTTCGTGCACTACAAGTTGGACAGTCGTCATGTTGGCACCACAGACTCCTCCTAGTCTGTAGAGGAACGTCTTCTACCGTCCGTGGAAGATGGCCTGTTTGGAGGCTGCGGTACTTGTTCGCGTTCAGTGTCCCGCCTATGAAAAACAGGTCTATGAGCTGATGGTTCATTATCCCACTCCATTGACGATGATGTTCCACCTGACGAAACCAACGGGGATTGTCAACAGACCAATTGTGTATGTTTCGGTAGTTTAACTGGCCATAACTGGTAAATGTAGCTCCATCACTCAACAAGATACGTGATACATCTGAAGTATCTTGTCTTAATGCCCATGTACGGAAGTTAGCACGATTCTCATAATCGCTTCCCTGTAGCTCTCGATGGAGAGAGGTGTGGTAGGGATGAAACCTATGTCTATGGAGAATGCATACAACACATCGTCGTGCGACTGCGCAGTGACAAAGATGCGGATCAACTGCAACAGCAGCAAAAATATTAATTTCCCCTTCTGCTGTCGTCAGTTGTTTCCTTCTTTTACGATGTGTAGGTGTTACACTTTCACGTAGTCCGCACCGATAGCTGAGTGGTTAGCGTAACCGTTTGCCGTCCTACGGGCCTGGGTTCGATTCCTGGCTAGGTCGGGGATTTTCTCCGCTCAGGGACTGAGTGTTGTATTGTCTTCATCATCATTTCATCCCCATCCGGCGCCCAGGTGGCCCAATGTGGCGTCGAATGTAATAAGACCTGCACCAAGGCGGCCGGTCCTGCCCTGTCAGGTGCCTCCCTGCCAATGACGCCAAACGTTCATTTCCATTTTACTTTCACGTAACCGGTTGAAGGGGTTGATAAATAATTTACGAGGTGGTTGACGCCTATTGGAATATCTTGTTGCATACACCGTACAATAAGAACGGCATTTTTCCTAAACTCTCCATACACCATGAGAGTGTTGGCTTTTTCTGCATTGGTAAATCCCATTGTCCGCTCGCGAGCTACTGCTTGGACTGCCACACACTACCTGACTATCAAGTCTCAATGCCCTCAAGGAACACACAAGCACACTCTAAGCAAACATATTAACATCATGCCTAGCAACTACGTGTGTTGAATGGCACAAACAAGTCTCGGTATGGAAACTTTTCAAAAAGCGATATCTCGTACACGACTGATTCTAGAATCCTTCAAGAAACACCACTGAGATTCTAATTTAGCCTACTTTTAGTTTGTTTGGGCATTGTCCCATTTAAAAATTGCATGTTTGTACTAAAAATACACTTTCTACAATATTTTAATTGCCTAGCAAAAAAATGGTTCAAACGGCTCTGAGCACTATGGGACTCAACATCTGAGGTCATCAGTCCCCTAGAACTTCGAACTACTTAAACCTAACCAACCTAAGGACATCACACACATCCATGCCCGGGGCAGGATTCGAACCTGCGACCGTAGCAGTTACGCGGTTCCGGACTGAAGTGCCTAGAACCGCACGGCCCGCGCGGCCGGAAATTGCCTAACAATACAAGTCCCTGACTAGCAATCCATTCTGTGAAAACTGCACATCAATAGCACTTTCCATTTTCGCAATATAGGCGGTTCAAATGGTTCAAATGGCTCTGAGCACTATGGGACTCAACTGCTGTGGTCATAAGTCCCCTAGAACTTAGAACTACTTAAACCTAACTAACCTAAGGACATCACACACATCCATGCCCGAGGCAGGATTCGAACCTGCGACCGTAGCGGTCGTGCGGTTCCAGACTGTAGCGCCTTTAACCGCTCGGCCACTCCGGCCGGCAATATAGGCGGTGCAAGTTTTAGTTCATTTACCCTGTGTGTAAAAACTTTGCAAACAGGAAAACTGCATTTTTGATTTATCAACGTGTGATTAGAATACTACTACAGAATATGAATTTCAATTAATGATAAAAAAGGCTCAAGGTCAGAGAGAGTGGGGAGTGAGAGATGGAGGAGGAGAGAGAGGGGGCAGTAGGAGGTGGAGTGAGAGAGGGGCAAGGAGAAGATGGACAGAGAGGGGGGGGGGAAGCAGGAGGAGACGGATTATGGGAGGGGGAGAGATAGAGACTGATGGGAGAAGGAGATGCATGTCCAATTCCCTTATATACTGGAAACGTGTGCATTCTCTTTTCTTTCTTTTTCATTTAACAACACTGAGTGACAGCAGCACTTGGCCGGGAACAGCTAATATTAAAATAAATGCACAAAACGACCAAGATCTGGAGCGAGTGACGCGTCAAGAAACCTACGGAACGAATTAACAAAGCTACGCGAAGGATGTAACGATGAGGGATACGTTGTGGCGAACGAAATGGACTTCTGTATTAGAAAAAAGATGCAGCCGATGTAACTAACCACTTCTTCTTGCAAAATTAATTTACTTTGTTACCTTTTTAATTAACGTGGTCTGATACGTAAAACTCCCATTTATTATTAAATTTCTACACGGTTGTAGACGGTTACAAGTTAAAATGCTTTGGCAGTATCTCAAATGGTATTACGGCAAGTTGAAAAAGAGTTAGAGAGAAGGGACAGGGTGATATATACGTGCGTATGATGGACCCCTTGCCTCAGAAATATTCCTGTCCCTCATACCTCCTCTGTGTTAGCGCAGACGACGTGTCACTGATCTCATTTGTACTTAGATTACAGTACACGCGAGGTGCCCATTTGCTCCCACCACCGTGATTGGAATGCATAAGTTCTGATAAATTTTCACCAACCTGCAGTCTTCTACAGTTGTTGTCCCCTGGGCAGAAAACAGCACGTAGGTCGTGAATCCGTTATCTTGAGGCTTTAAGAAATTCTTAGCGAGGAACTGTTATTTTAGAAATAATTAAATTTCCCATCACTTTGTTTATACGGGATGTCACTCGCTTTTTATTAGAAGAACACGAGAAACTGCACAATTACATTCCAGTTTAGAGTCAGAAATAATTTCTATTCTTCATCAAATTAATGAATTCCATATTTTCGTAATTACTGTCACACTATTCTCAACTGTATGTTTCAAATAACCGTACGTAGCTACTAAAGTCTTAACTAACCGAAAATGGCAGATAACATGTCTGCTCTACGACGTTTCCCTATCGGCTCTATTGTCAAACCATAGATTACTAACAAAGAATTAACACCGACCGCGACAGGCAACATGAATGTCCTCTCAAACTGTCGAACCAGTTCTAATTTTATAAACCACGGATCTTAACTGACACTGACCGCTCCAGACAGCGTGTCTGTCCTCCGAAACTGCCGAACCAGCTGTGATCTAACAGCCGAACCACTTCGCCCGCCATCCACGTTAGGAGCGATCCAAAGATCACCGAAGAATTTCGTCCTCCTTTTCGTTTCGCAGTTGTTTATTATTCTGGTGCTTATTAATACTCGCGAAGTAATGGAATGATAGCATGCTATTGAGAGATGCTTTAATTTGAAGTTCATGTAAATACCCTATTTAATTTCTCGAATATTAATAATAGAAGATTGCCGTTGTGGCGCGCAACTTCCGAACGCAGCAGCCAATCGCGAAGAAGGGCGCACAATTTAGGCGGTTTTTCTCGCGATACCCGTACTCAACAAACCATCTGTCATCGGTATTTCACACCACATTACGTCATCTTCCAACTGCTGCCTTCTCAGCTGTCTGAGAAGAGATTTTTGTAGCCGAATATGATGGCTGCAAAGCGAGAAATATTACAGTATCCATCCACATTCTGACGCGAAACGTTTTTTTTTTTCACTTCATAGGTAGATTTCATTTCTTTCCCTGTCTAACATAAGAGTGTGACCGCACTGTGTAAGGGGTCCTCAATGAATAAAACATGAATTGTTTGAACGTGAGTCACATATTTCGTAATGAATTAGTTGTAGGAGGTCTTGTAGTTGGCAATAAAATTCAGAATGACCGTTAAACCTGGAATATACAGGGTGTTACAAAAAGGTACCGCCAAACTTTCAGGAAACATTCCTCACACACAAATAAAGAAAAGATGTTATGTGGACATGTGTCCGGAAACGCTTAATTTCCATGTTAGAGCTCATTTTAGTTTCGTCCACCTACGCTCAATGGAGCACGTTATCATGATTTCATACGGGATACTCTACTGTGCTGCTAGAACATGTGCCTTTACAAGTACGACACAACATGTGATTCATGGGCGATGGAGCTCCTGCACATTCCAGTCGAAGTGTTCGTACGCTTCTCAACAACAGATTCGGTGACCGATGGATTGGTAGAGGCGGACCAATTCCATGGCCTCCACGCTCTCCTGACCTCAACCCTCTTAACTTTCATTTATGGGGGCATTGCTATTGCCTACGCAACCCCGGTACCAAATATAGAGACTCTTCGTGCTCGTATTGTGGACGACTGTGATACAATACGCCATTCTCCAGGGCTGCATCAGCGCATCAGGGATTCCATGCGACGGAGGGTGGATGCATGTATCCTCGCTAACGGAGGACATTTTGAACATTTCCTGTAACAAAGTGTTTGAAGTCACGCTGGTACGTTCTGTTGCTGTGTGTTTCCATTCCATGATTAATGTGATTTGAAGAGAAGTAATAAAATGAGCTCTAACATGGAAACTAAGCGTTTCCGGACACATGTCCACATAACATATTTTCTTTCTTTGCGTGTGAGGAATGTTTCCTGAACGTTTGGCCGTACCGTTTTGTAACACCCTGTATACAACAACTGGGAGTAGAATGTGTAAACAAATTGAGAGGACTGACACAACGGAACGGTTATTATTTCTGGAATTTATTCAGACTTTTGGTTGTAAGTAACAGTGATGCCATCTATACCTGAAGTGAATCTGTGTGACAAGTACACGCGAACAGCAGCCACGTGAATTACTGCGTCGATTGAGCCGCGCACAGACATGCACTCATGGGGATTTACGGAAACGGCACGAGCGTAGTAATGGGCAGGAATAAACAGAGTTGTGTGCTGCAGCGCTGCAGTTGGCCGTTGCAGTGTCAGAGTTAGAATTGGCAGTACCGTAACTCACCGCAGAACAAGGGCTTTTTAGATGAGGCTCGGCCGCCAGGTCGAAGCCGTTGCCACGTTCTGGAAACAGAAACACTCGCGCATAGCACGGCATCCATATCAACAACAGCTTTGTACGGACGGAATGGTGGCAAATGCGTTCTGTCGTGAAAATCATTACTACACCGGCTACGAGAAGCTTCTTACAGCAAATAACTATTTGTGCTGCACCTGCACAACGAATCAAATTACCAGACTGAAATGCAAATTTCAGTCAGGGTGCGTGGGATAACCTCAAGAGTGCTCCTGCTGTTATACGAATCGCACCCCAGACCATAACTCCAAGTGTACGTCCAGTGTGTCTAGAACACAGACAGCTAGGCTGCAGCTGCTCACTTGGCCTCTTTCTAACCAACAAACGGCCATCACTAGCCTGTCAGAGAGGTCACAGTTCGTAGTAATTGACGGAAAATCATTGAGTAAAACAGAAGTGATTTCTGGTGTTCCCCAAGGTAGTGTTATAGGCCCTTTGCTGTTCCTTATCTATATAAACGATTTGGGAGACAATCTGAGCAGCCGTCTTCGGTTGTTTGCAGATGACGCTGTCGTTTATAGACTAATAAAGTCATCAGAAGATCAAAACAAACTGAAAAACGATTTAGAAGAAATATCGAGACGGTGCGAAAAGTGGCAGTTGATCCTAAATAACGAAAAGTGTGGCGTCATCCACATGAGCGGTATAAGGAACTCGTTAAACTTCGGATACACCATAAATCAGTCTAATCTAAAAGACGTAAATTTAAATAAATACCTAGATATTAGAATTACGAACAACTTAAACTTGAAGGATCACATAGAAAATGGTGTATGGAAGGCTAACCAAAGCCTGCGTTTAATTGGCAGTACACTTAGAAAAAGTAACAGACCTACTAAGGAGACTGCCTACACTACGATTATCCGTCCTCTTTTAGAATACTGCTGCGCGGTGTGGGAGCCTTACCAGATAGGACTGACGGAGTATATCGAAAATGTTCAAAGAAAGGCAGCACGTTTTATATGATCGCGAAATATGGGAGAGAGTGTCACAGAAATGATACAGGATTTGGGCTGGACACCATTAAAAGAAAGGTGTTTTTCGTTGCGTCGGAATCTTCTCACGAAATTACAATCTCCAACTTTCTGCTCCGAATCCGAAAATATTTTGTTGACACCGACCTACATAGGGAGGAACGATCACCGCGGTAAAATAAGGGAAACCTGAGCTCGTACGGAAAGATATAAGTGTTAATTCTTTCCGCGCGCTGTACGAGATTGGTATAACAGAGAATTGTGAAGGTGGTTCGATGAACCCTCTGCCAGGCACTTAAATGTGATTTGCAGAGTATCCATGTGAATGTAGATGTAGATGTAGATGTAGATGAGGCAGACCTGACTTCCATCAGAAAACACAACAGACCTCCAGCCCGCCCTTCATTGTGCTGTGAAGCTCGTCCAGTTGCACTGGGTTGATCGATTTTTATATAGAATGTCGCGGGTTAAGAACACAGTTCAGAGTCGAAAAACTGCTTCTCACTGATACTCCACGAGCATTTGTTTATTTGTTTCACTGTGGTAATGCCGTGTTAAATGATATAAAGGAAACCAATCATATCCTTTATTACGATTTACTGTACAATGTAGGCCACAAGATAGTTGTGAATATTCTTAGTGTTCGCTATGCATGCTATTTTCTCTTAATAAGTCGATTGCCATAGGGTTTACGTCAAGCTATTTTTGATGCTGTGACAACTACTTGTCTTAACAGTCGGCAGTCGTTTAATGAACAAATTAAGAGCATATGGACTATCAGACCAATTGTGTGATTGGATTGAAGAGTTCTTAGATAACAGAATGCAGCATGTCTTTCTCAACGGAGAGAAGTCTTCCGAAGTAAGAGTGATTTCAGGTGTGCCGCAGGGGAGTGTCGTAGGACCGTTGCTCTTCACAATATACATAAATGACCTTGCGTATGACATCGGAAGTTCACTGAGGCTTTTTGCGGATGATGCTGTGGTATATCGAGAGGTTGTAACAATGGAAAATTGTACTGAAATGCAGGAGGTTCTGCAGCGAATTGACGCATGGTGCAGGCAATGGCAATTCAATCTCAATGTAGACAAGTGTAATGTGCTGCGAATACATAGAAAGAAAGCTCCGTTATCATTTAGCTACAATATAGCAGGTCAGCAACTGGAAGCAGTTAATTCCATAAATTACCTGGGAGTACGCATTAGGAGTGATTTAAAATGGAATGATCATATAAAGTTGATATTCGGTAAAGCAGAAGCCAGACTGAGATTCATTGGAAGAATCCTAAGGTAATGCAATCCGGAAACAAAGGAAGTAGGTTACAGTACGCTTGTTCGCCCACTGCTTGAATACTGCTCAGCAGTGTGGGATCCGTACCAGATAGGGTTGATTGAAGAAATAGAGAAAATCCAACAGAGAGCAGCGCGCTTCGTTACAGGATCATTTAGTAATCGCGAAAGCGTTACGGAGATGATAGATAAACTCCAGTCGAAGACTCTGCAGGAGAGACGCTCAGTAGCTCGGTACGGGCTTTTGTTGAAGTTTCGAGAACATACCTTCACCGAGGAGTCAAGCAGTATATTGCTCCCTCCTACGTATATCTCGCGAAGAGACCATGAGGATAAAATCAGAGAGATTAGAGCTCACACAGAGGCATACCGACAGTCCTTCTTTCCACGAAGAATACGAGACTGGGACAGAAGGAGGGAACCGATAGAGGTTCTCAAGGTGCCCTCCGCCACACACCGTCAGGTGGCTTGCGGGGTGTGGATGTAGATGTAGATAGATCCGTGATATTGCCTAGGCTGTAAATGTGCGTACTAATGTAATTCATAGCTTGCTGTGTGACATTTTGCTTTAAATGAAGATTGGTACTCATACACACTAGGCGGCTGCAAGTCTAAAAGAATTTTATAGGATTTTATTATTTTTTTTTTTAAAAGAAAAAATGACGAGCTTTGTTTCTACGGAGCTCTTGATTGTATGCCGTCTAGTGCTGCTCTTTTTAAGAAATTTACATGTTCCCTAGAAAATCTGAGATGCTAAATAGTTTTATGACTAACAAATATGTAAATATGTTTCAGTCTATTGTGATGGATATACACAAAGGTTTGATGTAATGCTACTAACAAATATATACACATGATTTAGTTATTGTGCTGGATGTACACATAGATTTGATATAACGCTAATACTTCCATCATTTTTAAGTTTCAGCGGTATTATGATTACGTGTCACTTCTAAACTTGATTTGTACACTCTTATATTACTATATGTATACTCCTTTGTATGCAGGGGACTGAAAATGGCAAAACGAATTGCCGAAACTGGCTGCTTTCGAAATAAATAAAATATCTTAAATCTGTTGGTAAAGCTTATTGAATTGAAAAATGTCGTCAGTCTCTCCAGCCTTTATTGACAGTTGATCAATTCTAATGATGCCACTGCTGCTTTATTCATCTACATCTACATCTACGTTTATACTCCGCAAGCCACCCAACGGTGTGTCGCGGAGGGCACTTTACGTGCCACTGTCATAACCTCCCTTTCCTGTTCCAGTCGCGTATGATTCGCGGGAAGAACGACTGCCGGAAAGCCTCCGTGCGCGCTCAAATCTCTCTAATTTTACGCTCGTGATCTCCTCGGTTGGTCTAAGTAGGGGGAAGCAATATATACGATACCTCATCCAGAAACGCACCCTCTCGAAACCTGTCTGCCACTTGAGTTTGCTATCACGCTTAACAATAACCCTGTGACGAAACGCGCCGCTCTTCTTTGGATCTTCTCTATCTCATCTGTCAAGCTGCTCCCCATGTGGCTTCACGAGGCTGCGTGGATCCCATTACATAACTCGCTAAATGGTTCAAATGGCTCTGAGCACTATGGGACTTAACTTCTGAGGTCATCAGTCGCCTAGAACTTAGAACTACTTAAACCTAACCAACCCAAGGACATCACACACATCCATGGCCGAGGGAGCATTCGAACCTGCGACCGTAGCGGTCACGCGGTTCCAGAGTGAAGCGCCTAGAACTGCTCGGTCACATAGGTCGGCCATAACTCGCCGCCTCAGAAAAAATACGAGGGATAACCAAGAATCAAACATTTTCCCTTTCGTACTGAAAGCAGTGATGCTGACCAGTTTCTAAATTTTTTGTCTTCTTTATTTCGACGTGTTTACTCGTCAGGGATTTTGTGCGGATGTCGCATGCAATCTTTCAAATTCAGTATGGTGCGTCGCAAAAGCCGACAGGCGCCGACGCCACACTCAACACAGTGCCGTCACGCTGGTTGCCAGCACAGCCCCTGCGGCAACACGGCGTTCCGGCTCCGCCATTTGCAGCGCGACCTGAGGAGGACCTTTGCGTACACGGACCAAAGCACAGAAGGCGTGTAAATAAGCAAGAGAGGTCGCTCCTGCCACGAACCTTCTGCTGTATCTGTCAATCTCACCTTGCAGCCAATCAGGAGAAAGTGCACCTCCTCCGTGCGGGTATTTAGGACCGTGTCGCACACGCGCCGACAGGCTATCATCATAGGCCGCATCACCTGCTACTTCCGTCTCCATGATTTCTACCTCACCATTTGTGGCCTTCTATCCACCTCACTCCTACCCTCAAATACCTTGGCATCACCCTCGACCGCCACCTCAAAAATGGTTCAAATGGCTCTGAGCACTGTGGGACTTAACAACTGTGGTCATCAGTCCCCTAGAACTTAGAACTACTTAAACCTAACTAACCTAAGGACATCACACACATCCATGCCTGAGGCAGGATTCGAACCTGCGACCGTAGCAATCACGCGGTTCCGGACTGAGCGCCTAGAACTGCGAGACCACCGCGGCCGGCACCGCCACCTCACCTGGACTCCCCATCTCCTTACCATCCAACACAAAGCTCACAACAGACTACACCTCCTGAAACTCCTGTCCGGTCAGACATGGGGTCTGCATCCTTCCACCATCCTTCACACCTACAAATCCTTGATCCGCCCCATCCTCTGTTATGCCAGCGTGGCTTGGATTTCCGCCCCTCCCCGGTTCTATAAAGCCCTCCAAATCCTCGAACGCCATGCGCTCCGTCTCGCCTTCCGCATCCGCCCTCCGTCCCCCACGCACATCCTCTACGACCTCATCCCCTTCCCCCAACTTCTCCTTTTCCTTGAACACGTCCGCACAGTATATATATTTTCCGCCGCATTGATCCCCCTCACCCCCTGGTGTCTCCCTTCCCCTCCACCCCCAACCCATTGCCGCGCCTTTACCGTTGTGTCCCACACTCTCTCTATCTCCACACCCTCCACATTCTTTCCCAACGCAATTTCCACCATCTACCCCTCCCAGATGACGAGTTTCGCCCTGACATCTACCCTTCCTACCAACTCTAACCCCATCTTCCTCCTGTCTCCTCCTCAGGGCTCCCTCTCCTCCCCCTCCCTCTTTCTGAGCGGCTTCCCCCTCCTACTCCCCCTCCCTCACTTGTGCTCCCATTCAGTGTCTCTGCACTCCTTCCTGCCTTGTCTTCCCTCTTCATCTCATGCCTCACCAGTCTCCTCCCTCTTGGTGTACCTGCTGATGCCACTACTCTTTTCATCCCGCCCCCTCCCCTGCTGCACCTTGCTCTCCCCTCCTTTTCTACCATCTCTGGCCTGTCCCTCGGCAGGTCCCACCTGGCAGTTTTATTCTTCATTGTGTGTGCTCCAAGTGGATTTAAAGTGTGTTGTTCTGGAGTGTTTTTAATATTGTGGCCGAGTTTTAACCTGTGCGTGTGCCTTCAGTGTCTTCTTTGTGTTTTAAGAATCGCTAACTGTGTTTTTTAACTTTATGTCGACTTTTTTAATTGTCCCCCGCCGCGCGGAATTAGCCGAGCGGTCTATGGCGCTGCAGTCATGGACTGGGCGGCTGGTCCCGGGGGAGGTTCGAGTCCTCCCTCGGGCATGGGTGTGTGTGTTTGTCATTAGGACACTCTAGGTTAAGTAGTGTATAAGCTTAGGGACGGATAAATTTAGCAGTTAAGTCCCGTAAGACTTCACACACATTTGAACAATTGCCCCCCATGAACGTCTCCAT
Organism: Schistocerca piceifrons; assembly: GCF_021461385.2. Classification (NCBI taxonomy): domain Eukaryota; kingdom Metazoa; phylum Arthropoda; class Insecta; order Orthoptera; family Acrididae; genus Schistocerca; species Schistocerca piceifrons. The sequence continues at coordinate 202,947,129 of NC_060138.1, read as the reverse complement.
GTCAGTGTGTTTTTACCTCCATTATCTGCCCTTATTCTGTTTTATGTCCCCCCTTTTTTTCGCCTTATATGTAACATTTTATTCTTGTATTAGTTGGCATGTCACTCGGCTGAAGAGCGGCGGACTGTGCCGCTGACAGCCCTCCCCTTCCCCATATGGGGCAGGGGAATGAAATCACAATAGAAAAAAAGACTACCATACTGAGCACGGTAGTCAAGATGCAGCCAGCCAAGGGACCTCGGCAACGTGCTCACTGGCCCGCTGGTGTTCTGTCAGACTCATTTGGCAAGACTGTAGAAACTGTGAACTCGTACAGATCGTAACTTACGTGTTAGTCTGTTACAATGTTCTCACCTCAAGGAGAGCGAGAACTTCAACAATTGGTAGTCAAACCAGTGGACGAGGAACTCTGACTGTAGCAGCTTTCATTGTGTTGTTTCCTCAACCAAGACTTGTATTGCGTTTTAATTGTGAACTTATTTTCGTGCTAGGAACTAGTTATAAAGATTGTTACTTGTTTACGACAGCCAACGAAGACCATTTGTGTTGAGCTCACTATGTTCTTAAATATAGAGGATGAACTGTACGCTCCTGTGTTTCTTGAGGAAGTGTTCAAAGTCCAGGATACTTCACAATGGACGAGAACTTCACTCAGTTTTATGTTAGGGTTGCCAGTTGTCTGACCGAAGATACTGATCTACCATGCCGGCTCCATTCGAGTAAAGAAACGACCGTAGGTGCCTAGGATTATTTGTTAGGTCTCCTATTAAAGCGCCACCCGACGGCAGTGACAACGGATCGGAGTGGACTCCGTCAGCCGCGGCAAGGCCATAAGCTGAGGTGTGAAAACGAGATCTTGTTCTCTTTTTCTGTTTATCCTTTTTTGTTTCCTTTATATTTTCTCTGGGGTTTCAGTTCGGGTCTGTTCTTCACTTGTGATGAGGACAGATTTCCGATTTTAGGCCCTCCGCTTTTCGCTTTCTTGTGTCAATTGACGATAGTTTTGCCGTAGAGTGTGTTTGCTTGTGTGATTGCGCCTTTGCGGCACTGACGTTAGCACTTCCGTAGAATTACTTGCCTGGGTTTCTTTTACTGGAACACTGTCTTCATTCGTGTTACTGCGCATGAAGATCAGGACTGGAGTTTCGTCTCTTGTGGGTAAAAGAGAAGGAGCAAAATTCTCCGCGGAATAAACTTTAGGAGTCTACAGGGATGTGCAGAGGGAACAAAACAAATGTTTAATTGCATATAGCTTCGAAATTAACTGACAAAAACGACTCATTTTCAGTGGCAGTTACGACTACGAAAATACAACTAGGTTCGTAGATTTAGGACTTTACTACAACTTAACTGTTCCGCTGCTACGGACGCCTCTCACAAAGCAATAGAACGCAAAAGGATAAGGGAAAAAAAACAGACTGATGATTCACTTAAATAATCCTACGCATCTTTTAATCGCACAGAATTGGCTTTTTGTTCTCCGGCGAAATCATACAAGAACGTTTGACAAATGCGCGGAAGTATATGCACTGAAGAGCCAAAGAAATAGGCACACCTGTTAATATCGCGTAGGACCCCTGCGAGAACGCAGAAGTGCCGCAACATGACGTGGCATGGGCTCGACTAATGTCTGAAGTCGTGCTGGAGGAAATTGACACCGTGAATCCAGCAGGGCTGTCCATAAATCCGTAAGAGCACGAGGGGATAGAGATCTCTCCTGAACACCACGTTGCGAGGCATCCCAGATATGCTCAATAACGTTCATGTCTGGGGAGTTTCATGGGCAGCAGGAGTGTTTAAACTCAGAGAAGTGTTCCTGGAGCCACTCTGTAGCAATTCTGTACGTGTAGGGTGTCACATTGCCCAAGTCCGTCGGAATGCACAATGGACAGACGGGATGCTTACGTACGGGTCGCCAGTCAGAGTCGTATCTAGACGTTTTAGGTGTCCCAAATCACTCCAACTCCACACACCCCACACCATTTCAGAACCTCCACCTGCTTGAACAGTCCGCTGCTGACATGAAGTGTCCAGGGTCATGAGGTTGTCTCCATACCCGTATATGTCCATCTACTCGATACAATTTGAAATGAGACTCGTCCGACCAGGCAACATGTTTCCAGTCATCAACAGTCCAATGTCGGTGTTGACGGGCCCATGCGAGGCGTAAAACGTTGTGTCGTGCAGTCATCAAGGGTACACGAGTGGCCCTTCGGCTCCGAAAGCCAATATCGATCATGTTTTGTTGAATGATTCGCACACTGACGCTTGTTAATGGCCTAGCATTGAAATCGGAGCAGTTTGCGGAAGTGTTGCACTTCTGTCATGTTGAACGATTCTCTTCAGTCGTCGTTGGTCACGTTCTTGTAGGATCTTTTTCCGGCCGCAGCGATGTTTGATTTTTTACCAGATTCTTGATATTCACAGCACACTCGTGTGGTCGTACGGGAAAATCCCCACTTCACCGCTGCCTCGGAGATTCTGTGTCCCATCGCTCGTGCGCTGACTATAGCACCACGTTCAAATTCACTCAGATCTTGATAACCTTCCATGTAGCAGCAGTAACTAACCTGACAACTGCGCCAGACACTTGTTGTCTTATGTACGCGTTGCTGACCGCAGCGCCATATTATGCCTGTTTACATATCTCTGTATTTAAATACGCATGCCTATACCAGTTTCTTTGGCACTTCCGTGTGTAATTAAGAGACACGGTGCTACACATTTACGCTGTACCGTGCTTTCAAACCGGCGCCGCCATGTTAGACGTTCCAAAACAATAACTGACTACTGTTTACGGTTGCTTCGTGTTCTTACTTTCTGTAACGTACAGCTGGTTCAAATGGTTCAAATGGCTCTGAGCACTATGGGACTCAACTGCTGAGGTCATTAGTCCCCTAGAACTTAGAACTAGTTAAACCTAACTAACCTAAGGACATCACAAACATCCATGCCCGAGACAGGATTCGAACCTGCGACCGTAGCGGGCTTGCGGTTCCAGACTGCAGCGCCTTTAACCGCACGGCCACTTCGGCCGGCTAACGTACAGCTGCCTTAAATAGTAAATATACAGTGATTTCGTGAATAACACGGTGTCAGAAAGACATTTTCAGGCGTTTTTCAGGCCTTAAATGCAAATCTGATCAAGTAATACGACGCATTTGGCCTCGTTGATGTTAGTTTCTTTTTGTCAGATGTTTCGAATAACAAAGAAGAAAAGTATCCTGAGAACATATTTTGCTTCGGTTTCGAGTCTTTACTTCTTACAGCATTTACCAGAGAGCTTTTTGAGTTGTACCAACAGAAAATCCAAAGTCAAATGTCAAAAACAGAACCACTACAGTAACAATAAACATCGCTACCAAAATTCGTATACATGAATGAAAATATCGCTTGAACATCTCCATTATCGAATGAAATGTTATCCCCTAACAGTTTAGGCTACAATCAGAACGATCAGTACACATGTAAATGACACAAACTGACATTTCTATCAAAAGACCTCCACCAGAAAGTACTGTGTTGGTGCATAAGTTGATTACATTTTTCCGTAAATTTAAGAAACGAAACAGATATACATAACAGAGACTTCAGTGATCATTAATATGTTCTCCTTCACTATTTGAAACAGCCTGCAAAAGCTGGGGTAACTTTTCGATATTACGACTGTGGAAAACACGCGATTTTGAGGTGAAGAACTGGTCGAATCATGTTCGGAGTGCATTTTCACCAGGAAAGGAAGTTCCTCGAAGGTTGTTCGTTAGAGAGCGGAAAAGGTGAAAATCTGAGGACACCTGATTGGTTGAATAAGTTAGGTGCGAAACGAATTCCCAACCGAACTACTGTAGAGTGGCTATTGTCAGTCTAGCAGAATGCGTGCAGGTATTATCGTGCAGGAGAATCACTTCACCCAGACTTCCTAGTCATTGTTCTTGAATTGCCTCTGCAAGATGTCTCCGTTATTGACGCTAATTGTCAGCAATGAAGGTAAACACCTCAAGGAAGCAATTTGTAGTAGTATACCAAACCGTCAGTGTTCCATCAGATGCATATCTTTATCTTTTGTGGATGCGGCAAGGTCTTTGTCCAGGGAGTTGTTGCTTTGTTTAAGCTCAACCACTCCTTTCTTTTCCTTATGATAGCATAAACGCACCATTTCTCGTCACCACTAATGATACGGGATGGGAGTGGTCGGTGTTGTTCACGAGGCAATTGATGGCGAGCTGGTAAAGATACAAATATAGCCACGCAGTGATTTTTGTGATTTTGGCTTAGAGCATGCGGTACCCATACATCCGATTCTTGACCTCCTCCAATGCATGCAAATGTCGCACGATAGTAGAATAATAGGAATTCATCGCATCTGACAGTTCTCGAGTACACTGACATAGATAATCGTGGTTCAATGCGTATAAACGATCTTCATGAGACCCCGGTCCGCCCCCGGTAGCTGAGTGGTCAGCGCTACAGAAAGTCAATCCTAAGGTCCCGGGTTCGATTCCCGAAGATTTTATCCGCTCAGGGGTTGGGTGTTGTGTTGTCCTAATAATCATCATTTCATCCCATCGACGCCCAAGTCGCCGAAGTGGCGTCAAATAGAAAGACTTGCACCCGGCGAACGGTCTACCCGACGGGAGGCCCTAGTCACACGACATCAAACCCCAAAGATCTTTCTGCACGTGGAGAGCCACTAACTTCAAAACGATCCTCCTTAAAACGGGAAAACCATTTTCTTGCCGTTCTGTGTCAAATGACATTATCCTCATATATGGCGCAAATGTTTCTGGCCGCCTCCGCTGCCGTCACCTCTCCGTTGAACTCATACAGAAGAATACTCCGGAAAGGTTGCTATTTCTCACCTTGGCACTCCATTTTATACCGTCCATAGCTCCACTCACTATCTTCAAATGACAAAATTACGGTATGTAAACTCAAATAACAACAGTGAACTGCAAACAAAAAATTACAATTGATAGCTAAAAGTACAGAAACCAGAATACCAACATGCAAGAGAAAAGGAAATTACGAACTTAAGCACCAACCTAATAACATTTGGTGACGAGGCGGACGTCAGCTTCAAGTCTGTGGCGTGTGACGGCTACCGTTATTATACCTCCACGGGTAAAGGAAAGATAACGAGAAGCACTTAACCTACGAGATACGGTTCAAATGGCTCTGAGCGCTATGGGACTTAACATCTGAGGTCGTCAGTCCTATAGAACTTAGAACTACTTAAACGTAACTAATCTAATGACATCACACACATCCACGCCCGAGGCCAGGATTCGAACCTGCGACCGTATCGGTCGCGCGGTTTCAGACTGAAGCGCCTAGAACCGCTCGGCCACACCGGCCGGCACGAGATACGGCCAAGATCACAAAAAATGAATTTCAGTCAGGTCACATGGACGCATCGATAATCTTACGATGCCCAAGTACAAAATGCATCACTGCCACAACTATATAAAACAGAAATAACTTCGGAAGAGTCTTTGAAAACTTTCTGTGTTAACTGCAGTAGGCCCGACGCATTGATAAATCGGTCATTCCACAATGAATACAACGCAACGATGGACTATGACAATGTCCCGTTATGTTTTGGTTTCTGCAGACAACCACCAGTCGTTGCTGTGCCTGTTACACCTCTATTCCACGTCTCTGCCGCATTCACATGTTTCCGAAGTGCTGTATTCCTCCGGGACGCGAAGCTGTGTGGCGGGTCAGACGCCCTTAGCAATCGACACAAGATAATTACACTCCTGGAAATTGAAATAAGAACACCGTGAATTCATTGTCCCAGGAAGGGGAAACTTTATTGACACATTCCTGGGGTCAGATACATCACATGATCACACTGACAGAACCACAGGCACATAGACACAGGCAACAGAGCATGCACAATGTCGGCACTAGTACAGTGTATAACCACCTTTCGCAGCAATGCAGGCTGCTATTCTCCCATGGAGACGATCGTAGAGATGCTGGATGTAGTCCTGTGGAACGGCTTGCCATGCCATTTCCACCTGGCGCCTCAGTTGGACCAGCGTTCGTGCTGGACGTGCAGACCTCGTGAGACGACGCTTCATCCAGTCCCAAACATGCTCAATGGGGGACAGATCCGGAGATCTTGCTGGCTAGGGTAGTTGACTTACACCTTCTAGAGCACGTTGGGTGGCACGGGATACATGCGGACGTGCATTGTCCTGTTGGAACAGCAAGTTCCCTTGCCGGTCTAGGAATGGTAGAACGATGGGTTCGATGACGGTTTGGATGTACCGTGCACTATTCAGTGTCCCCTCGACGATCACCAGTGGTGTACGGCCAGTGTAGGAGATCGCTCCCCACACCATGATGCCGGGTGTTGGCCCTGTGTGCCTCGGTCGTATGCAGTCCTGATTGTGGCGCTCACCTGCACGGCGCCAAACACGCATACGACCATCATTGGCACCAAGGCAGAAGCGACTCTCATCGCTGAAGACGACACGTCTCCATTCGTCCCTCCATTCACGCCTGTCGCGATACCACTGGAGGCGGGCTGCGCGATGTTGGGGCGTGAGCGGAAGACGGCCTAACGGTGTGCGGGACCGTAGCCTAGCTTCATTGAGACGGTTGCGAATGGTCCTCGCCAATACCCCAGGAGCAACAGTGTCCCTAATTTGCTGGGAAGTGGCGGTGTGGTCCCCTACGGCACTGCGTAGGATCCTACGGTCTTGGCGTGCATCCGTGAGTCGCTACGGTCCGGTCCCAGGTCGACGGGCACGTGCACCTTCCGCCGACCACTGGCGACAACATCGATGTACTGTGGAGACCTCACGCCCCACGTGTTGAGCAATTCGGCGGTACGTCCACCCGGCCTCCCGCATGCCCACTATACGCCCTCGCTCAAAGTCCGTCAACTGCACATACGGTTCACGTCCACGCTGTCGCGGCATGCTACCAGTGTTAAAGACTGCGATGGAGCTCCGTATGCCACGGCAAACGGGCTGACACTGACGGTGGCGGTGCACAAATGCTGCGCAGCTAGCGCCATTCGACGGCCAACACCGCGGTTCCTGGTGTGTCCGCTGTGCCGTGCGTGTGATCATTGCTTGTACAGCCCTCTCGCAGTGTCCGGAGCAAGTATGGTGGGTCTGACGCACCGTTGTCAATGTGTTCTTTTTTCCATTTCCAGGAGTGTATTTTCAAAATGGTAGTTACAGGGACATTATAAGTTTTTGTCGTTCTTCTCCCATCATTCAAAAATAATTTTGTATTCATTATCCTAACTTTAGATTTGAAGTTAATATTTTAACAGGGAATAAGAAAAGTTTATAACTGAACCTTTACATACTTTTGCTGCCTTCTCTACTGTTGTTGTGTAGCAGAAGCTACTCTTGAGTATGAAACTTCCTGGAAGATTAAAACTGTGTGCCAGACCGAGACTCAAACTCGGGACCTTTGCCTTTCTCGGGCAAGTGCTCTGCCATCTGAGCTACCCAAGCACGAATCACGCCCCTTCCTCACAGCTTTACTTCTGCCAGTGTCTCGTCTCCTACCTTCGAAACTTCACAGAAGCTCTCCTGCGAACCTTGCAGAACTAGCACTCCTGAAAGAAAGGATATTGCGGAGACATGGCTTAGTCACAGCCTGGGGGGACGTTTCCAGAATGAGATTTTCACTCTACAGCGAGTGTGCGTTGATATGTAACTTCCTGGCAGATTAAAACTGTGTGCCGCACCGAGACTCAAACTCGGGACCTTTGCCTTTCTCGGGCAAGTGCTCTGCCATCTGAGCTACCCAAGCACGAATCACGCCCCGTCCTCACAGCTTTACTTCTGCCAGTGTCTCGTCTCCTACCTTCCAAACTTCACAGAAGCTGTCCTGTGAACCTTGCAGAACTATCACTCCTGGAAGAAAGGATATTACGGAGACATGGCTTAGCCACAGCCTGGGGGATGTTTCCAGAATGAGATTTTCACTCTACAGCGGTGTGTGCGCTGATATGAAACTTCCTGGTAGATTAAAACTGTGAGCCGGACCAAGACTCGAACTCGGGACCTCTGCCTTTCGTGGGCAACTGTGCTTGGATAGCTCAGATGGTAGAGCCCGCGAAAGGCAAAGGTCCCAAGTTGAAGTCTCGGTCCGGCACACAGTTTTAATCTGCCAGGAAGTTTCATATAAGCGCACATTCTGCTGCAGAGTGAAAATCTCATTCTGGATACTCTTGAGTAAACCGCCGCAACGGTGAGTATCGTTTCCCGAAATCTCATTAGACAACAAGTGTATCCTTAGATTTCACTGCATCGCAGACAGGCAACTGCTACCGCGTGACTAAGGGATCACTATCGAGTAGATTTAATGGGGAGATCTACTGAAAACAGAAACACTTCTTTACATCTGCAGTTAATAGAGATCTGAACATTCACAATTTTATAAATAGCCATATCTAAAATTCTAATTTTGTTATGAAATAGAAAATTTTATTGAAGAAACCTGAGATGGTTATAGGATCACTAAACTAAAATCATTAATTTGTCCTTAAAATTCTATTGTTTAGAAAATTTTGTAACTGCACAAGCAAAATTAATTATTTTTTGCTATTATGCATTCCTATAAATCAGAATTTAATTAAAAGATATTATATTTTATTCGCTTCAACTATACAACTATGTGTTCAGAACACTGCTGAAAATTTCATAGCATTAGCACATAAACTTTTTAATAAAAGACTTCCAATAACGCAAAAAATGCAAACCGAGAATTGCAGTTTAAAAATTTAGTTGATACTAGAATCGCGCTCTACCAAAACTACGGTTCGGTACATTATATGAATCATGTAGTAAATGGTAGGACCACCGATTGTATTGACAGAATTGGTAGTGAAAGAAACGAATGTGTAAGAGACAAAATGGGAGCCGACGACATTTCTTTTTTTTCTTTTTGTTTGTATGATTATTTATTTTGCACATAATTACTCGTAGATTCGCACATCATTCAGTGTTAGACCATTGTTTATTTAATATCATTACAGAACATAGATTGCATTTTATACGTAATAAAAATTAACTGATAGCGTAACATCTGCCCTTTTGTGTAACCAATGGAATTACTTTTGGTGCAATAACAGTTTACAGGCACAAACAAAAAAAATATTCGTAATTATTTAGGTCCAAGCGTCAGTGGTAAATTTTTAATCAGTTTAATGCAGATAGATTTCAGCTACTGTATTTAACTCATGATGACTTAGCGCAAATAAAATCGCACATTGCTCCACTTTGGCATCACATATAATTATGAAACTGATGGAAACAGACCTGAAGTATGTTATTTTGTACTCAATAGAACGTTCTTCATCACAAAGGGGAGAGATTTCTGTCATTGTTGATAAATGAGAAAGTTGTTTATGTATAACAGTAATTTGTTTTACGTAAGTTCGACGAAGTATTGGAACGATGTCTGGTATAAGTTTCTTTTGCGTTTTTTTTTAAATTTTACCTATTTGTTGAGGAAATTGTGTTTTCTAGCGCCATGTGATAAATCTTCTTAAATTACGTGGTACGTGTGTCAGTTTCCGTCCTAATAAAAATGCTTTCTAGCCAATGCCACTTTCCCGCCAAAAGCAGTCAACATGCTTACTAATTATGGAATGTCTCTAACCTGTCACGACAATCTTCAGACGATAAAGAAATATGCTACCTTACGAAATCCGGCCATGAATTTGCTGCAGTGTGAAACCCGGTTACTGGTACTATAACTAAATTCGAATCGTTAGCAACGCGACCGGTTGCAGTAACTTGCCGAGTTATCGTATAACGAACAGAGATGCTAGGAGGCCACTAAGGGGCTCACAGGAGTTGCGGTGGAGCAGAGTTGCTAGCGCTACGGAAGAGCGACGATGCGAGCGCTTAACCGCAGAACAACGTAATTTGCAAAGTTGGCAGACGGCGGGTAATTGATCGGCGGCAGTTCCGCTGATCGCGGAGTGAGCTGGGGCTAATGATGGGCCGCGGCTGGAACTGGACTTGGCAGTTGGAGGAGGCTGGAGCCGAGTAGCGTCCGCCGCGGAAGCAGCCGCAGGAAGGACGTCGTTAGCGGCAGGCAGCAACAGGTGGACGGGACCGCCGCACCCACCACCTGGCGAGCGAAGGCGGGCCGGCGCCCACGAGCTAACTCCTCATCTGCATGCCGTCTCCTCCTACAAAGTCCCTATCTTCAGAGCAGATAGACACCACAGCGCAGTGCGAGCCTGTGGCGTGTTCGCCGTGCCTGTGGCATCGTTTCTGCTTCGGGGAACAACAGAACTGCAGGTACACGAGTACCAACCAGTCGGTGTCAAATGGGATCCGCATTGTGTAGTGGCTGCGCGCTTCCTCGCCACGAAGTGGGGCAGATGTGCGCAAGTGCTGCCACTTGGCAGGTGGGCTACCGCGACCTGTTCAGGGATGGCGGGGCGAACGGTTTTGCTACAAGAATAGCTGTCGCTACCCAGACGAGCTCAGGTGCTGATCTGGTCCAAAAATGTTGGGGCGTATCGAACTGCTTCTGGGGGGCGTTATTGGTGTTATGGGGCTGTGTCCATTAGACATCAAGATTCGGGAACAGGTAGCATGGTACTGGATAACCAAAGGGAAGATTGAAAAGACCAGGGAAATCTGGGGGTACAGGTAGGTGACAAGTTTGTTATTAGAAGAAGCGGGCAGGAATCATGGGAAAATGATGAAACGGGAGAAGGTTATTTCAACTGCCGCCTAATATTAAGGAAAGATTAGAGATGGGTTACTTAGAGCCAAGTAGCACTTTCTTACAGGGCATGAACCATATCTGGCGCACCTATGTCGATTTGGAAAACGGGCTACACCAGCGTGTGACTATGGCGCTCAAGACGGCACACCTGAACACATCGTCTATGAATGTCCAATATACACTACTGCCCATTAAAATTGCTTTACCACGAAGACGACGTGCTACAGACGCGAAATTTAACCGACAGGAAGAAGATGCTGTGATATGCAAACGATTAGCTTTTCACAGCATTCACACAAGGTTGACGCCGGTGGCGACACCTACAACATGCTGACATGAGGAAAGTTTCCAACCGATTTCTCATACACAAACAGCAGTTGACCGGCGCTGCCTAGTGAAACGTTGTTGTGATGCCTCGTGTAAGGAGGAGAAATGCGTACCATCACGTTTCCGACTTTGATAAAGGTCGGATTGTAGCCTATCGCGATTGCGGTTTATCGTATCGCGACATTGCTGCTCGCGTTGGTCGAGATCCTATGACTGTTAGCATAATATGGAATCGGTGGGTTCAAGAGGGTAATACGGAACGCCGTGCTGGATCCCAACGGCCTCGTATCACTAGCAGTTGAGATGACAAGCATCTTATCCGCATGGCTGTAACGAATCGTGCAGCCACGTCTCGGTTCCTGAGTCAACAGAGGGGGACGTTTGCAAGACAACAACCATCCGCACGAACAGTTCGACGACGTTTGCAGCAGCATGGACTATCAGCTCGGAGACCATGGCTGCGGTTACCCTTGACGCTGCATCACAGACAGGAGCGCCTGCGATGGTGTGCTCAACGACGAATCTGGGTGCACGAATGGCAAAACGTCATTTTTTCGGATGAATCCAGGTTCTGTTTACAGCATCATGATGGTCGCATCCGTGTTTGGCGACATCGCGGTGAGCGCACATTGGAAGTGTGTATTCGTCATCGCCATACTGGCGTATCACCTGGCGTGATGGTATGGGGTGCCATTGGTTACACGTCTCGGTCACCTCTTGTTCGCATTGACGGCACTTTGAATAGTGGACGTTACATTTCAGATGTGTTACGACCCCTGTCTCTACCCTTCATTCGATCCCTGCGAAACCCTACATTTCAGCAGGATAATGCACGACCGCATGTTTCAGGTCCTTTACGGGCGTTTCTGGATACAGAAAATGTTCGACTGCTGCCCTGGCCAGCACGTTCTCCTCATCTCTCACCAATTGAAAACGTCTGGTCAATAGTGGCCGAGCAAGTGGCTCGTCACAATACGCCAGTCACTACTCTTAATGAATTGTGGTGAAGCTGCATGGGCAGCTGAACCTGTATACGCCATCCAAGCTCTGTTTGACTCAATGCCCAAGCTTATCAAGGCCGTTATCACGTAATATCATGAGGGAATATATTAGGGACCAAAATGGTCAATAAACAAGAAACCGACAGAGACTGAGGTGCACCTGCCCAATACCGTTACGACCGAGATCCGTTGCGCTTCATGATTGGGCAGGCAGGTGTATGAAAATTCATCAACAGTAATAGCAGTTACAATTAGATACTAGGTATTAGAAGTATGAGTTAGAATGTAGATACAAACTAACAATACTAACAAGATTAGGGACTGCAGGCCAGTGCCAGGGGCATGCCCACTGGGATTAGCTCGATAGGCAGGCCACAAAGAGTAAGTTTGTAGTGCAGCTGGCACACATGTATCGCTGAAGATTAGCCTAGCATTTAGAGTAGATTAATATATTTGAATTAACCTTGTCCATAGAAATTGTGCTAGACAGCAATTGAGTAGAAGCAGCATTTGTTATTGTATTAATTAAAGGCCTACTAATTAGTTTAGCTGGTGGGTTATTTTGTATGATTATCATTTTATTGTATTGTATTAATAAAGTTTTGAAATATACACCTGGCGTGCAAAGGTTTTCATGATGTGTCACTGATAAGTAACGTATCTCGATGGAATTTAGACTATACACGGAGAGAGATGCTACAGTATAGCACAGAAGGAAACTGAAAGAAATACGTAAGGAGACGAACAGACAATACTTATTCTGAAGTCAGCTATTTGTGATGGTCCCTTGTGTAGAAGTCTCGTCGCCACTGTGGTGTTCTTGCTACTGTAGAGTCTTGTGCCACAGTAAGCAAGAGAGAGGTTGTTGTTATGGGTGGTCAATATCCTCGTTCTACAACACAAATGCACACGTGGATTAATACGGTTCCTTATTTACACGGGCCTTTACTTATCTTGAATACAGTCTATGTAGTACAAGCCCATCATTAATAGTCCTCTTGGAGACAATGTCGGTAATCTTGCTATTACAAACTTTAGTCTTAATCCATTAGCTATGTACTGTCGTAACCTGTGATGAACTACAAACACTCTGTGATCGAATTGACACACGCCAAACTGGAGTGTGAGAGCGGGTCTCCAGTCAGCGGCGGCGACCCAAGTACATGCTGTCTACAGTGCGTTGGCGGCGTGTTGCTTGTCGGTGTGTCTCTGGCCTCTCTCGTGAAAGGTGCGCTTCATCCAGCACCTACTGTCGGTCTTCGCGCTACATTTTTGCCGACCAATGTGCTGGCGACAGCTCCAGCACACCGTGGACGTTATGAAAGACGCGACATGGTTCTTAATGGGGTGCATGCTGCCTCGTGATGACTGGGTGTTGTGTGCTGTCCTTAGGTTAGTTAGGTTTAAGTAGTTCTAAGTTCTAGGGGACTGATGACCATAGATGTTAAGTCCCATAGTGTTCAGAGCCATTTGAACCATTTTTTTTGCAGTTCATGCCCTGCAACTAGCTCCCACGTTGGTCGCAAGGTTGGTTAGGGGTTCTTGTAGTGTTCTTGTTGTTGTTGTGGTGTTCAGTCCTGAGACTGGTTTGATGCAACTCTCCATGCTACTCTATCCTGTGCAAGCTTCTTCATCTCCCAATAACTACTGCAACCTACATCCTTCTGAATCTGCTTAGTGTATTCATCTCTTGGTCTCCCTCTACGATTTTTACCCTACACGCTGCCCTCCAGTACTAAATTGGTGATCCCTTGATGCCTCAGGACGTGTCCTATCAACTGATCCCTTCTTCTAGTCAAGTTGTGCCACAAACTCCTCTTCTCCCCAATCCTGTTCAATACCTCCCCATTAGTTACGTGATCTACCCACCTAATCTTCAACATTCTTCTGTAGCACCACATTTCGAAAGCTTCTATTCTCTTCTTGTCCAAACTGTTTATTGTCCATGTTTCACTTCCATACATGGCTACACTCCATACAAATACTTTCAGAAACGACTTCATGACACTTAACTCTATACTCGATGATAACAAATTTCTCTTCTTCAGAAACGCTTCCCTTGCCATTGCCAGTCTACTTTTTATATCCTCTCTACTTCGACCATCATCAGTTATTTTGCTCCCCAAATAGCAAAACTCCTTTACTACTTTAAGTGTCTCATTTCCTAATCTAATTCCCTCAGCATCACCCGACTTAATTCGACTACATTCCATTATCCTCGTTTTGCTTTTGTTGATGTTCATGTTATATCCTCCTTTCAAGACACTGTCGATTCCGTTAAACTGCTCTTACAAGTCCTTTGCTGTCTCTGACAGAATTACAATGTCATCGGCGAACCTGAAAGTTTTTATTTCATCTACATGGATTTTAATACCTACTCCAAATTTTTCTTTTGTTTCCTTTACTGCTTGCTCAATATACAGATTGAATAACATCGGGGATAGGCTGCAACCCTGTCTCACTCCCTTCCCAACCACTGCTTCCCTTTCGTGCCCCTCGACTCTTATCATTGCCATCTGGTTTCTGTACAAATTGTAAATAGCCTTTCGCTCCCTGTATTTTACCCCTGCCACCTTTAGAATTTTAAAGAGAGTATTCCAGTCAACATTGCCAAAAGCTTTCTCTAAGTCTACAAATGATAGAAACGTAGGTTTGCTTTTCCTTAATCTTTCTTCTAAGATAAATCGTAAGGTCAGTATTGCCTCACGTGTTCCAACATTTCTACGGAATCCAAACTGATCTACCCCGAGGTCGACTTCTACCAGTTTTTCCATTCGTCTGTAAATAATTCGCGTTAGTATTTTGCAGCTGTGACTTATTAAACTGATAGTTCAGTAATTTTCACATCTGTCAACACCTGCTTTCTTTGGGATTGGAGTTCTTGTAGTAGGGCGTTCCATTCTTCATCGAATGCGCTTGATAAGTTCTGGTTGGTCTTTTGCCGCATGTGGACTTGCTGTAATACGTCTCCCAACGCATCCGATGCACTTTTGGTAGTATTTAAGTCAGGGAAACGGACAGCGGACATTTCAGTCCATTTGTCGAATATCCTCTCGTTCCACACCTCTTCCACCTGCTCAGTTCGAAAAGGGTACACATCCATAAGATCAAGTCGAGACCAAATTCATACCTGAAAAGACACACATAGTGCTGGAGTACAGAGTCAGAATAACGTCGATTGGTGAGTATATCGTCTTCAAAGATGTAGATGTTAGTACGCTCATGCAACATTATGCCTCCACACACCCTATCGCCTGACAACAAAAAAAACAAACAATATTTGACAGTGTTCCTGGGTACATTATGTATTTCCACCTCTCTCCATATCAGGGCACGACCAGCATAGTCGAACATGATCGTTTAAAAATCGGTACTTCAATTCTCGTGTTCACGTATTAATAATGTGCCTGAAAAAAAAATATGTTGAGCACTCAAAAGGGGGCAGGAAATAAAATGAAACTTCGCGGGAAGAGACAGTACGGTATTTATTGCAGTGGTTACAAAATCGGGTCATAATTAATAAAGAACATGGTACCCCACTTACCAGTATGACGCTGCACCCCGTCTGGTATGGAAGCACGCACTGACTCGGTTGGGTTGGATGTCTTCAAGCTGTTGCACCTCTCTTGAGGCAAGGTAGCCCACAGCTATTGTAACTGGTCCTTTATGCCCGTCACACTGATACTGGGGCGGGGTTGACGTTCGAGGTGGCCACAAATATATTCTATCGACGATCTTGATGGCCAATGGAGTACTTCAGCATCGCACAAATAGTTCATAGAGACACGTGCCATGTGTGGACGAGAATTTCCCTGCTGGAAAATGACACCGCGGTACTGCCATATGAGATCTAATAGTTGAGGACACTTGTGTGAGTAGATTTGCAATTCTCTGCGACAGACGGAACGCCCACCAGAATTCATTAACTCAGTCAAGGTTTAGTGTTGTTACCATGTGGCTGGTAGGTATATAAGGGCCATGAACAGCGCCAGATGTTGAATGATCGCTGTGGGGCACACGACGTTTCCGCGAACTCGTGTGAAACAGCGTTATCAGCACCTAGTAGATTTTAAAAGGGGCCTCATTGGTGGTTGAATTGTGCAATATTCAGATTTGTGTGGCATTCGGATATGACAGTGGCTACTTGGAAACGTGAAGGCATGCATACTCGACGTCAAAGTTAAAACGAATGCCCATTTTCTAGAGTGAAAAACTGAGTCCCCCTTCTAAATGACCTGCGGACAAGTGCAGTTCAGACAAGCGCATGTTTACTATAAATTCATCCTAAAACAGGCAATTACGTGGAGCAGTCGATCCCATCCTTTCTTAGACCATTACCCCTGAGTGCAATGAGACATTAGTTAGTACCCCGCCCTTCCCCACCCCCTTCCCCCTCTCCGCCTGCCAGCTATTGCACTCCCTCCACACATTATAATCAACTTCATTATCATCAGTGTTCTGCCAAATGGCTGGTTTTCACATGGTAGTTCTCCAGGTTATCCAGTCTTCTGCCATCCTCTTCAGGTCTGCATAGTTTCCCTTCCCTTTATGTCGTCTATCATCTTGTAACTCCTTCTTACTCCCAGTCTTCTCCCACCAACCAGTCCTTCCAAAGCATCTGCTAGCAAGCACTCCCTTCTCAATGAATGTCCCAACCAGTTCTTTTTCCTTTCTGTTACAACCTTCAGCAGACATCTTCTCTCACCAACTCTTCCTCATACTCTCATTACTCACTCTTTCCATTCAGCTTATTCTCTCCCTTCCCGTCCACATCCACAATCAACTTCAGCACCTAACTAAACTGTGGAATGATAGATTTTTTTGAACACTTTTTTTTTTTTTAAAACGATGAATTATATTTAGCTTGTGTGTGTGTGTGTGTGTGTGTGTGTGTGTGTGGAAAGGGGGGGGGGGTAGAAAGAATTACAAAGGAATTCGTGGTGCATCGCATGTGCCACCCACAACTTCTTCTCAGATAAGAAAGCTAACAATCCACAGCGAGGGCAGACATTTGCTACAAAACATGCTTCTCCTGCATTACTCCTCTCCATTGCAGCACTTGCTTTACCTGGACACTGCAACCCCATTTAAAATCAAACAATTTCTCATGTGTGCAGTATACTTGATATTTGTGAATCACTTGATTGCAATACTCCTCACTGTGGAACTGCCACAGATCTGACGAATTCAAGCTGTTAATGCTTTGTGTCTGACCAGTCTAATAATAATAATAATGATAATGATAAATCTGAGTACATCCTTATTTAGTTACTGCTGTGTCGGTATGTCAATTAATTCACTTATTTGTTTCTAAGCGAGTAGTGAAGCAATTTATGGACGACTGTGGGTACTGTCTACAACTTGCAGAAGACATTTTCTTGAGATATTTAGTATTGGTTACGTATATGTCTCACTTGTATCATGAGCAATGTACGGGACAAAGCACGACATATGTGTTTAATCGGTGGATTATGTGAGGAACCTGTAATCGCCACCAGATTGATGCTACTAACTGAGAAAAAGGCGGGTCGGGGTGGCCGAGCGGTTCTAGGCGCTACAGTCTGAAACCACGCGACCACTGCGGTCGCAGGTTCGAATCCTGCCTCGGGCATGGATGTGTGTGACGTCCTTAGGTTAGTTAGGTTTAAGTAGTTCTAAGTTCTAGGGGACCTCAGAAGTCAAGTCCCATAGTGTCCAGAGCCATTTGAACCGTTTTTGAGAAAAAGTAATTGTTGATAACTTATATAATAAGTATCTGAGTCCTACAAAATTGCGATAATAATACTGATATTTTGAAAATAATTTAGTGTCGTGACTGAAATGAAATCGATTTGTTTAGTTTCTAGCCCTCTGGAGGTAATCACCCACAGGTTGCGAACCACTGACTTAGAGCATTTTGCATCCACGTCTAAAACACTGAACACTTCTAGCTCCCTAATCAAAATTGATAGAAATTTGATTTAAAATGACTTATCATACAGTTGGTTTAAATATATCAGCTACGTAATAGATAAAATATATTATATTATATAAAATTACAAGTTGTTGCTGTAACTCTCTGCTGGAAAGCAACTGAATAAACTGCGTTTCTAACTCCGTAGAGACAGTAACGGTTCTTCCGGTTACATATCTAAATAACTTTTCCTTTCTCTTATTATTTTATAGGTTACAGTGAGAAACACCTTCACTTAAAGACTCTGTATATATGACTTAGTAGATGTATCTCTGTTACGCACCCATGGGCTAGGTGTAGCGCGTTTGACTAGTAGTCAACACATTCGGGGTCCCGAGTTCGAACCTCGCCTGTGCTTAATTCTTGACCGCGCCGTTCGTTGCCCCGCTGTGCGTTGCCGCCCGCCTCTCGCGTCGCTTTTCTGCATCGCGGCGTAATCTGACTCGTTTCGGTACACTTTTCTTAAATAAAGTGATTGTGGCGGTTGTAAGTTGTGAACAATTCGAAGCTTTTGACAGGAGGAAAGTGTGCTATGAAAATAAGCAGGTTGGAATTGATTTATTTTGACAGTCTGATGAAGGCTTTTGCAGGATGAGTGAACGCATACAAAATGCTTTCCGGAAAATAAGTGTTTCAAGAATTTCTTTCCTTGAGTATTTCTGAACTGTGCTTTGTAGGAATATCATTGCGAACAAAGAACAGAAATCTCTGTTGTTGGTGGTACCCATCTATGCAAATGCGATTGTTGTTGCAGTGTACCCACATGTGAACGTACAGACTGTTCAGCGTATTTTTCATTTCATTAACTATTATTTTTAACAGCGTAGCGTCGAAAATGAATGTGAAGATACCAAGTGGATCCTTGCGACAGGTGTAAAACTGTAAATACGCTTTGCAGAGCATTCCGAATGTTGCCAACTGCAACCCGAGCATCGTTCGTCGAGTACGCAACGCAGCGCTGTCAGGGAGGTCGAACGCAATTCGTCGAGCAGGAACGAGGAGCTAAATTTTGAATATTCATCAGCAATGGCGACCGAAAACTTCCGACATAAGAAATCGTGGCTAACGGCCAACCGCCTTGTCAAAGAGGGCGGAGGAGAGGAAAAAAGTTCAGGGCATTCTGTTCCCTTTGGGGTCGGATACTGCCCTAAAAGGCGGAAAACAGGAGCGGTGATAAACGACATGAGTTGCAGAAGGCTATGGAAACCACTGAATGAAAAACGCGTAACGGGTATCCACAGGACACATGGCCTGTAATTGAAAAGTAGCATGATGATCTCTCCATTGGCAAAAGATTCCAGACTATGCCCCGATTTGGAACTCCGGGAGCGGAGTACTAAGGGGAAGGTGACCGTGAGAAAAAGCATCAATAACCAACGAAAATATGACGATCTACGAACTGAGGGTGGGGAGTTCAAGTGGCCCTAAGCACTGTGGGACTTAACATCTGAGATCATCAGTCCCCTTGACTTAGAACTGCTTAAACCTAACTAACCTAAGAATATCACACACATCCATGCCTGAGACATGATTCGAACCTGCGACCGTACCAGCAGCGCGGTTCAGGACTGAAGCGCCTAGAACCGCTCGGCCACAACGACCGCCGATTGTGGGGGGTGGGGAGTGGGGGCAGAAAATTTGAAAAGTGAAATTGCTAAAGCTCAGTCTACACATAGTGCGAGTCAGTGAAGTGAAATGGAAAGAAAACAAGGATTTTTGGTCAGACGAGTATAGGTTGACATCAGTAGCAGTAGAAAATTGTATAAAGTGAGTGGGATTCGTTATACATTGGAATGTGAGGCAGAGCATAAGTTATTCTGAACACGCAGTGACAGGGTTGTTATCATCAGAATAGACGGCAAACCATCACCGACGACGTAAGTTCAGGTATATATATGCCGACATTACAAGCTGAAGATCGGGAGACAGAGAATGTATATGAAGATATGGAACGGGTATTTCAGCAAGAAAAGGGAAATCAAAATCTAATAGTCATGGGAGATTGGAATGAGGTAGGAGAAGGGCTGGCAGAAAGGGTTACGGGATCAAATGGGCTTGTTACTAGGAATGAGAAAAGAGAAAGATTTAATTCAGCAATAAATAGCAGCCAGTATAAGCGAATACCCTGTTTTAGAATCAGAAGAGGAGGAGGTGTACTTGGAAAAGGCCGGAAAATACGGGAAGATTTCAGTTAGATTACACCATGGACAGGAAATCAGATACTGGATTGCAAGACGTACCCAGGATTAGATATAGACTCGGATCACAAC
The DNA here is from genome assembly GCF_021461385.2 of Schistocerca piceifrons. Taxonomy (NCBI): domain Eukaryota; kingdom Metazoa; phylum Arthropoda; class Insecta; order Orthoptera; family Acrididae; genus Schistocerca; species Schistocerca piceifrons. The sequence continues at coordinate 202,926,856 of NC_060138.1, read as the reverse complement.
ACAGTGGTGATGAAGAGTAGGCTGAAGTTTAAGAGACTAGTAAGGAGGAATCAGTGCGCAGAGTAGTGGAGTATGGAAGCACTAAGAAATAGAGAGATACGCTTGAAGTTCTCCGAGCCTGTAGAAACCACGATAAGGAATAGCTCAGTAGGCAGTTCAGTTGTAGAGCAATGGACGTCTCTGAAAAGGGCGGTCGGAGAAGATGGGAAGAAAAACATAGGTACAAGGAAAGTAAGTGCGAAGGAACTGTGGGTAACAGAAGAAATACTTTATTTGATCGACGAAAAAACGAAGCAGAAAAAAGTTCAGGGAATTTTAGAAATACAGAAATACAAGTCACTTAGGATTGAAATAAATAGGAAGAGCAGAAAAGCTAAGGCGAAATGGCTGCATGAAAAAATGTGAAGAAATCGAAAAAGAAATGATTGTCGGAAGGACTAATTCAGTGTATAGAAAAGTCAAAGTGACGGGAGGTGAAATTAAAAGGAAGGCCGGTAACATAAAGGGTGCAATGAGAATTGCACTGTTAATTTCAGAGGAGAGAGCGGGTAGTTGGGAAGGGTACGTTGAAGGCCTTTGTGAGGGGGAAGACTTTCTTGATGACGCAGTAGAAGAAGAAACAGAAGTTGGTAGGGAACAGATAGGGGATCCAGCATTCGAATCAAAATTTAAAAGCGCTTGGGACTATTTAAAATCAAATAAGGCAGAAGGGATAGATAGAACTTCATAGGAATTTCTGAAATCATTGAGGGAAGTGGCAACGAAACTTTGGTGTGCAGAATGTATGAGACTGGCGATGTAGCAACAGATCGTCCACACTATTATGAAGATAGCAAGAGTCGACAAGTGCGAGAGTCAGCGTACAATCAGTTTAACAGCTCATATATCGGAACTGCTGACAACAATAATGAGCAGAAAAATGTAAAATAAAATTGAGGATGTGTTAGATGACGATTAATTTGGCTTTAGGAAAGGTGAAGGCACCAGAAAGTAGTTCGGACGTTGCGATTGATTGATAATGGAAGCAAGACTAAAGAACAATCAAGACTCATTCTTAGGATTTTTCGACCTGGAAAATGGTGTAAGATGTTCCAAGTTCTAAGAAAAATACGGGTAAGCTATAGCGAAAGGCGGGTAATATACAATTTGTGCAAGAACCAAGAGAGAACATCAACAGTGGAACAAAGTGCTCGGATTAAAAAGGATGTTCGGTGTATACATCGAAGAATCAATGACGGAAATAAAAGAAAGGTTCAAGAGTTGGATTAGAATTCAAAGTGAACGCACATCAACGATAAGATTCGCTGATAACATTGCTGACTTCAGCGAAAGTGAAGAAGAATTACAGGATCTGTTGAATGGAACGAACAGTCTAACCGGTACAGAATATGGCTTGAAAGAAAAACCGGAAAAAGCCAAAAGTAATGAGGAGCAGAATACATGAGAACAGTGAGGAACTTAACAGCAGAATTGAGGATCATGAAGTAGATGAAGTTAAAGAATTATGCTACCAAGGCGGCAAAATAATCGATGATTAATTGAGCAAGGAGGACATAAAAAGCAGACTAGCACTGGCAAAAAGGACATTCCTGGCCAAGGGAAGTCTACTGGTATCGAACACAGACTTTAATTTGAGGAAGAAATTTCTGAGAATGTACGTTAGAAGCAGAGCATTGTACAGTAGAGGAACAAGGACAGTGGGAGAACCGGAAAAGAAGAGAATCTCAGCCTTTGAGATGTGATGCAACAGAAGAATGTTGAAAAGTAGGTAATGAGTGAGAAGATTCTCCGCAGAATTGACAAAGAAAGCAAAATATCGAAAACACTGTCAATAAGATGAGATAGGATGGTAGGACATGTTAAGACATCAGGGAATAACTTCCATGGGTAAAAACTGTGGGGGAAAACAGAGATTGGAGTACATCTAACAAATAATTGTTGAGTACGTAGCACGTAGATTGCAATTGCTACTCTGGGATGAAAAGGTTGGCACAGGAGAGGTATTCGTGATCAGTCGCATCAAAAAGTAAGGAAAAAAAGAGAGAGAGAGGGAGAGAGCAGCTTACATGAGGGTGTTTACAGATGACGCAGTTGTGTGTCTCGAGGTGGCAAACTTAGAAAAGTGCTATGGAATGCTGAGATACATGCAGATGTCGATGTATGGTGTAAAGCTTGACACTTGATCCAAACTACTAAATGTGTATATATGTAATGTGGTGCACATAAACAGCCGAAAAGATCCCGATATGATGTGACTAGTAAATCGACGATCAGACACTAGTCTTCAAATGCCTAGTAGTAATTTAAGAACGATCGACCATTTAAGCCCAGCTAAGAGGAAGGCGGGTGCCAGACTGGGAGATTCTGAGTGGAGTGTAACTCGAAGTCGAAAGAGGTCGCGTACAGAAAACCCTTTTTTCGATCAGTTGTTGAGCACCAGTACATCTCACCCGCGACCGATTGTTTAAAGAATCGAACTACCACACATAAAGTAGCTACTTCTTCTCACATTTTAATATTTATGACGCCATATCCTCTGAAATAATGATATACGGGGAGAGCCTTACTCATAAATTCCGAGAGCTCACTTTCCCAAGTGAGTAAAGAAACACACTACTTAGTCCACCATATATCTCGAGTTATGACCACGACGCTAGAACTGGAGAAATTCTGGTCCATGCTGGATTGATACACATTTGTTATGTCATGAGCGGGTTCGTTCAAAAGGACATGAATATAGCTCGACTTCTTAAATAATAGTATTAGTACAACTGTGTGGGGATTTGTTATGAAGACTGTTGGCAGTGCAGTCTGGTGATGCTGCATTTAGCGGAACCGCGTGTGACATATAAATGTGTATCAGTAAAGCTGTAGTTGTTTCTTATTGTCTTTACGGGCAGTATTTGCCTGTTATCTCTTCATTCCTTCACAGCGAGCCACTTCCGACGGACGGAGACTGAGCTGAGTCTGGCGCGATGTTTCTTGTTTGACAACGACAGCAACTTAAATTGTGAAAGCCGAGCGAAACGTAAGCCGAGCTTACAGAGCAAAATTCGTTAGTACTGAATTAATTGCTACGCTGGGTTTAACTTCAAGCTCTTCTTTCCAATTAACGAAGAGTTGCCAGTAATTAGATTCATTCTTTAATACGTAATTAGGAACTGAGCATTATTCTACCAGGGATCTTGGAGCCATAAAAATGGAAAGCCACGTAGCAGAAGCCATTTGTCTTAAATTGAATACTTATTATCGTACACGAAGAGGAGATATAACGAGATGAAAAGAAAATAACATGGTAGCCTGTGTATGGAAAAAGTCACGGATTTCGGCTATGATAACCTCTGGAATAAAAGAGATTAAAATCATCCCAAATTTTCTCTTCTAAAATAGCTTATCAGTTTTCTAAAGGAAACGATATCACTGATCCAAAGTGACAGATTTTTTTTTACATTTTAAAAACACAAAATCAACGTTGACGGACATAACATCCCATATTATACTGTGTTAAGATTCACTGGAAAAAATGTAATTTTTTTATATCTGCATCTACATCCGTATTCAGGAAATCACGGTGAAGTACGAAGCGGAGGGTACTAACTTTTCTACCATATTTCAGTTTAATTTCTTTGAATCTTACAATGAACGTTCAGTGCGGGATCGCAAGTTCAGTTTTCATTGAGGCTCATTTGAAAATGTTGTATCAACAGTTATGACGTTAGAAATATTACCAGCTAATGACTCAGCATGTGCATCAAGAGGGTGATAGAAATTGAGTGTCCGAGAGGTGCATAGATCAATCTTCTATGGGACGTATGCATTACACTTCACAAAATGGACATCGTCGACTTTCAAGAGATGTTCAAAACAAGACATTAACTTGCACCATTAACACCGAATGAAAAATGGCACGCCACAGTGATCACGAAGGTTCGCACAGTTAAGATGGAGGCAAGATCCTTGGAAGTTACAAACCGTGCAGGACATTCGGCTAGGTATCTACTCTTAAAGAATGCATGTAGAATCATATTGGTGTAACGAGGTAATGATAACTGATGGAATATATAGGCATGCAACCGAATGCGAAATAGTCTGTCGTGGAGCTTATCGTGAAACTGGGTATCCTTTAAGGCGTAGCTGCAAACACTGCGATAGTGTTTTATAGGCAAAAAAAAAAAAGAAAAAGAAAAAACAAGCATTCAGAGGCTGAATTTGTCCAGTGGGTCCAGGTGGTATGAACTGCAAAGTCACACACTTTCCAGGAGGGATAGTTTGTTCGAAAGGAGTATAATTTTGCAAGCACACCACGAATAAAGTAAAAGCACGTTATTTTGACCAGTTATTGACCAAAAACAGTACTCATAATTGTAGTTCTCTTACGAAACTTCCTGGCAGATTGAAACTGTGTACCGGACCGAGACTCGAACATGGGACCTTTGCCTTTCGCGGGCGAGTGCTCCACCAATGAGCTACCCAAGCACGACTCACGACCCGTCCTCACAAGTTCAATTGTACCAGTACCTCGTATCCTACCCCATTTTCCAACTCTTTCTTGCTGTGATGTAGATATTTCCTACTGCCCTTGCAACATCACGCCTCGATGTTAGTTGACCTTGATACAACTCTTTTGGTACCGCTAATTCCAGGATTCGTTTCATAATCATTTCCTCTTCAAATTCCGATTGGTCGGATATGAAAACAAATTCCTTATAGAACTATGGGATAAGTTCGTTTGTCTCATCTACAAATTTTCGGGCCGATTCCGCAGTTTCCTGTGCATCTTTAAGCTGACGCTTTGTATGAAAATTCGTTTGAGCTTGTGGAAGCATGCAGTGTTTTCCTTGATATCAATGTAATCCATGTGGCGCGCAATATGATGTGCATAACGTAGTACGTCACTGTTATGCACATCTTGTAAATTGTATGGAGTACCCTTGAAGCGCTCAAACACCAGTTTTTGTGACAAGTGCGCCTTGTCCTCGCTTGAATATGCGTAGTTTTTCTTATGCACTACACGGTCATACTGATGCGGATTTATCCGAAATCCGTTCGTAATTTTTTTTTGTACTGTGGTACGGATGATCTTCCAAGTACGTAATTATGTTTTGTACCCGCTCCTGCGATAACCCTTTTCCTTTACTACGTTTCACTGGAGACGGGATTTGTGGCTCCGTGTCCGACAAGGATGATGAACTAGGCTACATGGCTCGACAACTGTTTCAATATCACGTTCTCTTGTGAAGCAAGTATCGTCATCATTGTAGTCTTCATGTACACTGTTCTCACAACCGAGCATATACGACACCACACACTACAATGACTCATCTTGTAGAAACGCTAATATATCATCTGGCACTTTTTTCTCACTCTGTAAATTCCTTGGCTTCCTCTCTGAAGAAATGCCAACTTCGGCAACTATTGTTTTAGATATAACACAATATTTGCTTTGTTTTTCGTTGCCATTGCTCTGCTTTGTATCAACATAACTAGCACAGTAGCACTGTTGTGAGTTATTCGTCCACTAAGCAGTTCTACTACGCTCCATAGCCTCATACTGTGCGCACGATTGGATACCTCCAGTCCCTCCCTCTGTTGCCATTAGCTGCCAATATTGTGGTTGCATGTTTGACAATATGTGTCAACATCATTGGCCTTTTGCGACCTCGCACTCAAGAGGTTCCTTGTTAGTATATCATTGTTTTGGCGGTCCCTGCGGGAGCGATGCAGAGGCGCCTGGATTATATTCGTGGATTCCTCACTTACAAAGGTACTGGTTTTCTAAATTGTGCGTGTAGGCTTTCGCTGCCTAGTCGACGACTTATCTTCAAGCGTCAAGCGCCTGTAAGTTCAGATTTCTCCGTATTTCCGTGGCAAATTTGGCCAAAATTCTACAAAGGGTCGCCCGAGAGTTTTGCCAGCAATCTCTTTCGTAGCCAGGTGCATTATCCCGGTACCCTACTAATGAATGGAAATATCTCACCTGTTATACCTACGACTGAGCCTACTTAAGAATTGCAGTTCCTATAGCGACTTATTGTTAAACTCCGCTATTTGTATGAGTTGATTGATTCTAGTTATAACTCGTGATACGACGCTTTTCAGACTTAAGACAGACAGACACACAGACACACACACACACACACACACACACACACACACACACACACACACACACACACACACACACACACACGATGTTACGTTTTTGAACGTTTAAAGCAAGTACCAAGCTTTACACCTCTACGAGCTCTGATCAAAATCTGACTGGATACGTAGTCTTTCAAAAAGATTCATCCGATTTCACAAGAGTAGCCAGAGCAATTGAGTGATGATGTTACAGTAGTATAGGGATAATGGAGAAGGATAAATGTATCAATTGGAGGTAAGGGCTTCCAGTTCGCTGTGCCGTGGAAATTTAAGGTACTCTTGAACTGACAAGGAAGTTCTTGATGACATTCGTTAAATTCACTGAAACCACACATTGAAATCGTAACATGAAAATCGTAACATGACTCTTAGAATAATCTCTTTCTCTATAGTTACCAGGAGCCCATAAAGGGACAAGGGAATGTTAGAGAAGCATTTCTGAGAACAACTGATCTAATACATTAAAACCAAAAATATGTAAAGTTCTCCATATAACAAATTCTGAATGGGGGCTCTTCCCGACTTAAAATTAAGGAACTGCCGGATGTGACTCTACTTTAAACTAACCAACAAAAACCTTATTTCACATTGCTAAAACATCTACTAAAGAATGTTTACAACTACATACAAAAGACACACGTATAACAGACGGTACTCAACGTAACTTTAATTGATGAGACGGTGCATCTGGCAGAATTCTATGATCGTGTCTCTGAGTGAGAACATTTCCAAACATAGCATGCATCCAGTTGATCAAGAACAAATAGTTCTTCACTCGTAATTCTACGACCTTCATCCTCCCAAGTCCCTGCCTAACAGGGCAGATTGAAGATTCATATAAAAGAACTTAGTACAGCAGTCAGCTATAGTACTTGACTAGCAGTGTCGTTAGCAGAGCTTCAGAAACCGTGAAACTACCCGCCACTACCCTAAGGGGCAGTGCTCTCCGTATTACTTTTCTCGGATCCACGTATCATATGATTTCATACAACAGCGCAACGAACACACTTTCTGCTGTTGTCACACGGCGGCTCCTTTCCCCAACGGACGCCGATCCGCCTAGAGGCTCTGTTCCTGAGGCAAAATACCCTTCACACAAATCGACAGCAAAGCCCCAGAATCGTATTAACCGGTACACTGAAACCGACAGAGTCAAGAGGTATAAGCGACGACCTACCGACGTTCCGCCTTAGCTTCACACGTTGCTCAAACTAAGTGCCCCAACTTCGGAACTCTGATCGTGACATATAGAATTCCCGCTGAATTCCCCCCTCGTACTCTCAGATAATTTTCCATGTTGATGGACTAGTAACGGTTCACTAACTTGATGTCAGAGAGACCGAACATCCTAAGTCTACGGTAAACATCCTAAGTCTACGGTACAATAATTATGAATTCCATTTGCTTGCACAAGTATCACAACTGCTACATTTAGAGCAGTTGTTAGAAATGGCGTCTCCGGCGTGAGTGCAAGCATGAAATCGTAGCACGAAGTTCAGTCGTAGCTGTTCTAATACCACCGGTTTCGTTTTAATAGTGTCGCTTGCAGCGAGAATTCTTGCCATGACATTCTCTTCACTCTCGACAGAGGTCTCGTATACAAACCTTTTCACAAGGCCCCACAAGAAGAAATCAAGTGGGGTGAGATTAGGTGATCGTGCTGATCCAGGTGTTCACGAACCTCAGTCCAAAATTAGTTGGGGGTCCATCATATTGGAACGGCATCCGTTGGTGTGTAACAAGTGAGATACGTTCCAGGAACTTTCATCTTAGCAAATACAGTTTTGGTGCAAGTGTTCCACTATCTGAGGCATCAGGAAGAAGGTAGCTTATAACTTTCGTCTCGGTCATTTCCGCCTCTTACTTCAAATAGATATATTTTTCCTTCTCAGTTATCTCTGAAAGTTTGAAATCACACTGTATCCGGTACATGGCTGGTTATTTGATTTGGGGGAGTGGACCAAACAGCGAGGCATCGATCCCATCGGATGAGGGAAAGATGGGGAAGGAAATCCGCAGTGCCTTTTCAGTGGAGCCATCTCGGCATTTGCTTAGAGCGATTTAGAGAAATCATTCAAAATCTAAATCAGGATGGCCGGACGCGGGTTTGAACCATAGTCCTCCCGACTGCAAATCCAATCTGCTAACCACTGCACCACCTCGCTCGCGTCTACCACATGAATGAAAATCGCAACTTGGAGTAAATCTTAAATTACATATGTGACTAAAAAGTTTTTTTTTAAAGTTCCGTCCGACTTTACATGGGAATATATTTTACATGCAGCCACATAAAACCTTGTACTTTTTACGGTTACGTTTGGAATTAAAGTTTTCTGTTAAGTTTCACAAACGGGGAATGTGCCCTTCATCGGATGCATGACAAACGACCAGACAATTTTTCGCTCGTCCCATACGTTTTCAAGCATGCCCGAAATTATTGCATTCAACAGTACTGTTATTGTGCCGTGTTGCAGGTCACCCAGAATTGTTAGAAGGGCGACACAGACGGAGTCATCCACAAACCCCCATAAAAGGAAATCACATTCAGTGAGATCATGTGACATTGGAGAGAGGTGGTGCAATGTGAAATCCATACGTCCCTTTCACAATAGCATGTGCCATACTTTCAACAAAAATTACTGCACACCGTTGTAACTGTATTGTATTTGTTGAAACGGACAACGCAAAACGACATTTGTTGCTCCGATATCGACATCTCGACTAGATGCACGCTGGGTAACGAATGAGCAATCGAGCTATCTAGCTGCACCAGGGAGATCCATACCGCCAATCGTATGAACTACCAAGCTAACCTTTTAGTTTCTATGCTTAAGTTGAAACTTTAGCCATGTCTCTGCACCCATTCGTGTGGAAGATACAGTCTTGTCAAATCGGAACGGTAGTTTTGAAACACTTTGTATTTGTGCAGCATCTTTCAGGTAACACCTTTTTTCTTAGATAATCACATGCCCACAAAAATTTTGCTAGATCTTTAATGTACAACATGAACAGTAATGATCCCAGCACACTTCCTTGGGCCACGTCCCCTGTTATAGCCTCTCCATAAAAGATAACATGTAGCACTCTTCGTGCCAAGAAATCCTCTATCCAGTCAAGAAGTTCTTTGACGCAAAAAAATTGCCGTTCGAAAATAGGATAATTATTTGAAACATTTATTGAGTTTGAAAAGAGAGAAAAATGACACTTTGAACTCTTAAAGTTTCGGGGTTTGTTTCTTCACTAAAGAAACGTAGTTTCCTAAATTTTTCGAGTGACTGATGAAGAACTGTTCCTGTCTTCCACAAGCAGGGACAGGAGGGTTGGTGCTAGAGGTGTCAGACGTCCCTGTACCAGTAACGGATCATCATGTCACCCTCGATTCTTTGCAGAATTGAAGTCCTAAGTGCTCCGTATTAAGAAAAGCTAGTTTTTCACGTATCTCAGTGTTCATAATGTCAAATCTTCAGAACTGTGGTTCAAATGGCTCTGAGCACTATGGGACTTAACATCTGAGGTCATCAGTCCCCTAGAACTTAGAACTACTTAAACCTAATTAACCTAAGGACAGCACACATATCCATGCCCGAGGCAGGATTCGAACCTGCTACCGTAGCAGTCGCGCGGTTCCGGACTAAAGCGCCTATAACCGCTCGGCCACGGCGGCCGGCTTTCTGAACTATGTATCGTACAATGACACAATTTTACAGATACATTGATTAATAAGCGTGGGTATCGTCTGCAAAACGTATTGCGAATAGAGATAGTAGTAAAGAGGTAATAAATTAAAACGCCCTGCTTGATGGTTAAGTTTTATTACATTTACAGCGAAAATGTAGTAAGCACGAAACTTCACCGTTTTATTATTTTTTGGGAGGAGGATCAGCGATAAAAAGTTCCGAAAAATGTTTGAAATTATGTGTAAGTGTTCTCATTCTCAAATGCTGGATGAATAGCGCTTGGGTGATCTGCGCGTTCTGGGTTCCATAGCTCTTTTATTAAACTAAATTTTTTGTTGAACTGAAGTACAACAATTACGAGGATTTACAAATGTGAATAAGTATTGTAAAGATCTTCATTAGACCCTTTAAATTATTAAAATTAAACAAAGAATTAATAATACTTTAATATGATGATGAAAATGCGATTATAGCAATGAACATACTCTATGCGGAGGAACATAAATTATTTTTAGTTGTTCTTGCGGAACATTTTCTTTAGTTGTTTATGTACTGTCTGAACTGCTTTAAGACATACACACAGTTTCTAACTATAATACATGTGTTATTGTGATAAACGTTTAACGTAAGATCACACTTATTAATGAGTTGATTATGGCAGCAATACAAATTTTTAATTCAATCAATAATTATGTTAAACACTGAAAACCTAATATTTGTTGCTTTTGAGAACCGTTAGATAGGCAACCTGCAGCTGCAATCCGGTAACCGTGTGACCGTTTTAGACCTTTTGTAATACAGACTGACCTCCTTTCCATTTCCGAATTCTGACGCATTTCTAGAAATGTTTGTCTGCAGGTACGTAACTCCAGATTTATCACAGTAGAACTCAAGGTGAATACATGACTTTAGCAATCTCTAAATACATTGGTTTCCTTGGTTGTCACGCAGTTCACATGAAATTCCGCAGTTTCCTAGGCGAGTCGGTGACTTCGCACTGACCTGCAGTCAAGGAGAATAAGAAACTTTACAGAACATTGCCTAGAAAAATTCACGAAACCGTCCTCTGTCGCGCACTCGTAAAACCCTTACTGAGCTTTCGGAAAGGTTTGGTCTGAAGGATTGCCAGGATTTGTTGCTAGCAAACCAGGACGTTTCTCTAAAATTAACTAAAAACGGCCATAATTTGTGAATCATAAACCGGGACATTTCGGCACACTTCTCTTAACGTTAGAAAAGTGAAATATTTGTGCAAATTACTGTTGTAGTCAGTCGATGTAGTAAAATAATTAAATAAATGATCACTTTATGCTGTAAATAATTTAATAAAATCCAAGGGAGAGCATTTAAATGATAATAACATTTTACTATATTAGTACTGGTAACACAAATTTTTTTTATTTTGAAACATTAATACGAGATACAAAATTTTCTACTGAAACACTGTATGTTGAAATGCAAAGTTCACATTATTTGTTATCCTACGTCTGATATTTATCTGAATTCTGAGCTTTCGAGAGAAGACCTTTCCGCTGTATATTATATTCATAAAACTTAGAGCAAATCATTTGATAATTAAAAACACATTTAATTATTGCTTCGATATTGGTTTCTTCTGTTTCATCTATTTCGTTTCTCAGTCCACTACTCATTCATGAGAGAAAATACTCGTTCCACGTTTGCATTATGCCCTGGAATACTGAAGACGAATTCACACACATTCAGCAACTGAGAATACTGTTCTTCGCATCCAGTCTGTCGAAAGAAATAGGTCTATTTCTCCTGACATGATTTACCACCCCAGTTAACGCTATTTTTGTTGAGTTCTGATTCAGTGAACAACTTGAGTAAAGAAATCTGTTCATATAATAAACTATCATCTACTGACAATCCTTTACCTTGTACAAATGTTATTGCCCTTGTCACATTGCTCCACTCAGGTTCTGCATCCAGCAACATCCATTTAAAAATGGAAAACTCATTGAGATTTTCGACAATTTTCCTAAATAAGCTGCACACGTTTCGTAAAACTGTTCTACATCAACATGAAATTTTTGAATTTCACTAGTTAATTCAGCCTCGCTGTTCTGCAAGAGAGTGTTACTTTGAGTAGAATGAAACTTTCTCCTGTACGATGTTCTGTGATTCTGATAGTATTTTCCGAAATCTCAGCTACTCTTATAACACTACTGCCTGCTTTTGTCTCTGAAACACTCTCAACTGCCTATGCAGGAACCGCAGATATGCTTCCGTTGAGCGATTCTGGAAGGGGGTTGTCAGAAATTTAGGTGCCTTTTCTTCTAAGAGAAAGAATGATTTAAGAGCATCATACAACTTCAGTACTATCTCTCCAACAAACAAAGATAACGACCTTGTCTTGTATGTGACAACAATGCATGATACTCTATGCCCAAAATGTCACAAAACTTCTTTAGAGCTCCGTTCGTAGTGTGTATATGGACAAGTAACTGAAAAGTTTAATTACAAAGGTTTCTGCGTCAACATCCATCACGTCAACCGCTGCCTTGGCATCATTGTGTAGTATGTGAGCAGGGCAGCCAGCCCCTGAAAGATTTTCGTTTACTTCACTTTTTAATCTAGCAATACATTGTTTGTACCTGCTCCTCGCAATCCTCCAAAATTAGTGTTAGCATTGTCACCACAAAATGCAATACACTTACTCTTATCAATTTCATTTTCTTCTAATGCAGTAAAACAATACTTACTTATTGTAGAAGCGGTTTCATTTGGCAGCGAAACTAATTTAAGTAATTTCACTTGAATGCCACTCTGAGGTGAAAAATATTGAACAATTAATGGAAATATTTTTCAGCCTTGTGATTAGTCGCACCTGTAGCTATTGAATAATATCGGACCAGCGAAAGGTCGTCGCATATTTCTTTGACAGTATCAGGGGCCAAAACTGCTTTCAAAAGTGCTGCTGTTTTGGTTCTGACAACGTCACACTATTCGCTGTGACATAATCATTAAAAAGGTTGGAGCTTAGCCTAGAAGTACAGTTTACAGACTTCAAATACATATGATGTTTAACGGTATGGTAACACATTGTTAATTCCACTGCTGCTACTGTTTGACTCTGTTTTGATGACTTTGAAATAAAAAAGTGTCCATTTTTTTATGTGTTGGCAGAGCACATGTTTGATTTATGCTTTTGGCTACCTAAATGATCTGTAATATCTGCCTTTCCTCCATGTGAAATGGAAACACATGACTTATATATTCCACATTCCACTTCATAGTCATGTCTTCCTTGTTTGACCATTCTTCTATATATTTGTCTTGAAAGGAACACTTTCGCTTTGGCATTTGGAGCTCACTTCACACACACGCAAATACGAACTAAGCACAATAAGCCTCGGACAAAGAACCGCTTCTTAACTGATCTGAATCCCAAGACAAGAGTTAATAATAGAAAGAAGCGTTTCGCGTAATAAAAGCACTTGATAGAATCTGGAAGGTGCAACAATCAAACTAAAATCATTATTTTGCTTAACAGTGACAGTTAAAATACAAATCCACTCCAGTTTTAGGGAATAAATAGACGGTATGAGAGTATTTCTTTGGCATCAAAAAACCGGAACCAAACTGGCGTTCCGAATACACTTTTGAGGACACACATTTTTTAAATCCGAAACTGGGACTGTCTAGAAAAAACGGGACGCCTGGCAACCGTAGGTCTGACGTCTCACGTGGAGTTGCCATGGAACACCTTTCGTTTCTCACCAACGGCACATGAATATGATTGTGTTATACCTGGCCGATAGCTATCTCCGATTCCCTCATGGACGGCCCCTCCTCCTGCTACAGAATTCAACCACAATAGTAGCTTATCCTTTGCCCGTAGCAAATAAAAACCCATAGCGCATTGCTAAAACTGTGTTAAGTTGTACGGAATTATTTTAATTGTCTTCCGAGAAGATAGCAAAGTTATACTGTATGCGTTCTTATCCATGCTTCATCTGTGTGCCAAAAAACAACAGTCAGAAAGCGAAAATATCATATTCTACACTAGGAGAGAGACAGAAAATTCGTAAAATTTCGAGTTAGAAAAGATGTTCCCTCCGCAAGTTGATAATTTCTCGATATGTGTGGGGGATATAACAGCGCAATACGAAGTCGTAGTGTAACCCCAGTTGGCTTGTCTTCATAAGACGACGTGAAACTGAGAAGACAGATATAATATTTCTTCAACCATCGGCTGTTAAGAGTTCTACAGGCCAGTTTGAGGGTCGTTTTGGGTATCTCACTTTAAGTATCTAGTCGCATGTTGTGCCTGGTATCATCATCCTAAATAATGGATCTTATGAAACATATTTGCATAAATTTCAATTACGCCAATCAATTTTAAGAAGACAGAAGTCGTGAGAATAATTCTTTAAATTCAATAAGATGAACAGATATGAAGTTCTGTATGCAACTGAAATGTTATATATACCATCAAAACTGAATAAACGACTTTTAACGTTCATTTACTTTTCTTCACGTTGAGTATTAAATGGTTCAAATGGCTCTGAGCACTATGGGACTTAACTGCTGAGGTCATCAGTCCCCTAGAACTTAGAACAACTTAAACCTAACTAACCTAAGGACATCACACACATCCATGCCCGAAGCAGGATTCGAACCTGCGACCGTAGCGGTCGCACGGTTCCGGACTGTAGCGCCTAGAACCGCTCGGCTACTCCGGCCGGTACGTTGAGTATTACTCAATGGTATTATATGCGACTTTTAGTTACATGCAATAGGATTTCTTCACTCATTTAGACTGTTTTTTTATTTCAGTAACAGTCTAACTTTATATTTATATGAATGTCAATATATTTTGTGAACATTTTCTAGGTTTATTTTCTAACTCGTTGCGTATGTTGTATGTAATCACCTAAGGATCAGTAAATAAAAATGCGTCATGCATAATAGTATTAGCAATCTAAAATAGGCATTTTGCATACTGGTACCCTAACCAAATACGCTTAACTTCTGCGTATCAAAGTTATCTACCATAAAAAATATTTCGTGTACAACTGTGACTGCGTTGAGATTCCATGAGTATCGTGTGTCTTCTGGAAAGTTTAATTTTTGGGTCACGACACGTCTTCAATCTGTCAGAAGCTGTTATATCACAAATGACAATTTCAGAATCTTGTCTCTTTTATGAGAAGGTATTCTGCGATTGTGTGGCTAATAGACCAGTGAGCAACCTAAATGGATACTGCACTCCTGAAGACGAGAAATAATTTTTTACTTCACAACTACCTCCGCTGTGGCAAGTAATGTAGTGATGTGTGAGAGTGGCGGGAGATGGCCGTATCCGAAGGTCTGAGTGGCAGGGACGCCGGACGCGGCTACAGTCACGTTCTCGTGTTGACTCCGACGATGCGGCTAGGGGTCTCCAAGCCACTGTGCATTTCCTGATCTCAGCAGGCAAACAGCCTCAGCTCCGCGTACTGTGTACCAAAATGAAGGGTGGCAGGGTGAGATTATAGTAGTAGTAATGTTAGGTGACGCCTTACACTTACACACACACACACACACACACACACACACACACACACACACACACACACACATACATCAAGTACATCAAGCACACATCATGATTCTCAGCCGACTCCATCCCCAATTTGCCACTTGTACAGTAAGAAGAATCACAAAAATAATCAGAACGTGCTACTTCGTCTGTATAACAGATGTTCGTACGAAATCAAAAGATTAATAAAATAAATACCGCGGTTCTAACACTACAGGTTGTATTCTGTTCCTGCTTAGTGGATGCCATATCTGAAGTTTCTAGTACCTGCCAAGAACACTCACTGCTGGTACCATTCCTTAATACACTGTTCTTCGATGACACTGATTTACTCATTCTCCAACGGCCGAGATAGGCAACGACAGGACATCCTGTGTTATTTCACATACGTCGGCACTTCTTGCTGAAGCTGCAGCATTGCGCTGTTTCTTGTCCACCTATTGTGCCGCGTCCGTCTCTTGGTTCCGCGATCTGTTGCGGCTTTCAGACAGTGCACGAGATTGACTTTGGTTGCGTAAGCCGGTACTTTACCTTACTTCATACAAAACACTTTTTTATATATCACACTTTCATTCAGCCTAGCGTCTAGTGCTGAACGCAGTTCATTATTGATCAGTATTGATGAACAATCACAAAAAGTATAGAATAGACATCATCACGTCACCAAAACTTATTGGACGGATATGGGTAGATGTACTGTATATGTACAGACAAACAAATGATTATAGTTTCCGAAAAAAATTGAATGATTCATTCAAGAAAAAGATTCGCAAATTGAGCAAGCAAGCCATAACTCTTCGGTCCACCTCTAGGACTTATAAATCCTGCTGTTATTTTCATAACTATTAAAAATTCACAATGACAAATTTTTAGCACCTTCTTATTGGGGTTATAAGTCTGTATAGGGCTGAAGAAATTCTTCTGTATCTTTCAGTCCGATATAAGAACGTGGTATATTAAAAATTAATTTTCGTTTAAATAATTATTTTCTGCTATTCAGCCTTGTGTGTGTGAAATGTTTGAATCGATTTCAGATATCGCGAAGACATTAAAACAGAGATATGTGGTAAACTTCAGGTTTATTTCAATTTCTCTTCACCTGAGTCAATCAGTATGTTGCTTCCTCCTACGTGTATATCGCGAAACAACCGCGAATGTAGAAATTAGAGAGAATCCACCTTACACAAAGACTTGCCAGCAATAGTTCTTCCTGTGAACCATTCTTGACTGGAACAGGAAAAGCTGGAAATGGTAGTGGAGCACAAAGTTTGCTGTAAAAATGGAAGCCACGATTATGCCTTCATAAATGTTCTCTAGTGTGCTGTCATCAATATCATCCAATACACTCAATGTCATCTGTTTGGATGGAGACAGTTCGTATTCACTTTGACTGCACTGCTCCTGTTGCTCTGAAGATGTACCTCGTGCAGTGCTTGAAACACACGTTCAGGTCGTTCATGTCCTTCCAAATCAGCATAAATAAATCCATTAAAATGTCATGTATTTATGTGTCTCCTCGTTATATTTTTGAATTGTTTTGTTATACAATATTTCCCCGAACTCTCTATCCTCGAATCCGATTTCATTTCCATTTTCAGCACGTCGCAGCTTTGTCCCTAATATTTGGACCACATTCGTTGAATCAATTCTCTTCAGGATATCACTGTGCACAGCTTACACAACAACCCACAGTAATTCCAAGAGACAGATTCGTACTGCAGCTATATATTGACTCAATTCTAGCACTTTTTATTGCAGCTGCAACATAGCACCACCTGATAGCGCTTGCAGAAAAGTGCGGAGTTTTGCATGGAAATGACAAAGACCATTGTTGTTTTAATGATAGAGTGCCGTTCTATGCATGGTTTCATACGGTTCAGAGAGTTCGAGGTCAAAGGTGTCCCTCGTAAGATGAAGAGTTTGGCAGATAAGTTCGTTGAGGTCGCATGAATCCAGAGAAAAGACCGGGAATATACACTCCTGGAAATTGAAATAAGAACACCGTGAATTCATTGTCCCAGGAAGGGGAAACTTTATTGACACATTCCTGGGGTCAGATACATCACATGATCACACTGACAGAACCACAGGCACATAGACACAGGCAACAGAGCATGCACAATGTCGGCACTAGTACAGTGTATATCCACCTTTCGCAGCAATGCAGGCTGCTATTCTCCCATGGAGACGATCGTAGAGATGCTGGATGTAGTCCTGTGGAACGGCTTGCCATGCCATTTCCACCTGGCGCCTCAGTTGGACCAGCGTTCGTGCTGGACGTGCAGACCGCGTGAGACGACGCTTCATCCAGTCCCAAACATGCTCAATGGGGGACAGATCCGGAGATCTTGCTGGCCAGCGTAGTTGACTTACACCTTCTAGAGCACGTTGGGTGGCACGGGATACATGCGGACGTGCATTGTCCTGTTGGAACAGCAAGTTCCCTTGCCGGTCTAGGAATGGTAGAACGATGGGTTCGATGATGGTTTGGATGTACCGTGCACTATTCAGTGTCCCCTCGACGATCACCAGTGGTGTACGGCCAGTGTAGGAGATCGCTCCCCACACCATGATGCCGGGTGTTGGCCCTGTGTGCCTCGGTCGTATGCAGTCCTGATTGTGGCGCTCACCTGCACGGCGTCAAACACGCATACGACCATCATTGGCACCAAGGCAGAAGCGACTCTCATCGCTGAAGACGACACGTCTCCATTCGTCCCTCCATTCACGCCTGTCGCGACACCACTGGAGGCGGGCTGCACGATGTTGGGGCGTGAGCGGAAGACGGCCTAACGGTGTGCGGAACCGTAGCCCAGCTTCATGGAGACGGTTGCGAATGGTCCTCGCCGATACCCCAGGAGCAACAGTGTCCCTAATTTGCTGGGAAGTGGCGGTGCGGTCCCCTACGGCACTGCGTAGGATCCTACGGTCTTGGCGTGCATCCGTGCGTCGCTGCGGTCCGGTCCCAGGTCGACGGGCACGTGCACCTTCCGCCGACCACTGGCGACAACATCGATGTACTGTGGAGACCTCACGCCCCACGTGTTGAGCAATTCGGCGGTACGTCCACCCGCGATGGAGCTCCGTATGCCACGGCAAACTGGCTGACACTGACGGCGGCGGTGCACAAATGCTGCGCAGCTAGCGCCATTCGACGGCCAACACCGCGGTTCCTGGTGTGTCCGCTGTGCCGTGCGTGTGATCATTGCTTGTACAGCCCTCTCGCAGTGTACGGAGCAAGTATGGTGGGTCTGACACACCGGTGTCAATGTGTTCTTTTTTCCATTTCCAGGAGTGTAGTTTTAAAAAATGCGAAGTAATTTATGTTTAGTAGATTTGATCACGATGTTCTAGGGTTATACACCGTCAACGCATTTTCTGTGGAAGTACGAAAGGAATGCAAGTAAAAGAGTAGAACTGGATGATAAGCCAATAAATTTGGGATAAGAACCACCTATATGCAACAGGGGAGAGGCTGAGGGTGGAAACGGGGTAACAAAGAAGCACAATGAGGAGCACCGCTTGTCTTACTTTATATTTTAGTTTATCATCTTAGCATCTTGGCATTCGCGTAGACTCAGTGTCCTTCCACTAAAGATAAACACGTTTCCGCGTCAAAAAGCAGTATGAGACACAAACTGTTTATCTCTCGTATGAGAGCCAGGGGCATATTTCACGTACTTGGTAGTGAGTTTCTGCCCCCTCGCGTTGTTTGCTTTTAATCTGCACTCTGCGTCTGGCAGGTGTGCGCCATAATCCACGAGGATTATCACGTCTGAGCCGCGGAAAGCCGGTAAAAGCAACGAGCCGGCTCTGCACTCAACAAATTTTGAAAAATATTAAATGTGCTCTTCTGAGATTTTTCCAGTCTTTCCTGCTTATTCTAAGAAGCAATTTCGTTTCGCACCACTTCCAAAGCTCTAAGAGCACTTACAGCGCCATCAAAGTGTAACCAGTATACATTTTTGTCCAAAAGTTAAGAGAAAGTAAAGAGAAAACTCGAAAGAGAAAATGTGATCAGTGATTACGTATCATCGTCAAAATTTTACAAGGACGGTAATTGTGCTGCAAAGTATGGGAAAGAGTTGTGGCTAAAATATAAGGGAAATTACATTACACCTGCTTATAATGAGTTGGTGTAATTCAGTTACGTCTACGAGACAGCTTGTTGTCTTAATAATTACACCTTCAAGATTAGCTGTCCACCTGAAACATAAAACAATTGGTCTGTACGGCAGACATATGACTGTATGTGTTATGTGCTTAGGAATCGATGGTGCTAAACCAGGTACACTTGCCGCTGAGTAGATCGATTATGATGAAACCTTGCATATCACTAAGGGAACAGTTCAATATCGAGGAAGAGTAGTGCGCTAGTACGCCGCAACAAATAGTTTTTTGATGATTAGCTTGTACGTACGACTTTTATTCGTCTTTTGGAAACGAAGCTTCATGATTGTTCCTATCCTCATACGTCATCTAATATAATTTGGCTACTTCTGTGGCGTACAAATAAATAAAAGTTATTATTCTTTTCAAAGACATTAGCCTTTTTTCACATACGCAGTTTTTCATGGCAGCTTACCTTCTTTTATTTCGATTTGAGAAAGTGGAAAAATTGTGTGAATCCCTATCATAGCCTAGCGTCATTCGAGCTCTTATTTTCCGACGGACATAATTATACTGTTAGTAGACTTAGGTATTAGTCACATTCAGCTCTTGGGTCGTCAGATTCACACACATCTTCACACAGTTGTTAATTAGATTCAGCTGGGCCTTAATTAGCGTCGCCTGTAGTCTCAGGTGTAACTTCTTCAGATTGTTCAGTTACGGAAATTCAATTAGTAGTTTATCAGTCACTAACGAAGGTACAGGAAGTTCATTGGCTATTACATCAGTATCTAATGGTTCAATTCCCGTTATTTGAAAAGCTTTCTCTTGTGTTATATGCTCATGACCTCTCAGGCAGCATTTTAGAGTATATCCGATCGGCGAAAGCACCGTCCAGAGAAAGAACAACGACGCATTTTATTTTCCATCTCATTACCTGGTCTTTACTGTGATATGGTACGAAAAACATTATTTTCATATCATTCAGTCCAAAACAACTAAGTTTTATACACTCCTGGAAATTGAAATAAGAACACCGTGAATTCATTGTCCCAGGAAGGGGAAACTTTATTGACACATTCCTGGGGTCAGATACATCACATGATCACACTGACAGAACCACAGGCACATAGACACAGGCAACAGAGCATGCACAATGTCGGCACTAGTACAGTGTATATCCACCTTTCGCAGCAATGCAGGCTGCTATTCTCCCATGGAGACGATCGTAGAGATGCTGGATGTAGTCCTGTGGAACGGCTTGCCATGCCATTTCCACCTGGCGCCTCAGTTGGACCAGCGTTCGTGCTGGACGTGCAGACCGCGCGAGACGACGCTTCATCCAGTCCCAAACATGCTCAATGGGGGACAGATCCGGAGATCTTGCTGGCCAGGGTAGTTGACTTACACCTTCTAGAGCACGTTGGGTGGCACGGGATACATGCGGACGTGCATTGTCCTGTTGGAACAGCAAGTTCCCTTGCCGGTCTAGGAATGGTAGAACGATGGGTTCGATGACGGTTTGGATGTACCGTGCACTATTCAGTGTCCCCTCGACGATCACCAGTGGTGTACGGCCAGTGTAGGAGATCGCTCCCCACACCATGATGCCGGGTGTTGGCCCTGTGTGCCTCGGTCGTATGCAGTCCTGATTGTGGCGCTCACCTGCACGGCGCCAAACACGCATACGACCATCATTGGCACCAAGGCAGAAGCGACTCTCATCGCTGAAGACGACACGTCTCCATTCGTCCCTCCATTCACGCCTGTCGCGACACCACTGGAGGCGGGCTGCACGATGTTGGGGCGTGAGCGGAAGACCGCCTAACGGTGTGCGGGACCGTAGCCCAGCTTCATGGAGACGGTTGCGAATGGTCCTCGCCGATACCCCAGGAGCAACAGTGTCCCTAATTTGCTGGGAAGTGGCGGTGCGGTCCCCTACGGCACTGCGTAGGATCCTAAGGTCTTGGCGTGCATCCGTGAGTCGCTGCGGTCCGGTCCCAGGTCGACGGGCACGTGCACCTTCCGCCGACCACTGGCGACAACATCGATGTACTGTGCAGACCTCACGCCCCACGTGTTGAGCAATTCGGCGGTACGTCCACCCGGCCTCCCGCATGCCCACTATACGCCCTCGCTCAAAGTCCGTCAACTGCACATACGGTTCACGTCCACGCTGTCGCGGCATGCTACCAGTGTTAAAGACTGCGATGGAGCTCCGTATGCCACGGCAAACTGGCTGACACTGACGGCGGCGGTGCACAAATGCTGCGCAGCTAGCGCCATTCGACGGCCAACACCGCGGTTCCTGGTGTGTCCGCTGTGCCGTGCGTGTGATCATTGCTTGTACAGCCCTCTCGCAGTGTCCGGAGCAAGTATGGTGGGTCTGACACACCGGTGTCAATGTGTTCTTTTTTCCATTTCCAGGAGTGTATCTGTTCTTTTGGACATGTCCCGAAGAACAGTTACCATCTTCATATATATATAGTTAAGGCTCAACGGCCATTTGACCATCTTCTGTGCGAATGGACAAACAGTGCCCGAACTCTTACGGGAATTGGTAAAGCCGCGAGTAATGAGTCTAATGGGCAGGGGCACTACGAATATAGTGCGGGACAATAAGTTGGGTTGGGAATGTGGGTCTCACAGGAGGCGTGCCAGAGATAAGTCCCTGCAGTCGCACTATCCTCTGTGTCCTCGGTGGCTCAGATGGATATAGCGTCTGCCATGTAAGTAGGAGATCCGAGGTTCGAGTCCCGGTCGGGGCACACATTTTCAACTGTACCCGTTGACGTATATAAACGCCTGTATGCAACTGAGGGTATTCATTTCATTGTATTGATTTAATTGTAATTTCAATCAAGTTTTAAGTATTAAAACTTACATGCAAATAAGTTAAGAAACCATATTTCATCTCGTGAATTCTAAATGAAGATGAGGAAGTAGATGACAATTTGATCTCTCCAACAGCAGTTGTAGACACACTAATACATCACATCAGACACCATAAGAAATGTCGCCAACTGAGTGAAATTACTCTGCATGGTCCCCCTCTTACTCTATGTGCCCTTCTAACATGCTCACAGCCAGACTCCTATTGAGCGGTTGGTGTCGCAGGGATAAGCGGCAGTGGTAAATATGACGCCTGTAGTACTGCTAGAGGCTCCGTATTTTGGGTCGTCACCGGTAATCTAAAAGTCTCCTTTATGTGAGCGACTTTCTGATCAACGTACACTATTCCTCGCAGGTGCGTATCATATTCTTGCATGCACGTCAGCCGCCAACCACGACGCCAGTGTGTATATGGTGTCAATGATCAACTGACTGTCGTGTGCGGAGCTCTAAAATATGGAGTATGCTGCAGATTGTGGATGCATACAAAAAGGGCACTGTGGCATCGTCTGGTAACATAGGAATTAAACATTTTCCCGCCGATCTCTCTCCTACTTTTGTAATGGATTCTGTGCTATTGTGTTCTCTTAACTTTGTTATGTTCTTTTCAATAGCAAAAACTTCACAAAGGGCTGGTATTTTCCTACTAGAGTTCTACCAAAAGACGGAAAAGATGTCACAAATAGAAACAAGCATGTTCTACCATCCCTAGGAAAGGAAAACACCTGTACTATCCATAAATAAGAATGTAAATGTATAAATATATTTTAATAAAATAGTTTCAACAGTGAATAGATCAGATCTATTTAACGAGGAAAATAGTTTTCGACGTTATTTGAGTTAGGAAGAAAACGAGATACGAAGGATAAAGCTTTTACTGTTTTCTTAGCGCGGGATATTCCAACATGAAGTTTTCAAATT
Source organism: Schistocerca piceifrons (assembly GCF_021461385.2). NCBI lineage: Eukaryota > Metazoa > Arthropoda > Insecta > Orthoptera > Acrididae > Schistocerca > Schistocerca piceifrons. Next base: position 202,903,564 of record NC_060138.1, on the reverse strand, counting down.
TGATGAGGGATGTTTCAGAACGAGGGATAAGTAGACAGTGCGGTTTGCGGCATAGTGTTCATACACATATGAAGTATTAGAAGGCATCTAATAGAGTTTTGCATGTGCGTGATCAGAGAAACGCAGAATATCTAAGTGATATTCCAGTTCCTTCAATGTTCGACGTCGCATGTCCACGTAACGCCTCCATATTCCGTGAACGTCGTGTAACACTGTCTGATGGTGTGATGCGTCTGTAACGTGCCCGGAAATTCCGCTGGATCTGGGAGTCAGATTTGGTCTCTGTCAACCATTCTACACTCTGTGCCATCTGCGTGGGCGCGGGGGGTGGGGGTGGGGGGTGGGGAGAGGGATGGCCGTTCTCTTCAAGAACTAACCTGTAAAAAAAACTAAACCAAACTTCAGGTGTGTGTGCGAAAATTTTTCCGTAAATCTATCTACCTCTCCCCGTTTTTGAAACATACGTGTTCAAAGTTCTAAAGATCGTTTTAGAGCACCCTGCATTGTTTTACTTGTTTGTAATAATTTATTGTTTCGAGCAGATAAATGGTTATTTTTAAATGTTTGGAGGTCATATTTTCTAATCTTTCACTTTTCCAGAGTGTGGAGAATTTATCACTCAACCTTTGTCAAGAACATTCACTCTAAATGTTGCTTTATCATTAATAAATCTCTATTAACACTGCGTGTTCCTCCATTCTGTTACTAAATTTCATCATGTCACCCATCATCAAAATGTCGATCTTTTCGTAGAAAGGGCAGTCCCTTATAACCGCACGTTCACGGTTCAGATGTAAAACTGGACAGTGTACAGGTCTCACAACACAGGCAGTTTTGGAGCTGACATGTCAAAAAAAAAAAAAAAAAAAAAAAAAAAAAAAAAAAAAAAAAAAAAAAAAAAAAAAAAAAAAAACACCGCTCGAATACGCACATGAATAACACCCCACGGCCGCTGCAGTAGACTCATTTGCCTGTAGTAGATAGTTAAAAGGAAGTCAGTCGATCGTGTGAAAGGCCCTTAACGTTGCTAATGGAGGCAACTTACTTAACCCCTTCCCTTGTGAAATCATCACCATCATTTTCCTCTTTCTTGACACAGAGTATATTTATTCTACTCAACTTCATGTATATTGTCAGTAAGTTGTTCGGGAACCTGATAATCTGCCAGAATCTGTAACAATTTGTTTCTGTTGACTTTTTCGAATGCTTTTTGAAGTCGACGGAGGCAATATGTGTCTCCGGATTGATTTCTTTATGTCTTTAGGGTTCCGTATCGCAACTGATAAAAACGTAACCCTGATATGATCACTTTGTTGTCCGTCCGTGCGCCTGTCTGTTCAACTTTTCAAAACCCTATTCTCAGGAACGGGTAGGCGTATCAAATTAAAATATGTTAATACTAAGGTCTACAGTCCATTTGGGGTGTAAAAAATTGTAGTTTCTAAGACAATGCAATCAAAAGAAACAGCCATTTATGTCATATGTTTTGATACTCTCAATTTCACTCATCAAAACCTATTGGATACTTCCCGTTGACGTAAAATCATGAAATTTGGCAAAATGCAAGATATAACCGCATAAGTGAAGTAAAATATCAGAAAATTGTTACTTTCTAATTATATCGCACGAAATAAATATTTCTTTGTAATTTGTCATCCGACTTGAAAAGTGAAATTAAAACACTCCCGAAAGTTTAAAATGGTTCAAATGGCTCTGAGCACTATGGGACTTAACTTCTGAGGTCATCAGTCCCATAGAACGTAGAACTACTGGAACCTAACTAACCTAAGGGCGTCACACACATCCATGCCCGATGCAAGATTCGAACCTGCGACTGTAGCGGTCGCGCGGCTCCAGACTGTAGCGCCTAGAACCGCTCGGCCACCCCGGCCGGCCATTCCCGAAAGTCTTGGAGTCGCTGGGACAGATATCTTGCCAGTATCAGTGTCGATAACAGACAAAAATCTTCCTTCGAGATAATCGATTCCCAAAATGGATGATCTGTCATATATAAAGTTTGTACAGAACCCTCATTACGTGAGTCGTATTCTCGCCTGACCAATTTTTTTATTAGCAGTTGCAATGAAAAATAGCCACCGCAGCATGGTCTTCCATTTCAGAAGCCATTTTGCTCCTCACTCTTGATGGATTCATAGTTCTGCACAATTTATTCTTGATGATGCAGCAACATATACAACGTCGAGTTCAGTCTCCGCTTTTGAAGATAGAACCAACAATTGATTTCGTCCAGCGCACACATCTATCATCTTCCGACCAGATATCTACAGCTACATCTACATGCATACTCCGCAAGCCACCTGACGGTGTGTGGCGGAGGGTACCTTGAGTACCTCTATTGGTTCTCCCTTCTATTCCAGTCTCGTATTGTTCGCGGAAAGAATGATTGTGTGGGCTCTAATCTCTCTGATTTTATCCTCATGGTCTCTTCGCGAGATATAAGTAGGAGGGGGCAATATACTGCTTGACTCCTCGGTGAAGGTATGTTCTCGAAACTTCAACAAAAGCCCGTATCGAGCTACTGAGACTCTCTCTTGCAGAGTCTTCCACTGGAGTTTATCTATCATCTCCGTAACGCTTTCGCGATTACTAAATGATCTTGTAACGAAGGGCGCTGCTCTCCGTTGGATCTTCCCTATCTCTTCTATCAACCCTATCTGGTACGGATCCCACACCGGTGAACAGTATTCAAGCAGTGGGCGAACAAGTGTACTGTAACCTGCTTCCTTTGTTTTCGGACTGCATTTCCTTAGGATTCTTCCAATGCATCTCAGTCTGGCATCTGCTTTACCGACGATTAATTTTATATGGTCATTCAATTTTAAATCACTCCTAATGCCTACTCCCAGATAATTTATGGAATTAACTGCTTCCAGTTGCTTATCTGCTATATTGTAGCTAAATGATAAAGGATCTTTCTTTCTTTGTATTCGCAGCACATTGAGATTCAATTGCCATTCCCTGCACCATGCATCAATTCGTTGTAGATCCTCCTGTATTTCAGTACAATTTTCCATTGTTACAACCTCAATTCATTATTAATTTTCAAGAAGCTTAGGAATCGGTCTGTAAATTACTTTCTTGCATATTTAAACAATTCTAGACTGAATAATGTTGCCCCGGGGCTTACTGTGTAAAGGAAATTTGAAGAAGAGTAATAGAGATTTTCTAATTGCCCTGCTGTTCCACCATTTCTCTCGGTCTATAAGCGAGCTACGTATTCGCCGCGCTGGCGAGAATAAAACCTCAGTCTGGACGCCAAAAGCCGAGACCGGCTTGGCGGCTGCAGCGCAATTTTCCGCTGTCAACGGTGGAGCGCTGCCGTGATGAAGGCCTCAGCCGAAAGGCAAAGGGCCGCGCCCTGGCGCGTTCCTTTGAATGGCGCCATCGCCTTACTCGAATTTCGCGGGTGAGGGTGGTCCTCTCCTATTCCGGCCTTCGCGGTTCCACGTGATCCTCGCTACTCGAGTCTTTACTCAGAGACTTAGAAATCCGTTTAAGAAAATCCTGAATATTTGCGGGTGGAAAGTGGTTGCTCCATGAATACATGTGAGTACCCCAGGTGATTGTAATTAAAATGAAGGTCTTCACATTGGTGCAGTGCACGCTCTATACATCGCTGGGCGCTGAAACATCGTAGGTATGTTCATTAGTCGGTGCGCTCGTGGGGTATGCTGAAAAAATTGATAGTTCCACTGTCTGCCGCCAAGTGAAAATATGGCGCTGTAAGCAGTCACAATGTGAAATGTTTTCTGGTTTGACGTCAATAAATAGGCTGAAGAATATGATCGAGAAACAGATGAATTAGATGGTGCAGAGGGGAGAGGGAGGCGGCCCATTCCATGCCAGGTGATAATGAAGTTGCTGTAGCTATAGTCGAAGTGCTCGAGCTGTGTCATGGGAGTTGCCTCTCCCTGGTGAACATTTCAAAATATTTTGCGGTGCTTTTTACATTGGTATTCACACAAGATTCAGAATGTGCGCCAAATAAAGTCCCAAGATAAACTGCAACGCTGTGCCTTTGCCCTTCGCTTTTTGGCACGCATAAAAATGGACGACATGTATGAGTGGAATATCCTTTGGACGGACGAGGCACATTCTACTTTGCACAGTGCCGTGAAAGTCCAGAACTGTCGCATACAGAATTCTACTCCGCCACTTGCTGTGCAGGAATATCCATTGCACGCACCTTATGTGACTTTGTGGTGTGGTTTCACCAGCTCCTTCTTTCTCGGTACTTTTTACTTTGAGAAGATGACACTTTGCTGGCCTATTAAAGTGCGCGTCACATATCTTGGCGACCGAGTTTAGGTTCGTTCTGCGCATCTGACGTCACAAAACACAGTCAGCCAATGAACAGAGAACGACGTTGCCAGATCTCGACTGCAGTGCAGAGCACGGACGAGTGTCTTCAGTTTTAGAAACGTTCCGTCATAAATAAAGTAATAGAACAAAAGCAATGTCTTGATAGCAGACTTTCTTTTATAGAAAGTTTGGAAAAAGCATTCTTTATACCAATTGCTTCATATTCTATTAATTAAACCAAACAAGCAATAAGACTCCTAATTCAGGCGATAGCAAGGGAAGGTGTTTGTTTCAATCTCACGAACTGCTTTTTCGCAATAAAGAACAGCGGTAATTGTTTATTTCCTATTGTACTTCGACAAAGCGTGAGTAATTCATAGTCATACCAATAGTGTTTATAAGTAGTTGCGTGAGGTGTTAGAGTCCTTATGGAGTTTAACTGTTCGATGAGCTGAGGTAGCGGAACGGTTAAGGTGTTGAGCTGCCAAGTGAAAGGTTATGAGTTCAAACCTTGTGCGGGGCGTAAAATTTTCTTTATTCAAAAACAATATTGGAGTGCCTTACTTCACGAATTTTATTCGCTTGAATGAAATTTCTAGTGCTTTGCCTCTTCATTAACTTTTTCGCTGCTGCAGACACGTGCTCCCCGCATTCCGCGCTGTGCGCGATTTTGTCATCACTGCACTTCTCGCCTGTGCAGACACATGGTGTTCCCACTGCTTTGACACACTTATAATTCGATTTCACAAAAACTATTTGGCCAAAAAATGTGATTTTTACACGTCTTCTTGACTGATACCTTCCCCCCATAAATGACTTAATTTTGTTTTGATGTGCAGCATTAAATGTAGTAAACCATTGCACGAAATTTTGAAGAGTTTGCAGAGGTAAAAGTCCATAGCGTATACTTTCCGTATGGTCGATTTTAGTTGCCACAATGTTGAGAATGAAATGTGGACAAGATACCTAAATTTCATATAATATTTACTTTATAACAATATCTCATTTAATTTAAGTACCACATAGGTGTCGTATGTAACATTGAGAAATATTCCGTCTTTCGCGACTATAATAAAAGTTTTATTTACACACGGCGCGTTTGGCTTTATTTTAAAGCACTTCCATCGGTGAAAGGTATGGCACATACACAATGGTATTCATGTTCTATTTCTTGGTTTTGTTCCACAGTCGCAGTTTTACCAATGGTATTGAAATATATCCCTCTTCTGCAACTGTAATAAGCGATTTATTTAGACCAGACGCGTTTCTCTCTTTTGAAGCATCATAAGAGGATTGTATTTTGTGTCCTCCATTGCCAAGTCACCTTTCGTAGTTTTGTGCTGCGGTAGCACAATATTCAACGTTTGTGTTGGCTCATCAGTGTTTCAGCAAATAAATGCTTTTTTTGTGTGCCATACACAAAATTATATTTGACATAGCTCTGAGCACTTCACTGACAGACGGTATATTCAAGTCCTAATGTTTTTGTAAGTCCACAGTTTTGTTTAATGTATTTTGTCTACTTCCTTTTGATTGATTGAAGTGCTTTAAAATAAAGCCAAACGTGCCCAGTGTAAGTAAAACTTTTGTTACAGTCGCGAAAGGTGGAATATTTCTCAATATTACATACGACACTTATGTGGTACTTAAATTAAATGAAATATATAGGTATCTTGTCCACATTCTCAACATTGTGGCAACTAAAATCGACCATCCGGAAAGTATACTCTATGAACTTTACCTCTGCAAACTCTTCAAAATTTCGTGCAATGGTTTACTATATTTAATGCTGCATAATAACTGCGTTGAACATCGAAACAAAATTAAGTCATTAATGGGGGGGGGGGGGGGGGAAGGTATCAGTCAAGAAGATAGGTAAAAATCTAATTTTTGAGCCAAGTAGTTTTTGTGGAATCGAATGATAAAGAGTGTCAAAGCAGTCGGAACACAATGTGTCTGCACAGGCGAGCAGTGCAGTGACAAAATCGCCCACAGCGCGGAATGCAGGGAGCACGTCTTTGTAGCAGCGAAAGGGTTAATGCGGCCGTGGTGGCTTTACTTCATGCGAACTATGCTATACTATGGCGCTGCTTCTCTTGGCGCGTGCGTCGTGTGCAACTGGCAACGCAGCAATCTCCCGCGTCTAGGTGGGCATGCGCGAGCCGCCAAGATAAAAGAATTGAACTATAGAAGTACAATGGTATTTGCACATTGTGAGGACGTTCTTGAGAACACGTGGAGCCAGCCTGGTAAGAATGCAACTGTGTCTACACCATTATTTCTATGCACCATTATTTCCATCTCTAGGCAGTTTCAAGATGTGTGGCCTTCCAGATGCCCCAACATAAATCTATGAGACTTCTGGTAGTGAGCATATCAGGAAGATGATATATGTCAGGTCTGTATCTCGATTCTTCTTGATCTAAAGGGTAGCATACTATAACATGTCGCACTGAATTACACCGGAAATGCTGCGAGCCAGTGTCGACCATGCCGCATTATGGGTGCAGCATGTTTCTGAGTCGAGAGACCATAATGAGCACATGTCGTAGCTTGTGATCATATCATAATAAACGTGCCACAACCACCGTTATCGTGTGTTTGATCGTTCCTCCCCTTTTCCTGCACCCGCACCACATTCTGACTGCTACAGCGCCATATTTTCACTTGGTCGCAGAAAGTGTAACTATTATTTTTTCAGCATACTCCACGAGCGCACTGACTAATGCACACGCTTACCCTGTTTCAGCATCCTGCGGTGTATACTACCCGCTGCACTCCGAAAACCTTCCGTTTAATTATAGCCACACGGTATCGAACATATAAAAAAAAGCAGACCATCCGTTAGTTTCGAGAGGTTACGACGAAACACGGGATGCTGTTTGCAACTAAAACAGGAAAACAAGTGTATGAAGACTGTTACTATTCCTACAATATAACGGCTCACTGCTCAATTTCGTTTTGGTCAAACCTTTTTGCTCCATCCACATCCTAGCAGGAAATATTAACTACAAGTAGGTCTTTCGAGTATTTAACATGTTTAAAAGAGCTTCTAGTGTATCAGGATACATGGAATGTTAAACTTCGGCATTCACCTCCAGCCCAGCTTCCTTCCTTGCAGCTTTACAAATCAGGATGAGCTATTAAATCGAGCTCCGGTTAATAATCGTTAAACATCGTGGAACGGAAACGAATTCTAGCTAGGAGGTAGCGGAAGGTGACCTGGAGGAGACTGTCCGTTTGCTTTACATCAGTGGCCCGAGGTTTTCATGAGTCGCAAATCTTTATTTCGTAAGATATCAGTAACACCAAGCCAAGAAAAGAAACAATCGGTGATACCTTAAACGTTAGATGGGAAGGCACGGTCCCCGTAATACATTATCTCCGTCAAGGCATCGAGAATTCACTCATGTGGGGAGGAAAAATAAGGAAATCATTAGATATAAGAAGGGAAATTATTATTCTCTTGAATAGTTTGCAGGCACAACTGTAAAACACCATTTCTGTTAACTACAGATCACTATTTCAAACACTGGTGGCAGAATGAGGGAAATTACGGCGTAGCGACCAACAGACCACCAGCTATTTTTTGGTTGGGTCCAAACTCATTATGAGACTTAAGAATGACTCTCTACCTTTTCCTGACTTGATTGGATCAAGTAAGCTAAATCGAAAACGACAGGAATGCGACCAGTCGTGACTTAAACTCGGTCCTCCCAAAACCAGCAGGAGATGTCGCACTTAACGAATGCAATCAAAAGCCACACCACCGCTCGCGTCTCACCGTCAGTCAGGGCCCCATACTCGCTCATCGCTGTCGTGGAAACGCTCCCGCAATTGAGATCATTCCACGGTCCTTAGGACTGGGACAAAGCCAATGGCCTTAGATTTGGAAGTGACCAACCATACTCTTTCCTATCATAACTTGCTCATTCTCGTTTTAATCTACCCCTTACAACGTCGTTTGGCACCCCACTCATTTTTGCGAGTACTTCTCTCGCATCGAAAGGGAGGGGCTAAAAAGGCTCGTTAGATTTTAAAGTGTCCAATCATCCCATAATCTGCGTCCTTCTGCCTCTTTCAGCCCTGGTCAGCTTCGTTGCCTCTAAAACGGCGCTTGGTCGCGGGTAGAGAGGGAAGGTTTCCGGTGGATTTGAAACATTCCAATCACAGATCATTCGACACTACGTGTTTTTCTGTCTCTTTTCGGTTCTGCGCTTCTCTCTCAAGTCCAAAACAGGCTCCCTCTACCGAGTAGTGGAGAGAAGTTATCATCATGATTTAAATACGCCAACAATTCTCTCGTTTTTCGTCCAGTATTTGACCATCTCCCTCACAGAAGGTACACAGATGTACCTTCTGTGAGAGAGATTGTCACTGTCACCCCCCAAGGTACCTACTTTTGCGGAGGGGGAAAGTTTTAGCTGCCATTCGGAAAACCAAACCGACGTTCCAGCTCATACTGGGTCTTTCCTTCTTCTTCCAGTACGATACGTTAGGACTCAAGTACCCACACTATCACTCAACTGCAGTCGCACATGGAATAAGGAATAAATGAGTTAAAATAAAAACAATTAACTTGCCCCGTCTCCCTTCCAGCAGCCTTTAAAGAACTCTCACCAAGATGAAGTAGCATGGTAGATGCTGTACAGTGCCACCGGTATGATGTACAGGTGACACATTACGTTAATCTATTTGAAACGGACGAATAGACACCTCTCAATTGGTGTTTCAGTTTCCACTGTTTCTTCCATTCAGTAGGTCAGAAAACTCTCTTACGTCTACTAAATATACAGGATGGTCAGAAACAGTATGAACAGCTTGTATACGGTGTTGCAGGATACGTTGTGTTGGGAAATACCTGTTAAGAAAAAAATTCGATACGTTACGCCGTTTCCCAGTTAATTAGTGTTGACGTTAGCCAATCCGGCGGTCGCGCAAGCACATTCAAGTAGAGCGCCAGATACAATTTGTGTCAGTTGTTCTCATAGCGTAGATGATAGCGCACGAGACTGCTCAGCCTTTGGCTCGGGTTCGATCCTTCTACCGTCCCAAATCCAATTTTTGTATCGCTCCCTTGTTCGCTTTTAGCGATCCAAACGACCAACAGATTTGGCGACACCGCCTCTGGTGGGTAGCTTGAATCTGCACCCACAACGGCATTATTGGCTAATTACAATGCTAATTAACTCGGAAATGACGCAACGTATCGAATTTTTTGTTAACAACTATTTCTCATCACAACCTACCCTGCAACACAATTACAAGCTTTTCAGACTGTTTCTGACCAAGCTATATATACACATCAAAAAAAGTTTTGCATCATCCCGGTTCCCAGAACTCCTGAAGATACTGTATCACAGACACAGGCCCTTTGACTGTTCAGAGTTGTCACTTAACCTGTCAAAAGATGTAAACAACCATGCATGATTAGCGTCTATTAGACGGATAGACGGAGGGTGTCCGACAGCCGATCATTTCCAGTCGTTCCACCAGGAACGAGGTACACCGCTCGTTCTGTCTGTAGTTTGACCATGCCTAGACGGCCAATACCGCGGTTCGATCGCGTCCGCACTGTTACTTTGTGCCAGGACGGGCTCTCAACAAGGAAAGTGTCCACGCGTCTCGGAGTGAACCTAAGCGATGTTGTTCGGACTTGGAGGAGATACAGAAGACAGGAGCTGTCGATGACATGCCTCTCTCAGGTCGCCCAAGGGCTACTACTGCAGTAGATGACCGCTACCTACGGATCAAGGGTCGAAGAAACCCTGACAGCAACGCCACTATGTTTAATAATGCTTTTCGTGCAGTCACAGGACGTAGTATTACAACTCAGACTGTGCGCAATGGGCTGCATGATGCATGCTCAACTTCACTCCCGATGTCCATGGTCAGGTCCATGTTTGCAACCACGACACCATGCAGCTCAGTACAGATGGGCCCAACAACATGGCTTCTCTGCCTCGTGATGGCTGGGTGTTGTGTGATGTCCTTAGGTTAGTTAGGTTTAAGTAGTTCTAAGTTCTAGGGGACTGATGACCTAAGATGTTAAGTCCCATAGTGCTCAGAGCCATTTGAACCATTTGAACCAACAACATGGCGAATGGATCGCTCAGTATTGGCATTACGTTCTCTTCAACGATGAGTTTCGCATGTGCCTTCAACCAGACAATCGTCGGAGACGTGTTTGGAGGCAACCCGGTCAGGCCGAACGCCATAGAATACACTGTACAGCGAGTGCATCAAGGTGGAGGTTCCCTGCTGTTTCAGGGTGGCATTATGTGGGGCCGACGTACGCCGCTGGTGGTCATGAAAGGCGCCGTAACGGCAATACGATATGTGAATGCCATCCTCCGATCGACAGTGCAACCACATCAGCATCATATTGGAGACGCATCCGTCTTCATGGACGCAATTCGCGCCCCCATCGTGCACATCTCGTGAATAACTTTCTTCAGCATAACGACATCGCTCGACTAGAGTGGCCAGCAAGTTCTCCAAGTATGAACCCTATGGAACACGCCTGGGATAGATTGAAAAGGGCTGTTTATGGACGGCTTGACCCACCAACCACTCTGAGGGATCTGTGCCGAATCGCCGTTCAGGAGTGGGACAATCTGGACCAACAGTGCCTTGATGAATATGTGGATAGTATGCCACGACAAATACAGGTATGCATCAATGCAAGAGGACGTGCTAGGGGGTATTAGACGTACCGGTGTGTACAGCAATCTGGACCACCACCTCTGAAGGTCGCGCTGTATGGTGGTACAACATGCAATGTGTGCTTTTCGTGAGCAATAAAAAGGACGGAAATGGTGTTTATGTAGATCTCTATTCCAGTTTTCTGTGCAGGTTCCGGAAGTCTCAGAACCAAGGTGATGAAAAACGTTTATTGATGTGTGTAGTTGGGTGTGCTCCTTGACCAACACTGGATCAAGAGTTTGCTGCATGAGGCAGGCGGTACCGATTACAGCACCACAGTGAGTGTGCGGCGCGGGATTAGCCGAGCGGTCTAGGGCGCTGCAGTCATGAACTGTGCAGCAGGTCCCGGCGGAGGTTCGAGTCCTCCCTCTGGCATGGGTGTGTGTGTTTGTCCTTAGGATAATTTAGGTTAAGTAGTGTGTAAGCTTAGGGACTGATGACCTTGGCAGTTAAGTCCCACAAGATTTCACACACATTTGAACATTTGAACAGTGAGTGTGCCACACAGTGATTGATGGTTAGCTGATCCTGTTCAGCGTGGTGACAGATGTACAGCAGCATGTTCGACAATGTTTCTGCGTGCATTACGTTTTTTCATGTCTTACCATTTGAAGACACGTCCAGCACTGACGAATGCGCAGGTGGGGGGAGCTCTTGTAACGACAGGACATTCGGCTAATTGATTGACATGGCCGTTGCCCCAATTTAAATCCCATCGAGCAAGTGTGGGATGCGTTGGGGTGGGTTATTGCAACACTTCCACAAGGACCACCCAGCAGCTGTCAACTGCGCTCGTGGAGTTTATCACAAGAACTCCTTACCAAACTTTTGGTCAGCGTGGAAACATGTTGCACAGCATGCACTACTGTACGTGGTGATTGCACACCTTATTAAGAACAATGTCCCGCTTTTCTCAATGTCCAGGGGGCCATCGTAAATCGCTGTGACTTCACTGTTGTTTTTGTCTTTGAGGAAAATTGTCATTTCAGTTTGTCTATTGCGTATTTCTTGGAGCTATCTTCTGTACTATACAGTAAAATTTTTCTCTATGTATGACCCAAGTTTAATCCAGGTATGTTACTTGGCAATGACACATCATGCGAAAGCTACATTGGTCCTTACGTTTTGCACCCCGTTGTATTCTTAAAAGACATAAACAACTTTTCAGAAAGGGCAGCAACGCTTGTTCTCTGATGAGGTGGATATTTCACGCCAAGAAAATTGTCCTGACCTGCTCAATGAAGTTATATGGCTATTGCTGTGAGGGTATCAAGCCTGTAATGGTTCTAATGACAAACTGAACACCTGTTCTATGTTTATTCTAACATCCTTTCAGTGAGAAGAAATTTTTGTGAAATTCTGAGAACGCTGAAGAAATTTTATGGACAAACATAAAAATGATTTAGGGAGTACGTTCCTTAGTATAAGTTCTCCCTTATGTGTCGACATCGTCTTGTTGATGTTTGTCAGTGAGGTCCTTAAACATTGATAATTTTATTGAATACTGTCTTAAAATACAATATTCATCTAAAGAAAATGCTAAACATATTTGAGCAATAAAGCAATCATTGTCTATCACTCTTGATGATGCTTTACATAGGCACCTGGTTTCCGCAATCATTCTTTCAGAAATGAATGGTTAATTGGCCATCAGATTGATTGACAAGTACTATGTAATACAGAAGTACGAGTAGATTACTGTTCTTTTTCTAATTTGTAGTGATATTGCGGTGTCCAATTATAGCAACATAACGTTAAAAATAATCCTTGCATGTGGATGTAACAATGGTGTTCCCTTATAATTCCTTACCTGTTCGTTGAATTAACCTCATCAATAAAGACGAAGAATAGTTCCACTTTTGAACGTGTTTTCATGGCTTCTCATTTTTTATTTTATTTTGCTGTTGTTGTGACTGACAATTTGCAATTTTTCACAAGAACAACTTTTATTGAGGTAAGTTCACAAGGTTGATGACTGAACTACAAACAAAAAGGTAACAATAACGATGCCGGTAAAAGTCTCCTAATTGAGGCAAACAAAAGTTCACTTCTAATTTTCTACAAAGGATCGTGATAACATACACAAACTAGTAAGAGTTCAATTCAGAGACGAAGACATAATCTTCAGTAGTTGAAGTACACGAGGTCGGCATCTGGACTGAACTGAAGTTCAGGGCTGGTTCTAGCCCCTAAATAGCTTTCTGCAGTCAGTCAGATGATACTTCCTGCAGGAAGTATTGCTCGGAATGTGTTTCCATTATCTTGTTTGTCAATAGCCGGTGTTTACCATGGTGCTTTTGGTACGCCTTGGACAGAGACAACACTGTCCTCTGTAGTGTAATACGGGTTGCTGGCCCTCAGGGGCTACCTTGGCTCCGGCGTAACAGCTGTGTTATTTTCATATCTTCTGGATGCCTTTGTTCTGTGGTACGGCAGCGACCTTAATGATACTTATGATATGATGAAAAAAAATCTTCTTCCACCCCTCAAACCTGAAACCTCTGATCTTCCCAAAGGCGCAATCTGCGCTTTACACTTCGTTGCCGCTTTCTAGTTTCCAATAATTCTCTTTAACTCATGGTAACATTACATTTTAGGTAATGCCCGCATCTCGTGGTCGTGCGGTAGCGTTCTCGCTTCCCACGCCCGGGTTCCCGGGTTCGATTCTCGGCGGGGTCAGGGATTTTCTCTGCCTCGTGATGGCTGGGTGTTGTGTGCTGTCCTTAGGTTAGTTAGGTTTAAGTAGTTCTAAGTTCTAGGGGACTTATGACCACAGCAGTTGAGTCCCATAGTGCTCAGAGCCATTTTTTTAGGTAATACTTGCAATAATGGAGGATACAGCAAAGTTTTTATCAGTTATACACTACACTAAGCGCTGCTGCCCTGCGTCCACTTGCGACCGCTATCAGAACAAGTAGGCGCGAATATCAGTTTTGGTTTTCCTATTGCCAGTGGTGGCAAATAAACACGAGTCAGTAGTAGAGATACATATGCTCAAGTGAGAGTCTAATCGGCGTAAAAAAAGCATGGGCAAAAAATAATAAAACGAATGTTACAGCACTGATACGATAATAAGCGGGCTGTGTTACGTCGCAGCAGGAAGAATGGGTCACAAACGAAGGCAAACTGCACTCCATAATCGAATGCCTGGTGGTACCTTTCCTCACAACTCTCTAACGGAGAGAACGCAGTGCTCTTCCGTCCATAATTTGAAACACACACATCGTCCATCCAAAATTTCAGAATCCGATTTTGTACTGGTCAACTAGAACATTATGACCACTTACCTAATAGCTGGTATGTTCACCTCTGGAATGGACAACAGCAGCGACGCGTAGTGGCAGGGAAGCACTGAGGCCTTGGTAGGTTCCTGGATGGAGTTGCCACATCTGCACACGCAAGTCAACTAATTCCCGTTAATTTCGTGGAGGGGAAGAGGGGGCGATGAGCTCTGACGCCACATTCACTCAGATCCCAGATGTGTTCGATCGGGTTAAGATCTTGCAAGTTGGGGGACCAGCACATCAACTGTTACTCGCCACTGTGTTCCTCACACTGTTAGCCTTGTGGCGTAACGCATTATCCTGTTGAAAAATGCCGCAGCCGTCAGCACACATGACCGTCATGAAGGGGTATACGTGGTCTGCAACCAGTTTACGATATTCCTTCACCGTCATGGTGCCTTGCACGAGCTCCACTGAACCCATTGGGATTCACGTCAATCGTCTCCAGAGCATGATGGAGTTGCCGCCAGTTTGTTTCTGACCAGCACGCAGTACAGGTGTTAAGTAGCTGTTCCCCTGGAAGACGACCGATTCGCGCCCTCCCATCGGCATAATGAAGAACATGTAGGGATTCATCAGACACTGCAACGCTCTGCCACTGTGCCAACCTCCAGTACCGATCGTCACTCGCCCACTTGAGTCATAGTTGGCGATGTCGTGTTGTTAACATCGGCACGTGCATGGGTCGTCAGCTAGGGAGGCCCATCTTTAGGAGTGTTCGGTGCACTGTGTGTTCAGACACACTTGTCCTCTGCCTAGCACTGAAGTCTGATGTTAATTCCGCCACAGTTCGCCCTCTGTCCTGTTTTATCAGCTTGCCCAGCCTACGACATCCGACATCTGTGACGGCCGCTGTGGCCGAGAGGTTCTAAGCGCTTTAGTCCGGAACCGCGCTGCTGCCACGGGCGCAGGTTCCAATCCTGCCTCGAGCATGATTGTGTTTAATTAGTTATAAGTCTAGGGGACTGATGACCTCAGATGTTAAGCCCCATAGTGCTTAGAGCCATTTGAACCATTTTGAACCGACATTTGTAATGAGGGTTGGCCGTCCAGACTCACGACTTCTGGACGTGTTTCCAATTTGGTTTTGCCGCTTGTTGAAGACACTCACCACAGCACTCTTCGAACACCCGACAGGTTGTGAAGTTTCCGAAATGCTCGTGCCGAGACTCCGGGCCATCACAATCTGCCCTCGGTCAAACTCAGGCAGATCGCGCGCCTTCCCCATTTTACACACGGACATCATGCTCATTGATACTACATACAGCGTGCGTGTGTCTGACTAGCAGTCATTCCTCGCCATGTGACGCTTGGTACCACCAGGACGGTATAACAACAGGCGTGAATTCGACCATTCAGTTCTGAGCAGGCAGTGTTCTGTAGTGAATGCGCTGCCTTTGTGTGCCAACGTTGTTATGTCAATCACGATGGAGCAACATCTCTGAATCGTGGGTTCGAGACATTATCTAGAATAATAAAATTATAAACAGCCGACCAGTTGCAATGGATAAAGAAATCTTTACCTAGGTTTCAACAAATTTAAATTTGTCTTCTTCAGAAGGTGGCAATTTTACATTAGTATGGACTGATGTATCATCGCCGTTTTTACAAATGTCTGCATAGATCCATTTGTCCAAATTAAAATATAGCCCTAAAAATAGGGTTTGTCATGTAAGTATAAATTGGTACATGGATGTTGCAGAGCTCACAAGCTCACATTTGTAAAAACGGCGATGATACATCAGTCCATACTAATGTAAAAGTGCCACCTTCTGAAGAAGACAAATTTAAATTTGTTGAAACCTAGGTAAAGATTTCTTTATCCATTGCAACTGGTCGGCTGTTTATAATTTTAATACGTGGAACCGTTGCTGTTGTGCAGCTATGTTTAAAATTATCTAGAATGATTGGAGGGATAGAAAAGTGTGTGCAGAGTTTTTCCCACACACCTTGACTCCAAAGAAAAACGAACACACGCGGACGCCTGGCGCAATTAAATTTTGGAGACCCTCATCACAGGTTACGAGACTTGGTTTTATCAGCACTAGCGACACGTGAAGCCGACATTTCAGCCAATGTGTAGCGCGAGTTGAACAGCATCCCAAAGGAGGAAAGTTTCACACGGTTGTATGAACTCCCTGTGAATCGAACTCAAGTGGTCTCAGGGGTGGTAGGGGGGGGGGAGGGGGAGACTCTATGTAGAATACCTGTGCAATGAATCTACCCGATCTCGACTTTCCTCTATTTTTTACTAAACCAGTCTGGAAACTTTTTGGGGTCTGTAACTTATACTCACCTTTTTTACATTCACACTTTAAAATTTTTTTTAAATGGAGTCTGGATATGTAATGTCTCCGCGCCTTGTAGTAGTGCGCGGCCCAGCGGCGGATCCCTGGCGCTCTCCCTACTGCTCTCCACCACCATTTCATTGAACGAGAGTACCTGTTTTGTACTAGGATGTCAGCGTCCTTCTCATATCTGTCAGCTGTCTGTGATTTACGGTATCGTAGCAGTCATGATGGATCATAATCCCTCTAAATTGGTTCAGATGGCTCTAAGCACTATGGGACTTAACATCTGAGTCATCAGTCCCCTAGACTTAGAACTACTTAAACCTAACTAACCTAAGGACATAACACACATCCATGCCCGAGGAAGGATTCTAACCCGCGACCGTAGCAGCAGCGCGGTTCCTTACTGAAGCGCCTAGAACCGCTCGGCCACAGTGGCCGGCATAATCCCTCTAACTGGAATTCAAAGGGTTGGATCTGAAGCTCAGTACTGTTGACTTGTGCCGTTTGTATCGTTAGCGAGACTAGGTCCTCTTTGCGGAGCGTTGCTCAAGTGTGAGTTGTATTGAGTTGTTTTACTGATGTTTCTAGTTCTACTATTGATTCCTGTAGATAATCGATCGGGCATTCACAAGGTAGGTTTTCAATATCTCTTTCAAAAATTTAAGACAAAATGTAAGTTCGGGACCCTTGTTGTCCTCAACCATTTTTGAAGAAATTGAGGAAAAAACATAAAAGTTGAGGACTGTTTCCAGAAAATGAGGATGTCTGGTCATTTTAGTTCAATTATTAAAAGGACATACCATAGATGACATAGACTGCGCATGACGTCATTTTACTGAAACTAATATCGAAGTCACGTGACTCGTGGCATACAGCCGAATATGTCATTAAGTACTTGTAGCGCAAAATTTGACTTTTTGTTACAGATAAAATGTGCATTTTACCAGAAGCACATATGCTCAGATAAGCCTTGTTTTGTATTCTGCAAATTAGGTACAGTGACGAATGTTTCAGTTGTGAACGTGAACTTCTTTAAAATACTTGCAAAGATCTTTCCATGAGTTGAAAATTAGAATATATGTTGATCGTTAGAGATGAATAACTCAATGAAAGATTAACTTTTTAGAATGAGAGATCGTTAATATCTATTCACTACATTATTTTCTAATATATTATGTCCATTTTTTGGTATGTGTACTGGATAAAGAAAAATTCACAAAATATAAACGCTTATTATGGAAAAACGGACATTATGGATATAAGAGGATCTCGTTTCTTATAAAAGCGTAATAAAACATTTGATACATATTGTTGAGCAATCGTCAGTTAACTAATGCGGCCAGCCGAACCGGTGCTTCTGTGGAAGCGGTAGATTCAGACTGATGTGCAACAAAAGCAGGCATTCACCAAGGAACCGTAATTCTGTCGCTTGAGAAAAGAACTGCCAAAACTTTTGAAATGGCCACGAGTAATAACGATAGCCATCGAATGAATATGAGGAATTTCGGAAAAATTAGGTTAAGTGTATTAGTACATGACGTATAATAGCAATACGACAATCCATTTTATTGTTAAAATCTGTGCTTGATTTCAGGTATAAGTGAGAAAAACAGTCAGCCCGGTTTCGGATAGCGCACAGTTGCAGAGAGTCGGCTTGGTGCAATGAGTTTAGCTTACTGGCCCGAGTCCTGTGACTTAGATGTTGTATCAAACGTCAACAAGGCAGATCTAAGCACTATGGGACTTAACATATGAGGTCATCAGTCCCCTAGACTTAGAACTACGTACACCTAACTTAACCTAAGGACTGCAGACACATCCATCCCCGAGGCAGGATTTGAACCTGCGACCGTAGCAGCAGCGCGGTTCCGGAATGAAGCGCCTAGAACCGCTCGGCCCCAGCAGCCGGCTGGATCACGGGGTCCCGGGTTCGATACTCCCCTGGATTGGGACTTTTCTCTGCCCGCGAACAGGGTGGGTGTCTTTTCCTCGTCATTTCATCATCATCATCATCATTCGTGACAGTGGCTAGATTGGATTGTGTAAAAACTGGGACTTTGTACGGTTCTGAAGACTGCGGAGTAGAGCGCCTCACTAACCGGACATGATCAACAACAACGAGCGCAGAAGAGGCGCTGCAGGCGATTACGTGCTGTTTGCAAAGACATTCGCGTCGGTCGTCTGCAGCCACTGCCCATTAACGCCGCACTGTTCTAACGAATACGTTCGTCGTACGTCCCAATTTGATTTCTGCGATTATTTCACGCGGTATTACTTGTCTGTTAGCTCCGACAACTCTATGCAAAAGTGAAGGCTGCCGACCACGGCGCCGTCCGTGGTGAGAGGTAATGTCTGAAAGTCTATATTCTCAATACATTGACACTGTGAACCTCGCAATACTGATTCCCTAGCGGTTTCCGAAATGAAATGTCCCATGCGTCTAACTTCAACTACCTTTCCGAGTTCAAAGACTGTTATTTCCCTTCTTTGGCCATAATCATGTCGAAAATTTTTTCACATGAATCATCTGAGTTGAAACGATCGCTCCGCCAATGCACTGTCCTTTTGTAGCTTGTGTACGGAATACTACCGCGATCTGTAGATGAACATATTGCTATCCCATGACCTCAACATAAAGTGGCGACTATTCTGGTGAGTTTATCTTAAGTGTTTGCATCATGTAGCTGTGTCATTGGTTTTGTGCTACAGGGATAAACACACACACACATACGCACACACAGCCTAGCGGAGTTATTGCCAGATTATCAGCCCAGTTCGAAGAACTTCTCTGTGGACAGCGAGCCTTAGCCGCGGACGCTCCGCAGAGTCAAAGCAAAGCTCACCAGCCCCGTTCGTCGTTTAATGCGGCCTCGTGATGCTCATTTTAATGAAGTGAGTGATCCGTCCCGCCGCCATTATTAAAACGCGTCTGCTTCTGCGTGGTGTGCGAATATCCGGCAGAGGTTAATAAACGCCCGGGGGCGGGTCGTAACTGGCTGTTTGTGTGCTGTCGCGCGTTTTCCTCTGCGAGGGCGGCGCCGCCTCCGGCAGGAAATTGACGCCCGCAGCGCAGCTGAGAGCTCTGGCGGGTATTCCCCGCCAGCGTCTGCGCAGCGTAACCTACACTACACCACTGGTGCTGTGCGGCTATCGGGGAGCTCCGACCAGGGCAATGCCCTGGAGCCCGCACCATGTCGGTGGTCAACTGCAGGGCCAACGCTATCTTTTTTGTCCCCCTAGGCGAGAAATGAAGAATGACTCCCCCTCTTTTTACTAGAATCGGCCTCCCCGATCACCACACTCCCGCCATCACCACCACCACCAACATCCAACGACACATCAAAGCAAATCTCCTATTATACCTTTAATCACAGACCTATATTTAATATTTTTTGTGGGATCTGAAATTTAAAAACCTCTCTCACACCGGCCTGATTTAGCTTCACTGATCAGGATAGTAAAAAACATGCGTATATTAAGGGAATTTTCATTCACAAAGCAGACTTATCACATTCACACAGTTCAATACTGTTCTACCCTGATTAAATTGAGCTTAACTTAAATTTCATAAGGCAGTGAAGCAATTTCGAAGTCTCGGTGCGACGAAAATTGTCAGTCGATCTCCTGAAAACATTTGTAATAATTATTAACTTTCGGTGGTCACATGGGGAAGACCGGAGATCTGCTGGTAAGACCGTGTTAGCCCATTTATTGAAAGTAATAAACTGGATATCTTGAGCGTAAAAAGGGCAGGTTCGTCCAGTGTAAATCAGACGTTCCCCACTGATCCCGTGCAACACAGCGTAGTAAGCAGACACTGTCAATAATAATCAGTTAAATAATACGCGAACACACTTACTTTAGTTTAGTTCATGTATTAAATTCCTTCTCATACAGAATATCAAGATGGCGACTAGCTCAACAATACATACATATACATCTTCGTTCTTTCACCGCTAATCGGCAAGATCTGAATCATTCCTTTCATAAGAGAAAAACATAGATAGCAGAGAAGTTATTCCCTGGAGAAAATGCACGCTCAAAGGGATAATAGGGCTTGAAACTACTTTGCATTGATAATCATCGTATATTAAAGTTTAGGAATCGGTAAGATAAGAAGAGATATTTCGAGATATGTACTGAGCTATATAATTTATAAAATTTCTGAAAATATCGCGGAGAGACTCGTGATCCAGGGGCAGCAACGCCATCCACTAGACCACCATGCGCTAGTGACCATATCGGTTGGAACCTAGATTACTCGAAAACTGTAGCCTGTCAGATGAGTCCCGACTTGAGTTATAAGGGTTTATGGCCTACCAGACCCCACTAAGCCATGGGCCCAAGTTGTCAACAACGCACTGTATAAGCTGATGGTGGCTCGACAATGGTGTGGGCTGTGTTTACATGGAGTGGACTGGGTCCTTTAGTCCAACCGAACCGATCACTGTTTGAAAGCGTTTATGTTCGGGAACCATTTATGGACTTCATGTACCCAAACGAAGTTGTCATGTCATTGGATCGCAACTGTCCATGACTGTTTTGAAGAACATTCTGGACAATTCAGATCACCCTACATGAATCCCATCGAACATTTATGGGACATAATAAAAAAAAAATGGCTCTGAGCACTATGGGACTTAACATCTGTGGTCATCAGTCCCCTAGAACTTAGAACTAATTAAACCTAACTAACCTAAGGACATCACTCACATCCATGACCGAGGCAGGATTCGAACCTGCGACCGTAGCTATGGGACATAATCGAGAGGTCAATTAGTGCACAAAATTCTGGACTGGCAACACTCGCAGTTGTGAACGGCGGGCCCTCCCGGTTGGCCGTGCGGTCTAACGCACGGCTTTCCAGGCGGGAAGGAGCGCGGGTCCCTGGCACGAATCCGCCTGGCGGATTTGTGTCGAGGTCTGGTGAGCCTGCCAGTCTGTGGACGGTTTTTAGGCGGTTTTCCATCTGCCTCGGCGAATGCTGGCTGGTTCCCCTTATTCCGCCTTAGCTACATTATGTCGGCGTTTGCTGCGCAAACAAATTGTCCACGTACGCGTACACCACCATTACTCTAGCACGCAAACGTAGGGGTTAAACTCGTCTGGTGTGCGACGTTCCCTGGGGGGTCCACCGGGGGCCGAACCGCACAATAACCCTGAGTTCGGTGTGGGGCGGCGGAGGGGTGAAGTGGACTGCGGTAGTCGTCGTGGGGTTGTGGACCACTGCGGCTGCGGTGGGGACGGAGCCTCTCCATCGTTTCTAGGTCCCCAGTTAAGATAACATAACATATGGACGGCTAGACAGGCAGCATTGGTCAATATTTCTGCAAGGGACTTCCAACGACTGGTTGGATCCATGCCACGTCGAGTTGCTGCACCGCTCCGGCCACTATATTTTAAGATATGTCGTGGCGCTTGTCACTTCAGTGTAGAAGAAGTCCCTGGTTGTTTTGTAGAGCTGCAGAAGATGGTCACGTGCCTGCAGACTTCTGACGCGCGGGGGTTGGACAAAAATATGAAAACCCTGCAAGAAATGTATGCTTGAACATAAATACAGATGCTAGCCAAGCCTGCAGGTTGCGGTGCTGTATTTGGCGACGAACGGCAACCTGTACGATGTCCTCAATACGTTGCAAGAGTCAGTCGTGGTCAGAACAGTTTTGTGTGTCGCTGTGAGAGCATTACGTCAGAGCTAAGTCAATTGAAAAGGGGCAAAATTGTGGTGCTTGTATGGTGAGAGCTTCCGTAACTAAGGTAGACGAAGTGTTTGTTGTTCCAATAGCCACAGTGACGAAGATTTATACCGCATACAGAGAAAGCGGAATAAAAATTATCCACTAAGTCACAACGCGGACGAAAGTGTGTGTTGAGTGATCGATGACGGGCGGTCATTGAAGAGGACTGTGACGAGAAATAAGATGACGACAGTTGCAGTGGTCACTGCAGAACTGAACGTCTCGTTCGCGAACCGTGTCAGCACCAAAACAACACGAAAGGAGCTCCATAAGCGGAGAATCGCAGGGCGAGCTAGAATTCCAAAATCACTCATCAGTGATGCAAATACGCGCAGCAGGAAGACTTGGGGCAGAACCATAAAGTTTGCATTATGGAGCAATAGAACAAAGTCATTTGGTCGGCTAGTCTTGTTGGACGCTGTTTCGAACTTCTGGCAGAGTTTACGTCCCAAAACTGAAACATATCGGAGTTTCCGTGACGGTATGGGCAGAGATTTCGTGGTAGTCCATGGGCCTCACGGTTATTCCGCAAGATCGCATTGCATGGATTATGTCACCCTTTTGGCTGCTCGTACCCAACCTATCGTACAAGGTTTGTTCCCCAGTGGTGATGAGCGGTTCTAGGCGCTACAGGGCCTCGGGCATGGATGTGTGTGATGTCCTTAGACTAGTTAGATTTAAGTAGTTCTAAGTTATAGGGGACTGATGACCTCAGAAGTTAAGTCCCATAGTGCTCAGAGCCATTTTGAACCCAGTGGTGATGTTGTGTTTCAAGACGCGAGAGGTGCTCACACAGCTCGCATTGTCCAGTACTGCTTTTGTGAACACAAGAATGGTCACATCTCACCTGGCCACAACAGTTGCCAGAACTCAATATTATGTGGCCATTATGGTCTACTTCGGAGAGAAGGTAGCATCATCGCTATCCACGTCCATCATCGTGACCTGCACATGCCACTATTTTGCAGAAAGAAGGGTATAAGACTCCTTTGAAGACCATGCAGGACCTGTATTTATCCATTCCGAGAGAAATGGGAACTGATTTGAATACCAAAGGATTTCCTACACCGTTTTAGACATGATAATGTGTTACGTTTTATGTGTTTCCATACTTTTGCCAACGCCCTGTAATTCATATCAGGGAATTATCGTCCATGTGCCTGTCGGACTCATTGAAACAGTGACATAAGTAAGCTCAACCAGTTTCTACGAGAACATTGTTAAGGGAACTACACTACTGGCCATTAAAATTGCTACACCATGAAGATGACTTGCTACAGACGCGAAATTTAACTGACAGGAAGAAGTTGCTGTGATATGCAAATAATTAGCTTTTCAGAGCATTCACACAAACTTGACGGCGGTGGTGACACTTACAACATCCTGACATGAGGAAAGCTTCCAACCGATTTCTCATACACAATCAGAAACTGACCGGCGTTGCCTGGTGAACCGTTGTTGCGACGCCTCGTGTAAGGAGGGGAAATGCGTACCATCACGTTTACGGCTTTGATAAAGGTCGGATTGTAGCCTATCGCGATTGTGGTTTATCGTATCGCGACATTGCTGCTCGCGTTGGTCGAGATCCAATGACTGTTAGCAGAATATGGAATCGGTGGGTTCAGGAGGGTAATACGGAACGCCTTGTTGGATCCCAACGGCCTTGTATCACTAGCAGTCGAGATGACAGGCATCTTATCCGCATGACTGTAACGGATCGTGCAGCCACGTCTCGATCCCTGAGTCAACAGATGGGGACGTTTGCAAGACAACAACCATCTGCAGGAACCGTTCGACGACGTTTGGAGCAGCATGGACTATCAACTCGGAGACTATGGCTGCGGTTACTCTTGACGCTGCATCACAGACAGGAGCGCCTGCGATGGTGTACTCAACGACGAACCTGGTGCACGAATGGCAAAACGTCATTTTTTTCGGATGAATCCAGGTTCTGTTTACAGCATCATGATTGTCGTATCCGTGTTTGGCGACATCGCGGTGAACGTACACTGGAAGCGTGTATTCGTCATCGCCATACTGGCGTATCACCCGGCGTGATGGTATGGGGTGCCATTAGTTACACGTCTCGGTCACCTCTTGTTCGCATTGAGGCCACTTTGAACAGTGGACGTTACATTTCAGAGCCACGGGTCGTAACACATTTCAGATGTGTTACGACCCGTGGCTCTACCCTTCACTCTATCCCTGCGAAACCGTACATTCCAACAGGATAATGCACGGCCGCATGTTGCACGTCCTGTACGGGCCTTTTTGGATACAGAAAATGTTCGACTGCTGCCCTGGCCAGCACATTCTCCAGATCTCTCACCAATTGAAAACGTCTGGTCAATGGTGGCCGAGCAACTGGCTTGTCACAATACGCCAGTCACTACTCTTGATGAACAGTGGTATCGTGTTGAAGCTGCATGGGCAGCTGTAACTGTACACGCCATCCAAGCTGTGTTTGACTCAATGCCCAGGGTATCAAGGTCGTTATTACAGCCTGAGGTGGTTGTTCTGGGTACTGATTTCTCAGGTCTATGCACCCAAATTGCGTGAAAATGTAATCACATATCGGTTCTAGTATAGTATATTTGTCCAATGAATACCCGTTTATCATCTGAATTTCTTCTTGGTGTAGCAGTTTTAATGGGAAGTAGTGTACATGCAGTGGGCATTTGGAATCGTGTGGTGAAACACGTCTTCTCGACAGTACTGCCGAAAACATGATGTGGGCCTGTCCACAAACCCTGCGTCTTCTGTAGCTGTGTGTGTTACGCAGAAGATATTAAACGGTCGTTTATCCGTTGATAGCAGTCACCTTGACTGCAAAGAGGATCGCTATACATAATTAATATGCTGCTTCGTTATTTTCCAAGAGCATTTATAGATTTCTTAGACATACCGGGATACTTTTCATTTATAGCGAGAGCTATCTTCGTGGAATGTGTACCAGTCGCATTCACAGCACTTCGAATAATAACATTCATACAGAAATGATGTTAAACCAATTGAAATCCGTACTATTTTCAACACGTACTTGCAGTGTGTGCGGCTTTCTGCAAGCACGTCCATCCTCAGACGGTGGTCACCGCATTGAGACGGGCCGATCTGCACTCTATGTTCTCAAATGGTAACCGTCAGGGGAGAGAAAACGCAACGGCTCGTTGTATGGACGTGCTGTGCACGGCAAATGGAAGACAAGGAAACCTATGTCTCACTCGTTTCACGTGTTTAGCCCCACATCCAATGCAGTATGTGTCACCCAGTTCAGTTTATCACATATTGCACATTACAGTTTGCGTACTGTATACTGCACTAGTTGGGTGGAATGATCATCTCCCAGCAAACCAAAATCCTGTTTCACATATGGTAGGTCTAAGCACAGGGCCGACCAAAACTAACAGGTGGCTATAATGAAAGAACAACAACTCACAGAGGTCCAGCGCTGGCTGTAATTATCGTGTGACAATGAAACTAGATATCCTACTGCGTTAGTGTGAAACCTAGAGCTATGAATGCAAGAAAGACATATAGAAAGATTTCCAAATGTAATGGATTAGGCACGGGATGTGGGCACGAAAGGTCAAACGAAAGAAAAAGGCATAATTCTGATTTTATTATTAACAGCCGTTGACACAGTTTGTTCAATAGCAGCACCGGAGACGTTGACAAGATGCTATACAGCGCCAGATTTCAGCCTGTTGGCCAAAATTGGAACTATCTTGCCTTCTCCAGCGTAAATCGGTTCCGCATTAACGCGTTAGTTTCGCTACCATAAGATAATTACATCTCACACTGGACCTCCGTGGGTAGTTGCGCATTATTTATGACCACTTCGTACTACAGCCAAAGGGCATTGCTTTCAGTGACAAATAGATCTGCATATCTTTAAAGGGTCAAGCAACGAATACACTGGGCAGCAGCTGACTGGGAGCGTGTGGTGTAGTCCGACGTATCTCAGTTTTCCTTTTTTCACATGATGCAAGACGTCAAGAATGAGGCGTTTAACATGCAGCGGAGAGTGTAGTTCAGATCGGATGTGGTTATGCGATATTTCGGGAGTGTTTTTCGTACAGCGACTTGTTCAATGTTCAAATGTTTGCGAATTCCTAAGGGACCAAACTGTTAAGGGCATCGGTCCCTAGACTTACACACTACTTAAAATAACTTATGGTAAGAACAACATACACACCCATGCCCGAGGGAGGACTCGAACCTCCGGCGGGAGGGGCCGCGCAATCCGTGACGTGGCGCCCAGACCTCGCGGCCACACCGCGAAGCCAGCGACTTGCGCATGCTGTTTCAAGTAACCGTAATCGTGAACAAAGATGCATATCTTAACATTTTCGGTGACTAAGTGCTGACTTCTCTTCTACGTCTTCATGGCGAGTGGTCCCGTGATTACATCCTTGTCCACAGGTCTGCCCACAGAAGTTCCTGATTTGAAGAAAACTTGGTGCCCTATCGTACCTCCACCGTTGTGGCAGGTGTTAATCCCACAGAAAACGGTTTTTGGAAGAGTGAGTGATACCAGTACCCACGATTTGGTAGTTCTACAGAATCTGATTGTGGTGTATTGTAACAACTAAAGAGTACCTCAGGAGGAAGTCGAGCAGACTCCACAAAACAAATACAAATTGTCGGTAATTTATTAAAACTTGATAACTCTAAGATAAAAAAAGACGCACCACGAAGGAGTTATGCGAATTGGTAGGAAACTGATTCTTTCTTTCTTGGGGCCTTAGTCCCTCTTCACGCGGGGTCGGCCATGTTACTATTGATGTGACAGTGTTAGTTGCAGAGGGTGGCCGGATGTCCTTCCTGCCGCCACCCCGAACCCCCGGGATGGAAGTAGTGTTGCCCAGCTGACTGCGTCTAGTGTAAGCCATGGAATACTGAGAACGTTTTAGAATGTCTGCGAGTCGTGTAACTGAGGCGGAGCGTGGGGACCATCCCGGTATTCACATAGCGGGATGTGGAAAACCGCCTGAAAACCACATCCGGGCTGGCTGTCATACTGGCTCTTGTCGTTAATTCGCCGGGCGGATTTGATCTGGGGCCGGCGCGCCTACCCGATTCCAGGAAGCAGCGCATTAGCGCTCTCGGCAACCCTGGCGGGTTGGTAGCAAATTGATATTCATAGACATATCGACGGAAACAGCATAATTGTGAGTTTTAGTGGTCGATGGATGAATATACGACCTCGCAACGCAATTTTTCGGCGCAGCTGGCAAGCATAGTAAACAGGGGACATGTCGATACCGCGTCATGAAGGTTTTGCGAGTTTCATTCCTTGTACTTAGTTGGATAGTAACTGTGCCTCGCAGACAGGACTGCGAACAATATACGCAGATGTCAGTACTTGAGAGAGGACATGAAGTTGGGCTCAAAGAAGCCGGCTGGAACAATCGGCGAATAGCATGACATTTGAATAGGAGCGACGCCAGTATTCGGCGATGTTGTTAGGAATCGGTGAACCATGGGCGAACACGACGTCAAGAAGAATCGGTTGACCTAGAGAGACGACAGCACGTGAGGACCGAACAATCGTAAGAGAGGCACTCAGGGCCCCGAATTCATCATTATCGCTGATCTGACGTGCAAGTGGTGCATCAGTGGCCACGAGGACCATTAGTAGGTGGCTCACAGAAAGGGGGCTTAAAGCATGGCGCCCCTTGCGCCGACTATCATTGATCTCCGTTTGCAGTGGTGTTGGGCTCATTCGATCTGGAATCTCATTGACTACAGTTGTCTTCAGTGATGAGGCCTGCTTCGAACAGAGCCCGGGTGACCAGCGAAGGGGTGTCTGGGGACACCACAGACAGTGATGGGATACCAACCTGACTGAAACTTCCTGGCAGATTAAAACTGTGTGCCGCACCTAGACTCGAACTCGGGACCTTTTCCTTTCGCGGGCAGGTGCTCTACCAACTGAGCTACCCAATCACGACTCACGCCCCGTCCTCACAGCTTTACTTCGGCCAGTACCTCGTTTCCTACCTTCGAAACTTTACAGAAGCTCTCCTGCGAACCTTACTGGCAGAAATAAAGCTGTGAGGACGGGCGTGAGTCGTGCTTGGGTAGCTCAGGTTGTAGAGCACCTGCCCGCGAAAGGCAAAGGTCCCGAGTTCGAGTCTAGGTCCGGCACACAGTTTTAACCTGCCAGGAAGTTTAATATCAGCGCACACTCCGCTGCAGAGTGAAAATCTCATTCTATATACCAACCTGACTGTTGGCCGTCATTCGGCCCGACAACCAGAAGTCACGGTCTGGGGTGCCGTTTCTTTTCATGGCAGGACAACTTTGGTTGTCATCCGCGGCACCTTCACAGCAAAGCGGTACGTCCTCGATATTCTACATCCCGTTTTGTTGCCATTCATAGCGAGTCATCCTGCGCTTACACTTGAGCAAGACAAAGTCCGCCCGTACACCGCGAAAGCTTCTATTGTTTGTCTTGTGCTTTTCACACACTACTTTGTCTAGCTGATCGCCGGATCTCTCGCAATTGAGAATGTTTGAAGTATCATGGTTCAAATGGTTCAAATGGCTCTGAGCACTATGCGACTTAACTTCTGAGGTCATCAGTCGCCTAGAACTTAGAACTACATAAATCTAAATAATCTAAGGACATCACACAGATCCATGCCCGAGGCAGGATTCGAACCTGCGACCGTACCAGTCACGCGGTTCCAGACTGAAGCGCCTAGAACCGCACGGCCACAACGGCCGGCGAAGTATTATGTGTACGGCCCTCGAACCACTTGGGGTTTTGACGATGTAACGCGGCAGTTGGACAGAATTCGGTACGATATCTCTCGGTAAGCATCGAACAACTCCGTTAGCCAGCGTCAAGGCGAGTAACTGCTTGCATAAAGGCCACAGCCTTATTGATTTGCACAGTTCGTAAAGTTCTTTCTCTTGAACAAATCTTCCAAATTTTCTGTACATGTACATATCATCTACCGATTTCCGTCCCATTTGGATAATTCCCTCGTAGTGCGTCTTTTTTTTTTGTCTTAAGAGTGTACTTGCAGAAATACGATGTCAAAGACTAAAGGTCGCTGGGCTTCCAGCTTTACTTTAGTTACGGCTAACAAGCTTTGGGTCTCGTATCGAGCGAGCCTCGAGAAATGAAATTAAGAAGCTCGCAGTGTCTGTGCCCGTGTCTGCCGACAACAGGGCAGGGGATCACGCAGATGACGTCACCGGGGGCTGAGCCGGCAATTAGGCGCGCGCCTCGGGCTGGAGGCCTGGCGCAATCAGCGCAGCCGCTAGGCGGATTACGCGGCCGCTACACGTCCCAGCGGCCGGCGGCGCCGTTTGATGAAGTACTGTACTGCTGAGGGCTGCCCGCCCGGCAGACGCCGCGAATCACAGCGACGGCTACACGAAAATAACGTAGCCGCATAAGACTTTTCACAGTCAACTTGTAACATATCGTTCCGGACAATTCTCCACACAACACCAAAAGGCCCAATATTGAACTTTCTGGAACAGATACAAATCTATATACACAACTGAAAATATCCAGAAAAAATTTAAAACGAACAAACCGATTTAAAACATAAAAATTATCTTGATAATTTTATTGAAATTATTGACCACGTATAATTTCATAAAACGAACACCAGTATACAGCTGCAAAGATATTAATATCACAAAACTCCATAGATTTATATAAACAAATCTGTAACCATGTAACATCGCTGACATAACTTGATGTGGTGTCACCGCCAGACACCACACTTGCTAGGTGGTAGCCTTTAAATCGGCCGCGGTCCGTTAGTATTCGTCGGACCCGCGTGTCGCTACTATCAGTGATTGCAGACCGAGCGCCGCCACACGGCAGGTCTAGTCTAGTGAGACTCCCTAGCACTCGCCCCAGTTGTACAGCTGACTTTGCTAGCGATGGTTCACTGTCTACATACGCTCTCATTTGCAGAGACGACAGTTTAGCATAGCCTTCAGCTACGTCATTACGACCTAGCAAGGCACCATATTATATTACTATGTCTTCTGAACAGATAATATTGTGACTCATGTACCGTTAAGAGCGACGTTCCTCATTAATGGATTAAAGTTAAGTATCAAACTAATTACGTCCGATTTCTGAATTCTAATTCCTTGTCATGTTCCAGACCTCACGTCAGTATAGTCCTTCCCTCCTCACGCCAGCCTGCGTGAGCTAAAACGCGTGCATTTCGGCCTCTACTAGTAACACGGTGTTGGCTCTTCTGCCAACACAACACTTGAACCTGTCAAACTTACAAAATGTTAACAAGATCTTAACGATACTGGCCAACAAAAAAAAATTTCCACTGCCGAAACGTTACTTAGCGAGTACTTTATAATTTCACCTGTGCTTTGCTTAAAAACGCACCAAGTAAGGTATCTGACAGCAAGAGCGTCAGCGACGTAATATGGAAGTAAGTCTTACGCCAAATGTGCAAAATAATTATTTATTACGAAAACTCACAAATATATGATCTAAATATCGTACAATATGTTGCAGAGTGCTGGAAAATAGCGTCTGAGCCGAAATAGGCACGTAGCCAATGAAAATAAAGTCATAATAATAACAACTGCTACAGAAAGCAGCGTTTTCCCTTAATGTACACATAATGTCCTTTTAAGTTGTTGTTATGCCCGCTGAGTCAGTATCCGGAGGAAGCGGATGTTCTCTATCGCGAAGATGAGGCGTTGATCTTTCCCTAGTCCTCCTAAATAGGTTATGGTCGGAGCCTACACGGCTAGGTTTGTGAGCCCGCGTGATGCACGTCGCTATAAGCGGCAGGTTGGGACAGCCTCTGAAACGTTGGACGTGCTTAGAGAAATTCTCCAAGCGCGTCCGACGTTACCTGAATGATACCATTCCAGGACGTTGGATTGGAAGAAGAGGAACAGAAGATAAAACTCCATAGCTGGTAGCCTCCCAGGTCTCCAGGCCTCACACCTCGTGACTTTTATCTATTGGGTTACGCAAAAGACCGCGTTTTCATCCGCATCATGCCTCAGGCTCTTGAAAGTCTGCGACATCGCATTGTTGAAACTGTGAATTCGATAACGAGAGACCAGCTGTTTCGTGTGTGGCAGGAAATGAGTCACCATCTTGATATTTGTTGTGTAACACACGGTGCTCACAGTGAATGCATTAAAATTGGAATTCCAGGAACGTGGAATTGTGTTTATATCTTCTGTAGTTTGGAGGCAATAAATGTTTTGAACAGTAGAGCTGCTGACAAGATGAATCTTGCATATGATTCTATTTATATGTATTTGACCATGCTGGTGCTGATTTTGTGTTTAAAATTTGACTATGCCACTATGGCTCCATTATATTAGGACATGGTTTTATAAAACAGATCTAAAGATGGTAATTATAAACCGAAACCGGTAGTCTGATGACATAAATTTGTGGCCATTGATGTGAAGTAAATGAAATTTATTAGATAAACACAAATTATCCTGTACATAAATCAATGAATGTCATTCTTTTGTAAAATCTTTACTAGCCAAGATCGCATATAGGAAATTTGGTAACTAGTTTCGAGCATTTTCGGTTATCTTCAGATGGAAGTACACACAGGTGTGTCGAAGATAAGAGGATACTTCGTCAACTGGCTGCTACGAACACAATGGAATGGAAGCTTCGAATTCATACTTGTAAATCGTAAGTACAGAAAAGCAATACTGTCGTGCATAAAAAGTGACATACAACAGCTGTGCTGTCTGCTGACAGTGACAGTCAAACTTGGGATGAGGCGGTCGTACACAAACCGCACGATCGACTCGTGGACACTTGTCTGTACTTAGGATTTACTCATGTTACAAATATGATTTCGAAGCTGACATCCAGTTGACAAAGTGTTGTCCTATCTTAGACACAGACAGCTATACATTGATCTGAAGACAACCGGTAACTAGTTATCAAATGTCCTACATGCGATCTTGGCTAATAAATATTTTACCAAAAAATGACATTAAATAAATAATAGATCACGTCTCTACACAGACAACGTCAGTGAACTAAAATTGTACTTAAATGTTGTCATAATGATAGTTTGTGAGAAGTGTTGTAAAATAAAAGTTACGCACATTGTTTCACTGTTAAGCTATCGTGAACATCTGAGGACTTCACTAGTAAGAAGTATATGCATTTACTGCGTCGGTCGTCTTCTTACTCGGGTGTAAACATGACAGTGGTACCACCGTGGGCAAATCTTCTGTTCGCTTTGTTGGGTAATACTGGATAAAGAGGTCATTACATTTTCTTCTCTCGTCTGAGGTGTAAACAAAAAGATCGCTTGGGGCCCCGGAGCGTCCGCAGATCGGATTCAAACAGTGAGCGGACGTGACTCGGATGCACGAGAGGGCTGCGTCCGCTTACAGCTGTGATGCACCTCGCGTAGCTTCATTTACGTGACACGACCCAGGCAGGTTTCCAGTTTAAACACTGGTTTGGAACTCTGTAGTCGTTTACGTTACGTCTGTCACGCTCCCCCGTAGCAGGAGTCGCTAACGCATACCAGTGCACTGGCGCCCGGTTCCGAGTTTGTGTGTTCGAATCCTGCTGGTGGA
The DNA here is from genome assembly GCF_021461385.2 of Schistocerca piceifrons. Taxonomy (NCBI): domain Eukaryota; kingdom Metazoa; phylum Arthropoda; class Insecta; order Orthoptera; family Acrididae; genus Schistocerca; species Schistocerca piceifrons. Next base: position 202,870,639 of record NC_060138.1, on the reverse strand, counting down.
AGAACTATCCAGTGCTAGTACCTGGTCGGGAAGAGTAAGAGATACATTGGCATTCTGTTCCGGATCACCAGATAATGTTCCAATGACTGAATGTACTAGGTTTCACCGTCTCTTTTCTATCATTATCATACAACATAAACACACTGTACAAAACACCCATTACAACAACATACCCTCAAGTGACACACTTAAGGCGTAACTCTGATACACCACGAATAACTGTTGTATTGTGTGCCGAAGAAGAAACCCTTTCCTATTAGGCATCTGAACCTACTCTTCGCGGTCTATGAGCCAGCGATGCCATATGGCTCCTTTTCTCTTTAAATATGCAGCTGCGTTTTATCAAAAAAAAAAGTGCAAAAATGTTTGTGGCGTCTAGGACAGTGGTTCCCAACCTGGTGGTAATCACCCCCTAAGGGGTAAAATGAAATTTTCTTAGGAGTAAAAACTAAAAGATTCGATTCTGTTACAATCACGAAACTAATTTTTTTTTCAGAAGATCATCATTGTTATCACAACTTTGTAAGACTCTAATACCGATTACACAAGTTATCAATAATTACTTTTTACAATTAGTAGTATTAATCCGGTGCAGGTTACAGGTTTCTCACACAGTTCACCCACCACATCTGTTACCTTTCCTCCCATACATCGCTGATGATAAAAGTGAGACATACATGTAACAAATGCTAAATATCTCAAGAAACTGTCTTCTTCAAACTGTAGACGGTCCCTGCTGTAGTCCAAAATTACTCGCTTCGAATTAGATAACTCGGGTAACTGACAGAAAGACAAAGCAGGAACTACATAAGGGCTACTAAGCTGCTGTACACAGTATTATTATTGATATTGTTATTATTATTATTATTGTTATTACTATTACCATTAGTGGCTCTTGTCAGACACAAAGCATTAGCAGTCTGAACTCTTCCAATTTTTTGCCAGTTCAGAAGTAAGAAATGCACCAGTCAAGTGATTTATGAACAGTAAGTATAGTACACATATTTTAACTTGATGGATTTTAAATGGAGTTGCAGTGTGCAGGTCAACCAAGTGCCGCAATGGAGAAGAGTAATGCAGGGGAAGTTTGTTTTGTAAAATGTGTGTATCCTCGCTGTGGACAGTTAGCTTTCTTATCTGAGAAGGAGTTTTGGATATCCCTTGCGATGCACCACGAATTTCCTTGTCATTCATTCCGACACACACACACACACACACACACACACACACACACACACACACACAGAAACTAAATGTCATCCATTTTTCACCGAAAATAGAAGTGTTCCAAGAAAAGTGCTAAATTTGGTGCTAAATTTGGTGATGATGTGGGGAAGGGCCAACAGGCGGCAGAGGGGTGGGGCGGGATACTAATTAATGTCTAATTGCACTCATGGGTAATGTATATGAAAGGCTGGGAACCAAAGGTCTAGAAGGTAATAATTCATACGTCGACCTGTCAACTTAAAATCTTGCCTTCTCTTTTTGCTAGTATTAACTGAATTAGGGGTAATGATCAAAATGTTACTTCCAGAATGGGCAAAATAGTGAAATTAACGCAGAAAACATGTTTTGAACTCTTAAAGTAGGCAACAAAACCCATCCGGGCCCTGTGGCAAATCATGTAAGTAGGGTTGCCTATCTGAAGATACATGAAATACTTTCAGGCTAGCTTTACTTCTCCCATCCCTTATAACTACAGTGCCGATCGTGTCATCAGTCGGAAGTGGCGCTCCTTGCCAGATCGCCACTAAATTGGGTGAAATTGGACCGATGTGCTGCATCATAACAGCAGCGTTTTCATCGTTCTGTATCTCCTACTTCCACACACTGTTAAACAATAAGCCATGATTCATTCAACTGTAATACAAGCGGTGCGTAGGCTACTTGAAATCTTCTTGAGCCTTCCTTACTGCCGAGTGCTTTCATATTCTTCTCAACGTTATCGCCCCCGAATATCGTTTTTATACTCTGATCAGCCAGAACATCATGACCGCATACCCAACAGATGGTGTGTCCACCTTTGGAACGGATAACAGCGGCGACGCGCTGTAGCATGGAACCAATGAGGCATTGGTAGGTCGCTGGAGGCAGTTGGTAGCACATCTGCACACTCAAGTCACCTAATTCCCGTACATTCAGGAAAGTTTATACGCCATTGTCAATCACATCTCAAATGTGTTCGATCGCGTTGATCTTGCGAGTTTGGGGGCCAAAACATCAATTGGGGCTCACCACTGTATTCCTCGAACCACCCCATCACACTCCTTTCCTTGTAACATGGCGCGTTATGTTGCTGAAAAGTGCCACTGCCGTCAGGAAACATGATTGTCATGATGGGATGTACGTGGTCTGCAACCAGTGTGCGATACTATTGGCCGTCATGGTGCCTTGCATGATCTCCACTGAAGTCATGGATGCCCACTTGAATGATTCCCAGAGCATAATGGAGCCGCTGCTAGCTTTTGTCCGTCACACAGTAACGGTGTCAAGGAACTGTTCCCTTGGAAGAAGATAAATTCGCGTCTTCCCATCGGCATGATGAAGAAGGTATCGGGATCCATCAGACCATGCAACGCTATGCCACAGCGCCAACGTCCAGTGCCGATAGTCACCCGCCCATTTCAGTCATAATTGCCGATGCCGTGGTGTTAGCATTGACACAGGCATGGGTCGTCGGCTGCGGAGGCGAATCTTAGGAGTGTTCGGTGCACTGTGTGTTCACACACTCTTAAACTCTGCCCATCATTAATGTCTGATGTTTGTTCCGTCACAGTTCGCTGCCTGTCCTGTTTTACCAGTCTGCTCATCCTACAGCGTCAGACATCTGTAATGCCGTCCGCCCCCGGTAGTTGAGCGGTTAGCGCGACAGACTGTCAATTCTAAGGGCCCGGGTTCGATTCCCGGCTGGGTCGGAAATTTTCTCCGCTAAGGGACTGGGTGTTGTGTTATCCTAATCATCATCATTTCATCAGTGGCGTCAAATCGAAAGACTTGCACCCGGTGAACGGTCTACCCGACGGGAGGCCCTAGTCCACGACATTTACATCTGTAATGCCTCCCAACCCCACGACGTCTGGACGTGGTTTCACAGTGGCTTCGCCACGTGTTGAAGACACTACCCACAGAACTCCTTGAACGCCCGAAAAGTAATGCAGTTTCCGAAATGGCCGTACGGAGCCTCCAGGCCATCACAATCTGCCTTCGGTCAAACTCAGATAGACGCGCTCCTTCCCCATTTTACACACGTACAGTACGCTCACTGGTACTACATGCACCGTGCGTGTGTCTGACCAGCAGTCATTCGTCGCCAGGTAACACTGCTATCGCCGGACGGGTTTATATCGGCAGTAGATCGGTGGTAAAATGTTCGGGCTGATCAGTGAATATTCCTCAAGCTTGTCAACGAAGTAAATGGATATAGCACACACACTCTGTTATTGTGGAAGGATTTCCCATCAGACTCCATTGGTATTAGTAACCACTTGGAAAAGGCTCTATGGAAAATTTCTTGGTGATATTTTTTTTCTATTTATGAAATACGGATAGCCGGAACAGTGAGGTTTGTAGGCAAGATGTAGCTTAATTATCAGATTCTGGCTACCTGTGCTTGCTGACGTAATGGTTTGAACCAAGACTACTCTTGATATTGAGAGAATGAAACCAACTACCACAAAATATCCAACTCATCTGGAATAGAACGAAGGGACCTGCTGAAGTCAGTATATGCATTCTAAGGACGTATCGCAATACACAAAGTTACATGGTCTCTGTTCTTGAGACTCTTGGATTAGATTTGACTTCTAAACTTACGGCTACGGCGCATAATCTGGTTATCATGATGGTACATTATTTGTTGCTGAAACTTATTTACGATGGTTAATTACCTCTCAGTTGACTGCCACCGCACAACCATACCTAAACTCTACTACTAAGTGAAGAAAACGACGCCTCGATACAAGAGAAAACCGAGAAGACGTTAATATAGCCCATAATCGAGTACTGATTATCTATCTTCAATCCTCAAGAGATACGTCCGAATGAATAAATTGGAGGAATTAAAATAAAACTTGTTCGTTTGCTAATGGGTCTGTTTCATGGGCAAGAGAACATTATATAGACGCTTATAAAATTTAATTTTTGATGCCATAAGATGAAATTTATTCGCAGTTGCGAATATGAACAACCATCGGCTGTATAATGGAATAACGACTATGAAAGTTTTTGCCGAACCGGAACTCGAACCCGGATTTCCCGCTTATCGCGAGCACTCGCCTTACCATTTTTTTTCGTTCTCATTTTGTTATATATTGTTCGTTCTCATTTTGTTATATATTGTTCGTTGAATTTGTTCGGGGCGGACGTCCGATGACACCCTTTCGGCTGTTCATTGATTCGTTCACTCAGGTTTTTTTTTTTTTTTTTTTTTTTTTTTTTTTTTTTTTTTTTTTTTTTTTTTATTACAGAGGGTAGCTAACCTTCTGACCGAACACGCTGAGCTACCGTGCTGGAATACCATTAGGCTATCCGAGCACAACTCAGCGCCTGACCCAGAATTCCATATGTAACTCATGTGTCTACAACTTGTACACTCCTGGAAATGGAAAAAAGAACACATTGACACCGGCGTGTCAGACCCACCATACTTGCTCCGGACACTGCGAGAGGGCTGTACAAGCAATGATCACACGCACGGCACAGCGGACACACCAGGAACCGCGGTGTTGGCCGTCGAATGGCGCTAGCTGCGCAGCATTTGTGCACCGCCGCCGTCAGTGTCAGCCAGTTTTCCGTGGCATACGGAGCTCCATCGCAGACTTTAACACTGGTAGCATGCCGCGACAGCGTGGACGTGAACCGTATGTGCAGTTGACGGACTTTGAGCGAGGGCGTACAGTGGGCATGCGGCAGGCCGGGTGGACGTACCGCCGAATTGCTCAACACGTGGGGCGTGAGGTCTCCACAGTACATCGATGTTGTCGCCAGTGGTCGGCGGAAGGTGCACGTGCCCGTCGACCTGGGACCGGACCGCAGCGACGCACGGATACACGCCAAGACCGTAGGATCCTACGCAGTGCCGTAGGGGACCGCACCGCCACTTCCCAGCAAATTAGGGACACTGTTGCTCCTGGGGTATCGGCGAGGACCATTCGCAACCGTCTCCATGAAGCTGGGCTACGGTCCCGCACACCGTTAGGCCGTCTTCCGCTCACGCCCCAACATCGTGCAGCCCGCCTCCAGTGGTATCGCGACAGGCGTGAATGGAGGGACGAATGGAGACGTGTCGTCTTCAGCGATGAGAGTCGCTTCTGCCTTGGTGCCAATGATGGTCGTATGCGTGTTTGGCGCCGTGCAGGTGAGCGCCACAATCAGGACTGCATGCGACCGAGGCACACAGGGCCAACACCTGGCATCATGGTGTGGGGAGCGATCTCCTACACTGGCCGTACACCACTGGTGATCGTCGAGGGGACACTGAATAGTGCACGGTACATCGAAACCGTCATCGAACCCATCGTTCCACCATTCCTAGACCGGCAAGGGAACTTGCTGTTCCAACAGGACAATGCACGTCCGCATGTATCCCGTGCCACCCAACGTGCTCTAGAAGGTGTAAGTCAACTACCCTGGCCAGCAAGATCTCCGGATCTGTCCCCCATTGAGCATGTTTGGGACTGGATGAAGCGTCGTCTCACGCGGTCTGCACGTCCAGCACGAACGCTGGTCCAACTGAGGCGCCAGGTGGAAATGGCATGGCAAGCCGTTCCACAGGACTACATCCAGCATCTCTACGATCGTCTCCATGGGAGAATAGCAGCCTGCATTGCTGCGAAAGGTGGATATACACTGTACTAGTGCCGACATTGTGCATGCTCTGTTGCCTGTGTCTATGTGCCTGTGGTTCTGTCAGTGTGATCATGTGATGTATCTGACCCCAGGAATGTGTCAATAAAGTTTCCCCTTCCTGGGACAATGAATTCACGGTGTTCTTATTTCAATTTCCAGGAGTGTATATCCATTATGTATATTCCCTAAGGGGAGACGTTTTGCTTGAAAATCGCTTGTTCGTGTCGGCGGGCAAATACGATACTGCAGTGCCCATGTTACTCCGAATTACACTGCAATGTTCCTTCGGAAGGAACAGACACCGCGGCGGCTTTAGCTGTTATGAAATATGCACAGTCGGAAGGAACGTTGCATCGTAATTAGGAATATCACAGGTAGTGCAGTATCGTGTGTACCATAAGAACTAAAACTGGAGGGTCTTATCTTAAAATTGCAATAAGGTATACACCACGATAATTCTAAATAAGTTACACATTGATTTTAATTTTAATAACCAACAGCCTCCGTTGCACCGTTTACCTAGAATTTACCTACGTTTCAGTCGGGACAACCCAACCTTCTTCACAATAACAGTAACTACCGTTTGTCCATAGTGGATACCGTCAAGCTAAAACTAGAAATCCACAAATTATCGTCAGACTGTAAAAACTTATCTGAAACTGCCTCTGCCCCACTTCGCGAAATGTTGAAAATATTTAAGCTACACATTGCTTTGTCGCGTATACAAATGGAACACAGCCTTAAGTGATAAAATTTAATCGATGAGTTGGAAAACCGTCATGTCAACTTTTGTTTCAAATTACATCTGCCAGACGTAACTGATGTTATATGTACGCATTGTTTTGTATAACAGGGGATCAACAGACGCGTTCATGACAACTTTTGTTTCAAATTACATTTGCCAGACGTAACTGATGTTATATGTACGCATCGTTTTGTATAACAGGGGATAAACAGACGCGTTCATTAGAAGGATATTTAATTAGAGAAGGGGCATGTCCATATAAACAAGCATATTTGAGTCTATGTGATTGCCGTAAGCTTAGTGACAACAGTGCATCCCAATTTAAGTTATACAATATAGCACTGAAGATGGTCACTCAGTGACAGAAAATCGATTTTGCAATAGTAAAAAATATACGACCAATGCTGTCTCTTTTTTTCAAGTATACCTGTTACCTGGTCGTAGTGCACAAGACAACATAGAGTCGCCAATCAACAAGCATATTGTATTGTATTGTATTGAACTGGGAACCTAGAAACGACGGAGAAGCTTCGTCCCCGCCGTAGCCCTCAGTGGTTCGCAACCCCACAACAGGCTCCAGCAGTCCACCACACACCCCACCGCCGCCCCACACCGAACCTAGGGACATTGTGCGGTTCGGCCCCCAGAGGGCCCCTCCCCCCCCCCCCCCTTCCGCCTCCGGGGACGTCTCACACCAGACAAGTGTAACCCCAAATGTTTGCGTGGTTGAGTAAGTATGGTGTATGCTTACGTGGAGACAGTGTTTGCTCAGCAATCGCCGACGTAGTGTAACTGAGGCGGAATAAGGGGAACCAGCCCGCATTTGCTGAGGCAGATGGAAAACCGCCTAAAAACCGTCCACAGACTGGCCGGCACACCGGACCTCGACACTAATCCGCCGGGTGGATTCGTGCCGGGACCGGCACGCCTTCCCGCCCAGAAAGCAGTGCATCAGATCGCACGGCTAACCGGGCGGGCAACAGGCATATAGTGGACCTGGTCTAATAAAAAAGAAGAAACTGGAAGACGTACAAAAATTTTACGATGCATACCTGACGAACAGAAACTACATTATAACAGTGTAAGCCAGTGGCCAGTGAAGGATGGACAAGATGAAGCATGCCACCACTGACTGCTTTGCTGTATTTTGCTTGTGGTTGTATTTTGGGTACTTTATGAATAAACCTGTATGCTCGTAAGACAGTCTTTGTATTGCTGCAATGAATATGAATAACACAAACTTGCAAAACACACTCCTTCCTGTGCAAAGAGAACGCTAGTTGTCGCATAAACAGCATAACACCTCCAGTACATTCAGATTGGATTACTGACCACACTCGATGGCTAAAGCATGTTTTAAAGTTTGGGAGATGATCCGTTATCCAAGTCAACGATTTAATTAAAGAGTTGACTGCTGTGGCCGAGCAGTTCTAGGCGCTTCAGTCCGGAGCCGCGCTGCTGTTATTGTCGCAGGTTCAAATCCTGCCTGGGGCATGAATGTGTGTTATGTCCTTAGGTTAGTTAGGTTTGAATAGTTCTAAGTCTAGGGGACTGATGACCTCAGATTTTAACTCCCATAGTGCTTAGAGCCATTTAATTTAAGATATTGGGTAACGTGTATAATCCTACAGTGTGAGGCTAAATACGGCCTGCTTAAGATAAACTTGAAAAATTATTGTGTGAAAGTGCTAATTTCTTACGTTTCCGTCAATTATCTATCTCCTTTTTCTGTATCGCAATTACTGATTGTCTCACCTTAGGCTTTGGTCTTAAAGAACAAACTCGGAGATCCATTTCGTTGAAACATTTTTCTAGTTTCTGACAAATCCTGTAACATAATACTCCTACAACATAATTAAGTTCTGTTATAAAACAGACGTCACAAGCCATACACATGGTTGTGTTATGCTTCTTACGGGTATGATGGGTTCGCATCCAGTGTAGTTGCATAAAATATAACATTCTGACTTCCATTTAATTCGGGGACTTTATTCTGTTTGTAAGTGCACTTGAGAAGGCGCATTGGTTCGAAACTAGCCAGCAGTGCTTAATAAAGTAGTCATTTAGAACAAAATCTTGCCGGAAACGATGTCCTTTTGTAAAGTTATGAAGGCTGCGTCGCCCACCCACAATGCGTCCATAAAATACATGCGCTGATAACCTACATATCATACATTAACGAGCAACACATAATTAAAATATGAAATCGATTGATGACTCTTGACCAATGGCTGTGTCATAATGTATCAAATATCAGTTCATGTGTGAGACTCCTACTAGCAGACAGACCAGAGCACGTCCATTCCAATCCTTAAGAATGCAAACGTGGATCTACGAGAACCTAAAGGTTGGCTTAAACTGGTAATTTACGGATATGTTAAAATGGATTAAAATGTCAAGAGTTGTTTCATTGGGTAAATGGAAAGGATAAACTTCCTGCCTATCCTATTAGATAGCGGCGCTTTAAGTATTGTTAAAAATCAAAACACAGTTTAACAAACAGTTAATACTGTAGGGCTAATTTGCGTTACAGCATGGCCAAATACTTACGAGAAAGTGCTATAAAATTCAGCAGTGTGGGAGTGTTCTCTCAGTCAGTCCACTGAATTCATACAAATTTTGAGCGATGTTCAGTCGTAGATGAGATTTATGTGTGACAGTCCGTTATTTTATCAGTGTTATACAGATATTAAAGACATTTTTCTTATCTTAAAATAGTCACAATAGGTAACTGTACCAATATTACCACCTACGTCGTGAAGAAACAGTATGTGCGATTAATATTTTAGTTCCGGGAAGGATGTACAAAGATTAAGAATACTGTACCAGAAATTAGGAACTGGAAAATTTGACAAAAAAAAAAAATTTGAAATTGATAATTTTCTGCAGTTAAATGCTCCGAATTTGAACTGCTTGGGACAATTTCACATTGACATACTAGGAGATCATTTCTCAATAAAGTCACAGCAGAATTTATTAAAACACAGACTCGGAAATACGAGAAACTGCAGTACCAAAGGTGAAAAATAAAGATGTCTATACATTCTTTTACTATAAGTAATAAATAGTGAAATCTACGCCTTGAAACTTTACTTAAACAAACCAATTGCCATTAAGTTTACCTCGATTTAAGTCAAATAAATTCGAGGAATCGAATAAAAGATGCTCATGAAACGTATGTACAGAATCCAAAACACTTTTGAACGCGATATGTCTATGCTAGTGATGTAATGACATTCAAAATCTGCAAGGCGATTATGGGCAAACATTTCGTCGTACTACAGACACATGACTTCGTAGGCAAAATTTGTTGTCCTGCTCGTCTGAATGCTCAGTCCATAGATATTCCTACTCTATATAATAAATCAGCGATGTACTTTGTAGATTGTTAAAATCAGTTGCTAAGCAACTGACCTACATCCGGACTCGCCGCGTTACTAACAGACGGTGTCGCCATCGAAGTTTCTTCAGACTGCGCACAGACAGAAGAAAATAAAGAACAAGGAGACGAAGCTAGAGACGTTCTTCGTGGAAGAGGAATGCATGTCTTACAATGCAGTTACCATTACAGCTCATTTATTGCGTGTTGCGGAGAGTTACTTTATGCGGAAAACAGGTATTCCTTTATTTTTATATACTTGTATCATGTTAACTAGTAACTTCCCCTTTCATAGTAAAGACCTTACATTCGTAGAATAAAGTAAGTCTTTTTCGATTAATACAGTTTTTTTCTCGTCTGTTGCTAAAATTCAAATTCAGTGAATATGTTACTCTTTTAAGGTTTAGTGCAGTCGCCTCGATTCTTTTATTACATTTATGTATTTTGTTATTTATAAGAAATATGTTGAGTATCTGACATTTAAAATCTTTTATTTTGCGCACACTGGACTCGCATTCGGGTGGGCGACGCTTCAATCCCGCGTCCGGCCATCCTGATTTAGGTTTTCCGTCGTTTTCCTAAATCGCTCTAGGCAAATGCCGGGATGGTTCCTTTGAAGAGGCACTGCCGACTTCCTCCCCTGTCCTTCCCTAATCCGATGAGACCGATGACCTCGCTGTCTGTTCTCCTGCCCCAAGCAACCCTAACAACCCCTCTTTTATTTTGCAAGTGGAACACACGCGCTTACCAAAAAAAGGGCGTATTTCCTACTGTAAGTTGAAAACGTGCAAAATATTAAGCAATCTCAGTTGCGATTTTAATTGTTTTGAGGTTCATAAAACGGCAAGAATTTTTGATGAAGATTTCCTGCATTTGTAGATGTGGATACATCGCTGTGCTGCTATTCCGTAATGTACTTTTAGCCGCTGTGTATGAAAATCAGGCCTTGAGACTCTACAACGGAAATGACAAGCACACCAAAATATCTTCAATATAACGACACACCGTTATCTAATTGTGAATTGATAAACGCTGGCTTGACGAGGACGAACGCTAAATACCGGGCTTGCGAGACTAGGAACGCGAGAATAGATCAGTTGCGCTAAGTGAGCTCGTTGTTTGCTTGCGTTAGTAGGTAAATTGTACATAGGAATGCATACAAGACTAAAAGTAAAAACACATAGACTAACCAACATACAGAAAAGTAACAAAACAAGGAATAACAGCTCTGCATGTCAGGAGAAGAAACTGCACGTGCGAAAATTTACATTTGCACTCTGGTTGACAATCATGCACAAACACAATACACGCCAGATAATTGCTGCGATGTTGCATACTTAAGAAGTGCAACGCCAAAACAAAGGCATAGAGAAATGCTCTGTGATGCTTGCGGTGTTCCTGTTCTTCGAACACCATTTTTTGCTGTCGTTTTTAACACTGCATTGGAATACAGCAGTTAATATGAGCAACTCGTTCTGTTAAGCAGGAACCCCTCTACCATCCTCCACACCTACAAATCCTTAATTCGTCCCATCCTCTGTTGTGCCAGTCCTGCCTGGATATCCACCCCCCCCCCCTCCCAAATTCTGTAAGTCCCACCAGATCCTCGAGCGCCATACACTCTGTCTCACCTTCCGTATATGCCTCCCGTCCCCTACGCAGATCCTCTATGACCTGATTCCTTTTCCCCATCTGCTCCTTTTCCTCGAACATATCTGCGTCCTCTACACCTCCTGCTGACTTGATCCCCCTCACCCCCCTGGTTGCTCCTTTCCTCTCCAACCCCCGCCCGCTGCCACGCCTTAACTGTTGTGTCCCCCCTACCCTCCACCTCCACACTCTTCATCTCCTTTCCCAAGATGGCTTCCATCAACTCCCCCTCCCAGAAGATGACCTCTCTCCCTCGATTTATCCCTCCTATCAACTCTAATCCCTACCTCCCATTCCCTCCCTCTGTCCTTTACCTGGGCTCCCTCTCCCCCCTTCCATTCTGTTTTTTCCCTGCCTACCCTCTCTCTGACTCCCTTCTCTCCCCCGAGTCCTTTTGCTTTCCCCTCCACTGCCTTCTCCCAATGCTTTTTGCGTCCACCCTGCCCCCTTTTTCTATGCCCTCTCCCTCCATTGGCTCCCCCTCTTTTCCTCGCCTCCCCCCTTTCTTCCCCCTCATCAGTCTGGGTCTTCCCCTTGCCCCCATCTGCAGCCTTGTCGCCTCTATGTTGCTGTTTTAAGTGAATGTTCAGTGTTGTGCATACCCTGTCAGTGTTGTGAACAGCCATGATACTGTCGCTAATTGTGTTTTTTATCTCATGCGAACAGAAACCAGACTGTCGCTGTGTTTTTTAAATTGTGGATCACTGTGTGTCATCATCCGCATCGTCAACACCGTGTTTTTATATTTTAAATTCCACAACTTTCCGCCATTTTACAGTTTTTACAATGTCAGCGTTTATTTCCTGGTTTTATTGTTTGTTTATATTCTCATTATGTTTTTCAACTTTTCTGTAGGCTGTAGAGAGGCCTATTACGCTGCTGCCAGCCCGCCCCCTCCCCCCTTGGTGGGGTGTGGGGGGTGGGGGAACGAAATTCAATACAGAAAAAAAATGTTAAGCAATAGTGTACATTGCTATAGCGACGAAGTCTCGCGTCCAGCATTCCAGTCGGCGTTAGGATGCACTGTAGACCCAATCTCTGTGTCGAACATGCTCTCGATTTTCTCCATCTTTGATGTTAATGTATCAAACTAAATAATTGTGAACTATTGTGTTAATAAAAGCAATCCAAATCACTCGTTTCGAGTCATCGACTGTCCAGTGGCGCCGGTCCTTAGGCCACCTCAAGCAGCGCTCTGTCTTTGACTACAGAAATGAGCGACTTACGAGGAGCGGCTCGGCCACTGCGCCCTATTCTTTTTACCTCCCTACGCACAGTCATTGTGCTACCTGGGCTGCACTTCAGAACACACAAATGATTCGTGACTGTTTCGCATTCAATAGGGTTGTACGGATACTTTTAATCAGATAGCGTTCGTTGTTTCTGTGCCACCTAGTAACACTCCTACACATTTTTAGAAATATGATTACCAAAGTTTTTGCGTTATTCGTAGATAGTTACGATTTTAGCTTTATTCGCCGTCGTACCAAGACGATGCGGCTACGGAGATGGATTAGAAACGAACAGCGCTGCAGAGCGAGCCAGCGTGCTGCAGCACCAGCTTGTGCGAGTCAGTGTTGGAGCAGGGTGGGCGGAGCAGCGTGCTGGCTCCCTAGCGTGCGCATTCCCCCGCAGCAGACGGCGAGTAAACCAATCAGCGCGCTGGCAGCGCCAGATAAGGGGACACTTGTCGTTGGATTACTGCCAGATTGCCGCCTGTGACGTCAGCCCTCTACCTGGCCCAGGTGTCCTCGGCGCGCGCTCACTCCCAGGAATCCACTGCGTGCCAAATGCGGACTCGACGCACCACAGTGCCCGTGAACTCTCTGTGTCTCTTAGTCCAGAACAACGTGGACGTCATCCAGCTGAACAGATGGAATAGAGTAACGAGGTAACTGCATAAGCGAAAACGAAAAACTAGCTTCTCAAAAGAAAAAAAAGGAAGTAAGATTAAGCTTTAGCACACCGTATACGACATTCTCATTACAGTCGGAGAATAGTCTCGGTTTGGTAATCGTCCACGTCGTTTAAAGTAACATCACAGAATATACCTTGAGCAATTTAGAGTAACTATAAAAAAATTAAGAAAATGACCAGATGGGAATTTGGTGACCAGATGGGAAGTTTGATGGCCAAATGGAAATTTTAACCTTAGACTGTTTGCCGATGATGCTGTAGTCTACAGGAAAGTAGTATCACCCGAAAGTTGTGAACAAATCAAAGAGGATTTGCAGAAAATAAATGCGTGGTGTAATGATGGCAGTTATCTCTCAATATTAGTAAGTGTAACTTACTGCGTATAACATGGCGAAAATCCCAACTAATGTATCAGTACAAAATAAATGATCAGTCTTTGCAAGCGGTAACATCAGTCAAGTATCTGGGTGTGACTATTTGAAATGAACTCAAATGGAATGATCAGATTACACAAGTAACGGGTAAGGCGAACTCTAGATTGCGGTTTATTGGTAGAATCCTGAAGCGATGCAGTACTTCAACAAAGGAAATAGCTTACAATACGTTAGTTCGTCCAGTCTTAGAGTACTGTTCGTCTGTATGGAACCCTTACCAGTTGGGTCTGATTCAAGACATTGAGAAGGGCCGGCCGGTGTAGCCGTGCCGTTCTAGGCGCTTCAGCTTGGAACCGCGTGACCGCTACGGTCGCAGGTTCGAATCCTGCCTCGGGCATGGATGTGTGTGATGTCCTTAGGTTAGTTAGGTTTGAGTAGTTCTAAGTTCTAGGGGACTGATGACACAGATGTTAAGTCCCATAGTGCTCAGAGCCATTTGAACCATTGAGAAGGTCCAAATAAGAGCGGCAAGATTCGTGACTGGTACATTTAGCCATCGCGAGAGCGTTACAAACCTCATAGAAAGTTTGAAGTGGGACACAGTTGCAGATAGACGAAGCGCTAAACAGAAGGGGCTGCGCACTACATTCCAAAACCCAATCTTCGCCGCGGATGTAGAGCATATATTATTACCACCAACTTTCAAATCGCGTAATGATCATCATTCAAAGATAAGGGAAATAGGAGCTTGTACTGAGGCGTTCAGACAGTCGTTTTTCCCTCGCGCGATCCGCGAGTGGAACAGATGGCGGAGGGTGGGGGGTGGGGTGGGGTGGGGGGGTGGGGGGTAAGGGGGGGCGAAATATGACTTTGGCGCGAATTATGCCCTCCACCACACACCGCTTGGTGGCTAGCGGACTAAATATGTAGATGTACATCATCCAGATTCTCTAAGGAAAGCGTTCCCAGACGAATGCAAAGAAGCGCGCTTCTAAAAGTGGGTTTGAAATCTTGTTGGTAGTTCTCAGAATGTGTACTGCCGATATACACTAATCAGCCAGAACATTATGACCACCTAACTGTTAGCCAGTAAGTTCACTTTTGGTACGGATAACACAGCGACGAGTCGTGGCATGAATCCAATGAGGTGTTCGTAGGTCGCTGTTCTGAGTTGGCACCACATCTGCACACGCAATTCCCATCTGTAATGAAGGATGGCCGCCCAACCCTACAACGTCCGTACGTGTTTTCAACTAGGTTTCGTCACGTGTTGAAGACACCACAGCACACCTTGACCACCCGACAAGTAGGGCAGTTTCCAAAATGCTCGTGCCGAGCCTCCGGGCCATCAAAATCTGCTCTCGGACAAACTCAGCTCGAGCGCCTTCCCCATTCTACACACGGACAGCACGCTCACTGATGCTATACACACAGTGCGTGTGTCTGACTAGCAGTCATTCCTTACCAGGTGACGCTCCTACCGCCTGGACGGGTTTATATCGATAGTAGGTCCGTGTTCATAATGTTATGGCTAGTAATTGTAACTAAACTGACTGCATACTTGTGGTTGCGGAAAAGTGGCAATGAGAAGGCAAGTTAAGTCCCTGTGGGCCAAATCATGAATAAAGTTTAGTTAAATTTGTGGAGGAATGGTGCACGACAAACGGACAGGGGCAATGAAATTCGTTGTCGAACTTACGTACTCTTCCCAGATACTCGTGAAAAAATGGCACTGCCACATTGTAATCCAAACACCGACGTGATCCGTGTGATAATGGGACTAGAACCGTGTTCTCTCTATCTGTAAGTAATGAATAATGATGACAGTATGGGACTCATGTACCGTATGATACGATAATTCGTATTGCATCAAGGAATCATCAATTTAGTATCGGTGGCAATTGTGGGAGGGAAAAATTGTAGAGGAAGACCAAGAGACGAACACAGGGAGCATATTCAAATGAATGTCGTTTGCATTATTTATTTGGAGATGACGAAGCTTGCGCAGGGTAGAGTAACATGGAAAGCTGCATCAAAGCAGTCTTCCGACTGAAGACGACAAGAATCTCGGGCTAGCCTAAATCTGTGCTAACAGGCTTCGAGAAACAGAGTATCGATTCAACCTATGTTAGTATAGTGAAGAATACATATAAGCTAATGCTACATCTTTCATTGGAATTATCAGAATAGTGTAAAACTAAAAACACAAAAGAGTTAGATATGGAAATTACATACAAAAACTGTTCTTATCACTCCTAGAGGAAGTTTTCAGATTTTTGACCCGAGTAAATAGGGATGAAATATACAGGGTGTACATAAAGTCCGGGAACAGTTTCAATTATTTGTTGCACAAAAACCAAACATTGTACAGGTATCATACATATGTCATGTGTTCCGCCACAGTGTACTTTGGTAATTTGCCAATAGCGCTAGTCGGAAACATGGCGAGTTCAGGTGCAGGTGCGAGCTGTTTCATGAAGTGGCCTCCCCGTTCATCAGCTCTCACTCCGTGTGACTGTTTTCTGTGTGAACACATTAAAGATCTGGTGTATGTACCGCCTCTACCACGTGATGTAGCAGAGCCCCGGGAGAGAATAGTTGAAGCGGCTGCCACAGTCGGTGATGCTATGCTGGGACGGGTATGGCAACAATTCGATTACCGTATTGACGTCTGCCGCGTCACTCATGGTTCGCACATCGAATGTTTGTAAAAAAAAAAACTTTCAGAGTTTCTCTTCAAATTGCAATATGTACGACATTTGTACAATGTTTGGTTCTTGTGCAACAAATAATTGAAAGTGTTCCCGGACTTATGTACACCCTATATGTTGATACATCATCCCTGCAACTACTGCCGTTTTCTGTTGGCGTGTACTGTTTGCGTCTAGTACAAATAAACTTCAGCAATAAGTGAAGGAACGTAACACAGGAAGTTTGAAAGTAGGCCTGAAAATCGTATACTGATTAAGATAGTGTTGAAAAAACACATTCAAATCGAAATTCACAGTGACATCATAGTTGATTGGGTTTTAGAGCATTTGAAGACAATGACTGGATGGACAAAAAAATAAACAGGAAGGAAAAAAAAACTAGCATGTTGCGATGATGGCAACTAAAACTGTGTTTAGAAACTATGCTTCTGATATGCTTTCAAAGAACATTTACAATCAGTGTGTATTACTAGTTTTTAATTATGGCAGTTAGACATGGACATTCACTGAAACTTCTTGGCAGATTAAAACTGTATGCCGGACCAGACTGGAACTCGGGACCTTTCCCTTTTGCGGGAAAGTCCTCTACCAGCTGAGCTACCCAAGCAGCACTCACGACCCGTCCTCACAATTTTACTTCCGCCAGCTTGGAAGGTAGGAGACGAGGTACTGGCGGAAGTAAAATTGTGAGGACGGGTCGTGAGTCGTGCTTGTATAGCTCAGTTGGTAAAAAAAAATAAAATAAAAAATAAATGCAATAATTGTTTGGAAAAAAACAAGGAAAAACGTTGGTAGAGCACTTGCCCGCGAGTGGCAAAGGTCCCGAGTTCGAGCCTCGGACCGGCACACTGTTTTAATCTGCCAGGAAGTTTCAAATCAGCGCACACTCCGCTGCAGAGTGAAAGTTTCACTATGGACATTCACTGTAATCATCATCATCATCATCATCATCATTTAAGACTGATTATGCCTTTCAGCGTTCAGTCTGGAGCATAGCCCCCCCTTATAAAATTCCTCCATGATCCCCTATTCAGTGCTAACATTGCTGCCTCTTCTGATGTTAAACCTATTACTTCAAAATCATTTTTAACCGAATCCAGGTACCTTCTCCTTGGCCTGCCCCGACTCCTCCTACCCTCTACTGCTGAATCCATGAGTCTCTTGGGTAACCTTGCTTCTCCCATGCGTGTAACATGACCCCACCATCTAAGCCTGTTCGCCCTGACTGCTACAGCTATAGAGTTCATTCCCAGTTTTCCTTTGATTTCCTCATTGGGGACACCCTCCTGCCATTGTTCCCATCTACTAGTACCTGCAGTCATCCTAGCTACTTTCATATCCGTAACCTCAACCTTGTTGATAAGGTAACCTGCATCCACCCAGCTTTCGCTCCCATACAACAAAGTTGGTCGAAAGATTGAACGGTGAACAGATAACTTAGTCTTGGTACTGACTTCCTTCTTGCAGAAGAGAGTAGATCGTAGCTGAGCGCTCACTGCATTAGCTTTGCTACACCTCGCTTCCAGTTCTTTCACTATGTTGCCATCCTGTGAGAATATGCATAGCCGGTCGTGGTGGCCGTGCGGTTCTAGGCGCTGCAGTCCGGAACCGCGGGACTGCTACGGTCGCAGGTTCGAATCCTGCCTCGGGCATGGATGTGTGTGATGTCCTTAGGTTAGTTAGGTTTAAGTAATTCTAAGTTCTAGGGGACTAATGACCTAAGATGTTAAGTCCCGTAGTGCTCAGAGCCATTTGAACCATAGAATATGCATCCTAACTACTTGAAACCGTCCACCTGTTCTAACTTTGTTCCTCCTATTTTGCACTCAATCCGTTTATATTTCTTTCCCACTGACATTACTTTTGTTTTGGAGATGCTAATCTTCATACCATAGTCCTTACATTTCTGATCTAGCTCTGAAATACACTCCTGGAAATTGAAATAAGAACACCGTGAATTCATTGTCCCAGGAAGGGGAAACTTTATTGACACATTCCTGGGGTCAGATACATCACATGATCACACTGACAGAACCACAGGCACATAGACACAGGCAACAGAGCATGCACAATGTCGGCATTAGTACATTGTATATCCACCTTTCGCAGCAATGCAGGCTGCTATTATCCTATGGAGACGATCGTAGAGATGCTGGATGTAGTCCTGTGGAACGGCTTGCCATGCCATTTCCACCTGGCGCCTCAGTTGGACCAGCGTTCGTGCTGGATGTGCAGTCCCAAACATGCTCAATGGGGGACAGATCCGGAGATCTTGCTGGCCAGGGTAGTTGACGTACACCTTCTAGAGCACGTTGGGTGGCACGGGATACATGCGGACGTGCATTGTCCTGTTGGAACAGCAAGTTCCCTTGCCGGTCTAGGAATGGTAGAACGATGGGTTCGATGACGGTTTGGATGTACCGTGCACTATTCAGTGTCCCCTCGACGATCACCAGTGTGTACGGCCAGTGTAGGAGATCGCTCCCCACACCATGATGCCGGATGTTGGCCCTGTGTGCCTCGGTCGTATGCAGTCCTGATTGTGGCGCTCACCTGCACGGCGCCAAACACACATACGACCATCATTGGCACCAAGGCAGAAGCGACTCTCATCGCTGAAGACAACACGTCTCCATTCGTCCCTCCATTCACGGCTGTCGCGAGACCACTGGAGGCGGGCTGCACGATGTTGGGGCGTGAGTGGAAGACGGCCTAACGGTGTGCGGGACCGTAGCCCAACTTCATGGAGACGGTTGCGAATGGTCCTCGCCGATACCCCAGGAGCAACAGTGTCCCTAATTTGCTGGGAAGTGGAGGTGCGGTCCCTACGGCACTGCGTAGGATCCTACGGTCTTGGCGTGCATCCGTGCGTCGCTGCGGTCCGGTCCCAGGTCGACGGGCACGTGCACCTTCCGCCGACCACTGGCGACAACATCGATGTACTGTGGAGACCTCACGCCCCACGTGTTGAGCAATTCGGCGGTACGTCCACCCGGCCTCCCGCATGCCCACTATACGCCCTCGCTCAAAGTCCGTCAGCTGCACATACGGTTCACGTCCACGCTGTCACGGCATGCTACCAGTGTTAAAGACTGCGATGGAGCCCCGTATGCCACGGCAAACTGGCTGACACTGACGGCGGCGGTGCACAAATGCTGCGCAGCTAGCGCCATTCGACGGCCAACACCGCGGTTCCTTGTATGTCCGCTGTGCCGTGCGTGTGATCATTGCTTGTACAGCCCTCTCGCAGTGTCCGGAGCAAGTATGGTGGGTCTGACACACCGGTGTCAATGTGTTCTTTTTTCCATTTCCAGGAGTGTATTACTTTGCAAACTTTCAGTAGAATCTGCCATCACAACTAAGTCATCCGCATATGCAAGACTGCTTATTTTGTGTTAACATATCTTAATCTCACCCAGCCAGTCAATTGTTTTCAACATATGATCCATAAATAATATGAACAACAGTGGAGACAGGTTGCAGCCTTGTCTTACCCCTGAAACTACTCTGAACCATGAACTCAATTTACCGTCAACTCTAACTGTTGCCTGACTATCCATGTAAAGACCTTTAGTTGCTTGCAAAAGTTTGCCTCCTATTCCATAATCTCGTAGAACAGACAATAACTTCCTCCTAGGAACCCGGTCATATGCCTTTTCTAGATATATAAAGCGTAGATACAATTCCCTGTTCCACTCATAACACTTCTCCATTATTTGCTAAAGATCTGGTCCTGACAACCTCTAAGAGGCCTAAACCCACACTGATTTTCTTCCAATTGGTCCTTAACTAATACTCGCACGTTCCTTTCAACAATACCTGAGAAGACTTTACCCACAACGCTGATTAAAGAGATACCTCTGTAGTTGTTACAATCTTTTCTGTTTCCATGTTTAAAGATTGGTGTGATTACTGCTTTTGTCCAGTCTTATGGAACCTGTCCCGACTCCCAGGCCATTTCAATTATCCTGTGTAGCCATTTAAGACCTGACATTCCACTGTATTTGATGAGTTCCGACTTAATTTCATCCATCCCAGCTGCTTTATTGCACTGCAATCTATTGACCATTTTCTCCACTTCCTCAAATGTGATCCTATCCCATTCTACCTCGAAATCTGAAACATTACTGATCGTGTTTTCACCTACATTGAGCAACTCTTCAAAATATTCCCTCCATCTTCCCAAGGCATCCACAGGATTCACCAGCAGTTTTCCTGACCTGTCCAAAATACTTGTCATTTCCTTCTTACCTCCCTTTCGAAGACTGCTAATTACACTCCAGAATGGTTTTCCAGCAGCTTGACCCATAGTCTCCAACCTGTTTCCAAAGTCTTCCCAAGATTTCTTCTTGGATGCTGCAATTATCTGTTTGTCTTTGTTTCTTTCTTCAACGTAACTTTCTCTGTCTACCTGAGTTCTAGTATGTAGCCATTTTTGATACGCCTTTTTTTTCCTGTTACAGGCTGCCTTGACTGTGTCATTCCACCAAGCTGCTTGCTTCATCCTACTTTTACACACTACTGTTCCAAGACATTCTTTAGCCACTTCTAGTACTGTGTCTCTGTACCTTGTCCATTCCTTTTCCAATGACTGTAATTGACTACATTCAACTAGCTGGTACCTTTCTGAGATCGCTGTTATGTACTTGTGCCTGATTTCCTTATCCTGAAGTTTCTTCACTCTTATCCTCCTACATATGGACCTGACCTCCTGCACTTTCGGCCTCACAATCCCAATTTCACTACAGATTAAATAATGATCAGTGTCGTCAAAGAATCCCCTGAATACACGTGTGTCCCTCACAGCCTTCCTGAATTCCAGATCTGTTATTATATAGTCAATCACAGATCTGGTTCCCCTGCCTTCCCAAGTATACCAGTGAATGTTCTTATGTTTAAAAAAGGAGTTTGTGATTACTAAGCCTGTACTGGCACAGAAATCCAAGAGTTGTTTCCCGTTCCTGTTGGCCTCCATATCCTCTCCAAATTTACCCATAACCTTTTCATACCCTTCTGTTCGATTTCCAATCCTGGCGTTAAAATCACCCATGAGCAGAACACTGTCCTTGTCCTTTACTCTAACAATTACATCACTGAGTGCCTCATAAAAACTATCCATCTTATCTTGATCTGTCCCTTCACAATGCGAGTATACTGACACAATCCTAATTTTCTTCCTAGACACTGTCAAATCTATCCACATCAGTCGTTCGTTTACATACCTTATTGCAACTACGCTGGGTTCCATTTCTTTCCTAATGTAAAGCCCTACACCCCATTGTGCTATTCCTGCTTTGACTCCTGACAGGTAGACCTTGTATTCTCCCACTTCCTCTTCTTTCTCACCCCTTACCCGAATGTCACTAACAGCTAAAACGTCCAGCCCCATCTTACTTGGAGCCTCTGCCAGCTCTACCTTCTTCCCAGAGTAGCCCCCATTGATATTAATAGCTCCCCATCTCATTACCATTTGTTTGCCAAGCCGTATCTTAGGTGTCCCTGGTTTGTCAGTTAGAGGTGGGACTCCGTCACCTCCAAAGGTCTAAGGCATTTTGCTCTGATTGTTGCCAGCATCATATTTAAAGTACCAGGGAAGCAGGTTGGGGTAGCCTTACTTGCCCCGAGTCCCATTGGGTTTTACCCCTAACGGTTGAGGGACTAACCGGTGGATTTAGTAGTTTTTGCCGTATGAGCACAAAGGTGACCACGACTCAGAATATGTCCGAGATGCCCAGCCTTATTCCAAAGTAACTGGTATCCCTACTGTTGGGACCACTTACTTGGCCACTCATACGTTGCCCGTGGTTCATAGACTAGGACATGACTACAGGAACCTACACCATGAACCACCATTCACTGTAAAGGCTATTAAAATTGAGGATTTTGATGAAAGTCATAGACAGATTCCCTCTTGTCACATGTTGCAAAGCGGATGGTTGTTAGATGGTCCAAGGATATCCCTAGCTGCAATAGACAAGACCTAACAGGAAGCGCACAGGAAAACAAACATAAATACAGCTGAAGACAAAAATTCATACAAAAATCTGGATAAAGCCTTTATCCAGCAGAGAATGTTGAATGGCTGGTGCTGATAATAATGATAAGATTCAAATGGTTCAATTGGCTCTGAGCACTATGGGACTTAACATCTGAGGTCATCAGTCCCCTAGAACCTAGAACTACTTAAACCTAACTAACCTAAGGACATCACACACATCCATGTCCGAGGCAGGATTCGAACCTGCGACCGAAGCGGGCACGTGGCTCCAGACTGAAGCGTGAACACCTTCACCGAACGCTACCGAACTAATACTGCCAAATTTCCATACCTCTGGGATGAGATTCATCCTTATGTTGCCTCATTTCAAGCAGCTTCAGTACAGAAAAAGGAAATTCCTCCAGATGAACAGTAAATGTTATAGCTATTACGTGTGTCTAACATTATTGGACCTTTTCAGGTAGAGATCACAGCTCAGCATGGAAGTGCAGCTTGTCGTTTTCTTTCAGTCGTTGAGAGAGGTCGAGGTAGCATGGGAGCAAGCGAGGATCAGACTGATATGTCGTACGGACAAGTGGCTGCAGTGCAGTTATGGCAGAACGATTAGGATAATGACTGGTATATCTACATCTACATACTCCGCGAGCCACCATACGGTGCGCGGCGGAGGGTACCATGTACCACTACTAGTCGTTTCCTCGCTCCGGTCGCAAATAGAACAAGGGAAAAACGACTGACGGGAAAAAAGTCGCAACACTAAGCAGGAGTTGTGCGTCATGAGCGAATATTTTGTAGGCGTGTTTATACATCTGTAAGATTATGTGTTTTGAAAGTTCGCGCCATTCGCGTAAGACAGGCGCTGGCAGCGCCACTATGAGGATGATGTCAGGTTTGCTTTAAATACACGCCGTAATGGTCGTGAGCGTTAGTTACCTTTGAAATTGGAATTGGTGAGTTGATGTTACTCAAGAGTGACTTTAAGGCGACGAAGACGCCATTATTGACACCTCACTAAGTTTTAACGAGGTTGTTAGTAGGTCTATGAGAAGCTGGATGTTCCGTCTGCTATACTGCAGTAAGACTTGGCAGGAATGTATCCACTACACATGATTGTTGGCAGTGGTCAAACGAGAGCTCACTGGAGGGCCTGGTGGAGGTTTGTTGTATTTTCCCATGAAAGCTGGTTCTGCCTCGGTTCCAGTGATGGCCCTGTGTTGGTTAGGAGGCGGCCAGTTGAGGGTCTGCAACAAACCTGTCTGACACACTGGACTCACTGGACCTACACCTGGAGTGATGGTCTGGGGTGCCATTTCGTTTGGCTGCAGGAGCACTCTCGTGCTTATCTTACGCATCCTGACTGAGAATTTGTACGTCAATCTGATGATTCGACCTGTTGTGCCGCCATCCATGAACAGCATTTCAGGGGGTGTTTTCCAACAGGATAACGCTCGCCCACATGCCGCTGTTGTAACCCAACGTCCTCTACAAATTGTCCCCATCAACAGATCTATCTCCAATAGAGCACATATGGTAGATCATCGGACGAAAACTTCAGCGTCATCCACCGACATCGTTAACAGCATCTGTATTGACCGACCAAATGAAAAAAAGTAACTAAAATAAATAAAAAAATAAAAAAAATGGTTCAAATGGCTCTAAGCACTATGGGACTTAACAGCTGAAGTCATCAGTCTGCTAAATTTAGAACTACTTAAACCTAACTAACCTAAGAACATCACACACATCCGTGCCCGAAGCAGGATTCGAACCTGCGACCGTAGCAGCCGCGTGGTTCCGGACTCAAGGGCCTAGTACCGCTCGGCCACCGCGGCCGGCCTACCAAGTGCAACTGGCACGGAAATCCATTCCACAAACTGACATCCGGCACCTCTAAAACACAATGCATGCACGTCTGCATGCTTGCATTCAGTAATCGGTTACGCCGATTATTAATGTACCAGAATTTCACATTTGAAATGGATTATCACTCGCTTGCATTAAACTGTGATCTTACAATGATAATCACTTAAGTATGTTACCTAGACAAATGTATTCCCGAAATTTCATTACTCTACATTAATTATTTCATGGTGTTGCGATTTTTTTCTGTCAGCGCATATGCCTCCGGATGCGTTCTAATTTCTCGTATCTTCTTTCACACTCCTTACACAAAATGTAGGTTGGTGGCAGTTGAACCGTTTTGCAGTCAGCTTCAAATTCCAGTTCTCTAAATTTTCTCAATACTGCTCCTCTAAAATAACGTCACCTTCACACCAGGGATTCTCATTTGAGTCTTAGAAGCATTTCTGTAACACTTGTGTGTTGGTCGAGCCTACCGGTAACAAACCTAGAAGCCGGCCACAGAATTGCTTCGATGTCGTCCTTTAATGTGGTCTGGTATGGATTCCAAACACTCGAGCAATACTCAAAAATCGTTTGCACTTGCGTCCAATGTGCGGTCTCGCTTACAGATGAACCACAATTTCTCATGTCTCTGTCATCCGACCGCGCGGTCGATGCATTACGATGTTCATTATCAGCGACTCCTTTGGTAACTGGTAAGAGGCGTCAACGGGCCGTCACATCAGCCTAGCCGCTGACAGCAAGCGGGAGGTGAAACCCACCCGTCAGACCGCTTCGAGGCGCTATGGATTTTGCTTACACCGTACTTTTATGACTTGCTTGCTTACTCCATTTCAATTGCACTAAGTTTCGAATTTCTGTTCTATGGATTATTGTCGAATTTGTTTGGCTTCGAACTATCTGGATTATAAGCCCGCCCGGTTAGCCGTGCGGTCTAACGCACTGCTTCCGTGCTGGAAGGCGTACCGGTCCCCGGCACGAATCCTCCCGGCGGATTAGTGTCGAGGTTCAGCGTGCCGGCCAGTCTGTGGATGGTTTTTAAGGCGGTTTTACATCGGCCTCGACGAATGCGGACTTGTTCCCCTTAATCCACCTCAGTTATACTATGTCGGCGATTGCTACGTAAACACTTTCTTCACGTACGAGTACACCATAATTACTCTACCACGCAAACATTGGCGTTACGCTCGTCTGGTGTGAGACATTCCCTGGGATTGCCACTGGGGGTCGGACCGCACAGTAACCGTTTTTCGGTGTGAGGTGACGGTGGGGTGAGTGCACTGGTGTAGAATGAAGGCCTTCACGACCGGGTGACATGGCTGTTGATATACTTTCCGGGATGTGAGGTCGTGGTCCAAAAACTTTTCTGCTCCTTACGTTTCGTCCAGGACTGCGCTGGACTTCCTCAGAGGCGCTGCTCCTCGGCAAGACTCAGCGGAGCAGCGCCTCTGAGGAAGTCCAGCGCAGTCCTGGACGAAACGTAAGGAGCAGAAAAGTTTTTGGACCACGACCTCACATCCCGGAAAGTATATCAACAGCACTGGCGTAACCTGTTGTGCGGTTGTGTACCACTGAGGGCTACGGCAGGGACGAAGCTACTCCGTCGTTTCTAGGTCCCCAGTTCCATACAATACAATACAATCTGGATTATCCTCTTGGTGTGTTCTACAATTTACGGGGGCCTGGTGTGGACTGGAATTGTTAACTATCGAGTCTTAATAGTGTAGCGATAAATTGCAGTGTAATGAAGAGTGTGGTGCCTTATAGCTGGTATAATGTTGACTGATATGGAGCTTGTCTCTGTATATTGGTTTGGTTTTTCGACCACTGTTTCCAGTTGCTCAGTACACTACATGCATGTGTGAAAGTTCTTGTGACAAGCAATGTTCCCTATTCAACAAAAAGTCATTAAACAGAGATAAACTCTAGGATTAGCACATCATAGGCTACCGTGCGTTGTTTTCCAACGTACTGTCTCCAATGTCGATGCAGTAGGCATTTGTTTATCATGAGAACTAATTGGTTTAAAAACAAGTGAGTCACATGCATTGCACATTCGAGAGGTCGTAACGCCGGAAATATTGATTTCTGAGTGTCTTTTCACTTTATTCAAACGCTCAGTATACCTTGCGCTGTAGTCCGTACAATTTTGCCATCAAAGGTAAGGAACGCACTGTATATCTACGAAGCTAGACTTTTCCAGCTCGCGAGCCTACTGGTGGGCAGTCAGAAGCGAATGGTCACAGAAGGGCAGGAGTGGGCAAAAAATGACACACGGACAGATCTCTAGCCTTTCCTCCGTAAAGTGCGCAATCGTACTACCCAAGCCCGGGCGCCGACAAGCGAGCCAATTGGCTAGAGCATGAAGGTCATCTGATGAGTGGCTGATATAAGCAACCCCTGCACGCGAGGAGGTGATGGGTGTCCAGCAGTATTCGTGGCCTATGGGTCAGTGTTGGAACAGCCATGAGACAGCGTGAACTAAGGAGTCAATGAGACAACTGAATACTGACTAATGGTAACGCACATGAAAAAAAGGTAAGGTCTTACGCAGTCAAATTTTAACCTCTTACAATTTTTAGGATAGTAATAACGATATTTTAAAATTAGGTTTGTGACTGAGTCACAATGGAATTCTTTTGGTTTTATCCCCCAAAAAATTCCTCAGACGTAATTACTCCAATGTTGGGAACCACTTTTCTAGAGAAGGCCTTTATCTAAGAGTGCATATTAAATATCTCAAGATGAGATTTATTATTTGAGTGTGTCCCGGATTCCTAATGCTGATACCTGCCTGTTGTTTACTCCACGTTCGTAAGGCCGCTGTAAGTCACTGCGAGTAGTCATGGCCTCTCGTTACCTTTCCTAGTTCTCGTTTCACATCCGCCTTTCAGACTGGCAGAGTGGTCGTATCAAGAGTATGGGATAAGCTTTTTTCGGCAAGGAGCGTCGTTAAATTCTTCCGCCAGCGTCGTTCCTCCTCTGAGACAAGTGCCCTGGCCGCCTTCCACGCATTACCCACGTCGAAGCGGACACGCAGTTTAAGTGGCTGCCACGGACTTGCGTGACAAGTCTACTGTGGCTACAATCTGTTCACGCTAGATGCTGAAGAATCAAGCAGCGTTGTTAAAGTTGTTTTATGAATGTTTATTCTTTTCCTCCAACAACTCCAGCACGGCAAAGCATTCGTAAATGTAGGAGTATTATCCGCTAACTGTTAATGAGACTTTCTATGCGATTATATTTTTGTACTAAACGTATCATCTCCAAAAAATAAAATGTAGCTTACTTCAGGTTTCATATGAATGAAATTATATTCACTTACTATACACTGACGTGATGAAAGTCATGGGATAGCGATATGTACGGATACAGATGGCGATAGTATCGCGTACACGAGGTATAAAAGGGCAGTGCATTGAGGGAGCAGTCATAAACATTTAGGTAATTCATGTGAAAAGTTTTCCGAATTGAATATAACCACTCGAGGGGATTTAACACACTTTGAACACGGACTGGCCGCTGGAGCGAGATGCATGCGACATTCCACTTCTGATATCTTTAGGGAATTCAATATTCCGAGGCTGATTGTGTAAAGAGTAAGCCTTACCTATCACCTCGGGCAACACAGTGGCCAAGGGCCTTCACTTATCGACCGAGAGCAGCGGCGTTTGCGTTGAGTTGTCAGTGCTAACAGACTAGCAATACTGCGCAAAATAACCGCAGAAATCAATGTGGGACGTACAACGAACTTATCCGTTAGGAGAGCGCGGAGAAATTTAATGTTAATGGGCTATGGCAGCAGATGACCGACGTGAATGCCTATGCTGACAGCACATCGCCTGCAGTGCAAATATTGTTCTAGTTAGCTTAAACGCATTTGAAATGGCAGCTTTTCTGTTAAACCCTCATTTAAGTCGGCTTCAATTTCAGCCATAGCCCATCGTTAGGAAATATCGTAGATACATGATCAGGACCGGCAAATTTTGTTGCTGATGTAAGACGACATGTACAGCATCGATACAGCTAATATTGGACAAGATGAACTCCTTCACCTCCAAGATCAACTAACTTCAATTTTGGATATTTCTGTCTGGTAGGCCATGCCAAAAGGGGGTTTGTGGCACTCTCGGTGATACAGCTGAAGAACTCGAGCAGCGAATTGTACAGTTTTCTCAAGCTTAAGGTGATTAACAGGTGTACTTAACCCTTTGACTACCATCGGGACGTGTTTCCCACGATAGGTTATCAGAGAACTGCTGCATGTTATTGCTGTCTATCAATGTCCCACTGGTAAAGGAAAGCCTACTAATGGCTAGCAGAAATCTTATAATTACATATTGCATCTGTAGGTTGTACTGTTCTCAAATTTCGTTGATAAGCCTCGTCTCCATTTTGTCACATCGAATTAGTTCGCACCTGCAGAGAGGCAACCTATTTACCGGATTCGCCAAGTGCGCTGCCTTCGCCCTTTCCAAGACACATCAACGAGTTTCACGCATGAATTGACGCTTGCCACATCACAAATGAAGCCCATATTGAGAAGTTACATTTTTGGACAGACACTCTGTTCCGCTGATGTGTGTCTGTTTTCAGTTTGTCTTCCAGTTTTTGCGCAGTCGTCTTCTGAAACCCTGGCGGTACTGATGAATAATCTTGTGTGTGCTACCTCTTCGGCCGAAGACATTAATTAAAATAGCCATACAGTAATGTTTTTGAAATATAGTTGATAGTCAAACGGTTAAACCCACTGCAGAAACGAGTGCAGTACTGCATGCAAGTGTGTGGAAGACAGCCTCAAATAGCAACAATTATAAAATAAATTTCAACGTAAATTGCCGTAGCAGTACTGGTCTGGGAAGACATTTCATTACATCATCCGCCCTGGGCCTTGTTGGTGGAAGTTGGGTTGCCTGTCTTAAGGTACATGAAATATTTTACCGACTACTTTCCTTTGCCTATCCTGTATTTCTTTTTGAAGCAGGCCACGGATGAAATTTGGGCCCATTTAGATGGGAATATAATGGAAAATTTTACATTTCAAACACATTTCTATTAACTTGGTCAATAGAAACAAACACAGTCCGGACAGACCTTGACGATCCAACGGTACCGACCGACCGCCGCGTCTTCCTCAACTCAGGCGTCACGGGATGTGGATGGGCATGTGGTCGGCACACCGCTCTCGGGGCTGTTGTCAGTTTTCGTGACCGGTGTAGCTATTTCTCCTTAATTGGCTGAGTGCATCCCACTTGCTAACAACACTCGGCAGACCCAGACGGTGTCCTGTCCAAATGCTAGCCAAAACCGACAGAGCTTAACTTCGGTGATCTGATGAGAATCGTTGTTACCACTGCGGCAGGGCCGTTGGTTTAACTTGGTCAACAGTTCATACTTAAGTCCGTGGTGCGTAGTAGCGACACGTTCGCAATTACTAGGAATTTTTTATTTTTCATCGTCCGATCATTCGTGAAATGGAGACCACCGTGAAAATTAAAAACATTTTATTTGCAAGATTGGCTACACCTTCCAGTTACTTCTGTATACTGTCACCCCTTCGACTTAGACACTGGTCATTTTGTGGTACAATTTTTCCAACACCGCCGTCATAGAAGGCAGCCAGCCGGCTGTGCTTTTCGACAGTTCTCTACGACGGTCTGCAGCTTGTTGGGTGTGCCAAAATACTTTCGTCACAACAAACGTTTCATGTGAGCAAGGAGACGAAAATCAGAGTGACCTAAGTCCGGCCTGTATGGTGGGTGATCACACATTTCCCATCGAAACTGCTGCAGGAGCGTCTTCGTTGCAGCTGCTGTGTGCAGCCAGCTAAGCATTGTCGTGAAAATGGACAAGGCCTGATGACAACTTTCCTTTTCGCTTGTTCTGACTTGCCCTTTATAAAAAGTTTACTAGACTCGCCTGATGCACTCACTGGTCAAGATAATCGGTTGGTGCACACTTCCTTCTCTGACCTCTTGCACCATGGACGTCTGTACTTCCTGCTTCTAAGTACCTGCACCTTGTCGCTCCTTGCTGTCACTCATGACAGTTAAGTTGCACAGTTCGCGATAGTGGGATAGAATGGAACTCTGGTACATGAAACGTAAATACTCTGCTATTCTGCGATCTCTGCACTGTAATCTTGTCTATGTAGGCTGTGCTTATGCTTTTATCTGCTTTCTGGTAGTTCTTATGCACACCTTATCCACTTAACTGTAGTCTGTGGTTCTTGGTACAGTGACGTTAATTAATAACCACGACCCGACTTTAATTATACACTGAAGAGCCAGAGAAACTGGTACTCCTGCCATCTATCATGTAGGGCCCCAGTGAGCACACAGAGGTGCCGCAGCACGACGTGGCACGGACTCGACTAATGTCTGAAGTAGTGCTGAAGGGAACTGACACCATGAATCCTGCAGGACTATTCGTAAATCCGTAAGAGTAGTAGGGGAGATTCCCTCCGAACAGCACGTTGCAAGATCTCCCTGATGTGCTCAATGATGTTCATGTCTGGGGAGTTTGGTGGCCAGCGGACCACACGGTTTGAGGCGTCATGTCACGGACTGCGATGACCTTAGGGAACTGATGACCTCCGATGTTAAGTCCCATAGTGGTCAGAGCCATTAGAACCATTTTTTGACACATAATTAAGGATCCCGTCTGATCACCTGCGTCCATTCATGGCCATTGTGGGCAATTCAGTAGGACAAAGCGACAACCCATACGTCCAGAATTGCTACAGAGTGGCTCCAGGAACACTCTTCTGAGTTTAAACACTTCCGCTGGCCACCAAAAATGTTCAAATGTGTATGAATTCCTAAGGGACCAAACTGCTTAGGTCATCGGTCCGCAGACTTACACACTACTTAAACTAAAACTAACCTATGCTAAGAACAACAAACACACACACCCATGCCCGAGGGAGGACTCAAACCTCCGGCGGGAGGGTCATCGCAGTCCGTGACATGACGCCTCAAACTGCGCGGCCCGCTGGCCACAAAACTCCCCAGACATGAGCATTATTGAGCACATCAGGGAGATCTTGCAACGTGCTGTTCGGAGGGGATCTCCCCTACTACTCTTACGGATTTACGGATAGTCCTGCAGGATTCATGGTGTCAGTTCCCTTTAGCACTACTTCAGACATTAGTCGAGTCCGTGCCACGTCATGTTGCGGCACTGCGGTGTACTCGCTGGGGTAGCGTAGTTATATTGTGCACGACCTTGAGTGTGAAGTGTGTAAGCAGACAGGCCGGCAACCAGTCTGTCGTAGGTGTGCTGTGGGGAGATGTGTTCCCAAGCGTTCTTTGTGATTGCACTTAACGAAAAGCGAAAGAACGTATGCGACAACTCAATATTATGGTACATTTTCATCTGTGTCTGTTTGCGTTAGTAATTATACATCTACATTTCTACTCCGCAAACCACCCAAAGGTGTGTGGCGGAGGGCACTGTACGTGCCACTGTCATTACCTCCCTCTCCTGTTCCAGTCGCGTATGGTTCGCGGGAAGAACGACTGCCGGAAAGCCTCCGTGCGCGCTCGAATCTCTCTAATTTTACATTCGTGATCTCCTCGGGAGGTATAAGTAGGAGGTATAAGTAGAGGGAAGCAATATATTCGATACCTCATCCAGAAACGCACCCTCTCGAAACCTGGACAGCAAGCTACACCACGATGCAGAGCGCCTCTCTTGCAGAGTCTGCCCCTTGAGTTTGTTTACATCTGCGTAACGCTATCACGCCTACCAAATAATCCTGTGACGAAACGCGTCGCTCTTCTTTGGATCTTCTCTATCTCCTCCGTCAACCCGACCTGGTACGGATACCACACTGATGAGCAATACCCAAGTATAGGTCGAACGAGTGTTTTGTAAGCCACTTCCTCTGCTGATGGACTACGTTTTCTAGGGACTCTCCCAATGAATCTTAACTTGGCACCCGCCTTACCAACAATCAATTTTATATGATCATTCCACTTCAAATCGTTCCGTACGCATACTCCCAGATATTTTACAGAAGTAACTGCTACCAGTGTTTGTTCCGCTATCATATAACAATACAATAAAGGATTACGATATGCCATGTGAATGTACTGTAGATTTCGAACTTCGCAGTTCTGTAGGCAAGTTACATTTCATGAGTCCTGCCAGTGAGTGTCAACTTGCCACCTGCCGCAGCAGGCTGCAGCGGCGACGGCGTTGTGTGTGGCATGTCGGCGCCCCCCTTCAGGGCCGGCTCGGAGCGTTGAATCCGCCGAGGGCGGGCGGTCGTAAATACCTGGTGGGCCGCTGCCACCTCGAGATGCGGCGCCCCCGGCGGCCATCATTGATTTTCATGAGCCGGCAAGCGGCGCGTCTGTGGGGACGCCACAGCGCCCCGTGACGGTAAGTTGCCGGCGCCGAAGTTCGCCACTCGCGCGTCAGCACAAACACTCGCGGGCCGGCCGGCGCCCTGTGGGCTCGATTGCCCTCCCCAGTCGCGGCTCCGATCTGGAATTGAAAACCCACACCGCGCCGCGGAGTTGTGAGTTCCCCGCTCCCCGTCGCTCTGCTCTGGTAGAAAACGATTCGCAAGTGTCAGTCGCACTTTCCTCTGCACACATTTTAAACTCGCCCCTTCTTGTAAATTCGACCTGGATATCGGTGTCGATTACATTTTCGTCAGTTGGTGCAATCTGGAACGCCGGCCGGAGTGGCCGAGTGGTTCTAGGCGCTACAGTCTGGAACCGCGCGACTGCTACGGTCGCAGGTTTGAATCCTGCCTCGGGCATGGATGTGTGTGATGTCCTTAGGTTAGTTAGGTTTAAGTAGTTCTAAGTTCTAGGGGACTGATGACCTCAGAAGTTAAGTCCCATAGTGCTCAGAGCCATCTGAACCATTTGAACCAATTTGGAACGCCTGTTGGGCAGGGAGTGCTTGCCTATACTGCAATTGTAGATGGCTAGTGCCTGTAAACATTTATTAGATTACCGTCAACACGTTGAAACGCTTATAGCGTTGGCTGAGGACGGGGAACATGTCCGGTGTTTGAAAGTGCCAGTTCGAGATATAAGTTTAGCAGCGCAGACTGAAACTGTCTTGTTACCGTCTGTATATTTGTGCCACGCATAAAGGCGTCCAAAGCAGGAGTTTATTTTCTGCTCATCCACAGCTTCTACAAGCTGCGTAAGTGACATAATATCTCCTCTTTATTTTGGCTACTACTTTCGAACAGCGCTCATTTTCACGTCCTTCCTCTAAGAAATCGGACTGTAAGAAATGAATTTGTGTTTCAGAAATATTTTGACAAAGGTAGAGGGGTTGTAGAGGGTGTCTTGAGGAATAAATCTACGATAGGAACCTGTGTCCGGAAACGTCATCCAACGACGCTGCAGAGCGTCGAAGTTACAGCCACCGCCTTCTGCCACTAGGTTCGGCAGCAACGGTCACTATGTAAACTGATGGACTGTAGGCGGAATGTCTCGCAATATTGATTGTTATTGAGTGATCGCGACTGATTGCCACAATCGCCAATGGAGAAGACAGAGCTAGCTGCTGCATATAAACGCCCTGTCTCCTATGAATGAGATGCTCATTACCTCGGTGGATGACAGTTTCGGACCTGGGTTTCCAACTGCAGTTTATTTTTCTCCTCTGACCCTCTGAAATCCGAATTGATTTTCAGGACACAGGGGCAAAATAAACTGCAGGTGGAAACCTGTGTCAGAAACTGTCATTCATTGAGGCATAAGAGCATCGCATACATAGGAGATGAGACCTTTCTAACGGCAGCTAGGAGTATCTTCTCCACTGGCGTTCGTGGCAATCAGTCGCTATCAATGAGTAACAAACAATATTGCGAGATGTTCCGCCTACAGTCCATCAGCGTTCAAAGTCATATTTGCTGCTGAAAGGGTGGCCTAATGGCAGGCGCCGGCACCTATAACTACAACACCCTGTAGCGTCGTTGGATGACGTCTCTGAATACAGGTTCCTATCCTCAACCTGTTCTTCAAGACACCCTGTACAACCCCTCTAACTTTGTCGCAGCAATTATAGAACACCCTCTATATCGTAACATCAAACTATATGAAAACTGTCCACCACGAGGCTGAATGTCCCTGGTGGCGTTGTGGGCATGTGACACAGTGAGAAAAATATAAAACCAGAGCAGAGAAGAATGAGGAGTCATTTAGCAGTGATACGGACGGCAAATAGGGAAATCAACTGACATGACCATTTATGACAAAGAGCAGATTCTTATGCTCTAGCATCTGGGAATGAGCAAGCTGGTCGGCTACTCGTATGTTACTAACGTGACCATCTGTGCAAAGTGGATCAAGACGGTAAAACCTTGATTTAACTGTCCTCGCCTCGTCACAGAACGTGGGACTCGGAGGCTTGCCCGCTAGGTAAAGTAGGATACGCGGTGATCTGTGGCAGATCTGACGACAGACTACAATGCTGATGCGGGCAGAAGTGTTCAGCGCTGTTGAATATGGGGTTCTGCAACTGAGCACGACGTCATCAAGTAAGATTAGAGGGGGCACGGGATCATCGAGATCGAACTGCAGATCAACGGAGACCTGTCACATGATTCTATGAATCACGATTCTTGTGAAGCTAGGACGATGGCCGTATGCAGTAATGGCGTCTTCCATGTGAACACTCTTCAATACAAGCTTCACGGCACGACGCAATCCAGTGAGGGTACTGTAACGCTGTGGGGGACATTCATCTTGGCTTCCATTGGATCTCTAGCAGTAATCGAAGGAACCGTGACAACTGCGAACAAAGTGAACACTATTGTGAAACATCCTCTTCAACTTGATGTCTTTCCCGTCAGCGATGGCATCTTCCGCGTCAAATGTGAAATCATGCTACAATGGTGAGGCTGCCACCTACTAGGCCTCAAACCACCTTACCGCAACTGCGTGACATGTGTGTAGATATCTGCTGCCACATACATCCAGAAACCTACCAAGAACTTATGGAATCCATGATACAATAGCTCCCTACTTAGCAATCATACACAACCGCTCGCTCACCGATAGATCTGTACCTACAGATTGGAAAACTGCGCAGGTCGCACCAGTGTTTAAGAAGGGTAATAGGAGTAATCCATTTTAACTACAGACCTATATCATTGACGTCGGTTTGCAGTAGGGTTTTGGAGCATATACTGTATTCAAACATTATGAATCACCTCGAAGCGAACGATCTGTTGATACGTAATCAGCATGGTTTCAGAAAACATCGTTCTTGTGCAACGCAGCTAGCCCTTTATTCGAACGAAGTAATGGCTGCTATCGACAGGGGATCTCAAGTTGATTCCGTATTTCTAGATTTCCGGAAAGCTTTTGACACCGTTCCTCACAAGCGACTTCTAATCAAGCTGCGGGCCTATGGGGTATCGTCTCAGTTGTGCGACTGGATTCGTGATTTCCTGTCAGAAAGGTCACAGTTCGTAGCAATAGACGGAAAGTCATCGAGTAAAACTGAAGTGATATCAGGTGTTCCCCAGGGAAGCGTCCTGGGACCTCTGCTGTTCCTGATCTATATAAATGACCTGGGTGACAATCTGAGCAGTTCTCTTAGGTTGTTCGCAGACGATGTTGTAATTTATCGTCTAGTAAGGTCATCCGAAGACCAGTATCAGTGGCAAAGCGATTTAGAAAAGATTGCTGTATGATGTGGCAGGTGGCAGTTGACGCTAAATAACGAAAAGTGTGAGGTGATCCACATGAGTTCCAAAAGAAATCCGTTGGAATTCGATTACTCGGTAAATAGTACAATTCTCAAGGCTGTCAATTCAACTAAGTACCTGGGTGTAAAAATTACGAGCAACTTCAGTTGGAAAGACCACATAGATAATACTGTGGGGAAGGCAACCCAAAGGTTGCGTTTCATTGGCAGCACACTTAGAAGATGTAACAAGTCGTCCACTAAAGAGACAGCTTACGCTACACTCGTTCGTCGTCTGTTAGAATATTGCTGCGCGGTGTGGTATCCTTAGCAGGTGGGATTGACGGAGGATATCGAAAGGGTGCAAAAAAGGGCAGCTCGTTTTGTATTATCACGTAATAGGGGAGAGAGTGTGGCAGATATGATACGCGAGTTGGGATGGAAGTCATTAAAGCAAAGACGCTTTTCGTCGCGGCGAGATCTATTTACGAAATTACAGTCTCCAACTTTCTCTTCCGAATGGGAAAATATTTTGTTGAGCCCAACCTACATAGGTAGGAATGATCTTCAAAATAAAATAAGAGAAATCAGAGCTCGAACAGAAAGGTTTTCGTTTTCCCCGCGCGCTGTTCGGGAGTGGAGTGGTAGAGAGATAGTATGATTGTGGTTCGATGAACCCTCTGCCAAGCACTTAAATGTGAATTGCAGTGTAATCATGTAGATTGAGATGTAGATGTAGATGTAGATGCAGATGCCATCCGAAATTGCTGTTGTGCCGCGCTCCAGGGGTGGACAAAGACGTTACTAACAAGGGAACCTCCCCATCGCACCCCCCTCAGATTTAGTTATAAGTTGGCACAGTGGATAGGCCTTGAAAAACTGAACACAGATCAATCGAGAAAACAGGAAGAAGTTGTGTGGAACTATGAAAAAAATAAGCAAAATATACAAAATGAGTAATCCATGCGCAAGATAGGCAACATCAAGGGCAATGTGAGCTCAGGAGCGCCGTGGTCCCGTGGTTAGCGTGAGCAGCTGCGGAATGACAGGTCCTTGGTTCTGAAGTGTTGGCAGAAGAGCCAACATCGTTTTGCTAGAGGAGGCCGAAATGCACGCTTTTAAGCTCACGCAGATTGGCGTGAGGTCTGGAACAAGGTAAAGTAATTATCCTATAAAGAAAAGAACGTAGTTCTTGGAATACTTAACTTTAACCCACAATTGGAGAACATCGCTCTTGTTTAGACATTAATATAATCTCAATGTAACTGGTAATGGCGCCTTGCTAGGTCTTAGCACATGACGTAGCTGAAGGCTATGCTAACTATCGTCTCGGCAAATGAGAGCGTATTTGTCAGTGTAGCATCGCTAGCAAAGTCGGCTGTACAACTGGGGCGAGTGCTAGGAAGTCTCTCTAGACCTGCCGTGTGGTGACACTCGGTCTGCAATCACTGACAGTGGCGACACGCGGGTCCGACGTATACTAGCGGACCGCGGCCGATTTAAAGGCTATCACCTAGCAAGTGTGGTGTCTGGCGGTGACACCACAGGTTCAAGTCTTCCCTCGAGTAAAATGTTTACTTTCTTTATTTTCGCAAATTTATTATCTGTCCGTTCGTTCATTGACGTCTCTGTTCACTGTAGTAAGTTTAATGTCTGTGTTTTGCGACCGCACCGCAAAACCGTGCGATTAGTAGACGAAAGGACGTGCCTCTCCAATGGGAACCGAAAACATTTGATGGCAAGGTTATAGGTCAACCGATTCCTCCACAGGAAAACACGTCTGATATATTCTGTACGACACTGGTGACGGTATGTGCCTCACACGACAGGAATATGTTGCCCACCCACCGAACTTGTACACTTGGCGAATGGGTAAAAAGATTCTACCTTCCCCGATTTAGGTTTTCGTGTGGATGTGACAATCACTCCCAAAGAAGTGTTTGGCGTAGCGTCCCCATACTACGGCGCAGTTACCTCGCATCGGACGGACGGACGGACAGATAATAATTGTCTGAAAGTAAAAAATTAAACGTATTCACTCAAGGGAAGACTTGGATCAAGGATATCTCGCTCCGCAGTTGCTCACGCTAACCACGGGACCACGGCGCTCCTGAGCTCACGCTGTCCTTGATGTTGCCTATCTTGCGCATGGACTACTCAGTTTTTATATTTTGCTTAATTTTTCATAGTCTCACACAACTTCTTCCTGTTTTCTCGATTGACCTGTGTTCAGTTTTTCAAGGCCTATCCACTGTGCCAACTTATAACTTAATCTGAGGTGGGTGCGATGGGGAGGTTCCCTTGTAAGCAGCGGCTCGTAATGTTGTGGCTCATCAGTGTACAAGATACACTTCCAGTCGCATTAATGTGACCACCTATCAGACGCCTGTATAACCAACTTTTGCAAGGGGGTCGTGCAGGAAGAGAGTAAATGAGGTTCTGGAAGGTATCGATAGGGATGCGGAGCCATGGCGGCTCCAGTGCTGCGGCCAACTGCTCTAGGTTTATCGGTTGAGGATCCATGGCGCTAACAGCCAGGTCGAGGAGGTCTGACACATTCTCGATTCGGTTAAAATCCAGGGAGTCTGGTGGCCAGGGACATGCGATACACTCATCCTAATGCTCGTCGAACCACCCATGTAGGCTGCGAGCTGTGTGACACATTGCATTGTCTGGCTGGTAGATGCCATCGTGCCGAGGAAAATTAAATTGGATGTACACGTTTAAGTGATAGGATAGATGCATACTTATGTTGCTCCATTGTTCCTCCCAGAACGACAATCACCCAGGAGACTTTCCCAGATCATAACGCCCCCTACTCTGGCCTGGACCCTCCCGATGGCTGTTGCAGACTGCTTGTTTTAAGATGTTTCACGCCTTACAAACGAACAGTCATCGGTCCGATGGAGCATAAAAAACAATTCATCTGGGAAGTCCACCTGGTGCCACTCACTGGGCACTTACGGTGTTGGTGTGCAAATTCCTGCCATCATAGCCGATGAACAGCGGTCAGTTTGGGCGCATGAACCACGCACCTGCTGTGGAGGCCTCTACGCAGCAACATCCGCAGGACGGTCGTTTAGGAGACATTGTTGGTAGTGCCTTGGTTCATCTTGGCCGCCAGTTGTTCAATAGTGGCACGTGTATTCACACATACACATCTCCATAGCCGTCATTCAAACCTGTCATCTATAGACCGTGATGCCGGCTGCTGTGACCGAGCGGTTCTAGGCCCTTCAGTCCGGAATCGCGCTGCTGCTACGGTCGCAGGTTCGCGTCCTGCCTCGGGCATGAATGTGTGTGATGTCCTTAGGTTAGTTAGGTCTAATGAGTTCTAAGTCTAGTGGACTGATGGCCTCAGATGTTAAGTCTCATAGTGCTTAGAGCCATTTGAACCATTTGAATAGTCCGTGATGCCCCAAAGTCACCTCGACAATGGTTTTGGGTATCACCATTTTGTCATCCACGATATACTTTAACCACGGGAGCACGTGAAGAGTTTACAAAACCTGGCCTTTTCGGAAATGCTTCCACCCTTGGCCTGAAAGCCAGTGATCATGCACGTTTGGACGTCAGACAAAACTGCTTTGTGGAAAGAGTTTTGAACGCGGCATCTCGTAAAAGAGTCCAGTCTGTTGAACTCTGCACTTGTTGGCGTAGGATGTTTTGAAAAGTTTGGATAATCACCACCAGATAGCAGCGCTAGCGCCAGCGTAATGATAGTTCATCCTGTGTGAGTAAACACGTGAGTTCGGATAATCAGCACCAGATATCAGCGCTAGCGCCAGCGTAATGATAGTTTATCCAGTGTGAGTAAACACGTGAGTTCGGATAATCACCACCAGATATCAGCGCTAGCGCCAGCGTAATGATAGTTCATCCTGTGTGAGTAAACACGTGAGTTCGGATAATCAGCACCAGATATCAGCGCTAGCGCCAGCGTAATGATAGTTTATCCTGTGTGAGTAAACACGTGAGTTCGGATAATCACCACCAGATATCAGCGCTAGCGCC
The DNA here is from genome assembly GCF_021461385.2 of Schistocerca piceifrons. Taxonomy (NCBI): domain Eukaryota; kingdom Metazoa; phylum Arthropoda; class Insecta; order Orthoptera; family Acrididae; genus Schistocerca; species Schistocerca piceifrons. Next base: position 202,830,474 of record NC_060138.1, on the reverse strand, counting down.
AGCGTAATGATAGTTCATCGTGTGTGAATAAACACGTGAGTTCGAATAATCAGCACCAGATATCAGCGCTAGCGCCAGCGTAATGATAATTTATCCAGTGTGAGTAAACACGTGAGTTCGGATAATCACCACCAGATATCAGCGCTAGCGCCAGCGTAATGATAGTTCATCGTGTGTGAGTAAACACGTGAGTTCGGATAATCACAAACACATATCAGCGCTAGCGCCAACGTAATGGTAGTTCATCCTGTGTGAGTACACACGTGAGGCGTGGGTGCTCATGTTTGAGATTTGTTGTGCGGATTTCTTTCTGTTGTTGTTCCCGATTAGGGTTTGTCTAGGCGAAAAGAAAATTGATAATCGAGTAGTGATTAAGTGCCTTGTAAAGAAGGGTATTAAAGGAAAGGAAATTCATGCCGATTTTTAGAACGCTCTGGGAAACTCTTCTCCTTCATATTCCACAGTTCCCAAGTGGAAAACGAGTTTCAATTTTTTCGGGACAGCTTGGATTATGATCCGTGTAGTACTCAACCAAAATCTGCCATGGCCCTAGAAATTATTGCAGATGTGGATAAAATGGCGTGGGGGATCGCCTAGCTGCTGTGGGATATTGCCAGTGCCATCTCATCTGAACGGGCATACTACGCTTTCGCAGTGGAATTGGATATGAGGAAACTATATGCTAGATGGGAGCCGCGATTCTTAATGCAGGATCAGAATGTTTGACCCGTTTCCCGAACAACCAACACGATTTTTTGCTACTTGTGTCCACTATATACCCCAGAGGCAAAATAACAATCAAAGCAGTGGAAACATGTTAATCCACCCCCATCAGCATCGAAGGAAGAAAAATCAGCACGGTCGGCATGAAAGGTCACGGCGACAGTTTTTTTGGGTTGAAAAGGGATTCTGCCGACTACAAGACAACGCTAATCTCTTGGGCCAAGCATAGCATAAGACAAGAGGAAAAACGACAGGTTTTGCAAGGAAGAAAGTCGTCTTTCACCAAGGCTATTCGCGCCCACACACAAGTTTTGCTGGCATAGCAGAAACACATAAACTAAGGTAGGACTTGAAACTTCCTGGCAGATTAAAACTGTGTGCCCGACCGAGACTCGAACTCGGGACCTTTGCCTTTCGCGGGCAAGTGCTCTACCATTTGAGCTACCGAAGCACGACTCACGCCCGGTACTCACAGCTTTACTTCTGCCAGTATCTCGTCTCCTACCTTCCAAACCTTACAGAAGCTCTCCTGCGAACCTTACAGAACTAGCACTCCTGAAAGAAAGGATATAGCGGAGACATGGCTTAGCCACGGCCTGGGGGATGTTTCCAGAATGAGATTTTCACTCTGCAGCGGAGTGTGCGCTGATATGAAACTTCCTGGCAGATGGTAGAGCACTTGCCCGCGAAAGGCAAAGGTCCCGAGTTCGAGTCTCGGTCGGGCACACAGTTTTAATCTGCCAGGAAGTTTCATATCAGCGCAAACTCCGCTGCAGAGTGAAAATCTCATTCTGTAAGGTAGGACTTGTCTCCACACTTGATTTGGCTCCATCAGACTTCCATCTCTTCATCAAGCTCAAAATTGCCCTCGATGGTAGGAGATTCTTTTCAAACGAAGATCTGACAGCCGAAGTTGACAAATATTTTGTACACCTAGAGGATTAAAATCTACGGGATGGTTCAAAAATGGCTCAAATGACTCTGAGCACTATGGGACTTAACTGCTGAGGTCATCAGTCCCCTACACTTACAACTACTTAAACCTAAATAACCTAAGGACATCACACACATCCATGCCCGAGGCAGGATTCGAACCATCGACCGTAGCAGCAGCGCGGTTCCGGACTATAGTGCTTAGAACCGTTCGGCCACAGCGGCTGGCTTCTCGGGATTGGTTCAAGGCATTGGAACACCGCTGTATCAAATGAATTAATGTACAAGGAGACCAAAATGAAATAACAAATGTTATGGGACACCGATATGCAGGTATACAGATGACGATGGAATTTTTATGGATGACAGTGCGACGTGTCACCGGGCCATAATAGTTCCGACTGGTTTGAAGAACATTCTGGACAAGTCGAGCGAATTATTTGGCCATCCAGATCGCCCGACATGAATCCCATCGAACATTTATGGTACATAATCGAGAGGTCACTTCGTGTAGATAATCCTGCACCAGCAACACTTGCGTAGTTATGAATGGCTACAGAGGTGGCATGGCTTAATATTTCTGCAGAGAACTTCCAACGACTTGTTGAGTCCATGCCACGTCGATCTCCTGCACAACGCCAGGCAAAAGGAGGTCCGACAAGATATTTGGGAGTATCCCATAACTTTTGTTACCTTAGTGTATACTGAAAAATAAAAGTGTCACTGAGGTAAGTCCTTTCTTTGTATTCCATTCCGAGAACGTTCCAAAGTACTGTCGTAAGTATCCCAGTGCCATCCTCTTCAATTGCTTGACACCCAGTTTCCGATACCATGAGACCAATTGTCATTGTTAAGGGGCTCCGGAAAGGCTCAAAATCATGAAAAGTTCAATTTTTACTTTTTTGCGTTTTCTGAATCTGCAGACTATTGCCTTTTAATAGATATATAATTTATTCAATACCGAAGACTACAACTATTTTTAAATTTTTTTTGAAATGTGTTCTACATGGGCGTGACCCACTGTGGCGCTGTTAAACTGCTGTCAAATGGTGTTATTATTAACGTCCGTGTTCATCAGGTACATTTTAGTGATGTGAGATAAAGTATGTGTTGTGGCTAACCTGTGATGGTTCAATATATATCGCTGGTGTGATTGTCGATTGTTTCATGTTTATTTACTCTGTCGTTATCTCGAAAATATTCGTAATTAATTCTGTTTCTTGAGTCTCTGTTTTGTTGAAGTATTATAATGAATAAAAGTAAAGTTATTAGAAATCCTCTGAAGGCTTTTAAGAAAAGGAGAAATGTTGGAAAGCCAAAGGTATGTGTTATTACTGTAAACAATAAAGACGATAACCAAGTGAGTGAGCCTAACCTCTCAAGTACACCTGCCCACAGCAGTCAAAGTGGGAAAGAAAATACTTCACAGAAGAAGCTTGGTTCAATGAGTGAAAACTATGAATGTTTTATGGGCGAATCGGATGTGAATGAAATATTTGATATGTCGGTTCTCAAAGGAATTTTTTCAAACTGTGTAAGATGTATTCATTGTAGTGAAGTTGGTCTGGAACTCTCCATAATAAAGCACGTAGGACTTGCTAGTGAAATACAACTGAAATGTGATAAGTGTTCATACATGACCACCTTTTGGAACAGTGCTGCAGTAACTGCAACTGAAGAAAATAGTAGCAAAATCTACGAACACAAGAACGAGCGATGCTTGCTTTAGACAAGGAATGCCTTCGGGCTGCATACAGGGCTGTTAAGAGTCTAGAAATACAAGCAAGAGTAAACAGGAGGAGGAACAAGAGGAAGCTGGAGGAGGAGTTTGCAGAGGATGAAGATAATCCATCCTATGGACCTGGAATGCACTAAAAAGTTAATCCAATCTTTGTCGCTCGATTCCCAAAACTTTTATTTTCTCATACTAATTACATGTTTTCTAAGGATCTTCCAAACATATTTGTTTCAAACTTTCAGTAAATGTTACACAGTACCTTCTGCATAATTTAACACAGCCTTTTTCCAAAAAACTGTGTATTTTTGAATATATAAATAAAAAATTGCAAAAAAATGTTGTGAATTTTCATTACAATTGAAAAAAAATCGTCTTCAATAACTGAACTAAAATTTTGTAAAATCCCTGTGTTAAGTTGTAGCCCATACTCTAATAAATAATCTGTAAAAAGTTCAACTTCCTACCTCAAATACTTTGTGAGGAAAGATGTAATTTATAAGCGTTATTTTAACATTGCAAGTATAAGGCGTTCCGGAGCCCCTTAAGAAACTATACATTAGTGTCTTTCCGAAAACCGACGTTTACTGCTCAGTGTTGTGGTATATGCGTTATTAGCGCGACAGGTGAAGGAGGAATTAATGACGGGCGCGCACCTCGGCAATCCCGTAGCTGGTGGTCGTAGAGCTGCGGCAGCTGGCGGTTAGCGCGGCTCACATCAATATGACGCTTCCCTCCCCCCCCCCCCCCCTCCCCCTACCCATCAAACTCCCTAGCCGTTGCAACCCGCGTGCCGATCGTGCCGGCCATTGTTTACTGCCTCCTGCGTGGATTTGCCGTTGCGAAAATTAATGGTCGCCGTTCCGGGTATTTTCCCGTCTGGTATTTATCAAACTACAGCACGGCGCAGTGTTCCGCGGGAATAAACCGGCGGCTAATGCTCGTATCCAGGGTAGGTATTTTGATGGCGCGGGGTTTCAATACGACCGGAATACATCCCATGTTGTCACGTGTCCCTCCAGAGAGTGAATTACCCTCTCAATTTTTTATTCTTGAAGCGGCTGTGGAAGACATGCGCGGAAACTTCACTCTTTGATGGGAGGGGCAGAGGTTTGAAATTATGTTTCGTTTTCTTTGTTTCCTTTCAAATGGTTCAAATGGCTCTGAACATTATGGGACTTAACTTCTAAGGTCATCAGTCCCCTAGAACTTAGAAGTACTTAAACCTAACTAACCTAAGGACATCGCACACATCCATGCCCGAGGCAGGATTCGAACCTGCGGCCGTAGCGGTCGCGTGGTCCAGATTGTAGTGCCTAGAGCCGCTCGGCCACCCCGGCCGGCTGTTTCCTTTCATTATTTTGTGGAAGGTATCAGCGAGACAAAGTTTCGAAATGATTTGAAATTGTATGTAGAGTTTAATATCGGATGAAATTAGAGTAATTTTCTCTCGGTTTTTAAAAAAGCTAGTTATCAGTGTTTATAACTACATACACTATGTGATCAAAAGTATCCGGACACCTCCCAAACATACGTTTTTCATATTAGGTGCAGTGTGCTGCCACCTACTGCCAGGTGCTCCATATCAGCGACCTCAGTAGTCATTAGACTTCGTCAAAGAGCAGAATGGGGCGCTCCTCGGAAGTCACGAACTTCATACATGGTCAGGTGATTGGGTGTCGCATCATACGTCTGTATAAGAGATTTCCACACTCCTAAACATCCCTAGGTCCTCCGTTTTCGATGTGATAGTGAAGTGGAAACGTGAAGGGACACGTACAGCACAAAAGCGTACAATCCGACCTCGTTTGTTGACTGACAGAGACCGCCGACAGTCGAAGAAGGTCGTAATGTGTAATAGGCAGATATCTGTCCAGACCATCTCACAGGAATTCCGAAAAGTGCATCAGGATTCACTGTAAGTACTATGACATTTAGGCGGGAGGTTAAAAAACTTGGACTTCATGGTCGAGCGGCTGCTCATAAGCCACGCATCATTCCGGTAAATGCCAAACGACGCCTCGCTTGGTGTAAGAAGCGTAAACATTGTACGATTGAACAGTGGAAAAATGTTGTGTGAAATGACGAATCATGGTTCACAATGTGGCGATCCGCTGGCAGGGTGTGGGTACGGCGAATGCCCGGTGAACGTCATCTGCCAGCATGTGTACTGCCGACAATAAAATTCGGAAGCGGTGGTGTTATCGTGTGGTCGTATTTTTCATGGAGGGGGCTAGAACCCCTTGTTGTTTTGCGTGGCACTATCGCAGAACAGGCCTACATTGATGTTTTAAGCACCTTCTTACTTCCCATTGTTGAAGATCAATTCGGGAAAGGCGATTGCTACTTTCAACACGATCGAGCACCTGTTCATAATGCACCGCCTGTGGCGGAGTGGTTATACGACAGTAACATCCCCGTAATGGACTGGCCTCCACAGAGTCCTGACCTGAATCCCATAAAACATTCTGCGATATTTTGGAACGCCGACTTCGTGACAGGCCGCACCGACCGACGTCGATACGTCTCCTCAGTGCAACGCTCCGTGAAGAGTGGGCTGCCATTCCCCAAGAAACCTTCCGGCATCTGATTGAACGCATCTGCGAGAATGGAACCTGTTATCAAGGCCAAGGGTGGGCCAACACCATATTGAATTCCGGCATTACCGATGGAAGGCGCCACGGACTTGCAAGTGATTTTCAGCCAGGTGTCCGGATACTTTTGATCACATAGTGTATGCCCAGAACCATGTGTCGTACAAACGTATAATTTTCGAGATACATTCAGTGATACATACTGAGGTGTCAAAAGGTATGAGATCACTCTTAGTAGCGTGTCACATCTTTTGCCCGGCGAAGTGCAACAATTCGACGTGGCGTGGACTCAACAAGTTTCTGGAAGTCTCCTGCTGAAATAATGAGCCACGTTGCGTCTGTAGCCGTGCATGATTCGTAAGTGTTGTCGGTGCAGAATTTAGTGCTTGAACTGACCTCCCTACTATGTCCAGAAAGTTTCGATTGGAGGCCAAATCATTCGTTGGAATTGTCCAGAATGTTCTTCAAAACCAACGCGAACAATTGTGGCCCAGTGATGTGGCGCATTGTCATTCATAAAAATTGCATCGTTGTTTGAAAACATGAAGTCCATGAATGGCTGTAATGGGCTCCGAGTAGCTGGAAAATGACGATTTCCAGTCAATAATCGGTTCCGTCGGAACAGAGGATCCAGTCAGATCCACGCAAACACAGCCTACACCATAATGGAGCCACCACGAGCTAGCACACTGCCTTGTTGACAACCTGGCTTCGTGGTGTCTGCGGCACAGTCGAACCGTACCATCAGCTCTTACCAACGCAAAGCGGGACTCATCTGAATCAGCTGACAAGGGAACCTCCCCATCGCACCCCCCTCAGATTTAGTTATAAGTTGGCACAGTGGATAGGCCTTGAAAAACTGAACATAGAACAGAGAAAATAGGAAGAAGTTGTGTTGAACTGTGAAAAAAATTAGTAAAATATACAAACTGAGTAGTCCATGCGTAAGATAGGCAACATAAAGGAGCACGGAAGCTCAGGAGCGTCGTAGCCCGTGGTTAGCGAGAGTATCTGCGGTACGAGAGGTCCTTGGTTCAAATCTTCCCTCGACTGAAAATTTTACTTTCTTTATTTTCGCAAAGTTATGATCTGTCCGTTCGATCATTGACGTCTCTGTTCACTGTAATAAGTTTAGTGCCAGTATTTTGCGACCGCACCCCAAAACCGTGCGATTAGTAGACGAAAGGACGTGCCTCTCCAGTGGGAACCGAAAACATTTGATCGCAAGGTCATAGGTCAACCGATTTCTCCACAGGAAAACACGTCTGATATATTCTATACGACATTGGTGACGGCATGTGCGTCACATGACAGGAATATGTTGTCGACCCACCTAACTTGTACACTTAGTGAATGGGTAAAAAGATTCTTCTACCTTGCCCGATTTAGGTTTTCTTGTGGATGTGATAATCACTCCCAAAAAAGTGATGAAAACATAAGAGTTTGTCACATAAACTGAAAATAAAAAACTAAATTTTTCACTCGAGGGAAGACTTGAACCAAGGATACCTTGTTCCGTAGCTACTCTCGCTAACCACGGGACCACGGCGCTCCTAGACGTTGGTTCACCTTGATGTTGCATATCTTCGCATGGACTACTCAGTTTCTATATTTTTTCAAAGTTCCAAACAACTTCTTCCTGTTTTCTCGATTGATCTGTGTTCAGTTTTTCAAGGCCTATCCACTGTGCCAACTTATAACTAAATATGAGAGGGGTGCGATGAGGAGGTTCCCTTGTGAGTACAAATGACAGCTCCACCAATCCACTGCCCATTTATACCCACCGTGTGCGATACTCCCACTACCTGTATATGTTCATATCGGTATCCCATGACTTTTATCATCTCAGTGTATGCGGATAAGCATGAAAAATCTCTTGCGAGTAGAGGTAGTAATAAAGGAGTAATATATTAAAACGTGATACCTGATGCTGAAGGTACGTAAGTGAAGTGAAATAAGTGATTAACTTTTTATCTTTAAATATTTTGTCGGGGGCAGTGAGCAAGTTACGAAATGATCTGAAAATACACATATTAAATTGTGTTGGAGGTCGCTAAATGCTCTTATTCTCAAATAGTGGGTGAATATAGATTGGGTGATTTGGGCGCCTTAGTAGATGTACGCAGTTTCTAACTTTAATATTTTAAGTACCGTATTAAACATTTAATGATAGATTATAACACTTAATCACCAGATTATGACAGCATCTTAAATTGTTAGATTCGATGAATTGTTTTATGAATGATTAGAAATCAAATTTTTGTTGCTCTGAAAACCGTTAGACATGCAATCTGTTAATGGGATTGGATGTTCCGGTACCGTTTTAGCCACTTTGTAATACATCGTGTACGAAGGCGTCCACTGTTTCAATATAAGAACACAGTAAGAAAATAGAGTAGTGGCGATGCAGTCACTTCCTAGGGTTGCGGAGCGATGCTGGCAGCACTCAAGGTAATTTGTGTCTGGGAGACCAGAGGGTGTGTCAACAGCTGGCTGTAAGCAACCATTGAGAGAGCAACAAGCAGACTACGGCATCGCGAGGAGATGAAGTAGTCCAATTATATTAAATACTAACTTGAATATAATTACAGCATGCGCAGTGGATTCTGAGAAACAGTAATCATCTCAGCTGTTCGAAAAATAAAGGTAATTTGTGGAACGTGATATACGGCCGAAATGACTACTCGGTAACCCGGCGAGATATGTCTCACGTCAGTAAGTTCATCCGAACTTTTTCTCGCGTTTTTAAGTCTCAACTAAACTTCCGGCTTCATGTCTAATCCACACTGAGCATTAGAATTAAAGGATAACTTTTTCTAAACCCTGTAATTGTCTCAGATTACGACGCAAAAGTTTGAAATTTGGCTCAGAAGTTCCTACGACTTCCTTCTGCAATGGTGCAAAACGGGGGTGACCTGCAACGTCACCCGTGGTGTCGTCAACCCTTTAAACACCGAGGTACGGACACATGCGGAAAAGAGGCCAGAGTCCATAAGTTTATGTGAGGAATACGATGGGTTAATAATGTCACATTGGCACCAAGTTATAACACAGTTCTGCCCAACGCTACCGTGGACATGTCACACCCCAAGTTATGCACACATCACCCATTGTTTGATGCCTCTGCGGTGGGGGTTATAATCACGATATCCATCATTGGCCGAGTTAAACTTTTCAGGCCAATCACCACCCAGAAACGACGCGAAAAGGCCTGAGTGGTTGGCGTCAACAAATTCATCTTCCCTTGTAGCGTTGATTCCCAAACATTTCGCGGTCGAAAACGACAGTTAACAGTGCGATGATCAAAGAGGAGACGTTCTTAACAGCCTAGGACACTGCTGATATCTCACGGACAATTCAAGTCTTGTCTAAGGACATCGTGGTGTTCGGTTGCCATTTGTTACGTTATATATATTTTATCAGGTGAAGTTTTCTTTTGTTAGAGCACGATTCTTTCTCTCAGGGATGTTATCTATTCTTATCACTTTTACACTTTTACTTACGTGCATAAGTAAATATGAACGGGTTCTTGAAGGGCGGCTGTTATTCATGTACCAACTTTAGATTTTGAACGTGATGTCTAAAATATAGTTGCTGTTAACTGAATTGAATGTAATTTTGTTAATTTCTATTTATTGATTGCAAAGCAAGGCTCGAGAGTATTTCGATTGTTGCCGTGGAGCGGCCAAGAAAAACTCATGGAATCTGTATAATTTAAAAAATGATCTTTAACTTAAATTAATTATCTGTTGCATTTTAAAAAGGTTCTTAGAACGAAATCTCTCGCATTTACAGTGACTGTTAACACTTTGAAAAATAAATTAATATTTCGGGGCGTAATGGCCGACCAGAGGCTGCATCGGAAGATGAGCTTCCCGCAGCGCAAATTACTGAAAAAAATGCTTGTTAAAAATAATTAGCCGCTGCGACCATTTGAGGTGACAACTATTACAAAGAAATTCATTTTGTGATAACAATAATTAGTTTATTTTAGCAGAATACCGAATAACTTACATAAAATATGTGTAGCCGCTCAATGGCTGCCTTCCATATCGCGAAACAAAACAGCGTGTGCACCATAAAGTACGTCCTTCCTCCTCGGCCGTACAATCGCGTCTCTTTTCGATCCTTTTTTATTTTCATAGATATGTTTTAAATACAGAAGCTACTCTTAAATTATCGCTGCATGTCAGTTGTTTCAAGAACATTAACTGTATCTTTTATACTAATTATGTTCATAAAATACAAATACATAAAATACAAATAATTTTTGGTTCACCCTTAACAATATTGTTCACTGTTTACAACCGGTAAAAATGTCAATATTTATGTGACGTACCGTCACAGTGTGTCTGCATCCCCACACGTGATGCCGGCCGGAGTGGCCGTGCGGTTCTAGGCGCTACAGTCTGGAACCGAGCGACCGCTACGGTCGCAGGTTCGAATCCTGCCTCGGGCATGGATGTGCGTGATGTCCTTACGTTAGTTAGGTTTAATTACTTTTAAGTTCTAGGCGACTGATGACCTCAGAAGTTAAATCGCATAGTGCTCAGAACCATTTGAACCCACACGTGATCGTACTCCTTTGGACTGTAGTGTGGCAGCAATTTTTGTCCTGGTGTACAGGGTATAACCACTAGGGACCGTTCAAAACCATTCTACAAAATAAGAGCATGGTGGGGAGCAGAAAAAGGTGTTTATGCTTTTTCCGCCATCCTGTTTCATGCTCTCCTGCGGCATGATCACGGAGGGAAGGGGCGGGGATGGAAGTGGTGGGGTGTGCGACATTGACACATTTGTGAATAAAACACCCAGGAGCAGGCACCCCTAGACACTCCTCAGACTCCACATGCACGCAATCAGGCGCGAGAACACCCATCAGGATACCGCGTAATTTCAACGCTGGGCGTCGCGGCTCTAACTTCTATTGCAGAGGTGTCGGACGCATTGGTGGTATGTGCGTAAGAGGGGGTGTGACGACCTTCCCATCGTGTGACACGTCCAAGGTGGTGTTGGGCAGAACTGTAGTAAAGTTTGATGCCAATGTGACATCATTAACCCATCTTATTCCTCATATAAACTTCTGAGCTCTCGCCTCTTTTCCGCATCTTCTGTGTCGCAATGACAGACAAGTATGGGGTTTCGAAAAATTGTCCCTTTCAGTGGATTGCGCAGTGTAGTATTGAGTCGCCTGTAGCTACGTAATGTTCTCGAAGCACAGATTTCGTTGGTTGCTTGAGATTGTTGTGTCCCCAGTGGTCTTCTTCATTCTGGGATTGTGCTCTAAAGGGGGCCGTTGAAATATTCGTGGTGGATAGAGACAGTGGCTTCGCTCTTAGTAAAGCGTGGAACGCAGCACTCAGCCAACTGAGCTCACAAGCTCAGACGATAGTGACGTAGGCGCCAGACTATGGTGGCAGAAGCACTGAGAGACGGGAGTTTGCGTCAAGCAGTGAGGGATCGCGTTCCCTATCACTCTATCCAACGCGCCTACGACTGGATAATCAGGTGAGATGTGGACAACAATAATAGTGTAAAGGAATCGCTCTATAGCCAAGACTTGCATTCTACAGCTGCGACAGCAAGGTACGCTGTCAAAACACCAAGTTTTGTAAAAGATTGCACCTGGCTGGACACTAGAAATCAGAAGCAGAGCGAGTAGCCGACCGGAGTGGCCGAGAGGCTCTAGGCGCTTCAGTCTGGAACCGCGCGACCGCTACGGTCGCAGGTTCGAATCCTGCCTCGGGCATGCATGTGTGTGATGTCCTTAGGTAGTTAGGCTTAAGTAGTTCTAAGTTCTATGGGACTGATGACCTCAGCTGTTAAGTCCCATAGTGCTCAGAGCCATTTGAGCCCAGAGCAAGTACGAGCCTAATGTTGGGGTTGAATCCTTCACAAATCAAGGCGCCCCCTTAGGTCAGCGCTAACGGGCGTCCTTCGCTCCCGCTATATTTCCGCAATTATGACGAGTCTGAGAACTGTGGCGCTATGGTCGCTTCATGCTCGTTCTCTCTTACTGGAGCATGCAGGAGTGTAAGGTAACATTGTTAGTATGGTAGATACGACCTTGCTGCAGTAAAGTAGCACTGACAAGGCGAAACGGCTGACTGCTGCAAACCACACAATTGCAAATTTTTCATCCAATGAAAAAAAATGGTTATATTCTTGTTTATTCCACCTCCGCCATGAGAAAACATATGTGCTACGTCAAACAAAAACTGTGCATGGAGCAACGTTACTGTTACGAGGGTTATTCGGAAAGTAAGGAACGATCGGTCGCGAAATGGGAAATATGGTGAAAATCTGATGAAGCTTTGCACTGTGTCTAATACGCCCGTCGATCGCTGCATGTCGCTCTTTCCAATTCTGAGCTCACAGTTAAAACGTAAAGATGGCTAGAAATTAGCGTCTCCCGCCAAGTATAAGGGCCTGGCGAAAGATATCGCCTGAAGCTATGCAATCCACATAACATAACCGTCATGCAGTTCGCTCTATACGACAATTCTCGGCCGCACTCTGCAGGAGCAATGAAGATGCTCCTGCAGCGTTTCCGATGGGAAGTGTTTGATCACCCAGTACAGTCCGTAATTGGCTACCCCTGAGGTTCATCTCTGTTCAAATCAACCGTTGGCTATGAAGACAATATTTTGACACAGACAACGAGCTGCAGTCCAGAGTAGAAAATTAACGAAAAGCACTGGCGGCTTTTTTTAACGAGAGAATTGAAAAGTTGGTACAACGCTACTATATATGTCCAAGTCTGGGCGGCGACTGTGTAGAGAAGTAGCTGGAAGGTGTAGCTAACCGTTGCAAATAAAACAGTTTTGATTTTCACCGTGTTTTCCATTTCGCGACCTACCATTTCTTACTTTCCCAATAGGCCTCGTATACTCCTGCGACAAATAGCACGCTATTTCTGTAACCCAACTTGCGTTTATGGACTAACAGTGAGGTATGTAGCTTATCCTTTATTTCTGTGATTTATTTTAATAGTCAATCACCATTTAGATACTACACTTCCTTCTCATATCATGTTTTCTGGTACTGTAGTTACAGAACTGCTAACGCCTTTGAAGTTTGAATATGTCAATGTAAATAATAGACATTCTCTGAGTAGATATTAAATATTAACATAACTGTACAGCCGCCTTCGAAAAAATTTTATCTATTTAAATATATGTATAAAGAGAACAATTTTCACTGATAACCAAGTAGTCATTGTATTGGTATATAACTTGCTTCTGTCACTTAGCCAGGTCAGATATTTTGTGACATCTCAACTTGCATCTGAGAATGTCTACAAAGCCGAAATCATGATTGTGTGAAATAAATGAGTAGCAGTTAGCAGTTTTCTTTCGAAACGGAGATGGCAAGAATTTCAAGAGTCGTATACTCGCCCTCCTTTCTGAGCGAGTTGAGTCCACTTGTACCCACAACAGACTGAGTCGACAAGTGGACTGCGGCCGACACTCGCGAGTAGAATCTATGGTCACACGGAGAGGCCTTGTTCAGAGATGATGTCGCAGCTGAGTTTAGGGCAAGTACATGGAGCTCATTTATGGTCTCTACTGGACACCCGAGAGCAGAACCGACAGATTCAGAGAAGCTGTCAGCTATAGTGTTTGCCAAAGGATGCAAGGGCTGTTTCTGGCTTGTGCTGGAAAACAACCACACTGAAACTTCGCATGGCGCTCTGGCACGTAACTTGGAATGTGGCAGGTGGCGTATCCATTGTAGTGTAGAAAACCAATTAAATCATCTTGGAGTGGTCTTGAAAATGTCAGAGAATCATTGCGGTATTTAGCGATTCTGACTGATTCGACAGTCTCAGTTGCTCACAGAGCTGTGCGCTAACATATTGTTACAGTATCTACATGTGGAAACGTTGAACCTGAAACGCTCGTTCTTCTATCGAAGCGTGATGGTATTTATCGGAGTACGAAAACTCGAGCACGAGGAACGACGTTGGAGTTCTGAAAATCCTCATCAGCTACAGCACCAGTCTCTGCATGGTGTAAATAAAAGGTCTCTGACCGTGATGGACCAATGGAGATCGACCGACCGCCGTGTCATCCTCTTACAATGAATGGCGACATTGGATGCAGTATGCAAGGGCGCTGGGGCAGCACACCTCTCTCCCGGCCGTTGTCGGCCTTCTTGGCCTTGGAGTCGCTACTTGTCATTCAGGTAGTGGCTCAACTGGCATCACTAGGCTGCCAAGGTATCGAACTCAGGTCCTCCGCGTAGCAGCCAGACCACTGAGCTACGGAAGTGGACTCTGCATGGTGTGAAAACAGGCAATTAGTGCAACAGAATTATTAGGGCAATGTTTTATATCAAACTACAACTGCAGCCTACTGCTACTATTGTTCAGATAATCAACAACTATCGAAAGAACCACGGTTATTTTGTGGAGAACAATGCAAGTTAACATATATGATAGAGTAGTTTCGATCATCAGAAAGGTGCGAACAAGACTCGCGCACTGTGAGCTGCGTACAAACTTAATTATGTATACAGAATGATTTTAAAAAAAATCGTTTACAAACTGACATAGCACATCGGGCATATAACTCAAAGTTTTGTCCAGATGCATTGAGAAACGCCTGACATCGACACTGCATTGAACGGTGCTCTCTCTCAAAGATCCCGTGTGTACCTCGATTACATCCCGCTGCCACAACAGTCCTGCCTACTAGGTCCTCCGGCGGTGTAACAGCTGTTTCGTACACAAGGCCTCTCAGACACTCCCAGAGCAAAACATCTATTGGGAACAAATGGGATGATCGTGTTGGCCATGCGACTCGCTCACCACAGCCAATGGTTGCCTGCAGATATGCCCTAACATGTCTGCTGAAATGTACGGGATCTCCGTCGTGCTGAAATCGAATGTGGCTATGAACAGGCGTGGGAACATCATTCAGCATATCCGGCAGAATCTGTCGCAGGAACGAGATACGTGCTAGCATCAGGTCGGTCCGGAGAATGTGCGGCCCAGTTAAACAGCCGGTCCACAGGTGACCGTAGCGACCTCACGTGACACTTGCAACCTTCGGTTCCTAGGTGATTACTGATCTTATTGTATGCCCGATATGTCATCTCAGTTTCTAAACGTTTTACCTGTTATCGACATAGATACTGGCAAGATATTGGTGGCAGGAATTTCAAGACTTTCGAGAATTTTATAATTTCAAGTTTGAAGTCGGATAACAAATGACAAAAGAAATATTTTTTCATGTGACGTATTTACACATTAACCATCTCGGATATTTTCCTTTACTTATAGCTTGACTCTTCGCTTCTTGCTGAACTGCATGATTCTAGGTCAACGGGAAGCACCCTATAGGTTTTGATGAGTGAGTTCTTGAGTACCAACATATGTGACATACGTAAATGGCCGAATATTTTAATTGAATTGACTAAGAAGCTTAATATTTTTAAACCGCCAAGGAACCGTAGAGCTTAATATCTGACATAAATTTGAGCTTGATAGGACAACTCGTTCCTGAGAAAGTGTTCTTAACAGTCGGATAGAAAGACATAGATACAGACAGAAGCACAGCAAAGCGATTGTATAGGGTTAGATTTTTGCAGATTGAGGCATGGAACCCTAAAAACACCTTCTGAAACCATTAAGGACGCACTGGCAGTCTGTGTCCCGTTGTCCGTCTAGTTTGTTATGAGCTAAAACAGACATGCCACCTGCTACGATGTTCAAGCACAACGCAATGAATAACCTTCTTATCACACTTCTTTGTTATACTCTGGACACGGTCTTCTCTTCTGAAGATGTTTCGCGTTCTGATTAGTCCTATAATACGCAAGATGGTCAGTAGTGAGATGATTTTCTAGAAGGCAAGAACTATGGCGATAACGTGGGCACAGCTTTAGTGTGATACTCTACACGCTTTAACGAAACGAAAAGTGTTTTATGCATGGGATCCCTTATCATATAATACTAAAACATCAGGTGGCATGAAGTAAAACAAAGCAATAGTTCAGAAGGTAACCTGATAAGGATTCCAGCAAGTGCAACCTTCTCAAGCAAATAGCGCACATCCCATCGTGGGGGGGGGGGGGGGGGGGAGAGAGCTGTTATGCGCTGCCTGTATTAGCGTCGGAGCTCTGTCCCACATTATCAGAATATCTCATCTTTACGTCCACCCTCAGACGGTATAAGGAAGAGCTCCCCGCGAGACTATTGTAAGACGGATATTCGCCGAGTCGCTGCGAAATTGGTTCCGAGACCAAAATTTAATACGCGACGTCAATCTCTCTTTCTGTCACAGGAGGGATAAGACGGCATTGAATTTCGTCGATGCTATGCCGCAGTCGAGTTTTATTTAATTTTCTGCCTTTGAATCAGAGAATCACACATGGTAAATCTAAGGAATGGGAGAAATGTAGTACTGCACGCCGCATTGTGCTCAAAGAACACGGCAGTAAGAATCGAATGAAGCTGACAGGACTAGATCATATCTGCATGTTCTTCCTGTTTCTGATCTTTCCCTCTTCCTATCCCTCCTTTGAGAGTTTACTCTTATGTGTGCGACATATGTTTTCTTTTCCTTATTTCTTCATTCAGTTGCTGAGAATGTCGCGACACACTGCTCGTAAGACGCAGTCAGAATATCTGTAACGTTTTCTCCAAATGAATGAAAACTAGTGGGGAAAGCGGCTTCCGCTAAATGTAAACTGATTCTTGACATTTATCCTGATCCTTGTGCGTGTAGAGTGTGATTTTTATGGAATAAATTTCTCAAGAATACTTCACAGCATAAAAATTCAATATTGTTTATTCCAAATTACGAGGCTAAAGATGAGTAATTCGACATTGTTGCAGGGTACAAGATACTGAGTAAATGAGTGTAAACAGATCCCAAAATTTGACAAGTACGATACTGGAATGTGTTCGTATAGAGTAAGTTATTATTAGTTTTTAGTAAACTGTGTGCAACTTACTAACGCAGCCCATTTTTATCACTAATTCCTATAACTATTTTCCAACTTTTGCTTTTTCATTCTTCTTAATTTTTCTTTTACCCACCTGCACATATTTGAACGTTACTTCAAACTGATCTCTTCTTAATTCTTATATCTCTGAGACTAGAATGAGCATAGAAAGCTCATCTAACACTACAGTAAAACTATTTGGCGTGCCAAAGAACTAGTCGTCAATCTGTCATGGTAAATGATATGTACTCGGAATACTCAACTATTGCATCGTGCCCATCTTATGAAAATATTGTAATCTAGCCAGTTACTTTATATTTTAAAATAAAAAATGTTTATTATTTTTAAGCAGTTCTTCTACCAGCATGAATAAATGTTTTAAATGTTTCAGTTACACTTAATGCAAAAATGTAAGATTTAGAAATAGATGTCACTTTTCACTGTGAATGTCGTATTCAATATTGGCAGGTTCAGGACGTTACTTAAACATCAGTATCTGTTTAAAAAGTTTGTTAGTGTGTAAAAGTCGACAAAAATTAACAAAATTTGCATTTTTAAGTTTTCTGTGGTGGTCATAAAGTATCCCCAGATTGGTAGTACACGTTACTGAAAATGCGTTGATGTTGCTAACAGTGTGCTGGAAAATATTTTCACGTTATGGAATCTACTTACAAATAGAGTACCTCTCCAAAATGTATGTTGTTAATAAAAGTCCAATCACATTAAAGTGCCACTTTTCGAAACCTGAATAGCTATATTTTGCAGCGCGAGACGTGCAGGAGGAGAGGCAATGTGTTTCTGAAAGGTACCGACAGTAATGTGGAGCTATGCCTACTCAAGTGCCGTGGACAGCTGCGCTGTGTTCCACGGTTGAGGATCCATGGCACGTGCAGCCCGATCGAGGTGGTCCCACGGAGTCTCGTTGCGGTTAAATCCAGGGAGTTCGGTGGTCAGAGGAGTATGCTAAACTGGTAGTGGTGGTCTTCGAACCGAGCACGTCGCTGCGAGCTGTGTGACGGTTTGCACTGTCCTGCTGCTAGATGCTATAGTGCCGAGGAAAAACAAACTACACGGAAGGGTGGACACGGTCCCCAAGGATAGATGCATACTTACGTTGATCCATTGCACCTTCCAGAATGACGAGATCATCCAGGGAATGCCACGAAAATATTCCCCAAACTGTAACGCTCCCTTCTGGTTACAGGATGTTTACTTTCAGACTTTTTGCTCAATACACGCCAGAGGCCACCTGTCCGATGGAACACAAAACGTGGTCCATCTGAAAAGGACACCTGTCGGCATTCATTGGACGTCCAGTTCCGCTACTGGTATGTGAAGTCCAGGCTTCGTCGTAATGAACGAGAGTCAGCAAGGACCCCTGAAACAGGCATCTGATGTAGAGGACTGGGGGCAGCTACGTTCGCTGAACGGTTATGAGGAAACGCTGTTCGTAACCCCCTGGTTCATTTGGATCGTCAGTTGCTCAACAGTTCCACGCCTATTCGTACGTACACATCTCCGGAGGCGTCGTTCGCCGGCCGCGGTGGCCGAGCGGTTCTAGACGCTTCAGTCCGGAACCACGCGGCTGCTACGGTCGCAGGATCGAACCCTGCCTCGGGCATGGATGTGTGTGATGTCCTTAGGTTAGTTAGGTTTAAGTAGTTCTAAGTCTAGGGGACTGATGACCGCAAATGTTAAGTCCCATACTGCTCAGAGCCATTTGAACCATTTGAGGCGTCGTTCACCCCTGCCGTCTATGGCCCATTGTGCTTCACAGTTGTCTCGGCGCCAGTTTGGACAGCGCAGTTTTGTCTTGCACAGTATACCTTAACCACTGCTGCACGAAAACCATTTGAAAGCTTAGCTGCTTTGGAGATGCTTCCACCCCTTGCCCAAAATCCAATAATCAAGTTTTTTTGGATGTCAGATAAATCGTTCCGTTTCCTCATTATGACAACGACTGCGTTGTTTTAGGCGTCCCTCCGACATGCTTTATACACCCTCCACTGCTAGTGCTGCCACCTGCATTCTGTGTGTGTTTATTGCACGTGTATGTGTATGTGAATTACTAAGGGACCAAACTGCTGAGGTCATCAGTCCCTAGAATTACACACTACTTAAACTAACTTAAACTGACTTATGCTAAGAACAACACACACACCCATGCCCGAGGGAGGTCTCGAACCTCCGGTGGGAGGGGCCGCGCTATTACACCTTGACACCGAACATAGGTGGTGTTCACATGAAGTGACTGGACCGTTTATAAGGTAACAACTAACGAAATATCGTCCTCTTTTTATGGTGGCATATAGAACCCCCCTCCCCATCGTTACTTACGTTATGCAAAACGCGTTGGTATTGCTAGGATTAATCTCAGATGCATGTGATAAGCAAACTAGGTTGTCTCAACAGGTCTTAACAAGCATATCCATTTGTGGTTTGAAAGAGGCATGACGGTCGCACTGTCTTCCACGAACACTAATTCTCTAACGCCGGCGGATGTGGCCGAGCGGTTCTAGGCGTTTCAGTCCGGAACCACGCTGCTGCTGCGGTCGCAGGTTCGAATACTGCCTCCGACATGGATCTATGTGATTAGTTAGGTTTAAGTAGTTCTACGTGTAGGGGACTGATAACCTCACACGTTAAGTCCCATAGTGCTTAGAGCCAATTGAACCATTTTTTAATTCCCTAAATTTACCTGGCGAGAACAACGACGTATTTTGGCATGTAAGTTTCCTGTAAGTTTCTGTTACTCCTTCCTATGGGCTATACTTATTAGGAACCTAGCAGGACGCTTCTAAATTGTTCATTTTCTACTGTCATGCCTGCTCGATGATGTTCTTCAAATGCTGGAGAACCATTTCAACAGCCGGCCACGGTGGCCGTGCGGTTCTAGGCGCTGCAGTCCGGAACCGCGGGACTGCTACGATCGCAGGTTCGAATCCTGCCTCGGGCGTGGTTGTGTGTGATGTCCTTAGGTTAGTTAGGTTTCAGTAGTTCTAAGCTCTAAGGGACTGATGACCTAAGATGTTAAGTCCCATGGTGCTCAGAGCCATTTGAACCATTTGAACCCTTTCAACAAATCTAACTCTTCCATTTGTTTTCCCTGACAATGATTTTGCATGTTTGTCCCTTTTCATATCACCTTTCACCGCAAGCCTGAATATTTAAATGGTGTGACGGACTTTAGAATTTATCTACAAATCTTGTCACACTATACACACAGCAAAGTCCACAGCCAAAATAATTCTTTTGTGCGATAATAATTACCAAAACGGCTAACGTAATTTAAAATACCATGTAAAAGCCAGCTCGTTCTGTTTGCCCACGACACCGTGGATGCAGCACATATCGGCATCCAGGTTGATGCCGTGTTGCTTTACCCCCGGAAAGCATTCGATCAGCTCTTAACTACCACCTAATGAACACAATACGAGCGTACGGAATATCAGACCAGATGTGTGACTGGACTGAGGAGTTTCTAGCAAACAGAACGCTTGAAATCACTCTCAACGGTGAGTCGTTCCTCCTCCTGTCTCTATTTATCAACAAAACATTTTGGTGATAAATTACAATAAGAACAGAATATGAATATCAAGAAATTTTGCATAGCTCGAATACCGCGACGAGAAAGAGATTTTTTAGTTAAAATGGTGTAAAATCCTGGATGATTATAAGTCGCATGCATTTGTGAAGTAACTCATAATCAAAATGAAACTGTGGACTGTGGACACCAGATCATTGAGGCGATTGACGAAGTCATTACTCGGTGACAGATGACCGATAGTTTGACAAAGTTGTTATGCAAAAATGTACGCGAAGATCAGGACACGATTGGCAAATAAATCTCAGGGTTTCTCCGTTTTGTAATAAAGAGTAAAGAAACGAAAGAGCACGTAAAAATGTCGGGTCCATATAACACCGAACAATCCGCCATCGGTCTTTTTGATGCGGCCACTGAAAAATAAAGAAACACAAATAAAATTGTTTTCATTACACAGGAAACGAGGAAGGCAAAGTTTTTGATGCGGCCACTGCAAATAAAGGAACACATATAAAATTGTATTCATTACACAGGAAACGAGGAAGGTAAAGTTTTTAGAAATAAATAAAATATGCGTTGATATTACGATATAATATATTTCAGCCCAGTGGCAAGAGAATACCACTTATGTGTTCACAACTCGCGATGAGAAAAAGGTGCGAGAATACAGAAGGGGAAATTACAGCCATATGCAAAGTACCTTCTGCTATCACCGTAAGGTTTGAGTTGTAACCATGGTGAGACTATTTAAATGATTGAGAATGTAGGCAAAATTTAGTGTACTAACAACATTTATTTTCCCAAAATACACAAAAATTATGGTAAACAAGTTATTTAGACTACATTTGATAAGGAGTCTGGGTGGCAGAGACAGGTTAACTAGTGGAGTGAGTCAAGTACTCTGACCCTAAAAATGTGGGTAATGCAATCTGAATTGATCTGACGCTGAGCAGACTTTCACAGATGAAATCTACTGAAGTTTCTATACAAAGGTGCAGCTGAGAGCAAGTGGCGACTGAGATCTGAACTCCCTGACAATGCCGGAACGGCAGTACGATACGCTGCTTGCTTCGTGCGGAGATGTAACTTGCAGCCGGCGACATGTGTGCGGCGGAGGTGAGACGTGGAGGCAGCACCTGCGAATCGATCGCGCGGCCACGAAAGAAATGCAAGAATCTCACGGTCTATCGATCAGGCAGAAGGATCGAAATTTATTCTCTACTAGAGCCCTTAAATCATGGTAGATTTCAGTGTGTGACATACTCATTCGCTGGTCGTACCAAGGATCAATTTGGCTGGCTTATACGACAGAACGCACAAGGATACCAATCGTCAAGACTGGTAAACCAAAAACGAATAAGTGTGCCCTCGACAAACGAGTAATCCGAGACGTTTGAAGTCACGCTGTTGGAACAGTAAGAACTTCACCACAGGATCCCCAGTCTAAACTATTTGCAAGTGAAGTCAGTCTCAGGACAGGTCCCAAGTACCAATCACACATGCCAGAGCCTCGACCAGAAGTGCTTACCAGACCAAAGTCCTGCACCTGAGTGCTTCGCATCTCTCAAGAAAAAAATTCCGTTTTCCCGCAAAGTGTATGAACGACACTGTCTTCTCACCGTCTTGAGCCAATCACAAGGCTCTAAAGGAGCTAAATCTCCCTTCCCACGTGACGGCACAAACTCGTGTCGAACCAGGACAAGAGTTAAGAAACCTGCGTCTCTGGAATAAAAAAGAAACCGCCAATTACTCGCTTTTTTTAAGTTTTTGCAGAGGGGAAGACGATTTTTTCCAAAGTCGTGTCTCTTCCCATAACAACACGAGAACAGATAAAATCTCAAAAAAAAAAAAAATGGTTCAAATGGCTCAGCATTATGCGACTTAACTTCTAAGGTCATCAGTCGCCTAGAACTTAGAACTAATTAAACCTAACTAACCTAAGGACATCACACACATCCATGCCCGAGGCAGGATTCGAACCTGCGACCGTTGCGGTCGCTCGGCTCCAGACTGTAGCGCCCAGTACAATCTCAAAGATCTTTATCTAAATCGCCTGTGCCTTGGAGCTTGTTAGTCCTAGCTATGAGGTGTAATAAAGATTCTATCTCCAAACGTGTCTCAGATGCCGGATTTTTCTTGTACAACCGAGGCGGCTGGGGAAAGTGGTTCAGTGGCTCTATTTGCACTATCGGCGAACATGAAAACTTGTGAATTTTTATTACATGTGGCTCTGCACAAAATGCTCAGTTTACAACTACACTGTGTAGACACGTTCCTTTAGACCATTGCCCCAGCTCAGGCTTCTGCTGGCGCTGCGGCAGGTAGCACGGCATTGTTCTGCTGGAGACCTGTCTCGATGACAGGCTGCCCTGTCTGTCCTGTATGGTTATGGGCCTGTCTGGCAAGATTTACTAAGGGATGAGCTCGCCGTCAATTGCTGTCAACCCCCAACATGCCGTTTCTACGAGCTAAGAATCATAAAAATACCTCATGGTTTTAGTGCCCTACCAGGCTCCATCAATGTCTGCTCAAGTCATTAACTTTCTAGAGTCTCACTCAAGGTGCATCAGGTTGTAATGAAATATTTAATAATTTTCCATATGCGAAAAATAGGTGAGAGACTAACTTGTCCTCTCTCAGGTTGCTTGAGGAGGATGATTGTAGATGTAGATCTTTTTACATCAGTGTCACAATACTGCACATATTCGCTTCTGTGATCGTTTACTAGTGTTTGAAATAAATACCAGATGTAACATCGTTAAAATAAGAATATAAAACAACCATTAGCTGTCGATAGAAATACACATCAAAATAAAACAAATCTTATATGGTACAACCGCTCAAATGGAATAACGCTTTACAGGTAAGGTAACAAAAGTGATGGAGCACGAAAGTATTATCTGAATGGAACTGAAGTCGGTAGATGTGAAGTACATATACAGACAAACATATGATTGCAGATTTCAGAAAAATCGGATGATTTATTCGTAGGAAGAGCGTCACAAATAGAGTACGCCAATAATGCGTTGGTCCACTTCCGCCCCTCTTGCAAGCACTTATTGGGCCCCCATTGATTGAGAGAGTTGTTGGAAGTCCTACTGAGAGATATTGTACCAAATTCTGGCGCAATACATCGTCAAAATCCCAAGCCGATTGGAGGGTCCTGCCCATAAGGTTGCAGACATTATCGACCATTCTCGACTGTGGAGGGTTTGCGAAGCGCAAAGACAAGCACATTGCCGTGTGTAGTACAGCATTGTCTTGCTGAAATGTGTTCCCAGAACGGCTTATCGTGAATGGCAGCAAAACTGTGCGTTGTATATCCGACGTACCGCTGTGCTGTAAGGGTGCCGCGCATGACAACCAAAGAAATCCTGCTAGCACCACAGACCATTGCTCTCGGTTATCGGGCCGTATGGCAGCGAAATTCAGGTTAGAATCCAATCGTTGTCTTGCGCGTCTCCAGACAAGTCTTTGGCATGGAGTGTCATTGACTGGAGAGGAATTGTCTTCAGTGGTGACTCCAGCTTCGAACTGAGCCCCGATGAGCAGTGAAGGCGTGTCTGAAGGTACCCCATACAGTGGTGAATTCCAACCTCATTGCTCGACAGCCAGGAATGGAGGTCTAGGGTGAAATTCCTTTTCATCCTTACAGCACAGCGATACGTCGACGACATTCAACACCTCGTTTTGTTCTCCTTCATGGTACGCTATCCTAGCCTTACATTTCAACAAGACAACGCCCACCCGCACACGACCACAGTTTCTGCTGCCTGTCGTCGTGCTTTCCAAATAGTACCTTGGTCAGTAAGATCGTTGGATCTCTCCCCAACTGAGGAATTTTGGAGCATTGTGGGCAGGACCCTCCAACCAACTCAGGATTGCGACAAACTAACTCCCCAATTGCACAGAATTTGGCTCGGTATCCACAACGAAGACATTCTACAACACTTTCAATCAATTCCAAGCCGTATAACTGCTTGCTTAAGGGCTAGAGGTGGAGCAACGCGTTATTTACTTGCTCAATTTGTGAAGTTCTTCTCTTAAAGGGGCTACCATGTGGTTCCTCCTGTAAGGGGTCCGTAGGTCCTTACTATAAGTTTTGCGACAGCACAGGTCGACAGGACAAACAATCGATAGTGTGTGTCGGGTTGCGAGAGCGAGTGTTGAGTCAGTAGAGTGGGACCCAGGCTGCGGGCCGGGCCGTGGGGCGGCCGGTGGCCGTAATAAAAGGTCGTACCGACAAAGGGGGTGGCCATCGCCGCGGTTTAACCCCTTTTGTGTTAGAAATATACGGGAAAGTGAACAAGTACAATTACTAGTGTGATTCAGTGATATTTCAGTGCCGATATTTGTATTTTCGCGTCTACCGCGCCGGCATTATTTGGATTGCAGTGTTGGATTGCAGTGTTTGATACAGTGATTAAAATTTGCATGTGACGATAATGAATAACGAAAGGGCCTGTGCTGAGATTAGCCGTTATTAATTCTGTACGACGAAGGCAGTGGCTGTCTCCTTACTTTGTGTTTTTGTGATGAATATAGGTCATTGGTTAATGAAGCTGTGTTGTTGTTCTTGGCACCAGATATTTTATTATTACAGCATTTGAGAAGGACAAAATGGAATGTAACGACTCCGTAGCAGTCCAATCCGATTGCCAGCCCATTAGGTACACGGTCACATTAATTATTATCTATTTGGGCTGCTATCAGATCCCGATCGAGCGGGATTAATCAGTAAGATCAAACCGGAGTGTTACACTCCCTTGTCGTGGTCAGACTTGACCGACGTGAACATGTTTGTAAACCTTCGTCGCCAGTTTTGTAAAGCCTCGTCGCCAGCTGTGTAGGCCGAGTTTGTGAGTCCGGGAAATGGCTTCGGTGCAGTACACCGCTAAGACAATTTCTCCCTGCCACTATTACACAGCTACGCCCCAGGGTCAGGCATCAGCATAGGAGAACGAAAGTTCTACAGCAGTCCAACAAATTAGTAACAACGTCACACAAATGTGGTAAAAAGATTTAGTTATCTTTGTGACTAGTTGAATAATTAAGTCTACAACACTGCTTGTAATATAACACAAAAAGGCCCTCAATGACTAAGGGCAAACAATCGTAGGTAGACTTCAAAAGTACGTGGCAAATGCAATTTACAACTACTGTCTGTTAACTTCTAAGAGTTCACTAAACGACGTTCCCGTCTAAGTCAGCCCTGGGTACGATGATCGATAACCAAGGGGGCGAGAGCTGCTCTTCCAACTTCCTGGTAGGCTTCTGTTCGTTGTCGTCCGGTCATTGGCGGATTTTACTCGGCCGGCAAATGGCCGAGGCGAAGTCGAATCACACGTGTTTGATGAGATTTAATTCTGGGGAACGGGCAGGTCAGTCCTTTCGTCGAATATCCTTTTGTCTAAGAGCTTCTCCATCTGCGCTGTCCGAAGTGGTCGTACATTGTCGTCCATCAAACTGAAGCAACGACCGAACTCTCCCCTAGAAAGAGAGACGGTACCGCTGTGAAGCTGACAGTAGAGGGTAATGTGTTCAAAGATCTGGAGATCAGTATATCCATGCGACATTAAGCCTCACCACATCGTAATACTCGAACACAAAGACGATAATGTTATACACTACTGGTCATTAAAATTGCTACACCACGAAGATGACGTGCTACAGACGCGAAATTTAACCGACAGGAAGAGGATGCTGTGATATGGAAATGATTAGCTTTTCAGAGCATTCACATAAGGTTGGCGCCGGTGGCGACACCTACAACGTGCTGACATGAGGAAAGTTTTAAACCGATTTCTCATGCACAAACAGCAGTTGACCGGCGTTGCTGGTGAAACGTTGTTGAGATGCCTCGTGTAAGGAGGAGAAATGCGTACCACCACGTTTTCGACTTTCATAAAGGTCGGATTGTAGCCTATCGCGATTGCGGTTTATCGTATCGCGACATTGCTACTCGTGTTGGAAGCGTGTATTCGTCATCGCCATACTGGTGTATCACCCGGCGTGACGGTATGGGGTGCCATTGGATACACGTCTCGGTCAGCTGTTGTTCGCATTGACGGCACTTTGAACAGTGGACGTTACATTTCAGATGTGTTACGACCCGTGGCTCTACCCTTCAGTCGATCCCTGCGAAACCCTACATTTCAGCAGGATAATTCACGACCGCATGTTGCAGGTCCTGTACGGGCCTTTCTGGATACAGAAAATGTTTGACTGCTGCCCTGGCCAGCATATTCTCCACATCTCTCACCAACTGAAAAGGTCTGGTCAATGGTGGCCGAGCAACTGGTTCGTCACAATACACCAGTCACTACTCTTGGTGAACTGTGGTATCGTGTTGAAGCTGCATGGGCAGCTGTACCTGTACACGCCATCCAAGGTCTGTTTGACTCAATGCCCAGGCGTATCGAGGCCGTTATTACGGCCAGAGGTGGTGGTTCTCGGTACTGATTACTCAGGATCTATGCACTCAAATTGCGTGAAAATGTAATCACATATCAGTTCTAGTACAATATATTTGTCCAATGAATACCCGTTTATCATCTGCATTTCTTCTCGGTGTAACAATTTTAATGGCCAGTAGTGTATAATGCTGCACGTACCCTCATAAGGCGAGATGGAGAGGCGAGAACTCGTGATGCACGCAGGAACATTGTCGATTAAAGCCTTTGATGCTGGCATGTGAACTGTTGAGTGTATTCACTGAAAAGAATTTACCATATTGGATAGTGAAAGACTATAGCTACAGAGAAGCGACAGACAATTTTAAAATCAGAATGGTAAAATTTTCAACACGAAACCGCCTGTTCAGTCACTGCCGAGCCAGTACCGTGGTCAATATCGAGACTGCTATACGACGGAGAAGTTTTTTCCCCGATGGCTCGTGATTTACTGCTCGCGTGCGCCTGGCCGTCTGGAGAAAAGAGTTGCTGTTTTGTTCTGCCTCTCTGGGAAACTTACGTTCAGTCACTGACAGCGGTTCGCTCAGCTTTCTTCTGTTCGGTAACCCGTTTTAAATGGAAGAAGCTCACCGATTCTATGTTTAAATACTGTGCGATACACAATTTCTATTGAGGATTTTTAGAGGCTGTAGAGAGGCCTTAGCAGACAAAGCTTTAATAAGGAACTTATGCCCAAAAATAGGCGTAAAATCAGTGTGAAGGTCGGATCTGTCTCAAATCTCCCGCTTCACATCACGCACATAAACTGAGAACAGGGATCCTCCGTGAGGACATCTTGTACTCATGACATCGCATATCATTTTCGACCTACAACAACGGCTACGAGCCGGCCGTTGTGACCTCGCGGTTCTAGGCGCTTCAGTCCGGAACCGCGCTGCTGCTACGGTCGCAGGTTCGAATCCTGCCTCGGGCATGGCTGTGTGTGATGTCCTTAGGTTAGTTAGGTTAAGTAGTTCCAAGTCTAGGGGACTGATGTCCTCAGATGTTAAGTCCCATAGTGCTTAGAGCCATTTGAACCAACCAACGGCTACGGGAGACTGGTACTTTCGCATCCAGAAGGATTGACTGTGATGCGTCACGTAAGCCACGGACTGTAGACTTTGAACGGAACGTCCTTGTCAAACTGCTAACGTCATCTGTGCGTAAGCTTACACACTACTTAACTTAAATTATCATAAGGACAAACACACACACCCATGCCCGAGGGAGGACTCGAACCTCCGCCGGGACCAGCGGCACAGTCCAGAACTGCAGCGCCTTAGATCGCTCGGCTCACGACGAGTACTCGAAACATTGCCCACGTCATGGGCTCCTGTAAAGCATACACGTCAGAGCTCATTGCCTCCGCTGTGTGCCTACCGTGAAGCGCGGGTCTGAAATGCGATACGATCTTCAGTGCTATTTTGCATCCAAACGGTACATTTCCGGACACTGTTTCCTTACGAAAACTTTCTCTACCAAGTCTCCCCTGCAGTCCCTAGAAGTCTGTAATAGAAATTGCGAAACACGGTGTACAAATGACCATATAGTGTTAATCAGGAATAGTAGCCTCTGAAATTTCTTGCTCAGGAAGCTGAAATCTAGAAGGGCGCTGACAGTGTTGGACGCATCAAAAACAATCATCCGATTTTTAAAAAATCATAATTATTATGTTATCTGAGATATATATGCGTGTAATGTACTGTTGGAAAGAGAAAACTCTCGAGTTTTACATGCTCCCGCTTGGTAGCAGCAGTCTGCGCCCACTTGAGTTCTAGTAATAATAATGTCGGGACAACAGAAAGCGTTTTGCGCAGTGCGGGTCAGTAATAACTGTTCAGTGTGAGTTTCGTATTAGGTGTGGTGTGGATCCTCCTACAGCAGAGAGCGTTAGACGATGGCACGAACAATTTCGAGAAACAATTTGATTGTGTAAAGGCAATTCGCCGCGCCATCACGGAGTGTCTGACTCAGACATCGACTGCATCCTCTATAGTTCCACAAGGAGTCCGCAGAAATCCGTTTGCCGCGCAGCTCGACAGCTCAACATGACCCCGATGTCCGTCTGGCGTGTGTTCCGTCGATGTTTGCACATGAAACCATACAAAATTCAACTACTCTAAGCTCTTCGTGAAGCTGACAAACAACAACGTGTGGAGTTTTGTAATTTCGTTCTTGGCGAGATGGAGGATGACACTTAGATTTTAGTGACGAGGCAACATTCCGCATTTCTTGCGGATGACTTTGACTCCCCTGCTGGAAGAAGTGCCACTGATTATTCGAAGGATTATGTGGCTGGTACATGATGGTGCTCCCGCCCGCTTCGCCGTTAACGTCCGGATGAATCTCAATCGTGTGTTTCCTGGTCGATGGCTCAGACGTGGGTGCTCCAGTTTGATGGACTGCTCGTGCACCGGACCTCAACCCGTGCGATTTTTGGCTATGGGGCCATCTCAAAAGTTTCGTGTATGCAGACCCCATTCCAGACATGGAGACACTGGAGCAGTGTACTCATGCTCCCTCTAGCACTGTTCGGGTGCAGCCTGGACAATGGGAACGAGTGAGCCAGAACATGCTACGGCGCATACACGCATGCATTAAGGCACATGGAGGCCATTTTCAACACGTACTTTAACTGTGGCTGCATGGTACAGCGTATATTAGACTACAAAAAAATGGTTCAAATGGCTCTGAGTACTATCGGACTTAACATTTGTGGTCATCAGTCCCCTAGAACTTAGAACTACTTAAACCTAGCTAATCTAAGGACATCACATACATCCATGCCCGAGGCAGGATTCGAACCTACGACCGTAGCGGTCACGCAGTTTCAGACTGAAGCGTCTAGAACCGCACGGCCACACCGGCCGGCCTCTATTAGACTACAGCTTCTGTAACAATGTACAGTTGAATAAATTCTCTCTAGCATGGAAACATGCATTTCCGGACATAAGTTCATTAGAACTGTTTTTTTCTGTATCCTCTCGTCGATCAATCGCTAGACTTTGTAGACGGTGGAAAAAATCGCCCTGTATAAAGCACGACTTCTGCCTCTTTTTTAGACGGTTCTACTTGCCATATTTTGGGAGCAAATGTCTGGCCGCATGTACCGAGGATTGTGAAAGCATTTATCGAGGAATGACACGCGCTATTGACAACGCCCGAAGTGTTATGGACACACAAGAAAACTGCTTGAAAAGACCTTCTTCGTGAATACATTCTTGCCCCTTTGAACTCCACGTCGTACTAATTACTGTGTCTGATATCAAAACATGAGCACTCCACGCTACTCCAAATTCTAAAAGTTTAAAGTTGTTCAAAAAATGGTTCAAATGGCTCTGAGCACTATGGGACTTAACATTTATGGTCATCAGTCCCCTAGAACTTAGAACTACTTAAACCTAACTAACCTAAGGACATCACACAACACCCAGTCATCACGAGGCAGAGAAAATCCCTGACCCCGCCGGGAATCGAACCTGGGAAACCGGGCGCGGGAAGCGAGAACGCTACAGCACGATCACGAGCTGCGGACTTAAAGTTGTTCACAAACCTGTAATTTACCTGTAGTGTGGAGATTATTTCCGTCATACGTGTCATTCCTGGTGTTAAAATGTTCACCATAATTGACTGTAGGTAGAAAACCTAAATTTGGGAACATTCACCTTCTTGTATCGTCCTTCGATTCATACGAAACATATGCTGCACAAGCTATACGAAACTCTTGCGATGGAACGTACAACGTTGAACGACTAAGTCAGTAAGCGCTTACTCTATTACGAACTCTATTGATGAGGTACGGTGCAAAGTTTGATGAGATGATCGGCGCGCCGGGGAGAAGTGGTCGTGATGGATCATATGGTGGTGGTATTGAGCTGATAGCCATTAGCCGGCGTTTGAGCGGCATTAACAGCCGGCAGTAGCGGCTAATGAGCACATAGTTGCGTAATGGAGCCGCGCCGATACCGGCCTGCTCTGGCTCTGCTACGGTCTGGGCAGCCACCAGGCAGCACTGGCTAATGACGTCAGAGAGGCAGCTCGGCAGTTTGGCCGGGGAAGCCCTAGCTTCGCGATGCCTTTTCGGTGTTTCCGCCCATTTCATGCGTGCGTCTGCGGACGCCCTATAGGTAGTTCGTAATCTTCCACTTCCTTTAAGTTATAATTTTCATTGACATTAGCGATCGCAGATTTAATTTAAAGTAGTCTTACATTAAATGTTGGTGTATGTGGAGGGCGGGGTGATGGTGGAGGGGGGGAGGGGCTGGGGAAAGCGTTGAAAAACACAGATATTGATCAACAAGGGCAGGTTAGAAGCCGTGACCACATGCCTAGGACCTCTTTAAAATTTAATAGAGTTTTTCATTGCCATTTAATACTGTAGTTGGTAGTATCGACATGATCTGTATTCAGTAATTACAAGTCCAGTCACAATAAGGTGACCACCGCCTGTGTTTGTTTCAACATGAAATAACAAACCACTGACGGCAGGTGGCAGCACTAGCAGTGGAGGGTGTATAAAGCGTATTGGGATGGCGCAGGAAATAGTGCAGCTGTTGTCGTACTGCGGAGACGGAGCGATTTACCTGACGTCCAAAACGGCACGATCATTTCCGAAACAAAGTTAGTAAGCTGATCACTTGGCGCCGCAGTTAAAGCATACACTATGTGATCAAAAGTAACCGGAAACCTGGTTGAAAATGACTCACAAGTCATTTTGACTTTGGAAAAGTCATTTTCACGTGCTAAAGTCTCTTGATATGATGAATGATGTAATTCAGCAGCCGGAAAATAGTCCAACTCTTGTTCTGTCCCCCGCAAGACTCTGAAAATACATCTCATTTTCTAACAGAGGAATCAAGAATTGTTGTCAAAAAATAAAACAAAAAGGAGGAGACCTCGTTAGACTCTTTGTAGACTACTCTTTCGACATACACGAAGAAATATGATTCATCGGTTGACAATACATGAATATTAAACATGCACAACGTTAACTGTCTCATGCAGTACACGTCGTTAGTTGTGATATCAGGGATAGGTAAGTTTTTTTGGGCATCCATAGTAATACTTTCACATTCTTCTGATGCCCTGCAGTTTGCTTTAGAATTTCTTTACGAATATAAAACATGTCAGATTTTAATAAGTGTAGTTTTTTCACCGTTGACAGTTGATTGATTTCTTTTCTGCACTCACCATTTCTGAGCTATTTTCCGGGTACGATTTCAAAGTGTGTTCAACGGCTCGAATTTCGGCAGGCTGTCTATCACAGTACTTAAGAGTGTCCATTCTAGGGTACCCGAAACCGACGTTAAATTCTGTATTGAAATCAAGTCGATGTCAATAATACGAAACAGACTGAGTAGGGTATGATTTCTTCCACATATCAAAAAAAGTTTTGCATCACCTCGCTTCCGTGAGTTCCGGAACCTGTACAGAAAATTGGAATAGAGATCAACATAAACATCATTTCCGCCCATGTTATTGCTAATGAAAACCACTCATGGCATGTTGTACCACCATAAAGCGAAACCTTCAGAGGTGGTGGTCCAGATCGCCGTACACACCGGTACTTCTAATACCCAATAGCGCGTCCTCTTGCATTGATGTATGCCTATATACGTCGTGGCATACTATCCACAATTTCATCAAGGCACTGTTGGTCCAGATTGTCCCACTCCTCAAAGGCGATTCGGCTCAGATCCCTCAGAGTGGTTGGTGGGTCACGTAGTCCATAAACAGCCCTATTGAATCTATCCCAGGCAAGTTCGATAGGTTCATATCCGGAGAACATGCTGGCCACTCTAGCCACGCCATGTCGTTGTCCTGAGGGAAGTCATTCACAAGATGTGCACGAAGAGGGCGCGAATTGTCGTCCATGAAGACGAATGCCTCGCCAGTGTGCTGCCGATATGGTTGCACTATCGGTCGGAGGATGGTATTCACGTACCGTACAGCCCTTACGGCGCCTTTCATGACCACCAGCGGCGTACGTCGGCCCCACATAATGACATCCCAAAACAGCAGGGAACCTCCACCTTGCTGCACTCGCTGGACAATGTGTCCAAGGCATTCAGCCTGACCGGATTGCCTCCAAACACGTCTCCGACGATTGTGTGGTTGAAGGCATATGCGACATTCATTGGTGAAGAGAACGTGATGTCAATCCTGGGCGGTCCATTCGGCATGTTGTTGGGCCCATCTGTACCGCGCTGCACGGTGTCGTGGTTGCAAAGATGGACCTCGCCATGGACGTCGGGAGTGAAGTTTCGCATAATGCAGACTATTGCACATAGTTTGAGTCTTAACACGACGTCCTGTGGCTTCACGAAAAGCGTTATTCAACATGGTGGCGTTGCTGTCAGGGTTCCTCCGAGCCATAATCCGTACGTAACGGTCATCTACTGCGGTAGTAGACCTTGGGTGACCTGAGCGAGGCGTGTCATCGACAGTTCCCGTCTCTCTGTATCTCCTCCATGTCCAAACAACATCGCTTTGGTTCACTTTGAAACGCCAAGACACTTCCCTTGTTGAGAGCCCTTGCTTGCACAAAGTAACAATGCGAACGCGATCGAACCGCCGTATTGACGAATTGACCACCTAGTCATGGTTGAACTACAGACAACACGAGTCGTGTACCTCCTTCCTGGTGGAATGACTGGAAGTGATCGGCTGTCGGACCCCCTCCTACTAATAGGCACTGCTCATGCATGGTTGTTTACATCTCTGGGCGGGTTTAGTGACATCTCTGAACAGTCAAAGGGACTGTGTCTGTGATACAATACCCACAGTCAACGTCCATACGTCCATCTTCAGGAGTTCTGGGAACTGGGGTGACACAATTTTTTTTTTCTTTTGTTATGTGTAAATAGCTCATACATCTTACTGATGTTTAGATCTGGTGGGAGATACACTTCCTTAGTGGTTTTCAAGCTGTGGTGACTTCGTTTACCTTTAAATGAACTAATGTTTTGGCGAACTGTGTAAAGCGCTTCCAATGTCACACGATGTTTTCGATTAGAGTGTTGGCCTCGACCATCCTTAGGACTCACACCTCTTTTCAGATAACATTGTATTAGTTCCAATTTTTTTAGGTATTTCATGAAAAGATGTAAAGGCTTTAGAGCAAACATTTTCTTAAGTGACAGAATTCTCCCTCTTCGTATTTACACGACATGAATAACTGTTGACACGAAATTTAGCTTCATTTTCTGGTTGCCCAGGTCTCTTTGCGGTATACTATTTACATCACTTAGGGCTGCCAAGTAAGCATTCTGGTCATTCACAGTCATTTCGTCATAATTAGATACAATATACCCACGTTCTGCGTCGGTGGTACTCTGAAAATATTTCAATCTTGGAACATTTACAGTCTGGCCCGAATTCATGGGTGGATGATAAAAGTTGTTTTCTCACATCGGAAAGTCGACTTGTACTCTTCCTTTTCTTCGTTGAATGTGACAGTTGGCTGAAGGAGATACTTTCCTCATCTTCGTTCTCCATGTTCACTTCCACAGTTCAGTTCAAACGTAAAACAAACTGAACAATTCACACAACACACAAAGCACTAACTTAACCTCTCCAACAACACATACTCAACACCTGCTAATCATAGACATTGGAACGTAAACAACAGCTGCGATCAGTGCTGCCAACTGACCAACCCCCTTCTTTCTTAGTTTCTTATTGACCTACCCCCTTTTTGCTGTGAACGCTATATATTTAAACCACTGTAACTTTGAGACTATCCCCCTTCTTTCCACGAAACAAAAACTGATAAAAGTAGTTTGTTGAAAGCTTTTTGAAACTGTGGAAACCTACAGTTTGATTTTTTTGACTTGAACCCTTTTTTCCGTGGATCCTTAGGAAGAGACTGACGAAAGACATCAAAAAAGTTGAGATAAGGGCATCTCGTTTTGTACGTAATATCGCTAAATAAGAGAGAGGTTGCCGTGGATATGATACACGAATTGGCGTTAGAGTCATTAAAACAAAGGAGTTTCCGCTGCGACAAAATTTTCTCATGAAATTTCGATCGGCAACTTTTTCCTCAGAGTGTGAAAATATTTTGTTAGCGTCCACCTACATATTTAGAAATGATAGTCAAAATAAAATGAGAGAAATCAGAGCTCGGATGGAAAGATTTAAGTTTTCGTTTTTTCCTCGTGCTATAGATGGTGGTCGAAGGTGATTTTATGACCCCTCTGCCAGTCACTTAATTGTGAATTACGGAGGAATCTTGTAGATGTAGATACAGCTGCTGTGACACGGGAAAAGCCATGTAGCAAACATGCCTGCATAGCATGCGATAGTCTGTCAGTGGAGTTCTTATTTTTGTGTATTGTGTGATTGCTACTGATTCGACTGGTGAGGTTGTGAATGTTATAAACAAAATAATAATTTTCTGCACTTTGTGTGCCACTGGTTCCACACTTTCTTTTACACACACACGCACACACACACACACAGATACACACGTGGACACGACAGCTAGCCCCTCCCATTACACAGACCACAGGCCTGGGGCCGCTTAGCGCGCCGGCTAACTTAGCGGCAGTGGAGACCGCGCAGGTGCAGGCAGCTAATTGAGCGCCCCCTGGGGACTCATCGCGAGCAGCCAGGCACCGCTATCCTACCTCATCATCCCTCCTACCCAGCCGCTGCCCGCCGCCTCTGCCTGGTGTACATATTTCCACTAATCACACCAAGACCACGCTGTTATGAAATGCAAAATATGTGTATATCTGTTAGTCATAATGTGCGGCTCTGAATACACTACAGGCTGTATCACAAAGAGTCATCAGAATTCATAAGGCTACGTTTTCTACAGAAATCAACTCACACTGACAGAAAAGAACTGCAATTAATTAACCAATTAAGGACCAACCATTAAAATAATATTTTTTTTGAAAATAATGTTTCTTTGATCTAATTGTACACTAATATAGAAAAAATATACAAAAAAGAAATGTAGGTCCTAATTTAAGTACGGCAAAATCTTGCGTTTATGCAAATTTGGGGCTATAAGGACTTTCATTTCGTTCTCTTATGATATGTTTAAAAACAGGGTGAATGGAGATGCACATACATTTTTTGCATTTGAAAATTGTTGTACTTTTACATAACCTACATCTTCTTCTTACTTTGTTTGCCTCCTCTATTGTTAACTGGCCTACATCATCATAACGTATTTCTTTCGGAAGAGAGTATTTGGAGGGACGTCCATAAGAGCATTTTCCTGTGTACTGAGGCGTTGCAGTTTCTCTGTTTCCTTCATTCTCGGATGAAGTATATTCTGTTTCCATTAGAGTCAGGCATAACTATGATCGAAATTCAAGTTGTGTCATATATTCTTCCTTTGCAAGATAGTATATTTTCCATGAATTCTCAGTTACACTCTCTATCATGTTGGTGAAGAGATGCCACCACCATTTCTTGCCTCTTATTCGAATTCTGTATTTGGCAATAGCGTTATCGTGTAAATCAAAACTACTCATATGTTGATTGTACTGAGCTATTACCCTGGGTACTTTTCTTTCCGACTTAACCTTTTTGCTTTCGCTGAAGGCTGGACAGTGTCGTTGTTGGTAACTACTGTCGCAGTGGAATTGTCAGTCCACTTTAGCATCATGACTTCAGCATTATCGTTAAAGAGAAATCTAAACACACCCTTGCCATTTTTCTTCATGCTTGAGGTGGATTCCGAAGGGCACTTTACAATGGGGTTCTCCAGAATAGCTACAATGGCAAAAAATCCCTTTTGTCTTAAAATACAAAATAAAGAATAAGAGGAAAAGAAGTTATCAAAATATATACAATGACGAAACGGGTCTTCAACAACTGAAAGCAAATTCATAACTAGTTGTTCACCTAAAGAAAGTTCAGATGTTTCACATCCTGCCATCTTCCCACCATAAGGAATGAATTTGTACAAGTAGCCATTTGAACTGCATAAACACCGCGATTTGAAGCCGAATATGACAGGTTTTTCTTTGATGAACATCTTGCAGGAATGTCTCCCAAAATAACGGACCATTTCCTCGTCAATAAACAAATTATATGAAAATATTCCAGATTGAAGATTTTTTCATTGATTATAATAAAGGTTGGTCTCACTTTAGAAAAGTAGTGATTTTTATCTAGTCTGCCACTATCAGGCAGACGGATGTTTTGTTTCACTGACAAGAATTTATTACGACTCATCCAACTTCCTACAACTGGTAATCCTTTGTCTTCGTCTTCCGACCAGTACAGTTTCGTTGCAGGTAATGTGTGATATCCTGAAAGAATCATTATTCCTATAAATTACTTCAGCAATGGAACAGTTATTTGAAATGAACGGTGATTATTATCTTGTGCATATTTATTAGTGTATTCGGTAATTTTTGAAAACATGTATGAGAGTAAAGTGAAAAAATTTCATAAGGCGATTGACCCTCTACTCTGTTCTCTATGTCTTCTGTCTTGTTTAGCTCCTCTGTTACTGGTGAAGAAGTGTAAGTTAGTTGAACCTTCTTCCAGTTCAGAGTATCATTTCTTTTCGTTACATTCACACCAATTCGTTTTCTTTTCTTAGCAACTGCACGGGGTTCTGGCCCTACAGTTGAATTCACTTGCTCACTATGTGCATGTATTTCAAATGTACCAGTGATACTTTCGCTTCCTCTTCCTCAACAAGAAGATCTTC
Organism: Schistocerca piceifrons; assembly: GCF_021461385.2. NCBI lineage: Eukaryota > Metazoa > Arthropoda > Insecta > Orthoptera > Acrididae > Schistocerca > Schistocerca piceifrons. Next base: position 202,792,859 of record NC_060138.1, on the reverse strand, counting down.
ATCAATGTCTTCTTCATCTGTGATCTGATCAACATCTGGTGGAATGGACGTGCAATCGATGTTGTCTGCAGCCTCAAGTTTTTCATCTTCATTCAATATGGACGTAAGTTCCGCAGTAGATAGGTATTTCGTGTAACAATCAGACATTCCTAAACAAGCATAAATCCCTGTATGTTTTGTCTGCATTCATTTACTGCAGAGCTGTGGTAAATTACGAATCAAGTCGTAGTAATCAAAAGTAAATAAAATGCAAAATTTCAATAAAACTGACTTACTGGTAGCGATTATTTGATCGGAGTTATTGTTCCAACTGTAAACACACTGAAACTGCAACCAAACTGAATGAATATCAGACAAAGGATAACAGTAATAAACTGTTCGGTCAGTAATGGAATACCGATATGTTATTACAGTAGAATGAAGCAGCCGTGTTTCACAAATATACTCGGCGGTCCCAAAGTTGCGTAAATGCAACATTATTGTAAATAGCAAAAAACAGTTCGAATTCTGACGCCTCTAAACGGTAATGTAGTATGATAACAGAAGTTTGAAAGAAGTTCACTGTATAAAATTCGTTTAAAAATCATCACGTGCTAATTAAGAAATAAAATGAAAACTTTCGCAATGAAATACGCAAATTTATATGGAAGTCTGAAAATACACGGCGATCAACATTACGGTCAGTGATCTGAGTAAAATGCCTAACTACTTTTTTCCGATGTCCTCTTGATGCTGCAATAAAGAAATTCGAAAGTTGTGCAACTCACATTATATTTTAAAAAATTACGAATGAAATGATACGTTAGCGCAACTTTGGGCCTTCATGGGACTGTACAGTAATGAAATTTCGGGAATACATATGTCTAGGTAACATACTTAGTAGATTAAAATTGTAAGATCACAGGGTAATGCAAGCACGAGATAAGCCATAGCAAATGTGAAATGCAGCTACAGTAATAACCGGTGTAACCGCCAAAATGTTGAATGGAAGCATGCAAACGTTCATGCATTGTGTAGCACAGATGCCGGACTATAAATGTAAATCGGTCTTTTTCGTATCTGAACTTTACACACACAGAAGAAAGATAACATTGGGCAAGGCATCCTTGTCCGTTATGTTAATTATGACCGCGCTATTGCAGATTCACCTTTTATATAACGGACTTCGTATTTCAGATCAGCACCCGAAGACGTCGATGGTTCGTGCTGGACGACTATGTTTTCAATTTACGGGTCCTTTCTTTGCCAAGCCAAGACACTCAACAGTCTTATAAATAACTAGTGACACAAAATAAGACATACATGGATTAGTAATAATTATGGTTCAAATGGCTCTGAGCACTATGGGACTTAACACCTGAGGTCATCAGTCCCCTAGAACTTACAACTACTTAAACCTAACTAACCTAGGGGCATCACACACATCCATGCCCGAGGCAGGATTCGAACCTGCGACCGTAGCAGTCGCGCGGTTCCGGACCGACGCGCCTAGAACCGCTTGGCCACCGCGGCAGGCGTAATAATTATATTCTGAAATAGAAACATAGTTTAAAAGAACAGTTACATCATGTGACTACGAGTTCTGGTAATTGCAACTCGTGAATAAAATACTGAAATAACACATTGTTAATGGCGGTGTGCCACACACGTCCGATCTGTACAGGACCTATCAAACAAAAAGTAACCTATGCTTTCGTCATCTGACGATCGTAATTCTTCCTCTGTTTTCCAGCGGCTGCAGGCAATGCTTGCATAGCCGTGGATTTCGTCTGTGGTTTTTCAATGTGTCTTTATTTTTCATCTTATAACTGCTACTTTTTCCTAAATAACCGCTCAGCGTGCAAATGTTTCTTTAAAGGTCGTCAGTTTCCAGGATGAAGTTCTATGCCTGTCGGTCAATACAAGAATGGTTAATGCTCTTTGTAGATGACTGGAGCTGTCACCCGATGATGTTCCATATGTGCTCGATTGCAGACAGATCTGGTTATCGAGAAGGCAGTGTCGACACTCTGTATTGCATGTTGGATTACGATAGCAATATGTGGGTGAGCGTTGTCCTATTGGAAAACACCCCTTCGAATGCTGTTCGTGGACGGCAGCACAGCAGGTCGTACCACCAGACTGAAGTACAAATTTCAAGTCAGTATGCGTGGAGTACTCTCACTGTCATACGAAATCGTACCCCAGACCATAACTGCAGGTGTAGATCGAGTGTGTCTCGCACGCAGACAGGTTGGCTGCAGATCCTCAACCCTCCTTCTCCTAACAACACACGGCAACCTCTGGTACCGAGGCAGTGTCAGCTTTCATTATAAAACACAACAGACGTCCACCCTGCCCTCCAATGAACTCTCGCTCGACACCACTGAACTCGCAACTGGCGGAGATTTGAGGTCAGTGAAATGCACGTTACAGCACGTCTGGCTCAGAGCTGTCCTTGGAGTAAACGATTTGTAACAGATCTTTGCGTCACCGTGGTGCCAACTGCTGCTTAAATTGCTGTTACAGATGCAGCACGATACGCCAGAGCGATACGTCGAACACACTGGTCTTCCCTGTCGGTAGTGCCTCGTGGCTGTCGGGATCCCGGTCTTCCAGTGACCGTACATTCTCGTGACCACCGCTTCTAGCAGTCATGTACTGTGGCTACAGTCCTGCGAAGTCTTTCTGCAATATCACAGAAGGAATGTCCAGCTTCTCGTAGGCGTATTATACGACCTCTTCAAGCCCATGAATTGTTGATAATGGCGTCTTTGTCGCCTTAGAGACATTCTTGATTAACGTCAACTCACCATGTCCAGTCACAAAGGTAACTAACGCTCACGACCGTTACAGCGCGTATTTATAGGAAACCTGATTTGCATCCTCATAGTATTTCTATTAGCGCCACTCTTATGTGACTGGCGCAAAATTTGAACAGACATTATCTTTCACAAGCAGAAACATGCCTATCAACTTTCATTTATGTCGCACAATTCGTTCTGGGTCCTGCTGTGTTTTTCCGTAGGTGTAGACATTTCGAGTGAATTTTAATTTACGCATAGACCACAAGTTTTAATTTTCAAAAGAACTATCCGATTATACAAATGGTATATTCCATAAATGCATGCACATACAGACTTTGCTTACTTTCTGCAAATGTATTTAGGATCAAAGTTTCCATTAACCTTTCAAAAACATTTAATGTGCCCTCCATGGGAGACAGGACAAAAATTCGGACGGTAGCCAAACTTGTCCTACACTTCTGCGAGCAAGCCTGGAGTTTTATTTTTTCTCCTTGATGGCCACACAGCCATCGCTGGTGTTCAAGAATTTTCTAGGATTTTAAATGGTAAATTGATATTTATTTAAAATTGTCAAAATAATTTTCAAATTAATATATTATTTTTATGAAGGAGAGCTGCTACATTAACTAGTAATGTTTGATGACATCTGATTAATTGTTGTATAATATCATTTTGCTAGTCTGCACAAAGTTTACATTCGGAAAAAATGGTTGAAGTGGCTCCAAGCACTATGGGACTTAACATCAGTCCCATAGACTTAGAACTACTTAAACCTAACTAACCTAAGGACATCACACACATCCATGCCCGAGGCAGGATTCGAACCTACGCTCGCAGCAGCAGCAGCGCGGTTCCGGATTGAAGCGCCCAGAAATGCTCGGCCACAGCGGCCGGCTTACATTCGGGGAAAAATAAGTAATTGATATCTCCTACTTTTACTCCATTACATTCACATAAAGTATTGCCTTGAACGTGTATTCGGTGACGATGGCTGGGAAATGATCAATAATAAAATCTCATGCGAATACGGAAGTTAGAAAATTTTTATTAACCTTGATTATGTGAAACCAGGGATTCAAGGGAACGTGTGACTGTATTTATCTATAATATTTTCCTTTACTACATCCTGACCATCGATATTCACCTTCTTGTTGGGGCTTTGTTGTTACACATAATCTAGTCTTCAGGTCTTAAGGCGGTAATACGATGTTTTTAAATGCGCTGTTTTGAGCGGTGGTCTTCACTTAGTCATCGACTATTTCGCAATATTTAATGTTAGCGTCTCCGTGACTCCACATAAATTTTATCTTCTCCCCAAGATTTTCGTGTCTCTCGGTAGCTTGCATAATATCCATTACCAGCTGATTAGTTTTCCTGATACTGGCTGGTATCTGCGTATCTTGGACCAGGCTTCCACAACGCGTTAAAATCAAAATGTTTTGTACTGTGAGGTTCTGCAGTTAACATAAAGTTATGAGTATAAATGTGGTGTCTGCAGAAAAATTTATTGTTTCGCCGAGAAGCGAAAACAATCCGCTGAATCTGTGCTTGGACCCAGGAACGCACAACCAACTCCGCCATTATCTGTGGTTATGAAATTTATTCGCAAACTGCGAGGGTGGCACCACAGCAGCTATACCATTTACTGGAAACACATGAAAATTTGTGTCAGAGTGGGATTCGAAAATGGTTCAAATGGCTCTGAGCACTATGGGACTGAATTTCTGTGGTCATCAGTCCCCTAGAACTTAGAGCTACTTAAACCTATCCAACCTAAGGACGTCACAGACATCCATGCCCGAGGCAGGATTCGAACCTGCGACCGTAGCGGTTGTGCGGTTCCAGACTGTAGCACCTAGAAACGCTCGGACACCCCGGCCGGCGGACTGGGATTCGAACCCGGATTTCCTGTTTGTAGTGAGTGATCGCCTCAAACACTTCGGCTATCCGAGCACGCTTCAACGACGCACTCAAATCTCCATTGACTGCTTTGGTTCTTGTACAGTTATGTGATTTGCGCACAGGGTGAGACTTATTTATTTTTCTCGTCTGGCTGCCTCCGCTTTGGCTTGGAATCCATTAGTGCAGCGTCTTTAGTTGACAGGGTCTGAATAGTTCGATGTTCTGTTTCCTCGGACATGCATGCGTGCATGAATTTTCAAATATGTTTCCATTACCAGTAAATTGTACAGATGACGTTTCTCCACGTCCCTTTTTTTAACTGTCTTCTCTTACGTCGATTGGGACTTGTAATTTATATATAGCTTATATCCTCACTTTACGTATGTCCTCCACGCACTCTCTGTCTCTCCAAAACACACACACAACCAAAACACGATGAAATAATAATTTCCAAGGCACTTTTAATTATGTCAGAAATCTATGGTAATGAAACAAAAGAAAATTCGAGAAAATTAGTTTATATAAACCTATCTTCTTGGTTGTACTTTCAGTTGATACTACTGATGAATACATTAAGACTCTACCTCTGCTTGACAATGCCAGCACAGTTATTATGTGTTTTAGATATATACCTCCGAAAGTATAGAAGTTATTAATATGAAATTTGACAGTATGGTGTGTTATCCATAGAATGTGGTATACTAAGTATGAGAAAGATCGATTAATATTTAATAGTAATTCTTGAGATTCATAGAGAGCATGTGTAACGTACTGCACGCAGCATGAAGCAAGTACACGGCTCGCTCGGCTCAGTATCCAGCGTGAGAACCAAAATTCGCTCTCTTTCCGGGTCCACTATGCTTTCAATGCAAGATGACAACTCGTAATAATTTGCTACGTTACTACACTAATTGCTTTGGTCCCAACACACTTCCGTGGTGATTAGACAGCTAAAAAAGTCATCTGCAACGTTTCCGCTGTTTCATTCTATGCCCTGTTCGAAATACGACGTCAGATACTGAAACTGCTCCACGACTGATTTTCACTTTTTCTACTATCGCATCGGTTGTGGTACATCAGTCTTTGAGCATCACGGTGTTCTGCTTCTTTTGATAGTTCCGGTTCTTCACAGAGAGATGACCTGGCACACCTCATTTCGTCATTCCGATTTGTTTTACCAAAATGGAAGCGTCAGCGACACCTAACTATTGTGTCATATGATGATGAAGTGTTGACGTACACTACCACCGACTCTGCTTGGCCTGTCACGACGTTGTTTCCTTTCAAATACAAAAGACAAATTACTGCACATTTTCCCAGTTCTGAATGGCATGCGCCGCTTTCTTTCGGCTCCTCGAGCGACCTGTCACCGTTCTGTGGTACGGATACTTCAGTGAGTAGCCCACCAGGACTGCAGACGTGTATCTGCAAAGAAACAAAAAAGACTATTACGTAACTTTATTTTTTCCTGGTAAGAATTAATACTTCTTGGCTAAACTTCGTACTTTCTTACTTTATTACACGATGAAGAGTCAGAGACGCAGTGACATTTGAAATGAACTGATAATTCATCTGTCCACATCAGTAGTTCCCAACCTTTCTTAGACCATTACCTCTGACCAGGAAAGTACTTGGGTTCGAACAAACAGATCTGTATGCACGTTTGGTTACAGGACCATTATGTACTTCTGAATGTGCTGGTGGGTGTCGTTTTTCTGCAAAATTCTGCAGTCATGCTCTAGATATCACTGTAGATGTAATTGTAGACGTCATACGCAATGCAGCAATCTTAACTATAAATGTAAATGCGGAATGTCAATAAAATGCTCCGAGCAATACGAATGACTGCAAAACGCACAGTGAAGAAATGTAAGTTGATCGCATGGCGTATTTGCACATTCTATAATATCAGTGTTGAACGCTACGACAATGACACTTTTGAAGTTGCTCACTGGTTCACCAATATCGTAGCCACCGTTCTGCCACTCGTAATGAAGCATTGGTCTGTATACTCCCGCAGATAACTGATTGTAAATGACAGAATGCATATTCATGATAAAGAATCTGTCGTGCAATATCGGCTGCATATTATTGGAACGTAGTTTAATGAAGTCTGTTATTCTCTTGACATATATTTTATATTGCCTGAAGAAATACACATCCAGAGGTTGTGCATATTTTGTAGTTTTAGGCGGAATGATTTTTAAATCTACATGTTTTCCGCCAGATGCTTCCAGTAGTACTAGTTCATCCTTATGTCCAGACCAGGAGTCAAAAAGTACTTATGACTTTCTCGACAAATGTGGATTCAAAACTGACAGAAAAAACGTCTTCAGATGTTGTTTCTTCATCTTCCCACTCACACTTGCATCGACGACGACATTTGGAGGGCACCGCGTTTCTGTTTCCCTTGACAAGCGGGGTCCAAACTTTACACTGGATTCTTGGAAACAAATATAAGAGTTTGTCTGCCAATCGTCCGTTCATTGATATAGTAATATCGATCGTGTAACTATGTGTTGCACAGTTAACTGATTGTAACATCGCGCCAGTGTTTCTCTCCCCTTTCATGGATAGTGTTCTGTCACAAGAAAGTTTATAGTTGAACTGACTCTGATCACAATTCCATACAGAACTAATATCGATGTTTTCTCTCGTGATATGCTCATTGACGTCAGCAGCAAACGTTTGAGCTCTTTCAATCAGCTCTTCTTCGTCATCCTTATCTTTTCGTGCTTGGAGCATAGTGATACGGCGCGATGTTATCCTAAACTCCTTTTTCAAATTAGTAATAAATCCTAGTGAAGCTGTAAAGTTTGTACAGCCGAGACTTCTGGCTACGTCCAATGCCCAATGTTGTAAATACCAATAATGAACGGCGGAACCGCATTCTCGCGCTTCATCGAATTTCGCCATTACACGCTCCTTGATGGTTTTGAACAGCAGTGTACGATTTCCTTTGAAAACTGTATTTCTTTCTCTTTTCTTTGCCACGTAATCCAGTATGTTTTTAATATTGCTTTTAGACTTCAGTTTAGGGTATCTTTTCAGAAGCTTGTCGTATGTGTCGAAACCTCTTACGTAATAATCATCGTACATGTTCTCCAGTGTGTTGTCATCAAACGCCGTGATGATACTTGCAACTTTAACCTTCTTCTTAGGAGACGGTTGGTACTGTCACTGCTTCCATCGCCTCCTCCCGCACTTGCCGTAGCACTACCGTTTGCAATGAGTTGTTCGTCATTATCATCCCTATCATCATCATTATGTGTTAGTGTTACAACAGTACCTGTTTCGAACTTATGCTCATACTTCTGCACTGTAGCAGATACCAGAAAACATGCTAATGATTCGTCTTCTGCACCAATACCATCTTCACGAAGAAGGGTTCTTCGTAACTTCATCTCAACCAATCGCAATACATTAGCAGGATTGATTACCAATCGCCGAGCCATCTGACGCTTCAATACACAAATAATGTCACAAAACGCAACTTCAGAGGCACACTGCACCGTCCCTACTGGACCCGACTGGCGTACCGGCAGGTCAGTGTGCAATGCACCATGGCATACGCAGAGGCCTCTAACGGACGACTGCAGAGTTTTGCAGATGCGAGAGTATAACTAGTGCAATAAGTGACCTTTACATTATTTCTCACACGATTTTGGTGTATTTGTGTTTGTTCGAGCCCAAGTACTTTCTTCGTGAGTGCTATTAGCCTACGCGCAGTCCGGAACCGCGCGACTGCTTCGGTCGCAGGTTCGAATCCTGCCTCGGGCATGCATGTGTGTGATGTCCTTAGGTTAGTTAGGTTTAAGTAGTTCTAAGTTCTAGGGGACTGATGACCACAGCTCTTAAGTCCCATAGTGCTCAGAGCCATTTGAACCATTTTTGAGCTATTAGCCTAACACCCCGCTATTGCCTATCGCCCCCCCCCCCCCCCCCCACCTCTCCCACATTATCACCAAATTTAGCAGGTAAATAAACTGTAGAATACAAGACTTTTGCCGGCTGGTGTGGCCGGTTCTAGGCGCTTTAGTTCGGAACCGCGCTACCGCTACGGTCGCAGGTTCGAATCCTGCCTCGCGCATGCATGCGCGTGATGTCCTTAGGTTAGTTAGGTTTAAGTAGTTCTAAGTTCTAAGGGACTGATGACCACAGATGGGCTCAGAGTCATTTATGAATGAGACTTTCCTTGGACCTCTTTTATTTATGATGAAAAGTGGATGATATTCAATTTGTGTGTGTATGTGAGTGTGTGTGTGTGTGTGTGTGTGTGTGTGTGTGTGTGTGTGTGTGTGTGTGCGCTAGAATGAATGACAAAGGAATTCGAAGTGCCTCGCAAGTGCTACCCACAATTCCTTCTCAGATAAGAAAACTAAATGTCCACAGCGAGGATACAAACTTTTTACAAAAAAACTTCCCTTGCATTACTACTTTCCATTGCGACAATCGCTTGACCTGCCCGCTGCAATGCTATTTAAAATCAATCAAGTTAAAATGTGTGCACTATTCTTACTGTCCATAAATCACTTGATTGCTGCACTCCTTACTTCTGAACTGGCAGAAATTGGAAGACTTCAGGCTTTTAATGTATTGTGTCTGACCAGAGCCACTAATAGTAACAGTAGAAGTATTACTAATAACAATTATAATAGCAATAGTAAAAACAATGTACAGCACCTTAGTAGCCCATATGTAGTTACTGCTTTGTTGAGCTGTCAATTAATTCATTTACCTATTTCGAAGCGAGTAATGAAGCAGTTTCTGGACTACTGCAGATACTATATACAAATCCGAAAAGACATTTTTTTGAAATATTTACAGTATTTGTTACGTATATGTCTCACTTTTATCATCAGCAACGCATGGGTCGAAGCACAAAATGTGTGTCTTGGGTGTACTATGTGAGGAACCCGTAACCTCCACCGTACTAATGCTATTAATACACAATAAGTAATTATTGATAACTTATGTAACCAATATTAGACTCTTACAAAATTGTGATAACAATAATGATTTTTTTTGAAAAAAATTTAGTTTTGTGACTGAAACAGAATCGAACCTCTTAGTTTTTACCCCTCAGAAAATTTCATTTTACCCCTCAGGAAGTAATTACCCCCAGGTTGGGAACAACTGGTATAAATAGACAATCAAGCTTTAATATGTCGCGGGATTGCACAGTAGAAATGTTGGAACACGCGAGGCAATACTGACCTTACGACTTCTCTTAGAAGATGGGTTAAGGAAAGACAAACCTACGTTTATAGCATTTGAAGACTTAGAGGAAGCTTTTGAGGATGTTGACTGGAAAGCTCCCTTTCAAATTCTGAAAGTGGCAAGGGTAAAATACAATGAGCGAATGGCTATTTACAATTTGTCCAGGAACCAGATGGCTGTTATAAGAGTCGACAGGCACGAAAGGGAAGCGGTGGTTGACAAGAGAGTGAGACAGGGTTAGAGCCTATCCCCGATGTTATTCAATCTGTATATTGAGTAAGCAGTAAATGAAACAAAATAAAAATTTGGAGTAGGCATTAAAATTTATGGAGAATACATACAAACTTTTAATATTTACCGACGACATTATAGTTCTGTCAGAGACAGTAAAGGACCTGGAAGAGCAGCTGAACGGAATGAACAGTGTCTTGAAAGGAGGCTATAAGATGAACATCAAAAAAAGCAAAACGAGGATAATGGAATGTAGTCGAATTAAATCAGATTATGCTGAGGGAATTAGCTTAGGAAATGAGACACTTAAAGTAGTAGATGAGTTGTGCTATTTGGGGAGCAAAATAACTGATGGTGGTCGAAGTAGAGAGGATATAAAATGTATACTGGCAATGTCAAGAAAAGTGTTTCTGAAGGAGAGAAATTTTTTAACATCGGATACAGATTTAAGTGTCAGGAAGTCTTTTCTTAAAGTATTTGTGTGGAGTGTAGCCATGTATGAAAGTGAAACAAGGACAATAATTACCTTAGACAAGAAGAGATTAGAAGCTTCCGAAATGTGGTGCCGCAGGAGAATGTTGAAGATTAGTCGGGTAGATCATGTAACTAATGAGGAGGTACTGAATAGAATTGGGAGAAGATGAATTTGGGGCTCAATTTGACTATAAGAAGGGATAGGTTGGTAGGACACGTTCTGAGGCATCAAGGGATCACCAATTTAGTACTGGAGGGAAGCGTGGAGGGTAAAAATCGTAGAGGGAGACCAAGAGATGAATACACTAAGCAGATTCAGAAGGATGTAGGTGGCAGTAGTCATACGGAGATGAAGAGGGTTGCACAGTATAGAGTAGCATGGAGAACTGCATCAAACTAGTCTCTGGACTGAAGACCACAGGTACAGCAACATGTTCGATACCCCTGCCATCATTAGCAATAATGTGGCGCAGATGTATAGCGAAATGGCTCAGCTCAGCGATGGTTTTGGGGTTATTGCTGTACACCTTATCTTTAATATAGCCCCACAAAAAGGAGCCGCATATGTTCAGACTGGGAGTACGTGGCGGCTAATCGAGGCCCAAGCCAGTGGCCTCTTGGTACCCCAGGGCCAGAATGCGGTCTCGAAAATCCTCCTCCAGGACATCAAACACTCTCCTGCTTCGGTGGGGTCGATATCCGTCTTACGTGTACCACATCTTGTCGAAATCAGGGCCACTTTGGATAACGGAGATGAAATCATCTTCGAAAGCCATCAAGTAACGTTCGACAGTCGCCGTCCCATCAAAGGAATATCGCTCCGATTACTCCGTGACTAGACATTGCACACCACACTAACACTGGCTCAGTGTGAAGGGACTTCTCGATCGCGAAATGCGGATTGTTAAGTCCCATTATGAGCCAATTTTGCCTATTGACGAACCGATCCAAATGACAGTGGGTTTCGTCGCTAAACAAAAGCATGAATGCACATACTAATTCCCATCATGTCTCGCGGCCATCCGTGCATTTTGAACGCCCTAACGCAAACTGTTAAGAGATTATGACGATTTTATTTCATATAGCTCAATAATTATCACCCAGTACGATGAGCGTGTCCACTCGCTTGCGATAACGTTATTATTCCGTTAACCAAATGTTTGCTCTAATTTTGAGTAGTGATACTGGATTTTCGTGAAATATAACATGTAAAAGTAAACCTATAACATGTAAAAGTAAACCTCATGCTTGTCTAATACACTCCTGGAAATGGAAAAAAGAACACATTGACACCGGTGTGTCAGACCCACCATACTCGCTCCGGACACTGCGAGAGGGCTGTACAAGCAATGATCACACGCACGGCACAGCGGACACACCAGGAACCGCGGTGTTGGCCGTCGAATGGCGCTAGCTGCGCAGCATTTGTGCACCGCCGCCGTCAGTGTCAGCCAGTTTGCCGTGGCATACGGAGCTCCATCGCAGTCTTTAACACTGGTAGCATGCCGCGACAGCGTGGACGTGAACCGTATGTGCAGTTGACGGACTTTGAGCGAGGGCGTATAGTGGGCATGCGGGAGGCCGGGTGGAAGTACCGCCGAATTGCTCAACACGTGGGGCGTGAGATCTCCACAGTACATCGATGTTGTCGCCAGTGGTCGGCGGAAGGTGCACGTGCCCGTCGACCTGGGACCGGACCGCAGCGACGCTCGGATGCACGCCAAGACCGTAGGATCCTACGCAGTGCCGTAGGGGACCGCACCGCCACTTCCCAGCAAATTAGGGACACTGTTGCTCCTGGGGTATCGGCGAGGACCATTCGCAACCGTCTCCATGAAGCTGGGCTACGGTCCCGCACACCGTTAGGCCGTCTTCCGCTCACGCCCCAACATCGTGCAGCCCGCCTCCAGTGGTGTCGCGACAGGCGTGAATGGAGGGACGAATGGAGACGTGTCGTCTTCAGCGATGAGAGTCGCTTCTGCCTTGGTGCCAATGATGGTCGTATGCGTGTTTGGCGCCGTGCAGGTGAGCGCCACAATCAGGACTGCATACGACCGAGGCACACAGGGCCAACACCCGGCATCATGGTGTGGGGAGCGATCTCCTACACTGGCCGTACACCACTGGTGATCGTCGAGGGGACACTGAATAGTGCACGGTACATCCAAACCGTCATCGAACCCATCGTTCTACCATTCCTAGACCGGCAAGGGAACTTGCTGTTCCAACAGGACAATGCACGTCCGCATGTATCCCGTGCCACCTAACGTGCTCTAGAAGGTGTAAGTCAATTACCCTGGCCAGCAAGGTCTCCGGATCTGTCCCCCATTGAGCATGTTTGGGACTGGATGAAGCGTCGTCTCACGCGGTCTGCACGTCCAGCACGAACGCTGGTCCAACTGAGGCGCCAGGTGGAAATGGCATGGCAAGCCGTTCCACAGGACTACATCCAGCATCTCTACGATCGTCTCCATGGGAGAATAGCAGCCTGCATTGCTGCGAAAGGTGAATATACACTGTACTAGTGCCGACATTGTGCATGCTCTGTTGCCTGTGTCTATGTGCCTGTGGTTCTGTCAGTGTGATCATGTGATGTATCTGACCCCAGGAATGTGTCAATAAAGTTTCCCCTTCCTGGGACATTGAATTCACGGTGTTCTTATTTCAATTTCCAGGAGTGTATTTCAGTCTAATACGAGGGTCACTCCAAAAGAAATGCACACAATTTTTTTAAAATCCATCGTTTATTCTACATGTTTGAAAGTTTTACAATGTGTAAATATATCCTTTAGGAACAATATTTTGATTTCTCCACATAATTTCCATCCCTCTCAACTGCCTTACGCAGTCTTGGAACCAGCGCCTGTATACCTGCAGAGTAAAATTCTTGACCAACCTGTTGGAGCCACTGTTTGGCAGCGTGCACAAGGGAGTCATCATCTTCAAACCTTGTTCCACGAAGAGAGTCTTTCAGTTTCCCAAAGAGATCATAGTCACATGGACCAAGGTCAAGACTGTAAGGCGGGTGTTTCAGTGTTGTCCACCCGAGTTTTGTGAGCCACTGTCAACATCCTGGGAACCCACTTGGCACAAACCTTTTTTAACGCCAACACTTTCACTATTCTGCAAACACTTCCTTCCCTTATCTCAACGTAGCGTGACAATTCGCTCACTGTGATGCGTCTGTCAGCAGTCACCAATTCGTTATCTCTCTGCACATTGTCTGGAGTGTGTGCAGTACGAGGTCTGCCCTTGTGAGGACAATCCTCATTATTGCGGTGTCCACTTTCATCACGTAACCTGCTTACCCACCGACTAACTGTACTGCAATCGACAGCAGCATCTCCATACACCATTTTCAACCTATTGTGGATGTTTTCCACTGTCTCGCTTTCACAGCACAGGAATTCTATGACAGTACGTTGCTTCTGACGAACGTCAAGTGTAGTAGCCATCTTGAAGACATGCTGTGACTGTGCCACTCACGGTAACAGGTTGAACTGAGTTTGAAAGCAAGCGGGAAGGATGTATCTACACACTGTGAAACTTTCACACGTGCAGAATGAAAACTGTATTTTTACAAAAATAGTGTGCATTTCTTTTGGAGTGACCCTTGTACTTCTCCAAACGTAAAAATGAGCCTGACCGTAGAAATGACTTTTTTTCTCGTTTTGTCTCGGAGATACCATTTGAATGACTTAAGTCTGAAATAGATAATAAGAATCCACACCCTCTCCCAAGGTAGCTTCCGCCAGCTCCCCCTCCCTGATGATTCCCTCCTCCCCTCCATCTACCCCTCCTACCAACTTTGATCCTCCCTCCCTCCTCCTGTGTTTTGTTCCTATGGGCACCCTCTCTCCTTTCTCTCCCTCCTCCCTCTCTCCCCACTCCTCCCCCGGGCTTCCCCTACCCCCATTCCTCCGCTCCTACTCCCGTCTCCTCTGCGATTGGCATCTTTGCTCACCCCTCTCCCTCCCTCTCCCCCTTCTACCCCTCTTGGCAGGTCCCCGGACTCGTACACGCTACGTGGACATTCGCGCGCCGGAGATCATCGCTATCAGCTTCTCGTGTGTGTGCCGTCGTGTTTGTGTTAGTGTCCGCCGTCACACTCCAACGTTCACATGTGTCGTCGAACTCATCAGTGTTTGTGCGTCGTGTCGACAGTTTTAGTGGTTTTTCGTCTAGTGTGAACGGCTTCTTGTTTTTTATGTTCTGTATCTACCGTTTTTTACCCGCCTTTGTTCAATCTCTTATGTGTCTTCTATATGTATTATAATTGTTAACTCTGAGGCTGAAGAGTGGCGTAAAATGCTGCTGCCAGCCTGCCTGTTGTTGTACAGGAATAAAAACAACAATACAGGAAAAAGAAGATAATAAGAAAAATGTAGAAACTAGATATGTGATTCCGAGTGGCAGTACGACTATTCTGTATAAAACTGATGTAATTGTCCTTCAGATAAAACGACGTAACTTTTTTTTTCCAATGAGGCAGTCTCGTCGCCTGACGCTGAACCACTGTTCCGCGTCACACGTCTGCTCCGAAGCATGAGCGCAGCTCGGCACAGCGCAGTAATTTCCCGTTATTAGATCCAGTTAGACGTTTCTTTACATAGACACGGCGTGGACGCTGGTGGCAATATCTGTCAGCCTACAGCGGGGGCCACCTACAGTGGCGAGCGACGGATCAGCAATTCTGGTGGCGCATTACGCGCTCGATGTGTCAGCCGCGCTGACACGTGGCTTTGACAAGTCACCCATTCCAGCGGCTGTCCCCCTGTCCACACGTGCCGGCTGCCACCACTCGGGGAAGGCGCGTTTTAATCAGGATTAGCCTGCTGGCTGATTGTTGGACGCCGGGCCTTGTCACACAAGCGGATTACATACCACAAAGGCTCCTCAGAACGAGCGCTCGGTTCACCGGCGCGCCTAATCTTTCCGAATTGACAGCATGCGGCCCTTTTGTAGCGCACACCACTCCCTAATTGAATCTCTTTATTTGCTCTGCAGCCTCACAAACCACTCTAGTCTTTATGCGGAGCTAATAGGGAAAAATCCATTTTGTAGCTACATTACATGATTGGATGCACGCCACAAGCAGCGATTCCATTACAACCAGCCTCTAAACCGGACGTCATCCTTCTATTGTCATTCGCCATTAGCTTACATCCTGTTCCAATCTTTTCATATTATCGTACCTGTTACACACAGAGAGTCATCTATGAACTGTCTTTACATACACTATTGATCAAAATTATAATGAGCCTTGCCCACAACGAGATAGAGTACCGCTGGTATGTGACGAGGCGAGGAAGGCACACAAGGCGAGTCAGCTGCCCCTAACGATGTCGTTTTAGGCAACCCGCACTACATATATATCTGGGACGGTATCCAGACAGGCGATCGCCAAGTAATCGATGCAAGTTCCCTCTCTGAGCTTTGGGCGCCTTTTTTGCAAACGGAATCATACTGTAAAATTACAAGTGAGTATTGGCCATGTGTTACACGGCATTTTTCTAGCAAGATACAGTTTAGTCATGCCACACTTACCCAAGTGTCTCCAGTCTTTCTTTGTTTAATTAGCGGTAAGGTCTTACAGGTTTTGTATTCCTCCATGAATTTATTCCATTTATAGTACTTAATCTTTTGTAAATGGTTCATAAGCGTTGCTTATACAGGGTGGTCCATTGATAGTGACCGAGCCAAATATCTCACGAAATAAGCGTCAAACGAAAAAACTACAAAGAACGAAACTTGTCTAGCTTGAAGGAGGAAACAAGATGGCGCTACCGTTGGCCCGCTAGATGGTGCTGTCATAGGTCAAACGAATATCAACTGCGTTTTTTTAAAAAGGAACCCCAATTTTTTATTACATATTCGTATAGTACGTAAAGAAATATGAATGTTTTAGTTGGACTACTTTTTACGCTTTGTGATAAATGGCGCTGTAATAGTCACAAACATATGGCTCACAATTTTAGACGAACAGTTGGTAACAGGTAGGTTTTTTAAATTAAAATACAGAACGTAGGGACGTTTCATTTCGGTTGTTCCAATGTGATACATGTACCTTCGTGAACTTATCATTTCTGAGAACGCATGCTGTTACAGCGTGATTACCTGTAAATACCACATTAATGCAATAAATCCTCTAAATGATGTTCGTCAGCCTCAATGCATTTGGAAATACGTGCAACGGCATTCCTCTCAACACCGAGTAGTTCGCCTTCCGTAATGTTCGCACATGCACTGACAATGCGCTGACGCATGTTGTCAGGCGTTGTCGGTGGATCACGATAGCAAATATCCTTCAACTTTCCCGACAGAAAGAAATCCGGGGACGTCAGATGCGATGAACGTGCGGGCCATGGTATGGTGCTTCGACGACCACTCCACCTGTCATGAAATTTGCTATTCAATACCGCTTCAACCGCACGCGAGCTATGTGCCGGACATCCATCATGTTGGAAGTACATCGCCATTCTGTCATGCAGCGCAAGATCTTGTAGTAACATCGATAGAACATTGCGTAGGAAATAAGCATAGATTGCACCATGCAAGTCCTGGTGCACAGAAATATGATGCGGGTGCAATCGATGTTGATGTAGCATTCACAACACCGACGTTTTTGAGATTCCCGTTTCGCGCCCAATTTGTCTGCTACTGATGTACGGATTAACCGCGACAGCAGCTAAAACACCTACTTGGGAATCAGCATTTGTTGCAGGTCGTGACTGGCGTTTCACATGTGGCTGAACCCTTCCTGTTTCTTAAATAACGTAACTATCCGGCGAGCGGTCCGGACACTTGGATGATGTCGTCCAGGATACTGAGTAACATACGTAGCACACGCCCGTTGGGCATTTTGATCACAATAGCCATACATCAACACGATATCTAACTTTTCCACAGTTGGTAAATGGTCCACGGGTAATGTATCACGAAGCAAATACCGGCCCTACTGGCGGAATGTTACGTGATAGCACATACTTATACGTTTGTGACTATTACAGCGCCATGGATCACAAAGCGAAAAAAAGTGGTCCAAGTAGAATGTTCATATTTCTTTACGTACTACACGAATATGTAATAAAAATGGGGGTTCCTATTTAAAAAAACGCAGTTGATATCCGTTTGATCTATGGCAGCTCCATCTAGCGGGCCAACCATAGCGCCATCTGGTTTCCCCCTTCAAGCTAGACGACTTTCGTTCTTTGTAGTTTTTTCGTTTAACGATTATTTCGTGAGATATTTGGCCCCGTCACTATCAATGGACCACCCTGTATAAGGAGATTCAGCTGTCCCTATCAATGTCGTTTTAGGCAACCAGCACTACATATGTATCAGGGACGGGAACATACAAGTGAGTATTGGCCATGTGTTACTCGATATTTTTGCAGCAATATACAGTTTACTTCTGCCACACTTACCCAAGTGCCTCCAATCTTTCTTTGCGTAATTATAAGTCATACAGGTTTTGTATTCCTCTGTAAATTTATTACATTTATAGTAATCTCTGTAAATTTATTCCATTTATAGTAATTAATCTTTTGTAAATGGATCGTAAGTGTTGCTTATAGCCGGCCGGGGTGGCCGAGCGGTTCTAGGCGTAACAGTCTGGAACCGCGTGACCGCTACGCTCGCAGGTTCGAATGCTGCCTCGGGCATGGATGTGTGTGATGTCCTTAGGTTAGTTAGGTTTAAGTAGTTCTAAGTTCTAGGGTACTGATGACCTCAGAAGTTAACTCCCATAGTGCTCAGAGCCATTTGAACCACTTTTTTGTTGTTGCTTATATAGTATGGTTCACCATCGGAAACAACGAAATTAACAGGGGATATCAAAATGGGAAATGCGGAAGTGACAATATTCCTGTATATTAGATAATTTAATATATGACTCGCCGTGTTAATGTGCTAAAGTAGTTCAACAAAATTTGTACAACATGTCTAAGGTATTTTCGTGTACTTAACCAGTTATTCTGCGACATTTTGACAGTGTACTTCACATCTTCAAAGCAAGCTTTCCAACAACATTGTTCTGTCAGGCGGAGTTTCTTAAAATGGCATCGGTAGGGGCAGCTGAATCACGCTGTGGCACTCTGTCCATCATACACTGCATGACAAAGTGGCGTTCTGACCAGGCTTAGCATTAAATCAAGAACGTCTTTTATTAAGAATCTGTATACCTCTGACTCAGTAATATAGCAACTGTTTCGGAAATTACGTAGAAAAAGGATTTTAAACAATCATTACGCTCACAGGGCACATGGCGACTTTCTCGCCTCTTGCTGCGCTGGTGTCCCTTCAGCTGCGAGACGTTAATATACTTCACAGCACTGAGTATTGCAGCTGTATGTGTCAAACAGTGCAGTACTATCGAGATCGATTTAGCCAGCAAGTGTTGATTGTGCCCAGTTTGGATTCCGAAGAAATGTAGCAGCAGGCGAAGCAGTACTGCCGTTACGACTTATCCTAGAAGACAGGCTGAAGAAAGGCAAGCCGATGTTTACGGCATTTATGCTTCAAATGGCTCTGAGCACTATGGGACTTAACATCTGAGGTCATCAGTCCCCTAGAACTTAAAACTACTTAAACCTAACCAACCTAACGACATCACACACATCCATACCCGAGGCAGGATTCGAACCTGCGACCGTAGAGGTCGCGCGGTTCCAGACTGAAGCGCCTAGAACCGCTCGGTACGGCATTTATAGAAGTAGAAAAAGTTTCTGACAGTGTTGACTGGATTACTCTCCCCAAAATTCTGAAAGGAGCTGGGATAAAATAGAGAGAGATTGAGAGAGAGAGCGAAAAGGTATCTTCAACTGTGTAGTATCGAGACTACAGAGACGAAGGGCAGTAGTTTAGAAGGTAGTGGCGAACGGTTGTAGCATCTTCCTGATTGTATTCAAGCTCTGCGTTGAGGAAATTGTGAAGGAAAGAGAATTGAAGTTCAGGCAGAAGAAATAAAAAACTTTGAGATGTGCTGATGACACTGTAATTCTGTCAGAGACGGTAAAGAATTAGAAGATGGACTGGATTCAGTAGATAGTGTTACAGAACGAGATTACAACATGAACATAAACAAAAGTGGAACTATGGTAATGGAATATAGTCGATGTAAATAATCGGTGCTGATAGAATAGGGAACGCTGAAAGTAGTAGAGGAGCTTTGCTACTTGGACAGGAAAATAAATTGCGAAGGTCGAAGGAGAGAGGATGTAAAATTCAGACTGGGAATAGCAAGAAAAGCGTTTCTGAAAATACAAGTTTGTTAACGTAAAAAATATAGCAGAGCAAGAATTTGACGTTCAAGACCCTGTCCCACCTGAAACATTAGATAGCGCATAAGTTCGTAGCACAACGGATACACATAACAGAGACCTTATTCATCAACAATATATTCTCCTATAGTATTTACAACAATCCATCAGCGCCGGGGTAACTTTTCGTTTCCGCGACTGTAGAAGTCACGTGGTTTTGAGACGAACAGCTCGTCCAGGCGTTTTCGTCCGGAAAGGAAGTTCCCCGTAGATTGTTCGTTAGAGAGTGGAGAAGGTGAAAATCCGAGGGCGCAAGATAAGGTTAATAAGGCGGGTGCGGAATGTCTTTCCAACCCAACTTCTGTATAGTGTATTTTGTTAGTCTAGCAAAATGCGGGTCGGCGTTTTCGTGAACTAGCATCGCTTCATGTAGTCTTCCTAGTCGTCGATCTCGGATTGCGTCTGTAAGATGTCTGAGTTGTTGACAATAAACGTTGGCTGTGATGGTTACACCTCGGGGAAGCATTTTGTAGTACCGGGTGATCAATAAGTCAGAATAAATTGGAAAACTGAATAAATCACGCAATAATGTAGATAGAGAGGTACAAATTGACACACATGATTGGAAGGACATGGGGTTTTATTAGACCCAAAAAAATACAAAAGTTCAAAAAATGCCCGACAGATGGCGCTTCATCTGATCAGAATAGCAATAATTAACAAAGTAAGACAAAGCAAAAATGATGTTCTTTACAGGAAATGCTCAATATGTCCACCATCATTCCTCAACAATAGCTGTAGTCGAGGAGTAATGTTGTGAACAGCACTGTAAATCATGTCCGGAGTTATGGTGAGGCATTGGCGTCGGATGTTGTCTTTCAGCATCCCTAGAGATGTCGATCGATGACGATACACTTGCGGCATCACGTAACCCCAAAGCCAATAATCGCACGGACTGAGGTCTGGGGACCTGGGAGGCCAAGCATGACGAAAGTGGCGGCTGAGCACACGATAATCACCAAACGACGCGCGCAAGAGATCTTTCACGCGTCTAGCAATATGAGGTGGAGCGCCATCCTGCATAAACATCGTACATTCCAGCAGGTGTTTATCAGCCAGGCTGGGGATGATGCAATTCTGTAACATATCGGCGTACCTCTCACCCGTAACAGTAGCAGTTTTGAGTTTTGCTGTCCAGCGCTATCTGGCGGACATTTTGTGATCTTTGTTTCTTTTTTTTTTGTTCTAATAAAACCCCATGTCATTCCAAGCATGTGTGTCAATTTTTACCTCTCTGTCTACATTATTCCATGGTTTATTAAGTTTTCAGATTTATACTGAGTTTTTGATCATCCGGTACATCATACTGTCTCTGTTCCATCAGATGTGTAGCATTATTTTTTTTTCGATGTCTGCAGGTGTTTGTAAGGGTAGTTGCTGCTTTGATTGGACAAAACCGTTTCTCTCTTTTCGTGATGTCAGCATGAAGACACATTTCTCGTCACCAGTAACGTTACAGGATAGGAACGGTCGGTGTTGTTCACGATCTAGTTTATGACAAGCAAGCAGAGACGCACATTGGCCACCACTGATTCTTGTGATTTTGGCTGAGAGCACGCGATACTCACACACCCGATTTTTTAATCATCCCCATTGCTTGCAAATGTCGCACAATGGTGGAATGATCACAGTTAATCACATTACCAGTTCTCGAATACAATGACGTGAATCACTGTGGATTAATGCGTGTAAACGATCTTATCAAACCCTAAAGGTCTCCCTGAACTTGGAGAGTCACTAACGTCAAAACGATCCTCCTTAAATCGAGAAAACCATTGTCTCGCCGTGGTTTCTCCAATGCCATAATCCCCATACACGGCGCAAATGTTTCTGGCTGCCTCCGATGCTGTCACTGCTCTACTGTACTCAGACAGGATTATATTGTTTCCATAATGAGATTTTCACTCTGATATGAAACTTCCTGGCAGAGTAAAACTGTGTGCTGGACCGAGACTAGAACTCGGACCCTTTGCCTTTCGTGGGCAAATGCTCTACCATCTGAGCTACCCAAGCACGACTCACGCCCCGTCCTCACAGCTTTACCTCTGTCAGTACCTCGTCTCCTACCTTCCAAACTTTACAGAAGCTCTCCTGCGAACCCATAGCAGGTAGGAGACGAGGTACTGGCAGAAGTAAAGCTGTGAGGACGGGGCGTGAGTGCTTGGGTAGGTCAGATGGTAGAGCACTTGCCCGCGAAAGGCAAGGTCTCGAATTCGAGTTTCGGTCCGGCACAGTTTTAATCTGCCAGGAAGTTTCATATCAGCGCACACTCCGCTGCAGAGTGAAAATCTCATTCTGGAAACATCCCCCAGGCTGTGGTTAAGCCATATCTCCACAATATCCTTTCTTGCAGGAGTGCTAGTTCTGCAAGGTTCGCAGGAGAACTTCTGTAAAGTTTGGAAGGTAGGAGTCCGGGTACTGCAGAAGTAAAGCTTTGAGGATGAGCGTGAGTCGTGCTTGGGTAGCTCAGATGGTAGAGCACTTGCCCGCGAAAGGCAAAGGTCCCGAGTTCGAGTCTCGGTCGGGCACACAGTTTTAATCTGCCAGGAAGTTTCAGGATTATATTGTATCTGTTCCGATTTCTCCAGTCGACTCTTCATTTTCTAGCGTCCACAGCTCCATTCACTATCTCCAAATGGCAAAGTGACAATATGGAAACTCAAACAGCAACAGTGAACTGCAAATAAAAAAAACAGCAATCGGTAAATAAACTCATAGCAGCTGGAATACCGACACGCAAAACAAAAACGCTACGACCTTATGCACCAACCTGATATTAATTTCCGAGAAATCGTACATTATCTCGAAGTACACAGGCTAGGATTCTCCACCGTCTGTGCAGTTTTGAACAATAAAGCCTTGGGACAGTCTCTGTATTACAAGTATTTGTTTATTCACTAATCGCTGAGAAGATATTTGCGTGCAGAGTGCAACCGAGTCTTGATGCTGGTGCAGTGCGTTCCCGTTTTAGCACGCAGTGCCGTGCAGTTCTAGTTTACGAGGGAGGCGATCCCCACGCGGCAAAAAATCAGATAGCACCTTCGCACTCGCACTGCCGCCAGCGTCGCGTGGGCGAACTCAGCTTGTCGCGATCGCTCTAATTGCCTGGAAACTGCGCCATTGTCTACGCTTGTTCCTCGTCGCCACGGAATGGCGTAATGGATGATGATGGAGTTTCGCCATTAAGAATCCCTGCCGCGCTCGGGCTTTCTGCTGTATTATCGCCGTACCACTAAACCCTTTGTTCGCCGAGAAAACGGCGCTCTGCCGGGCGTGGACGTCGCGGCCAAAGATAATGTTTATCATACTCCGCTAAATGTCGCCGACATGCACTCCCGCTACGCAAATAATGCACTGCCGGAAAGGATTACTGTATGTTTGTTTGCCTTAGTCGAAAAACGACTGTAGATCCTACTGATGTATTCTACTATTTCATGTCGTTGGTGTTGTAGTAGTTGTTGTTGTCGTCGTCATCGTCGTCTTCTTCTTTTTGATTGAAGTGTAACAGAGCTTCTTTGCACGAAACATTACTGTCGTATTCTCCCAGCCTTTTTTCGACCACTGCTTTTGTAGTTTGCCGTATTAAGAGGCACTCTATAATTGCTAACCGTTTACGTAAACTTATTCAAAATTTGCTCCAAAAAAATAGATTTTATAAGGCCTCCAGTGTCAGCCTATTCGATGGAAATGACAAAGTAGTGACTTACCATAAAATCCAACTTTGTGCATTTGACCTTAAGGGGACCACAGCCTGCCTATCTAATCCATGTTAATTTAGGCAAGTATTTGACGCATTTCTGAAAAAAGCTATTTGATGTAGGCCTTAATATTTTTACTGTATGTTACATGATGCTAATAGATCAACTGTACTAAAATCTACTTCATCCATTTTATAGTTTTTAAGAATTACTTTTTTCAATTTATTAACAAAAAATATTAAGTTTTTTCTGCAGAAAATATTTTTTGTGACTTTCCTAATGGGGTAATATTAATGAATGCAGTACTAGAGGTGGCTTTTTATGTTATGCAGAGTCTCTGAAAATTTCATTCATTTATCTATGATAGTTTCTGATACAATGGGGCATATGTACTGAAAATTTTAGTTTGCAGGAAATTGACTTTAAAGAAAAACTTTTGAAATTTGTTACTTACAGTTAAGTAAAACCGTCCTGCTGCATATGATGGCTCTTTTTTGGCCTCTAGCAGGTCTTCCAGCTTCTTTTTCACCTTCCTGGATGTTTGTCTTGCTTTCTTGGCCATATTAGATGCAGACCTGTCTGCATCGGCTATCCTCATTTTATCGCAATGTTGCAGCCCAGTGATCATATTTTCACCAGGATTAATTCCCAGCATTTTCAGTACCCAACACTTTCCAATATTACCATAATTGAATGTAATAACAGCATCATGAACTCCTAATTTCATTGTTTGCATGGCTACAAATACAGTTTTAGAAAAGCGGTACTAGATTATGATGCTGAAACATTCGTTTGGGTTCTCTGTCTGCGCATGCAGACATTTCCTTAGAAGGTCAGGATGAGCCAAGTCTCTGAAAATAGATTTAATTGATGTAATAACAGCAGCAGGAAGGGAATGCTGGTGAGAATAAAATTCTCCAGTTGCCTGAGCCCTGTTGTATTTGCACCACGAACTTTCTCTTGATGGACACAATCCATAACATGGCTTATCATCAGTAGAGGAGTTATGGAAGAATATGGCTCAAACATCTCTCTTCATTGCCTCCAGATTTTCTTTATTTCTCCTAATTGCCTGACCACAGTATACCTGCAAGTTTTCAATCACACTTGAACAATAAACAATACTAACCGCGTGGTTGAAAGCTTGTTGTTTACAAACAGCAGAAATGAAAGAATATCGACCGTTGCATTCCAAGGATGGCCAACACACTTGGGAGTAAAAACAAAATCCCTAACGTGCAATGCAGGGGATATAAAGATCTGAAATATATGCAGAAAAGTGGCTGACTCAAATGTGGGCGTGGCACATTAACACACGTGGTAGAAAAATGCTCTTTAAACGCTCGAAACAAATTTTTTTATGCAAAATCCTTTTCAGAGTACTTAAATAAAACCTTAATCTATCGAAATTGATGAAAACCGAAAATTTTTTTTTTTTTCAACCTGAACCAGGGTGTGAGCCCCTTAAGTACAATCAGATACGTCGCGAACTTAACATCGCATGGTGAAGGATACAATTATGAGGGGCAGTTAAAAGAAAACTGAACACCCCCCACAACGGAAGCATGGAATTTCTCCATTCGAAAGTAATCATCATAAGAGTTAAGACACGCTTCTGAGCACTATGGGACTTAACTTCTGAGGTCATCAGTCCACTACAACTTAGAACTACTTAAACCTAATTAACCTAAGGACATCACACACAACCATGCCCGAGGCAGGGTTCGAACCTGCGACCGTAGCGGTTGCGCGGCTCCAGACTGTAGCGCCTAGAACCGCTCGGCCACACCGGCCGGCGCCGTTAAGACAAATTATCGCACTGGCAGGCACCCATTCTTGCGCTTCCTTGTCCGGCTGAGACCGTCGTCCACGCATATCTTTCTTGAGGTCGTCAAAGATGTGAAAATTACACGCTGAAAGATCCAGGCTGTACAGAGGATGTTGCAGTGTCTCCGGACCAAATCGCTGAAGCATGACCTTCTTCCGATTAGCAGTGTTGGGGCGGACGCTGTCATCCAACTGGATGACTCTGTCCGACAGTATTTCCACAGCCCAAGGGGAACTGACAAAACAAACAGTAGAAACATGGCCCAACTCCCCCGCCAAAGAAATCCAAAGATGTTCCCACAAGCTACGGTAAGATCATGATGACCTCCTCCTTCGACTGCAGTGGGCCCTCGGCTCGTAGGGTTCCTCGAGCGTGGAACTGTAATCATTGTGAAGCGCTGTGAAGACACTTTGCAAAAACTGCGACGCACCATAGAAGTCAAAACGCCCAGGAATGCTGTCGGATGGATGCACCCTGTTGCACGATAACGCTCGGCTTCACACTGACCATTGAATGAAGGCGATTCGGCTGGGGAAGACTGCAACATCGCCCAGATCTTTTTCGTGTGATTTTCACATCTTTGGCGACCTGAAGGAAGACATTGTTTCGTTGATTGGTTCGCACGCTGACACATGTTGATGGCCCAGCGTTGAAACCTCCACAGATTCGGGGCGCACTTCTGTCACGTTGAATGATTCTCTTCGGTCGTCGGTTGTACCGTTCTTGCAGGATCTTTCCCGAACGAAGCGATGTCAGAGGATTTGATGTTTCGCCGGCTTGCTGATATTCACGGTACACGTACGGCAATAACCCCACTTGATCGCTACCTCGGAGATGCTGTGTCCCATAGCTCGTGCGACGACTATAATACAACTTTCAATCTCACTTAAATCATGATAACCTGCCATTGTAGCAGCATCAACCGATCTAACATCTGCGCCAGACAATTTTCGTCTCACATAGGGGTTGCCAACCGCAGCGCCACATTCTGCCTGTTTACATATCTCCGTATTTGAATACGCATGCCTATAATAGTTTATTTGGCGCTTCATTGTAGCAGTTGTGGACCTATATTATAAGAAAATAATACAGTAATGTTGTATGTAGAAGAAGTACTTATCGTCTGTCGAGAATTATTTTACATCTTCTCCAACACTTTATGTATTAGCTCTACAGCTTTGCTTCCGTCATTTTTTCTCGAAGTTCGAGGCTTAATTGTGAAAAGCCTACAAAAAAGTTACGATTCGACGTATTGGCCATATTTCGGACAGCATATGAATTTCTCTCTTCAGGAGGTCGTTCATATGACTGGCAGTGCTGGTCAGCCAGGCCGTGTGCCATTGATCGAAACAGGTGGTAATCAGATGGAGCAAAGTCTCGAGAATACGGCGGGTAGGGTAGCACTTCTCATTTCAACGTTTCAAAGTATGTTTTGACACGTTTTGCAACATGAGGTCGAGCATTGTCCTACTGTAACATCGCCTTTTCATGTCAATCGCTGTGTTTCGGCCGTTCGTCTTTCAATACTCGATTCGAATGCGACAACTGCATTCGATAAAGATCTCCTGTGATTGTTTCCGCCGGTTTTTGTAGCTCCGAAAGTCTTCTGTCTTCCAGAACCATGCCGGTCTATGACGTCAAAAATCACAGTTCTTGAGGCGCTGAAATCATTCTCTGGACGTTCTTTCACTAATAAGCGCGCCACTCTAGATCTCATCCAGCACTTTATGAGCCTCAGCCGCAGATTCTTTCCTTTTAAAACAGAAAATTAAAACTTCTCACAAGTGACGACTACTGGGCTCGTAAGTTGACATATTCAGTCGAGAACAACTATATAATGCAGTTACAAATCGACTAATAGTTTGATGGCGTTATGTTTAAAAATGCCTAAGCTTACTGTATGACACCTCCACCACCACTTGACACTATTGCCATATTTTGCAAAATGACGGAAGCAAAGTTGTAGACCCAATAAATATTCCTGTTATTGTAGCCTTTAGTCCCGAAAATTGTTTGATGCAGCTCACGAAGCTAGATGTCCTTGGCAGGCAATCTAAATCCACTGGACCTGCGTACTATAGTGAAGTCTTGGTCTC
Organism: Schistocerca piceifrons; assembly: GCF_021461385.2. Classification (NCBI taxonomy): domain Eukaryota; kingdom Metazoa; phylum Arthropoda; class Insecta; order Orthoptera; family Acrididae; genus Schistocerca; species Schistocerca piceifrons. The sequence goes on along the minus strand of NC_060138.1, from coordinate 202,765,304 downwards.
TCCTTATAATTTTTAACCCCCCATATTTCCCTCCACTACGATATAGATTGTTCCTTGAGGGTTTTGAACGTGTTCTGTTAGCCTAAGTCACCTTTTAGTTAAGATGTTTCTTAAAGCGATGTTCTTCCCAATACGATCTGTACTCCTTACACTATATATCCATTTATTGTGACATCTTATTCCAAAAGCTTGTCTACAATATTCATTATCGTTGTTTTACCTCCATACAACGCTGTAATCAATATCAGTACTTTCAGAAAAAACTTTCTTGGACATAAATTTATATTCTATGTTAAAATATTTCTTTACGTTAAGTGACTTTTCTTTTTTATAAAAACTTCCTTATTATTGCCAATCTCCATTTTGTATCCACTTTACACATGAAATCGTCAGTTGCTTTGATATGTAAAAAGTATTGGCATTCACGACGAAGCTCTGATTTTCAGATATGTTGGTTAAAGCTGTATTCAAGTAGTTTACGTTAATTGGACGCTTAAAGTTTTATTAGTTACGTACACCTCTTGATATTTATCAGTACTTGATTATTAACCCTTCAATTAATTCTGACACAGCAGCAAATTCGTTTTTACAATTGAGAAGAGACAAGAAGATAATTTCTGAATTGTAAAACAATAATATATCGCTATCAATATCGATAACTTTCAAAGATGATATTTAGCATTAGGTTTGGTCAGTAGCTCGTGACTCACTATTGATTTAATTAATAGCTGGTATTTCCTGATAACAGTTTGAAGAAAACAGTTAACTTCACAAAACAAGAAGACTGTCTGATTCCACAAGTAATAATTTCTGGTAATCTTTGAGTAACTTGGCAAAGATAGTACTGTTCACTTCCCTAGGATTGAAACTTATGTAAAACGACAGAGGAACTAAAAGGAAGTCCCTTTCCCTGTGTTATTTCGCCTGTCGTTTTACTTACGTTTTTATTTCAGACACATCACCTTTAACCCTTTCTTCTTTATCTTAAGGCGAATGAGATAGGGTGATGGTGGGGGTCAAGGCGAGTGAGGTGGGAGTGTGTGAATGAATGTTACTTTAAGGGTTCCTTCCTCACTGTGTGACAGCAATTTTAGCCATTTTACCCACATTAGTTCCTTTCAGTATGTGTACGAGCGCTGGTAACCTCGCCGTTAAGTGCCCATAAACTTCTATTCCACACACACACACACACACACACACACACTGACACTATTCTTCACAATACGCATGTAGTCCGTTTCTAAATGCCGCAGCTGGAAGTCATTACTTGATTTAGTTCCAAATAAAATCGTTACTTCTGTCACTTACTCTATCCTCATTTGGCAAGATGGCGATAATAATAGTTTGCTTCTGAATATTAATGCTGTCAGTAAGACTGTTTCCTTGTTAGCGTATATTGTTCTAGCACATATATAAAAATGATGTTTACGTCACAAAATATGCTTCTCACACCGTTAATGTGAACTCAGTGACATACGATGCAGAAGTGTGACAAAATCAATATTCCTTCAAAAATAGGATACAAACAGCCTCGACCGCAGAAACATTTATTTATAAGATAACCGGTTTCGATCAGTATTTGACCATCTTCAGACCCTCATACCATCATGGTAGACAGTGGCGGTGAACGGAGCGGATGATGTAACTCTATGAACGTCTTGCACTGCTTCTTGTCCCGTCGGTAGGTCTTCAGTGGAGCTTCTTGTCAGGAGCTCGTGTGTTGTACGCGTACCAGACAGAAAGACACACAGTGCTTCAATAAAACCTTCACAATACCACATAATACTTAAGAAGATAAATAACCCGGCTTACGTCGCTCAAGTGACTAAAGATGACGGTGCGTTTGTTATAAATCTTAAACGCTACAGAGTAAAAGGTATGTAGCACATTTCGCGTCTATCTCAGCATCGCCGCAGTTGGTTCGGCTACATTTCATTATCCTCGTTTTACTATTGTCACTGTGCACCGTATAGCCACTTTTCAAGTTCCTGTCCATTCTGTTCAACTGGTCTTCCAAGCCCTTTGCGACTCTGACAGAATTACAATGTCATTAGCAAACGTTAACGTTTTAAGTTCTTCTCCGTGAACTTTAGTTCCTTTTCCAAATTTAGCTTTCGATTCGTTTATTGCTTGACCTATGCGCAAAATGAATAACATGGGGTTAGGCTGCAGTGCTGTGTCAATCCCTTCCGAACTACTGTCCCCCTTCATGTTCTTGAACTCACGTAACTGCTCTCTAGTTTCTTTAAAAGCCATAGACTGGTTACTACTCCCTGTGTTTTATCCGTAATATTCAGGAAAGTAAAATCGAAACAATTTTTCTTTCATAATTGTAAAGTAGTGCCTATACCAATTCAACGAAAGGAGTAGGGCTCTATGAAACATATTGTTAACCACAAGCCGAAACTTAAATTTTTATAATTGCAGGCATGCAACTGCTACCACGTCTTCAGACTTCACGGCGTTGGAACTTTGTTTCAGAGGATTCATCTTACGTCTATCAATGACAGCCTCCAGGACGAAATGACACACCTACACTCAAAACATAAACTGTGAAATTCACGTCGCATTTTGAATGAAGTGCTTTGGTGATTCAGAAGACAGCCACTGACGTATCTTTTTTTTGTGGAAGAGAAGCTTTCAACCTAAGTAGGGTCATCCGAAAGTAAACTGCCTTACGAATACAACAAGCATACACACGCACAAATGCCCATCCTTACACACACACACAGACATAACGCGTCGATAAGCAATTTACTACAGTTGCTATCATTTGTTCATCGTCGCAGAAATTCAGATTTCACCAGCCTGAAACGTCTCCTCTCTCCAAACGACGCAAAAATCTCTTCCACCAGCTCATTGCGATTTCCCTTCGCTCTTAATTGTGAAAATTCTCACGCAGTGAACTGAATAGTCGCAGCCGCCTGATAATCAGTGATGCGTATACTATCTCGCACGCGTGAACGTTACCCATTTTTCTCCAAACGTCTCCCGCTGTCCGTATTTCTTGCTTTAGAAAAACGAAACAAAATCCGAGTTTCACATTTGCCAGCCGTTTCTACCCTTGTCAGAGTTTTGTCTACCTGTCACCACCAACTACAAAGTTCACAGCTAATTGCTAACAGCTTATTTTCCTAGTCAAAACAAAAGACTTTACTTGACATTTGCGCTAAAGCATAGACATCTATAATCGCTTACCTTGTTGTGAAAGAATATCAAGCTGCCGCTCAAATCTGGAGAGACTGCAATGATTTTGGCAGCACTTACAGCATTTTTAGGTACAGCAGTGTTGCAAATTACAACATTGTGTATTCCAGCCCTGAAATACATATATACAACGCCCCCATGTAACTTCATAACCGTCTGAACACTGAGATGAAAATGTACCAATAGCAAGATAGTAATACTGTATGTGGTGAATTAGCGTTTTCATGTTTTTTTTCTATGTAAAATACGTTTTGCAATGAAAATCGTAATAAAACCATTTAGTCAGAGAATTTTGGTAAAGATGCCAAACGAAAACGAGCTCTGTATATCTTTCAATGTAAAACAAGTGATAGGGCATTTTATTTCTTCCCACCATCCTGTAGCGTCTTTATTTGTCTGAGTGTTGCAGATAAGCACACGTTTCTGTGTATCTTGCCTTTAGATGAAATATAGAATTTTTTAAAAAATATGTAAATGGACTTTAATTGTAATATGAAACCGGATAATATCCCATCGTAATAACCATAACTTCGTATGGATATTTGTATCTTTCTTTTCAAAGGCGATAAGGAAAGGAGTGGTGACGAATTGTTTGAGGGAAGAACGACCGAATCCGTCACGTGATCTTTCGTTCCATGTTCAATGTCGCAAAGCAGAACTAACCTGAGACAGAGTTGCTGATCATTTCTTTTCATTCCTTAAGTATATTTTTTGCCAAATAATCATGTTAGGTTGATCGGTCATTTACCTTCGAACAACTATGTCGGCAATCGCTTCACTGGCTTGATGTATCGTGCCTCACGATATTAACAGACGGTAAATCTATAATCACGTAACTACGTGGTTGACATTTGTTGACAGTAATTATGAATTTCGTTTATCTATAAGATGTACAAATTTGAATCCGCCGTTTGCCGACAGCTGGCGCAATGGTAAGTAGCGGTCTAAGGAAACAGATCGCAGACGTCAGGCAGTTAGCTGGGACCTCGGTCAACATAACGTCATTCAAACATTAGTCGATTTGTGTCTGCATCATAAAGATTTTCTTGATTGAAAATGTCAGTTTATGACCATAATCCTCGTCATTTGCGGGGGGTGTTACTGTTTTGTTTCAATATGAAGAAAACAGCGGCTGAGTCTCATCGAATTCCCGTAAGTACGTATGGTAAGGACGCTATTAGTGAAATAACGTGTCGTGAGTCGTTTCAACGCTTCAAGAACCGTGATTTTAACGTTGTAGACCGGCATAGTGGTGGAAGAGTGAATGTTTTGAAAGATGCATAATTGGAGACATTGCTGAGTGAAGACTCGCGTCAAACTCAAGAAGAATTGGCACGATTAATGGGAGTGACAAAGCAAGCCATTCAAAACGCCTCAAGGCTATGGAAATGATTCAGAAAGAAGGAACTTGGGTCCTGTGTGCGCTGAAACCAAGAGACGTTGAACGGCGTTTGTGTGTTTGTGGAACAATTGCTTCAGAGGCAAAACTGGAAGGGATTTCTGCTTCGCATTGGGACCGGGGACGAAAAATGGGTTCATTACGATAACCCTAAACGCAAAAAATCTTGGGGATATCCCGGCCATGCTTCCACGTCGACGGCCAAACCAAATATTCACGGCTCCAAGATCAAGCTCTGCATATGGTGTGACCAGCTCGGCGTCGTGAACTATGAGGTGTTAAAACCAAGTGAAACAATCACAGGTGCTCGTTATCTAACGCAATTAATGCGTTTGAGCAGAGCATTAAAAGACAAACGGCCACAATAGAGCGAGAGGCACGATAAAGTGATTTTGCAGCGCGACAACGCTCGACCCCTCGTTGCAAAAGAGGTCAAAAAGTACTTGGAAACGTTAAAAATGGAAGTCCTACCCCACCTGCCGTATTCTCCAGACATTGCTCCCTCTGACTTTCACCTGTTTAGATTAATGCCGCATAGCCTGGCTGACCAACACTTTCGATCTCATGGAGAAGTCACTAATTGGATCGATTTGTGGATCGATTCAAAAGATGAACAATTTTTTTCGACGCGGTATTCGTACGCTGCCAGAAAGATGGGAGAAATTAGTGGCCAGCGATGGAAAATACTTTGAATCTTACATGTGTAACCAATTTGTTTCATTAAAGCCTCAAATGTTGGAGAAAAACCGGCGGAAGCGAAGTTGTACATCTTGTATATTTATGGATCAGATTTTCCATCCTTGAACTTTTCTCTCGCCCGTCGCGGAAGTGCGTAATAATAGTATTTTTATTTTCTGTGACGTACTGGGAAAATTTTTCATGTTACTAATATCCTAGACTTTTCTCTTGTGCTATAAATTCTAGAAAGCAACGTTCCAGAATGAGATGGCGAAGGGTACTGGACTCGTATCCGGCAAGATTATGGTTCAAATCCTCGTCCGGCCAACCAGGTGTAGGTTATCCGTGATTCCTCTAACTCAGCTCTAATCAGAACTTGTGCCCCTTCTCTAATAACGTCATCGTCGACGGGGCGTTAGACCGCAGATTCCATCCTTCTCTACAACAGCCCACCTATTTTCTTGTTAATGCTATTGAATGCTTTTTCGATCTTAATAATTAGTAAATGAACATTCGTGTGGTTTTTCATCTACCTGCTCACTCAACGTCATTTTCGATAACCATTCAGTATTGAAGCAAATAATGGAAGTAACAAATGACCTCACAGCCCGTAGTGGCTGGCAGCTCTTTGTCTCTTAAGTGTACAAAAACAGATCCGAATAACCAATAAGAAATAGGTCCACGATAGGTTAAAGAAGTTTGGTACATATGAGAAGCTCCTCATTGGCTCCGAGAAAAAGAGATGACTACATGTTGTGCAGGGTGAGTAAAATATAATAAAGTGACAAAATTAATGGGACAGCGATAGTCATGTGTACAGATGACGATAGTATCGCGTGCACAAGGTATTAAAGGGCAGTGAATTGGTGGACCTGTCATTTGTACTCAGGTGATTCATGTGAAAATGGTTCCGACGTGATTATGGCTGCACGACGGGAATTGGCAGTCTTTGAATGTGGAACGATAGTAAGAGCTAGACGCATGGGACGTTCCATTTCGGAAATCGTCAGGAACTTCAGTATTCCGAGATCTACAGTGTGAAGAGTTTGCCGAGAGTTCCAAATCTGAGGCATTAACTCTCACCACGGACAACATTGGCCGACAGCCTTCACTTACCGATCGAGAGCAGCAGCCTTTGCGTAGAGTTGTCAGTGCTAACAGACAAGCAACGCTGCTTGAAATAATCACAGAAATCAATGTGGGACGTACGACGAGCGTATCCGTTAGGACAATGTGGCGAAATCTGGTGTTAATGGGCTATGGCAGCAGACGATCGACCGAGTATCTTTGCTAACAGCACGACATCGCCCGGAGCGTCTTTTGCGCTCGTGACCATATCAGTTGGACTCTAGACGACTGGACAACCGTGGCCTGGTCAGATGAGCCCCGATTTTAGTTGATAAGAGCTGATGGTAGTGTTCTAGCGTGGCGCAGACCCCACGAATCCATGGACCCATGTTGTCAATAAAACTCTGCAAGTTAATTGTGGCTCCAAAATGGTATGAGCTGTCTTTACATGGAATGGACTGGGTCCTCTGATCCACCTGAACCGATCATTGATTAGAAATGGTTATGTTCGGCTACTTGGAGACCACCTGCAGCCATTCATGGACTTCATGTTCCCAGACATGTTACCGGGCCACATTTGTTCACAATTGGTTTGAAGAACATTTTGGACGGTTCGAGCGAATGATTTGGCCACCTAGACAGCTCAACATGCGTCCCATCGAACATTTATAGGACACAATCGAGAGGTCGGTTCGTCCACATTATCCTGCACCGGCAACACTTTCGCAATTACGGACGGCTGTAGAGGCGGCTAGGGTCAATATACATGCAGGGGACTTGCAAAGACTTGTTGAGTCCATGTCTCGTCTCGTCTCGTCGAGTTGTTGCACTAGGCCCAGAGAAAGGACGTCCGAAATGATATTAGGAGGTATCTCATGACTTTTGTCATCTCAATGTAGAACTTTCTCAGAATGTATTGCAAGCCTCTTAAGTTAAGCAGTAAAACTTACATAATGTGCTCCACGGTGATGTTGGATTGCTCCAACGGGCTACAGTTGCAAAACCCAGGTTTATTAACCCTTCACCAAAGTTCCGATGGAGTGAAAACCTTCTTCCTCAATAGATGTGCGTAAATTCACACTGTCTATAGCCAATGTAGGAGTCGTTGACTGTCTCTGGTATATATCATCCACTTAATCACTATTTAAAATACATTAAAGCAGTTTACGCTTTTTAGGATCTTATGCCATGCTTTGTACTTAAATGTCAGTTTTATACAAATCTTGCAGGTGGTACAGTATATGCTGTTGTATCCGGCGTCGAATATGTGTTATTTTAAAAAGTTTTAAGACCAGGCCCTACAGTAGATGGCTACTACATTTATATAATGTATTTTAAATGGTGATAAGTGGATGATATGTTCTATACAGCGCCAATAACTCCCACATTGAGTATTGATAATGTGATTTTCGTACAACATCTTCTGAAGAAGACGGATTTAAAACCGTCGAAATAATGGTCAAAGTATAATAAACCTTTATTTTGCAACTTGTGGGTTGTTATTTCTAATCCACCGAAGCTCTTGCATGCACGGTTGCTGAAGCGCAGCCATGTTCAAAATCTTGTAAACTGGGTTGCCTGTCTTAACCTACATGAAATATTTTCCAGATCTTTTTTATTTTGGGTACCCTGTATGAAAGGCTTTTGAGACTCTGGTACCAGACGATGTTCTACGTATTTTTTATTTAACAGTTATTTAAATTTTTCTTACTGGCGGCGGCCTGGCAGCAGCCAAATTGCCGCTCTTCAACAACTGTGTTATAAAATTTACATTTTAATTGTAAAAAATTATTGATATTTATAATGTGCTGATGTTTATGTGATGTAGAACCCTCTTCATTATGAGGATTAGAGGGCGAGGACTCATGACAACTCTTGTGAGGGATTGGGATGTGGGAATTATTGGAATTAATGTTAGATGAAAAATTATACGGGATATTTGTTTGGCCGGGAACTGTTGGGTGGGATATAGGTATGCCTTGTACTCTGGTATTATGATCTTTAGCGTGCGCCTGTGCGCCATGTATGCTTGTGGGTGGGTTTCCACATTTTTGTACAGTAATAATTCTATTACACCTAATGGCCATTGCGCTTGCGCGCGTATGCGTATGTGTGTGTGTGTGTGTGTGTGTGTGTGTGTGTGTGTGTGTGTTAGGACGCATGACAGTGACGAGCGGCAGGGCAGAGGGGAAAGAAGAATGACAACAATATACTGTTTGAAAGAGCAGCACATGTGCTAGTATGCTGGAAATAAGATTGCGCAATAAATGACATGGTCAGAATGCTGCCTTATGTTATTTTCATGGAAAGAAATGCTGTTTCACTCGTTAACAACTATGAAAACTAGAGAACTGACACTTATATCCATGAATATTAGTTATACAGTCGGCATGTAGTTGAGGGCCAGTTCTGTAAGTTGTAGAATGAAATGACTGTGTTGACGGCTTCATTCTTAATCATATCTTATAAAGGGACCTTGCAGACGACACCATTCGATTTTCTTCAAGCATCAGTTTCCTAAATCAATACGACACAGTCTTAAAAAAATAGAAAAAATCGCCTTTGAAGAGATTTCCGAGTGCTGCTGTGTACAAACATATGCATTATCTTTAAAGAATCAGTGGTAGGTTAATGCGTAGCACGTAATTATTCCTAATGCGAGGTCCTTGGTTCAACTGACACTAGGACTACCTTTCTTACGCTTTCATGTAAGTTCCATGTCTGTTATCAAATGGAAATATTAGTTAATAAGTACTTAATCGTAATTTTTAATAAAAATATTGTCTTTTTATTTTTAACCACCAATCGCAAGAAAACGAATTAAATTTGTTATGGACATGCTTAGTACCCTACAGTTAAATTAAAAAATTGTATACATCAGTAATAATGTTCAGTCACTAGATATAAAGAAGTATTTAATTTACTGTTGATGTTTCAAATTTTAGTTTATTTTGAATGACTGCATGTTCATGAAGTTACTAATTAAAAATCGAAAGATCTTATTTTTATTTAAAAATTATGATTCAGTATTTGTTAGTAAATATTTTCATTTGATAAAAAGTTGGAAATCTTTAAATTAAAAATCGCTACTAGTGAGAATCGAATCAAGGACCTTGTGAATACAGGACTTGGACGTCACACGTTTAAATACAAACGAGTACTCTATTATGCAAATCTTTTGTACTCACCAGAGCACCGATCTCTCCCAATTTTGAAAGGCAATTTTTCGAGTTCTTTGGAGAACCCGTGTTCTGGCATTGACCTTAAATTCTGCAAGTGCTAAGAAAATAGAATTGGGCAGGTCAGTCTGCGATGTTCCCTCGTTAGACTGTAATAAGAGTAAAGAAGTGCCGTTTTTCCCCGCTGAGAAGGAACGGAGAGATTTCTACTGAATGCGCTAATGGCGTGGTTTTGTTAGTATCCAGTCTCTGTTTGCCGCATGCAATTTCGTCGTCAAGCCATAAAGGCCCGGAAGCGCTCGTCTTCAGATTAGGCCGTCAAAGGAGCGACGGTTGTTAGGGAGTCATTAGCGTCCCAGTTAGAACGTAAAGGGTAGGCGAGGTGACCTGTTTAACATGCTGCGTGACACGTCTCTCGCTTACTGCTCTACGGTTTTGTAGTAAAGATGCTTACCAGCTAGCTTCGGAATTAGTCCTTTGCAATTGTGATGATTATGTACGGAGATTTATAAGGCTGTTTGTGACCTCACAGGTAAAACTACTTTGCAAGAAATTTAAAACTGTAAACAATGTACAACCATAAACCTCCATCACCAAACACATACACACACTTATAGACGCGATCTCGATTGTGTAAAACAGCTTCAAACGTCTGATTACTTTACGAGCGAGTTAATGTGTTAATACTGTAGCTGACATTAAATATTTGTGTTCGAAGACGCTAGACCCTAATTGTGTTGGTTTTATTACTATTCACAAACATCCTAAAAGTGCGCTCGTTATCGGATATCAGACGAGTATAGCATGGGTACTTTGCACCCCGTCATAAGAGAAGCTAATTTTTTACTCATCTCTACACCTACGTCTACACTCCTCTAACCACGTTGAGGTGCATGGTGGAGGGTACTTTGCGTACCAATGTCACTCCCCTCCCATTTCTTTTCCAGTCGCGAACGGTTCGCGGGAAGAAAGATTGCCGGTAGGCCTCCGTGTGGGCCCGAATGTCTCTAATTTTATATTCATGGTCTTTTCACGAGACGCAAGTCAAGTGGGAGAAAGCGATTCATTGGTAAACTCTTCTAGGAACGTACACTCTCGGAACTTCAGCAATAAACCACACTGTGATTCAAAACGCCTCTGTATCATCACCTGCCACTGGAGTTGGTTGATCTCCTCTCTGAAACTTCCTGGCAGATTAAAACTGTGTGCCCAACTGAGACTCGAACTCGGGACCTTTGCCTTTCGCGGGCAAGGTTCGCAGGAGAGCTTCTGTAAAGTTTGGAAGGTAGGAGACGAGATACTGGCAGAAGTAAAGCTGTGAGTACCGGGCGTGAGTCGTGCTTCGGTAGCTCAGATGGTAGAGCACTTGCTCGCGAAAGGCAAAGGTCCCGAGTTCGAGTCTCGGTCGGGCACACAGTTTTAATCTGCCAGGAAGTTTCATATCAGCGCACACTCCGCTGCAGAGTGAAAATCTCATTCTGGAAACATCCCCCAGGCTGTGGCTAAGCCATGTCTCCGCTGTATCCTTTCTTTCAGGAGTGCTAGTTTTGCAAGGTTCGCAGGAGAGCTTCTGTAAAGTTTGGAAGGTAGGACACGAGATACTGGCAGAAGTAAAGCTGTGAGTCCCGGGCGTGAGTCGTGCTTCGGTAGCTCAGATGGTAGACCAATTGCCCGCGAAAGGCAAAGGTCCCGAGTTCGAGTCTCGGTCGGGCACACAGTTTTAATCTGCCAGGAAGTTTCATATCAGCGCACACTCCGCTGCAGAGTGAAAATCTCATTCTGGATCTCCTCTCTGTCGCTTTAGTGCTTACTAAATGAATCCGTAGCGAAACACGATGCTCTTCTTTAGATCTTCTGTATGTACTCTTTCAATAGTATCTGTACGGATCCCACACTGACGAGCAGTATTCATGTATTGGCCGAACGAGTGTTTTATAAGTTACCTCCTTTGTTAATGGACATTCTTTCAATGAATCTCAGTCTGGCATCTGCCTTACTCTCGTGATTAATTTTACGAGCTGCGACAATAAAGTAATGAGACTGATGTGAAAAAACAATGTTGCTTACCGTTTTAATCAAGTATAGTGTCTTCTTCTTCAAGCTAATTCCCTTCTGATTGCACACACTCTTTCCAGCGCTCCTGCCATTGATGGTAACATTTCTGGAAGTCGTCTTCTGCAGTATTCTCCAAGACCCTCGTCAAAGCTTTTTGGACATCTTGTGTTATTTGAAAATGGTGTCCCTTGACCGCCGTTTCGATTCTTGGAAAGAGAAAAAAGTCACGCGGAGCATTATCTGGTGAATAAGGTGGCTGTGGTAGTACTGAAATTTGTTTTGAGGTTAAAAATTGCTGTACTGACAGAGCAGTATGGGATGCCGCATTGTCGTGATGCAGAATCCAATTATCAGCAATGTTGGCACGGACACGAAGAACTCTTTTACGAAGACTTTCTAAAATTTCTTTGCAGTAATATTGGTTAACTGTTCGTCCTGGAGACACCCACTCTTTATGAACAATTCCCTTGGAATCGAAAAAACACACAAGCATGCATTTCACTTTTGACTTTGACATGAGAGCTTTTTTTGGGTCTGGGTGATCCCTTTGAGCATCATTACGAACTTTGGCGTTTTGTCTCTGGATCATACTGAAAAAACCAAATTTCATAACCAGTGATAACACGGCTCGACAATTCTGGATTGATTTTTTCCGTGTTTCTTGCTGTTGTGGTGTGAGATTTTTGGGGACCATTTTTGCACAAATCTTTCTCATACCAAGATCTTCAGTTATTATTAGACGAACCGTATCTCGATTGATGTTCAGTTCTCCTGCAATAACTTTCACAGATAATCTTCGATCAGATCGTACTAGTTCATGCACCCTGGCCAAGTTGACACCTCTCTGTGAGGCTGATGGTCGTCCACTGCAGTCTTCATGTTCAATATTCGTTCTGCTTTCACTAAACATTTTATGCCAACGAAAAACTTGAGCTCTTGACATAACCTCCTCTCCAAAAGCCTTCTGAAGCTTACCGTAAGTTGTCGTCGCGTTTTCACCCAGTTTAATGCAAAAAGAAATGCCACAGCGTTGCGCAATATTATGCTGTTCCATTTCCGTGACGAGAGACACAAACACATGTTAACTTATTACAGCACAACTCACGACTGAGCAGTTGCATCGATCTGCCGCTTGGGCTAGAAGCAGCTTATAGACCAAGGACAAAGATATTGTGCCTACGCAAACCTTCAGGGTTGCCACATCTTGCAAAGAAAATCAGTCTCATTACTTTATTGTCGCACCTCGTATTTGCGGTAGTTCCATTTCCAACTGCTCTGTAGGCGTACTCATAAATATGAAAGTAACTGTTTGCAGTCATTTTTCTGCACTTGTGTCATCATTCAATAAAAGGTCTTTCTGTGTATATAGTTTAAGATGAATCTCCTGAACTACGTGCCGCACAACGTTATAGTATTTCATGTACTTTCAGTGGTTTATGAGTATGCTGTCAGCAAAATGTGTTGTGAATAGAGTCTGTGGTTAAGAAGTAATAAATTAGAACGTTATGTCTGATGCTGAAGTTTTGAGGCACGAACAGCGAAAATGTAGAAACCGAATCCTTTCATTATTTTGTGGGGTCTCGGACACAAAAGGTCTAGAAAAAGTGTGACGTTATGTGTACAATTTGCTGGAAATTGCTAAGTACTCTCATTCTCAAATTATGGACGCGTATAGTCTGGGTAATTTTCGCACCGTGAGTTATGGTGCTCCAAGACACAAATACGGTTTCTAATTGTAGTCATTGACTTATTGTGTTAAACATCTAACGTTAAAGTTTACATCTTAATACGTAGATCTGACAGCATTTTGATTTTTTAAATTCGATCAATAACTTTATGGAGTACTGAGAACAGAGTTTTTGATGTCCCTGTAAGTCGTTAGATAGGCTTACAGGGTTACTGGGTAACTGCTTTAGTCACTAGGTAATCGATATAGATATGCGAATAAGACGAAAGATGAGATATTAAACTCTCGTCTAGCTCAACACCCTTAGGCCGGTATTACACTATCAAATTTCTTTGTCAAAGATTTGATCAAAGATGTGATCAAATATTTCGTCAAATATATTTGACAAAGATCTTTGACGTAGCGTTACAAGGGGTATTACACTGTCATCAAATTTTTCGTCGAAGTTCAAGACGGCTGACAACAACTTGTTATTAACTGCAGCAGTTGTACGTACCCCAATTGCGTTGTGTGCACATGCGGAAAAGAAGTAGGGGAAAAAATGGAACCATACATACGAGGTTGACAGTCTTAAAAGTCCTGGGATTACAACTTGATAATAAATTCAGTTGGGAGGAGCACATCCCAGAACTGCAGAAACGCCTTAACAAATCTGTTTGCAATTCGAGTGTTAGCAGACATAGGCAACACAAAAATGAAAAAGCTTGCGTACTTTGATTCTATAATGTCATATGGTATAATATTTTGGGGTAAATCTTCAAGTCAAACAAAAGTTTTCAGAGTGCAAAAGCGTGTAATACGCATTATTTGTATTTTGGACAAAGATATTTGACAAAGAAATTTGAAAGTGTAATACCGGCCTAAGGCGTTTCTGCAGTTCTGGTATGTGCTTCTCCCAACTGAATTTATTATCAAGTTGTAATCCCAGGACTTTTAAGACTGTCAACCTCGTATGTATGGTTCCATTTTTTCCCCCACTTCTTTTCCGCATGTGCACACAATGCAATTGGGGTACGTACAACTGCTGCGGTTAATAAAAAGTTGTTGTCAGCCATCTTGAACTTTGACGAAAAATTTGATGGCAGTGTATTGCCCCTTCTAATGCTACGTCAAAGATCTTTGTCAAATATATTTGACGGAATATTTGATCACATCTTCGATCAAATCTTTGACAAACAAATTGGATAGTGTAATACCGGCCTTAGAGACGTCTGCCCATGGTAGTATTTCAACATGCGCTGCAAGCGCATGGACAACCTAACACGATGTGGCCGACAAGTATAAAATTCGAAATCTACATTTATGCTTCACATGCATTGCTAAGTGAATCTGTAACGTAATGCACTGCACTCCTTTGGGTCTTCTTTTTCTTGTACTAGAGTTGTTTGCTAAGCGTCCCAGATTGACGAGCAGCACTCAGTAACCGGTTAAGCGAAGGTTCTGTAAGATACCTCACTCATAGGTCAATAACTCTTCCGGAGCGTTCAGCCAACGAATTTCAGTCTAGCATCTGCCTTCCTACTGTTTGTTTTAATTGGTCATCCAATTTTAAATCCCTTCGTACGCATATTCTCCGATATTTAATGGATGTGACTGCTTCTAGAAACTGTTCTGCAATTGTAACAGAGGTTTTCTCCCGTTTAAAAGAATTACAGGGTGATTCAAAAAGAATATACGTATTTCGAATCCATGTATTTATTAAACTTTAAGACATAAGAAAATCAATCTTTGCACGCGTACATACGAATCTCTCAAGTTCAGATTACAGAAGTTCAATATGTCCTCCATCAGCTACACGAACGATATCACATCGATACTCAAATTCCTCCCATACTCGGGCAAGCATGCCCTTTGTCACTGAAGTTATGGCAGTACGCATCCGGTTCTTCAACTCTTCCAGGTTCTGTGGGAGTGGTGGTACATACACGTTATCTTTGACGAAACCCCATTGGAAGAACTCAGAGAGTGTCAAATCCGGTGACCGTGGACCTAAGTCTGCAGCTCCTTGACCAACAGTTCGGTAGTTTCATTCAGATATTCACGCACTTGGCGACTCCAGTGACGCGGTGCCCCGTATTGTTAAAAAATGAAGTTGTCTTCGTGCAGCCTCGGAAACAACCAGTTTTGTAACATAGCGAGAGACTGCTGACCGTTAACCGTGTTTCCATCAAAGGAGAATGGGCCGTAAACAGATGATCGGGATATCGCACAAAAAACATTGACGTTGGGCGAATCTCGTACATCTTCAACAGCTGCGTGTGCGTTCTGTAGCCTCAAATTCGAACACTGTGTTTGTTTACCTGACCACTAACATGAAAAGTCGTTTCATCACTGAACACCATGCGTTGAGTGAAAGTGTTATCATTGTCAATAACATCAAGAACCTCGTTACAAAATGCCACACGCTTGCGTTTGTCATCAGGACGCAGAGCGTGTAACAGCTGTAACTTGTACGACATCATAACCAACCGACGTCTCAAAACACGCCAAATTGTTGTTGTAGGCAGTTGTAAATCCCGACTGGCACGACGACTTGATTTTGAAGGACTACGTTCGAAAACAGTTTGAATTCGTGCAGCATTTTCTTCAGGAACACGAGGGCGACTAGAATTCTTTCCTTTACATACACATCCTGTATCTAGAAATTGTCAATACCATCTGCGAATGTTCCACCCATTCGGGGGATCAATTTGGTACCTCAACCTGAAACGATTCAAATGGTTCAAATGGCTCTGAGCACTATGGGACTCAACTGCTGAGGTCATTAGTCCCCTAGAAATTAGAACTACTTAAACCTAACTAACCTAAGGACATCACACACATCCATGCCCGAGGCAGGATTCGAACTTGCGACTGTAGCAGTCGCGCGGTTCCAGACTGTAGCGCCAGAACCGCTCGGCCACCAGCGGCCGCCTAACCTAAAACGTCTGTGCACTATAATCATGGAATTACACTTCGCAAACTCGAGAACACAGAATGATTACTGCTGTGGAGTAGCCATTTTAAACAAATGACGGTTACCAAGCAAAACTGAAGTCAAGTGGCATCTAGCGGCTATTAATATAAACTAGACTACTTATTCGTTTCTCCAAAAGCCGAGCCGAGGCGTAACGATCGATAATTTGGAAAAAATAATACTCCGTAATACGTATATTCTTTTTGAAACCCTTTACATCATATTTGTTTATGCCGATAGTCAACAGCCAGTCCTACACCCCAGTCGAACCTCTCCGAATTCTTCTGTATCAACCGTACGTACTCTGATAGGTCAAAATAACTGAATAAGGATATAATTGTTGTCACAATTACGCTTTTGAGCTGAGTTTAGCGAAATATGTAAAGAAAATGTAAATCACGACTTTTTGCTTTTATATGACAGACTCAGTAACAGTTCTCATGGAAGAAACACCTATAAAAACAGAGGAAATTGCTCCTGAGCTGCAAGGAAATTTACATTAAGACTCGCATATATTCTGTCTGTGTTTCTCAGGTACATTTATTTTCATACGTCCTAGATATCAGTAGAAAGTAAACACTGTCGAGTCATTACTACAGCTTTCTGGTACGTATAACAGCAAAGAGTTTATCGGAGTACTTTATTACAATTAAGAGGCCTCGCCGTGTGTACATTTGTATTTAAGGTAGCGCAGCGTGATGTTGCAAAGTTGTGACTACCGCTGCAAAGCGCATTAATTCTGAAATGAGAGATAATCTCGTTACATCGTATTGCTCTTAATTCTACACTGGAGCTCAGAATATGGAAACACGATCAATTATGGAGGCAAACAAGCCACAGATAAATGTGCGATACATAGAAAAGGAAGCTGTGTGTACACTACACAGCCAAGGCCAGCATATTAGTTTGAACTATGGTTACCGGTACATCAAGATCTGTTTCCAAGGGACGTAGTTTATAACATAAATTGTAATAACCTAAGGAGTCACAATTTTTCACACACTTACAAGAGTTAAGCAGCAACTGTTGATAGACAATCTTTGACTCAAAAACCGTTATGAAAAACTCTCATCTGTCTTCCTGTCGCGCAGTATAGTTTAAGTAGTATCGCATCAAATCATAAATTGTTTTCCTGAATTAGTGCTACACTCTACTGTACAAAGTCAAATACACTGTGAAACTGTATACGGGCAAATTTGCTGGGTTGACAACGTTTACCATTTAGTGTTGTCGGCCAATACAGCGTTCTGAAGATAGAGGTTCTATTACCAAACAGACTGAAATAAAAAAAAAAATACAAAACTTATTTTATGTAATTGACACATACGCTGAAGAACCAGAGAAACTGGTACACCTGCCTGATATCGTGTAGGACCCCGCGAGCATGCAGAAGTGCCGCAACACGACGTGGCATGGACTCGACTAATGTCTGAAGTAGTGGCGGGAACTGACACTATGAGTCCTGCAGGGCTGTCGATAAATCCGTGAGAGTACGAAGGTGTGGAGATCTCTTCCGAACAACACAGTGCAAGACATCCCAGATGTGCTCAATAATGTTCATGTCTGGGGAGTTGGGTACCAATTCTGAACGTATGGAGCGTCGCTTTGTCCTGCTGGAATGCCCAAGTCCGTCGGAATTGCAGAATCGATATCAATACATGCGGATGATCGGACAGGATGCTTACGTACGTTTCACCTGTCAGAGTCGTATCTAGATGTATCGGGGGTCTCATATTACTCCAAATTTACACGCCCCATACCATTACAGAGCCTCCACCAGCTTGAACAGTCCCCTGATGACATGCAGGGTCCATGGATTCAAAGGTTGCCTCCTTACACGTACAAGTCCATTCGCTCCATATACACTCCTGGAAATTGAAATAAGAACACCGTGAATTCATTGTCCCAGGAAGGGGAAACTTTATTGACACATTCCTGGGGTCAGATACATCACATGATCACACTGACAGAACCACAGGCACATAGACACAGGCAACAGAGCATGCACAATGTCGGCACTAGTACAGTGTATATCCACCTTTCGCAGCAATGCAGGCTGCTATTCTCCCATGGAGACGATCGTAGAGATGCTGGATGTAGTCCTGTGGAACGGCTTGCCATGCCATTTCCACCTGGCGCCTCAGTTGGACCAGCGTTCGTGCTGGACGTGCAGACCGCGTGAGACGACGCTTCATCCAGTCCCAAACATGCTCAATGGGGGACAGATCCGGAGATCTTGCTGGCCAGGGTAGTTGACTTACACCTTCTAGAGCACGTTGGGTGGCACGGGATACATGCGGACGTGCATTGTCCTGTTGGAACACCAAGTTCCCTTGCCGGTCTAGGAATGGTAGAACGATGGGTTCGATGACGGTTTGGATGTACCGTGCACTATTCAGTGTCCCCTCGACGATCACCAGTGGTGTACGGCCAGTGTAGGAGATCGCTCCCCATACCATGATGCCGGGTGTTGGCCCTGTGTGCCTCGGTCGTATGCAGTCCCGATTGTGGCGCTCACCTGCACGGCGCCAAACACGCATACGACCATCATTGGCACCAAGGCAGAAGCGACTCTCCTCGCTGAAGACGACACGTCTCCATTCGTCCCTCCATTCACGCCTGTCGCGACACCACTGGAGGCGGGCTGCACGATGTTGGGGCGTGAGCGGAAGACGGCCTAACGGTGTGCTGGACCGTAGCCCAGCTTCATGGAGACGGTTGCGAATGGTCCTCGCCGATACCCCAGGAGCAACAGTGTCCCTAATTTGCTGGGAAGTGGCGGTGCGGTCCCCTACGGCACTGCGTAGGATCCTACGGTCTTGGCGTGCATCAGTGCGTCACTGCGGTCTGGTCCCAGGTCGACGGGCACGTGCACCTTCCGCCGACCACTGGCGACAACAATGATGTACTGTGGAGACCTCACGCCCCTCGTGTTGAGCAATTCGGCGGTACGTCCACCCGGCCTCCCGCATGCCCACTATACGCCCTCGCTCAAAGTCCATCAACTGCACATACGGTTCACGTCCACGCTGTCGCGGCATGCTACCAGTGTTAAAGACTGCGATGGAGCTCCGTATGCCACGGCAAACTGGCTGACACTGACGGCGGCGGTGCACAAATGCTGCGCAGCTAGCGCCATTCGACGGCCAACACCGCGGTTCCTGGTGTGTCCGCTGTGCCGTGCGTGTGATCATTGCTTGTACAGCCCACTCGCAGTGTCCGGAGCAAGTATGGTGGGTCTGACACACCGGTGTCAATGTGTTCTTTTCCATTTCCAGGAGTGTATTTTGCAACGAGATTCGTCCGATCAGGTAATATTTTTCCAATGAACAGTCCAATGTCGTTGTTGAGGGGCCCAGGCGAGGCATAAAGCTACATGTCGTGCAGTCATCATGGGTACACGAGTGGACCTTCGGCTCCGATAGCCCATATCGATGATGTTCCGTTGAACGGATTGCACGCTGACACTTGTTGACGGCCCAGCATTGAAATCTGCAGCACTTTGCGGAAGGATTGCACTTCTGTCACGTTGAACGATTCTCTTCAGTCGTCGTTGGTCCCGTTCTCGCAGGATGTTGTTTTTCCGCCCGCAGCGATGTCGGAGATTTGATGTTTTACTGGATTCCTCATATTCACGGTACACTCGTGAAATGGTCGTACGGGAAAATCCCCACTTCATCGCTACCTCGGAGATGCTGTGTGCCACCGCTTGTGCGCCGAATATAACTTCACGTTCAAACTCACTTAAGTCTTGATAACCTGTCATTGTATCAGCAGTAACCGATCTAACATCTGCGCCAGACACTTGTTGTCTTACATAGTCATTGCCGACCGCAGCGCCGTATTCTCCCTGTTTACATATCTTCGTATTTGAATGCACGCCTTTACGAGTTTCTTTGGTTCAAATTGTTCAAATGGCTCTGAGCACTATGGGACTTAACATCTATGGCCATCAGTCCCCTAGAACTTAGAACTACTTAAACCTAACTAACCTAAGGACATCACACAACACCTAGTCATCACGAGGCAGAGAAAAATCCCTGACGCCGCCGGGAATCGAACCCGGGCGTAGGAAGCGAGAACGCTACCGCACGACCACGAGCTGCGGACAGTTTCTTTGGTACTTTCACGTGTTAAACGAATTGAAGCCAAGTAAATGCAGCAAATATCTTGCTGAACATTCATGATAACGATAATATTCAATTCTATAACAGTACCTACTGAAATTTAACAGGAAACTTGTTATATCAAGTATGATTGCACCGAAATTGCAAAATAAATAAATGACTTCCCTCAGACAATTTTCATTGCATGTGTGCAAATTCTGTGAGCCAAAGCCACCATCAAAACTGCTCCAGACTGACAGTAGTTGAAGCAGGGCATGATCAGGATACCTTTGTAACACAGTAAATGCAGTCACCAGGAAGAGCTACTTCCTGTAATAAGTTCTTATAAGAATGTCTAAACTGATGTCCATATTGGCCACACCATCCAAACTCTTTGGACATATGGTCCTTTAAGAGACTTAGAGCCATTGTAGTGCTTATTGATAGTCTGGTTTTGTCCTGATGGTCAAAATTCTTTACGAATCAGTGGCCACACATTCTTGTTAACTCCACCAACAAATACGTGGCAAAACAACACCAAAGAGTGAAAATAGCACAGAATTCACAGAAAAGAGGACACGTTGACTTGCAGACAGGCCACAACGTTAGCCTTAGCAGCCAGAGGCAGCGGTCATGTGTGCATCAGACGTGCTTGCTTGGCTTGCGAATGTGGGTGTGCGTGTGTCTTCTTTTCAGACGAAGGCTTTGGTCGGAAGCTCGATGTGTCACAGCCTTTCCTTTTGCCTGTCTCAGACTCAACGTGTCGTCATTACAGTGTTGATATTACAACCTGGACTTACCATTGTGTGACAAAATAGACAGAGTTACATGCCGGAAATACCAGACGCGAAACATAAAAAAAAATAATAATGCGAAGGTTATTGGCAATAGTGACGAATTATGCGTTATGCAGTGCGTGTTGTAACAGATTGCCCCCTGGTGCTGTCTGTTTATATTAACAACTGTCTTGTAGCTGCCTGCGATGACTGACCGAGCAATCAGTATCCACTTGCAGCAGTAATTAATCTTGGTATCTCTCTTAATCGGCTAACAGAAATTAAAGGCATTTAGGGAGAATACGACGCTACCTAGACTGACTCGAAGAAACAGATGCATTTAATAAAGCCCTGATTTACGGGTACAAGAAGCTCACATTGTGATAACAGTGAAATGAGTGGTGAAGCTTCCAACTTTTACAAGTTACTGGAACGGCAATCACTAGTCGACCATCAAGAGAAAATCACAATAAAATGGGTGCAAGAAAGGTTTCTATTACTAAATGACTAAAACGGTCTCAAAGCCCAGTTGGAGTTTGGCTATGTAAAAGCTTTCAGGAGCAACAAAAATTTGAGTCTCAGTATCTAACCTAATTATTTACCGAATTTCGCAATTTTAAATGCAGTCCTTGTGTAATCATTAAGTAACACAATTTTACGGTAAATGTTTAACTTTTGTATGTGCATTGAGGCAGTGTAACTTACGTCGCGGAAAGTAAGCACACCAAATTCGTCCAACATTTGAGAATGAAAGTACTTAGCGATTTCCAACTAACTTCACACATAATTTCAAACCTTTAGGAAATTTTTCATCATTAGAGTCCACCCACCCCTGGAAAATTTTTCGCCATTCATACAGTGAAACTTAAGCATCTGGCATGAAGTTTTAATTGGTTACTTCTTCATTAATTACTCTATTTGCGACAGATATTGCACACAGTATACTACTATAATACTGAATGGAGATAAAAAATTAATATATCATTGTACGACTCGTAGTTCAGAAAATACATCTTAAACATTGAGATGTGCGAAAAATTAGTTTGTCTTAAAACGAAGCTGTTTTATACGAGGGCAGTCAAAATGTAATGCGTCTTATTTTTTCTTCTTAAATAACGTTTGTTAAGCGAAAATTTAAATTTGGTGCTATTCCACAAAGCTTCTTTTTCCGTACACTGCATTTGTAACTGTCTGTGCCAACAGATGCAAGTACTGCAGTTGCTTGCAAAATAGCTGCCATCGATGTTCGTAACAGAGAGCGTTCTGTGATATAATTCTTGAATGTAAAAGGCGAAACGCCTATTTGCATTCTTGAAAGCCTGAAAAATATATCCGGTGATGCAACAGAGAATATCAGCGCTATTAGACGATTGGTTTGTCGCTGTTACGAAGCTGAAAGACAAACTCCGTTGGTTCACATGGACCGGTGCAAACGGTGTGATTATGGTTGATTTTTTGGATCAAGGATACACGATAAATTCTGTCCAATACGTAAGAACCCTGAAACAGATTAATGCAGGCAGCGGTGTACGCCAGCAAAAGCTATGGTGGATGTTCTTTTGTACGAGAATGCAAGACCACACACCACTGAAGCGACTATCAAAATTCTGTCGGAAATCTTCCTTATCTCCCATATAGCCCTGGACTGGCGCCGGAGTTCCACCTATTCAGGCCGCTAAAAGAAGCTCATCGTGGAATTCACTTTGAAGATGAGGAGGGCGTGAAATGGCTTCGGAAGCAGGATCGTGCATTTCACCACAATGGAATACACACCCCTGTTAAAAGATGGACCAAAACTGTGAGAATAGTCGGAGATTATATTGAAAAGTAGTAAATTAAGGAATCAGTTGCGACGAGGTGAAGTATTACTGATAGATAGTAGATACATAGACAGACAGATAGATACACTCATGCTCATAAATTAAGTATAATTGCAGAATGTGGTGTCACACAACGTGGCACTACACAAAACTGGCGCTAATAGCATAGGCACATAGGGAACATACACGACACAGATCTCTAAGTCCACGGTATTGGTGATAAGCTGAGAAAACCGTCCCGAAACACATGTGCTACAAAACGCCATTGTTTCCTGCGCATGTACGCCGATATCAATATGGGATATGATCACCGTGCACACGTACACAGGAAGCACAACGGGTTGGCATACTCTGGATCAAGTGGTCGAGCAGCTGCTGGGGTATAGCCTCCCATTCTTGCACCAGTGCCTGTCGGAGCTCTTGAAGTGTCGTAGGGGTTTGAAGACGTTCAGCAATACGTCGACCGTGAGCATCCCAGATGTGCTTGGTGGGGTTTAGGTCTGGAGAACAGGTAGGTCACTCAATTCGCCTGATATCTTCTGTTTCAAGGTACTCCTCCACGATGGTAACTCGGTGGGGCCGTGCGTTGTCATCGATCAGGAGGAAGGTGGGACCCACTGCACCCCTGAAAAGGCGGACATACTGGTGCAAAATGACGTCCTGATACACCTGACCTGTTATAGCTCCTCTGTCAAAGACATGCAGGGGTGTACGTTCACCAAACATAATCACACCCCACACCATCAGACCACGACCTCCATAAAGGTCCCTTTCGAGGACATTAAGGGGTTGGTATCTGGTTCCTGGTTCACGCCAGATGAAAACCCGTCCAGAATCACTGTTCAGACTTAAGCACTCAGGTACACTTCTACAAAATGGAGCCTAAACTGCTGGTCCTCGTGGCCAGGGCGCTGACTGTACGTATTGCGGAACTGCTCGTTGAGCTCCACAAGCTGGTCTAAAATGTGTGAGCCGCTGCTCGGCTTGGATGGTATTGAAACCTTCTGCTCACGGGGAAAACAGACGGCAGACCAAATTGGCGCTACATTTTATGGCCAGCCTAAGTCTTTTACAGCAGTACTCGAATGAGTGCTGTGTGACCTTAAGTTTCCAAGCTCTGGCGTCTTCTATCTGCCAACTTCACCTTGCGGCTGCAGTCACGCAATTGAAAGCGCCCAAGTTCATGCAGTGAACTGGTTTTGACGAAGGTGACCAATCTGCGACAATAATTAACTCTTTAATGCAAGTACTTTTTTTTCTTTCATTCATCAGTCTTCCAACTGGTCTGACGCAGCCCACCACGAATTCCTCTCCTGCGCCAACCATTTCATTTCTCAGCAGCACTTGCAAGGAGGTGTCACCTATAAAAAATCAATGTACAATACCTACGCATCATAATTTTGTATTTATCATCCCTCATCTGCACTCACACAGCACATAAAGCTGCCGACCGGTGTGGCCGAACGGTTCTAGGAGCTTTAGTCTGGAACCGCGCGACCGCTACGGTCGCAAGTTCGAATCCTGCCTCGGGCATGGATGTGTGTGATGTCCTCAGGTTAGTTAGGTTTAAGTAGTTCTAAGTTATAGGGGACTGATGACCTCAGATGTTAAGTCCCATAGTCCTCAGAGCCATTTGAACCATTTGAGCCACATAAAACTGATCTGAAGATTTACTCACTCGTTAATTACCAACTCTCCTGCCTCATTTTCTTCAAACTAAGTGTTTATAAATTTTTTATCATTTTACCACCGTCCCTTCAATGTGTTATAATACAATGCAGAAATACCACCAGTGATCGAGTAACGTGATCTGATAAGTACATTACATGGAAAAAAGTTTCTTCCTTCTGGTGGCTTCATTAGAAATTACAATTGGACGGGAAGTAACGAATGAATGCAACGATAAACTGAAATCTCTATTAAAACATGTTGACATATTGGCGAAATAAGTTGTTTGTTACGAAGTGTAGCTCGTTTTTTACCATCGCGAAATAGGGGACGGAGTGTCAAGGATATCAAAGCGAGATGGGATGGCAATCATTAAAACAAAGGAGATTTTCATTGCGCTGCGAAATTTTTGACGTAATTTTAGTCATCAATTTTTTCGTCTAAATGCGGAAGTGTTTTGTTGTCACGAACCCAAAAAGGAAGAGATTATCATCGAAGTAAAATAAGAGAAATCAGAGCTCTTACAGGAAGATTTAAGTGTTCATTTTCCCCCCGCACTGTTAGCGAGTGTAACGGTAGATAAATAGTCTGAAGGTGGTTAGAAGTTCGCTCCGCCAGGCTCTTAAGTATGAAATGCATAGTAGTCATGTAGAGATCTAAATAGTAGTGTAGCTGGGGTACTGTTGATCTGCGATCGAATGAACTAACATTACCTGTAAGAATAGCAAGTATTTAGCTACATCAGGAGCTGATATATCCTGGCAGACCTCCAACCAAGTCCTTATTGTTTGACTCTCATGCGGAGTAATACATGCTCACATGCTGGACCTGTATAATATTTACTGCGCCAGTATTGTCACTGCTCCACATTAAAATGTTTTCCGTCCATACTTTCGCTTCCAGACATGTTTATCAGTGGTTTTCATTGTACAAGTATGTAACGTAAATGATGGAAGTGAAAACCCCTGCCAGATATTTCGAATCACAAGCCCAATCCCCTCGATATCTCTCTCACTCCTATTGTTTCAGACATCTCTCTGAAAAGAAACTAATTCTGAATGAACCGGCTTGCCACATCTTCAGAATTTGAATGCATGTATTCTAATCAAGATTGTCAAAAACTCTGTCAAAATCCACAAATTCTGTAAACAAAGATTTTCCTTCCTCTAACTTATCTTGTACGTTAAGTCGTATGGTCATTATGATCTCGTTGGTTCCTACATTCCTCTGGAACATAAACTGATCTTCTCCGACATCGTTTTCTACCAGTTTTTCCACTCTGTAAATTTGATACGGGAACTGGAGGAAAGACGCTGATGTGTTTTACATGTAGCCAATATTACATTATATAGGATCTAGCAAACATGCTTGGAAGAAGTACGAAATCATATGACTCACATCATATGAAATAATAGTTCCGTGCACGCTGAGATTACGGTACACGAAGGTAAGTTATAGAAGTACATAACAAAGCAACTACATTTTCGATACTGGCGTATTTAAATTTTCGATACGAATGTTTCTGATATAACTGTTTTCATGAACCATATGAAGAAAATATCAGTTTCTCTGAATAAAGCTTTATTAAAGGAGCAGCTGTTTAGCTGCTGATAAAGTAAATTCACTATCATTTTCGATCAACCGATCATCCGAAGGTATCGTAAATTTATTTACATCAGCCTAAATGGTATAGTTTTTATTGTAGCGGCAGAAATTACAAGAAAATAAAATAACCGGCTTGCTTTGCTGGTACTGTCGTCGGTAGTAAAATGCATAATCAGTCAGCTAGGAAGCGGACGAGTTATTTTATTTTACTTTTTGACACGACAGTAGAAATAATATAATACAGCCTTATATCGATGGCCTGCTGAAAAGTAATGACTCAGAATTTTGTGTGTGGAAACTCTTAAATATTTTTAAATAAAGCAAACGTCATTAAAATTGTACGGTTTTATTCTTCATGTCTACGTATTTACTTCTCAACATAGTCACCATGGCGACGAACACGTCTCCCATCGAGAGATCAGTTTCTTGATATGGTAACTGTAGAACCTTTGACTTCGCTGACGGAGCCACAACCTTACCTCTGCTTGCACCATTTCATCACTAAAAAAGGAGGTCCTCGAAAGTGTTCTTTAACTTTTGGAAACAGATGAAAATTGGATGGGACAAAGTCGGAACTGTATGGAGGATGATCAAAGGCGTCGGATTGTTGTAGATGTTGCAGCTCTCGTGTGCGGACTGGCATTATCATGCTGAAGCAAACCCAGCTGCATGTGTATAAGGCTTCTTCAAATTCGAAGCTCCATTACAGCATACTGTTTCTCAAGCAGCGACATGGTTACGTTACACAGCGCCGTGTTACACGCTACAATTCGGAGCTCTGTAACAACAGAGGGCTGAAAATACGTAAACATGAAGAATAAAGATGAGGACTTTACTAACTTTTGTTTTATTTAAAATACCTTTAAGAGTCTTCACTTAAAAAAATCGAAGGCATTACTTTTCACCTAACCCTCGTATATAAGTACAGGGTTATTACAAATGATTGAAGCGGTTTCACAGCTCTACAATAACTTTATTATTTGAGATATTTTCACAATGCTTTGCACACACATACAAAACTCAAAAAGTTTTTTTACACATTCACAAATGTTCGATATGTGCCCCTTTAGTGATTCAGCAGACATCAAGCCGATAATCAAGTTCCTCCCACACTAGGCGCAGCATGTCCCCATCAACGAGTTCGAAAGCATCGTTGATGCGAGCTCGCATATCTGGCACGTTTATTGGTAGAGGAGGTTTAAACACTGAATCTTTCACATAACCCCACAGAAAGAAATCGCATGGGGTTAAGTCGGGAGAGCGTGGAGGCCATGACATGAATTGCTGATCATGATCTCCACCACGACCGATCCATCGGTTTTCCAATCTCCTGTTTAAAAAATGCCGAACATCATGATGGAAGTGCGGTGGAGCACCATCCTGTTGAAAGATGAAGTCGGCGCTGTCGGTCTCTAGTTGTGGCATGAGCCAATTTTCCAGCATGTCCAGATACACGTGTCCTGTAACGTTTTTTTCGCAGAAGAAAAAGGGGCCGTAAACTTTAAACCGTGAGATTACACAAAACACGTTAACTTTTGGTGAATTGCGAATTTGCTGCACGAATGCGTGAGGATTCTCTACCGCCCAGATTCGCACATTGTGTCTGTTCACTTCACCATTAAGAAAAAATGTTGCTTCATCACTGAAAACAAGTTTCGCACTGAACGCATCCTCTTCCATGAGCTGTTGCAACCGCGCCGAAAATTCAAAGCGTTCGACTTTGTCATCGGGTGTCAGGGCTTGTAGCAATTGTAAACGGTAAGGCTTCTGCTTTAGGCTTTTCCGTAAGATTTTCCAAACCGTCGGCTGTGGTACGTTTAGCTCCCTGCTTGCTTTATTCGTCGACTTGCGCGGGCTACGCGTGAAACTTGCACGCACGCGTTCAACCGTTTCTTCGCTCACTGCAGGCCGACCCGTTGATTTCCCCTTACAGAGGCATCGTGAAGCTTTAAACTGCGCATACCATCGCCGAATGGAGTTAGCAGTTGGTGGATCTTTGTTGAACTTCGTCCTGAAGTGTCGTTGCACTGTTATGACTGACTGATGTGAGTGCATTTCAAGCACGACATACGCTTTCTCGGCTCCTGTCGCCATTTTGCCTCACTGCGCTCTCGAGCGCCCTGGCGGCAGAAACCTGAAGTGCGGCTTCAACCGAACTAAACTTTATGAGTTTTTCTACGTATCTGTAGTGTGTCGTGACCATATGTCAATGAATGGAGCTACAGTGAATTTATGAAATCGCTTCAATCATTTGTAATAGCCCTGTAATCATACCTGGTGACAATCGGTTGATCGAGCCTGGCGCTGAATAAAGGTACACTTCATCAGCAGCTCCTGCTGGCTCTTCAAGTTGAGTTCTTTTTTCTCGATACACTGCCGGAAAAAATTAGTACATCAGGAAAGGCGACGTAGAGTTTGATCGGATGACGGCATATGCTGCCACCTGGAAGACAGTACATGTACTGTCCAGTCCCAAGAAAAAAAAATTAATAATTATTTTGCTAAGCAGTACTTGTCAGATGAAATGAGCGGAGAACAATTGTCACTTCATGAAGTGAAAAGCCTCAGAGTTTAAGCATTGAGAAACCCTAGTTTAGGATATTTGTGAAGGGGAGAAAGATAAGACTCATACGATCGAAACACACATATTAAGGGGGGTAGGACGTGAAACAGGCCGACTTGGAGCAGGAGAGTCACCACAGGACATTTTAATTTACACTGTCTATAATTTTACAAATAAATTCATAAAACTTTGTCACCATGACCAGGAAGGATTGAGGGCTCACACTTCTCGCAGTGGGAGTTCAAAAACGTAGCAAAATACCTTTTTTTTACTTGTGAAATGTCATCATTTTTTCACTTATTACTGGCTGCATTTGTTGCTATAGGTACACTTTCCTTCCTAACTAAGAGAGATTCTTCGATGAATTTTTCATAGCATACAGACAGTAGTTACAGGTGTATGCAGCTCTAGAATTTTCCAAATCTATTAAAAACTGTGGAAAAAATGGAGATAATTAACTATAAAACTTGAATTTTTTCTAAACATGAGGTTTAAAACGTAACAGTTCATTCATTTTTTCATAAATTAAGTAACTTCTAGAGTTTCATACTCCTGTAACTATGGTTTGTATGCTGTGCAAAAGTCATCGAAGAATCTCTCTTACTTAGGAAGAAAAGTGTACCTATAGCAACAAATGCAGCCAGTAGTAACTGAAAGAATGATGAAATTTCACATGTAAAAAAATGTGTTTTGTTACGTTTTTTAGCTTCCACTGCTATGAGTATGAATCCTGAATCCTTCCTGGTCATGCTGTTAAAGTTTTATGAATTTATTTGTAAAAGTATAGACAGTGGAAATTAAAATGTCCTGTGGTGCCTCTCCTGCTCCAAGTCGGCCCGTTTGACGTCCTACCCCCCTTAAGATATTATTTGAACCACAGTTGGACGAAAACAGAAGTTTTCCGTGTTTTATGTAAAGTAGGGATCTCCAGTAGCCCTTCAGGTCATGGACTAAACACGTGATGGAACTATTTGAGACTGCGCCAAGGGAAACACTCCCTGACGTCAACGGAAGCTTTCCAGTATACATAAGTGGTAACATCGAGCGGTAATCTCTAGGAGAAATCCAACATTAAAGTATTTACGTGTCAAGAGCGCCAGCTAATGGAAATATTCCGAAAGGCTATTATTGAGGGTCAGCCGCAACTTAGACGGTATATAAGAAAGAGATAAAATGAGAAGAGTCAGTCTGATGGAGAATTCTGATAGAGTAGTCTGACGGAGGAGTCCGAGAGCAGCAGTACGCCATTCAGCCACAACCTGAGTATGCAGAAGTAATATTCGAAGCGAGAAGTCAGTGATCACATCTGGAGACACACACATCAACTGCAAGATAAGTGATCATTATCAACTGCAAGATAAGTGATCATTAGTTCTGAACATAGACGATCTGTCTCTGTCTCATGGAACATCTTGCATTTGTAGCACATAATTAACAAGAACAATTTACGGAATAGTGATTGTCTCTTGTAATCTTAGGTGTGTGGCCTGTTGATAACAATAAATTGAGTAACAATAAATTGAGTCTGACAAGTAATACAGAAAGGGGTTAGGAACAGGCACCTCGTTTATAAGTTATCAAAGAGAATAATGAGATTACTTAAATAAATACTGAACTCTTCAGCATAACCATACTGCCATTAATCCTAAAAGATTACCTCTGCAACTAATAACCACCCAGTTCTACCTCGGAGAGCTATCTCCCTCTCATCTCCGACAATAAAGGTGGACACTCAAACAACCCTCAGATTCTAGAATGAGATTTTCACTCTGCAGCGGAGTGTGCGCTGATATGAAACTTCCTGGCAGATTAAAACTGTGTGCCGGACCGAGACTCGAGCTCGAGACCTTTGCCTTTCGCGGGCAAGTGCTCTACCAACTGAGCTACCCAAGCACGACTCATGCCCCGTCCTCACAGCTTTACTTCTGCCAGTACCTCGTCTCCTACCTTCCAAACTTTGCAGAAGGTCTCCTGCGAACCTTGCAGAACTAGCACTCCTGAAAGAAAGGATATTGCGGAGACATGTCTTAGCCACAGCCTGGGGGATGTTTCGCAGGAGAGCTTCTGTAAAGTTTGGAAGGTAGGAGACGAGGTACTGGCAGAAGTAAAGCTGTGAGTACGCGGCGTGAGTCGTTCTTGGGTGGCTCAGTTGGTAGAGCACATGCCTGCGAAAGGCAAAGGTTCCGAGTTCGAGTCTCGGTCCGCCACACAGTTTTAATTTACCAGGAAGTTTCATATCAGAGCACACTCCGCTGCAGAGTGAAATTCTCATTCTGGAAACATCCCCCAGGCTGTGGCTGAGCCATGTCTCCGCAATATCCTTTCTTTCAGAAGTGCTAGTTCTGCAGGGTTCGCAGGAGAGCTTCTGTAAAGTTTGGAAGGTAGGAGACGAGGTACTGGCAGAAGTAAAGCTGTGAGGACGGGGCGTGAGTCATGCTTGGGTAGCTCAGTTGGTAGAGCACTTGCCCGCGAGAGGCAAAGGTCCCGAGTTCGAGTCTCGGTCCGGCACATAGTTTTAATCTGCCAGGCAGTTTCAACCCTCAGATTGTCGTCAACATTCCGATCGCACTACAAAACTGTGCTGGGATGCAACAGTACTGATAATTCAACGTCGTCCACCAACACATAGCGTATTGGTGCAGCGCACCATATGTGTCGACCTTTTAATAGGAAATCCCGAAAGCTAGATGGCAGTGTCATGCAAACGTGTAAGCAAGCATGCACTATGCCATGGAGATGCAACCGTTCTTCCTACATTCAATGAGCGAGTTTGAAAGCGGTCAAACTGTGGCCTTCCGAGTGGCGGGGTGGTCCTTTGGGAGAATTGATACCCAAGTTGGACGTGGTTCGTCATTTGTGCAGTGATGCTTGAATCAATGGTCACCTGAACATTCTCACACTAGGTTCTGGACGTCCACACAGCACAGATGGCCGTCAGGATAGTTGTAGCGTAAGGGCTGTATTTTTTTTTTTTGTTATGGTTTTTAGGGCGCAAAACTGCTACGGTCATTAGCGCCCGGTCTGTGACTTAGGAAAAGCTAAAAAAACGGAACTGGAAACCAGCAGCAATGGGAGCAAGACTCAAAAAAGTGGGGAATCCAAAAACAGAAGGAAATCTTAAGAAACTACTATAGCATGGGTGTTGTCTGTCCCCAAAAAGAGCTTCAAATTACTGACGTCATCTCACTGGCACTAATGAACTCGAGAACGCGATCGGCTGATCGCCTGTCATCTGCTAAAATGGAAGATATGTCGGGCGACAGCTGTAGACGGGCGCGTGACGGAGTAAAATAGGGGCACTCAAGTAAAAGGTGTCTCACCGCCCACAGTTGGGAGCAGTGGGGACAGAGTGGGGGAGGATCGCCGCTTAAAAGATGTCGATGGCTAAAAAGACATTGCCCTATCCGGAGTCTAGTTAAAATTACCTCCTCCCGACGACGAGTTCGGGAGGAAGAGGTCCAAGCACAGGGAAGAGCTTTCACGTCCCTCAGTTTATTATTGGGAAGTGTCGACCAATTTGCGTGCCATAAAAGAGCAACACGACGACATAAAACACTCCGTAGATCGGCAAAGGGAATCACGCGAATAGCTGGCCGAGGAAGAGAGACTGCAGCCTTGGCCGCTACATCGGCCGCCTCATTTCCACAGATACCAACATGTCCTGGGATCCAGAGGAACGCCACAGAGACGCCCCCCAAGTGGAGCAAGTGGAGGCAGTCCTGAATCCGGTGGACCAGAGGGTGGACAGGGTAGAGAGCTTG
Source organism: Schistocerca piceifrons (assembly GCF_021461385.2). Taxonomy (NCBI): domain Eukaryota; kingdom Metazoa; phylum Arthropoda; class Insecta; order Orthoptera; family Acrididae; genus Schistocerca; species Schistocerca piceifrons. The sequence goes on along the minus strand of NC_060138.1, from coordinate 202,732,776 downwards.
GAGAGTGAGGAAAGAGCTGAGAGAGTCTGAGCAGATAACATACTGTATCCGCTGATGGCGACGGACGTATTGGACAGCCTGGAGAACAGCGTTAAGCTCCGCAGTATAAACCGAACACTGGTCGGGAAGCCGAAATCGATTTGGGGTGTCGCCAACAATATAGGCACTCCCAACAGATCGTACAGCTACCACAGCACAGATAAGAGGGCTTCTGAGCCCAGACGTGTCAACACGAACTGTTGCGAACCGGTTATTAGCAAAGGGACTACGGGTACGCACACCTCTAGTCTGTATTCTGCTCACGACGCTGCATCGTCGGGCTCGGCTCGACTGATATCGTCAGAGGATCGCTTGGGAGACGGAAAGCCGTGCCGTCGTGTTCAGCGGTGAAAACAGACTCTGCTTGCAGACAAGTGATAGTCGTCTGCACGTACGACGGAGAACTGGTGAGGGCTGTCTTCTAGAGTGCATGCGTCCAATAGACGTTGGCCCCACCCCAGGCCTTATGGTTTGGGGTACGGTAAGCAACAACTGTCGTACATGTGACTGTGGGCTTTCCCGGCGTAAACTATTGATGAAGGTTTCTCGGGTCTCCAGCAGGGTGGTAGCGTTGATATCTCGCGACGTTTCGGGAAGTGTCATACTACCCATCTTCTGGCGAAGTGACTTGTGGGACACTGCAGCCACCATGCGAGAAACTCAGCCGAATTCGTAAAAATACTCAGGGACATGCGACTACAAAGGGAGGACCTACTCGTGAGCTTCGACGTGACGTCGCGTTTCACAAAAGTGCCTCTTCAAGACTCCTTGGCACTTTTAACCCAGCATTTTGAACCACAAACAGTCAGCCTCTTCGAACACGCACTAACAACCACGTACTTTCAGTGCAACGGGGAATTCTTCGAGCAGATCGACGGTGTGGCGATGGGCTCCCCATTGGCTCCTGCGATTGCAAACCTCTATATGGAACATTTCGAGGAAGTGGCCCTTAAAACCGCCAGACAGAAACCGAAGCACTTCTTCCGCTATGTCGACGACACTAGTCGTGTGGGGACATGGCAAACAGGCGCTAGATGAGTTTCTTGAACACCTCAACAGCATCCATCCGAACATCAAAATTACAATGGAAATGGAGGAAAATGGATGCCTCCCCTTCCCTGATATTTTAATTAAGAGGAAGGCAGATGGATCACTAGGCCATGCAGTACATAGGAAGAAGACACACACAGATCTATATACCTTCATGCAACAAGCTGCCACCATCCAGCACAAAGACAAACAGTACTGACCACCCTGGTACATAGGGCGCGCGCCGTCTGCGACAAAGACAGCCTACCATCCGAGCTGCAACACCTGAGGAAAGTCTTCCAACAAAATAGCTGCAGTAAAACGCAGATTAACAGGGCGCTTAAAAGGAAGAAGGAAGCAGTGAGAACCCCAGAAGAAAACAATGAAGGAGAAGAAGAAGATAAACGTCTCGCTTTCCTTCCGTACGTGGGTCCGCTATCACCAAAATTGCACGACTTCTGGGAAAATACAAGATCAAAACCATTCTCCGACCACCACCGAAGACGAGGGAGCTCATAGGTTCTGCCAAAGACGCGCTGAACCTAAACACATCGGGAGTATACAGTATACCATGCGAATGCGGAAAGCAATACATGGGGCAAACACAGCGCTGCATATCTAAACGCTGCAAAGAACAAATCAGATGTGTGCGACTAGGCCACATAGAAAAATCGGCCATTACAGAACACAGCATCAATGAAGAACACACCTTCAACTTCGAAAACACGAAGGTACTGTGCCGAGAATCTGGCTTTTGGGAAAGCGTTATCAAAGAATCCATAGAAATAAGGATTAACGAGAATCTGGTCAACAGAGACGGGGGATACCAACTCAGCGCAGCACGGAACCCTGCGATAGCGGCAATCCGTCGGGAGCGCGCCCGTCAATGTCCTCCGCCGCGGACGCAGACAGAATGCTTACACCGAGAACCGAACGCGGCCGCCGGGGGCGCCCGCCATCCCCACCACTGCGCGCACACCGCTGGTCCACCGCAGCCATCCGAGGTCTAGTGGAGAGGGGTGACCGCGCATATAAATAGCCCGCTCTCCGTGAATCTCGAAACTTCTCCAGAAGATGGGTAGTATGACACTTCCCGAAACGTCACGAGACATCAACGCTACCACCCGGCTGGAGACCCGAGAAACCTTCATCAACAACTGTCGTTTTCTTTTGGGCTCCTGGAGGAGACGCTAACCAGCGCTCGGTAAGTGCAGAATGTTATTAGACCTGTTCTTATACCGATCTTGCAACAAGAAGGTGACGTGTCGTTTCAACAGGACGAGTCTCGCCCACACACTGCCCATGAAACCCAATGCGCTTTGCGAGACGTACAGCAAGTTCCCTGGCCAGCACGATGTCCAAATTTGTCTTCTATCGAGCACGTGTGGAATATGATGGAGCGAGAAGTGACTCCTGAACCTCGTCAACCAACAACTCTTACAGAGCTACGCGAACACTTCGAGCAGGCGTGGCATAACGCATCCCAGGACAGTTTTCGCCATCTGTACCATCGACTGGATGACAGAGTCAGCGCCTGTATTGCCGCCCGTGGAAGCCACACCACGTACTAGTATGAATGTTTCAGCATGGGTCGGTTCCGGTTGAAATGTCCCCTTAGAAAAATTAGTGAACTGCTGTGCTGGTAAACCCCTTACGTTATTTGCTTTTCAAACAGCTGAGCATAACTGAACGTACTCAGACATTTCTCTTTTTACTTATTCTGATCAACACTAAACTAGTCGGCCCCATATAATGCCACCTCAAAACAGCAGGGGACCTCCACCTTGCTGCACTTGCTGTACAGTGTGTCTAAGGCCTTCAGCCTGACCGGGTTCCCTCCAAACACGTCTCCGACGATTGTCTGGTTGAAGGCATACGCGACACTCATCGGTGAAGAGAACTTGATGCCAATCCTGAGCACTCCATTCGGAATGTTGTTGGGTGCTTCTGCACCAAGCTGCATGGTGTCGTCATTTCAAAGACGTCAGGAGTGAAGTTACGCATCATGCAGCCTATTGCGCACAGTTTGAGTCGTAAAACGACGTCCTGTGGCTGCACGAAAAGCATTTTTCAACATGGTGGCGTTGCTGTCAGTGTTTCTCCGAGCCATAATCCGTAGGTAGCGGCCATCCAGTGCAGTAGTAGCCCTTGGGCGGCCAGATCGAGCCATGTCATCGACAGTTCCTGTCTCTCTGTATCTCCTCCACGTCCAAGCAACATCGCTTTGTGTCACCCCGAGACGCCTGGAAACTTCCATTGTTGAGAACCCTTCCTGCCACAAAGTAACAATGCGAACGCCATAGAATTGACCACCTAGCCGCACGGTTGGAGTATAGACAACACGAGTCGTGTACCTCCTTCCTGATGGAATGACTGGAGCTGATCGGCTGTCGGACCCCTCCGTCTAATAGGCGCTGCTCATGCATGGTTGTTTGCCTCTCTGGGCGGGTTTAGTGACATTTCTGAACAGTCACAGTGTCTGTGACATTTCTGAATAGTCACAGTGCCTGTAATACAATATCCACAGTCAGCGTCTATCTACCAGAGTTCTTGAAATCGGGGTGATGCAAAACTTGTTTTGATGTGTTTATTTTAAATTCAAATTTGCGTGTTTTTTTTTTCCTCTTCAAAAATCTAAAAGTTTAAAATTTTACAATTTCGGAGGAACCCAAATACTCCTAACACTATCGCAGCGTAACACTGCATCGACGAAGTAAATTTTCTTTTCGAGTATCAACTAATGTTGGGAGAGATCAGAATAAAGTCAATTTTCAGCGGTTCGGTAGCATAATTAATTGCTTTGATCTGGAAAGCAAGTCGAAATTGTGTGTAGGCGTGTACCACTCAGTGGATAGCGAGAGCAGTATACCTGACGCAGTCTGCAGCACTGCACATCCGCTGGCCACGCCGGGCGGATAATTGCCAAAGCGCGCCTCCTTTGGGCGGCTCAGCGCCGGCGGCCCGCGACCGGAATTTAATTATTCTTTGAGCGCGGCCGCCGCTCCGCGCAACTTTTAATGTCCCCAGCGGCCAGCGGCCAGCGGCTAGCGACGTCCCGGCGGGCTCTATCAGCAGTGGCTGGCTGTTCCATAACTGAAGTTTAATGCACTAATGCCGGGACCAGTCTGCTAGGCGCAGCGCGGCTTTGCCATTAAAGTGGGCCTCCGATCTTTGTGTGTGCAGATGGCGAAGTTCGGCCGACCGCCAGCTCAGCTGCTGCGCCCGCGAAAGCAGGGGCGTCACCAGCACTCCGTATGTTTCGTAATCTGCAAGCCGAGCATAGCCCTACGGATCGCAGAGTTGGCATACCTTAGGGCGGTCACAATATAGCAAGAGGTAGTTTAACGGACCCTCCATTTTGTTTGTCCTTAAAGCCGCAATTTTCTAGTGACTTCAAAGTTCTTGAGCACATAGTGTACCTTCTTTAACTTATCATATACAGGGTGTTACAAAAAGGTACGGCCAAATTTTCAGGAAACATTCCTCACACACAAAGAAAGAAAATATGTTATGTGAACATATGTCCGGAAACGCTTACTTTCCATGTTAGAGCTCATTTTATTACTTCTCTTCAAATTACATTAATCATGGAATAGAAACACACAGCAACAGAACGTACCAGCGTGACTTCAAACACTTTGTTACAGGAAATGTTCAAAATGTCCTCCGTTAGCGAGGATACATGCATCCACCCTCCGTCGCATGGAATTCCTGATGCGTTGATGCAGCCCTGGAGAATGGCGTATTGTGTCACAGCCGTCCACAATACGAGCACGAAGAGTCTCTGTATTTGGTACCGGGGTTGCGTAGACTAGAGCTCTCAAATACCCTCATAAATGAAAGTCAAGAGGGTTGATGTCAGGAAAGCGTGGAGGCCAAGGAATTGGTCCGCCTCTACCAATCCATCGGTCACCGAATCTGTTGTTGAGAAGCGTACGAACACTTCGACTGAAATGTGCAGGAGCTCCATCGTGCATGAACCATAAGCTGTGTCTAACTTGTAAGGGCACATGTTCTAGCAGCACAGGTAGAGTATTCCGTATGAAATCATGATAACGTGCTCCATTGAGCGTGGGTGGAAGAACGTGAGGCCCAATCAAGACATCACCAACAATGCCTGTCCAAACGTTCACAGAAAATCTGTGTTGATGACGTGATTGCACAATTGCGTGCGGATTCTCGTCAGCCCACACATGTTGATTGTGAAAATTTACAATTTGATCACGTTGGAATGAAGCCTCATCCGTAAAGAGAACATTTGCACTGAAATGAGGATTGACACATTGTTGGATGAACTATTCGCAGAAGTGTACCCGTGGAGGCCAATGAGCTGCTGATAGTGCCTGCACACGCTGTACATGGAACGGAAACAACTGGTTCTCCCGTAGCACTCTCCATACAGTGACGTGGTCAACGTTACCTTGCACAGCAGCAACTTCTCTGACGCTCACATTAGGGTTATCGTCAACTGCACGAAGAATTGCCTCGTCCATTGCAGGTGTCCTCGTCGTTCTAGGTCTTCCCCAGTCGCGAGTCATAGGCTGGAATGTTCCGTGCTCCCTAAGACGCCGATCAATTGCTTCGAACGTCTTCCTGTCGGGACACCTTCGTTCTGGAAATCTGTCTCGATACAAACGTACCGCACCACGGCTATTGCCCCGTGCTAATCCATACATCAAATGGGCATCTGCCATCTCCGCATTTGTAAACATTGCACTGACTGCTAAACCACGTTCGTGATGAACACTAACCTGTTTGTTATTTTGTGAATCTCTCTATACGCGTCATTACATACAAAATCAAGAGCTTTCGGAGAACTAGGTTTTGAAGATGATGGTGCAGCATTAGTCTCACTACCGCCTTCGTCACTACCAGAATCAGGTAGGACAAGAACAGGCAGTCCGTCTCCGCGAGGCAATGGTACCATGGCCGCCGGTGTGTTAGGATATGTCAAGGAAAACTTTTTCTTTTTGGAAATACCATATGCTAATGGAGTTGTCATACAAAAGTAACAATCACTCACCGGTTTGACGTTCCCGACATATCATGGATATAGCAAAGCCCATGGAAGGTCTTTTACGATTCAACAACGATTGAAGACTCAAAACACAAGACATGCAACATACATGAGGAGCCCAAGGCTTATCGTGGTCCCAGCTTTCACAGCCACGGTACAGTCTTTGCGCCTTCCTAATATACGGCGTTACTGGCCTCCTTTGCGATTTAAGTGTAGCCTGTCCGTAAATATAGCTAAAATTGTCAGCACTGTTTACTTATCTACGAGGCATATTGAATCACAGGAATTACAATGACCACACTTCAGTAACACCTTATTCCAGCACACGAACAGAAAACAGCTTGTAACCCTCTGAAACTACTTTCCCTTGTTGCTACGAGACCGGTCTATAAGTAGAGATTAAATACACACAGCTATTTTTGTCTGTAACTTCATCGCTCTGTCTATCATCAATCGGATTTTGATGCCCGATTGGGAATGGATTGGCAATGAAGGCCAGTAAAATATAATTATAATTCAGCACACCCCCTTTAACTTGGAAACGAAATATAACTTGAGTTTATCATTGTCGTTTTCAGTATCAGCGTGGTCGATATAATTAACAAATATTTACTTCATTATAGTCACATTTTTCACTGTTGGCTAGTGGCATTGCAGAAACATTGCCTGAACATTGACCTAGCTCACCCATGGCTCTTCTTCTTATTACTAAATGCCACGGAGCACTATACAATAATTCCACATCTGTATACGTGTAACCAGCGTCGGAGGCTCTAATTCTTTAGAACTGTAGATATTTGAGTCTCACATCCTCGCCAGTATTCCACAGTTTTATTCATGAACACCTGAAAATTAAGATTAACATGAAGCTCTGGTGTTCCACACGTGTGCAGTCGATGTTCTACGAGAGAAATACGTAAGGGTCAACAATGTCAACAGAAGTGCTGCAAACACGAGTCAAGTTTGTTTTAATCGTAACACGGAAACAGAAAGCGTATCTATGTAAAATTTGCCTGCTGGATACCCTATACAGCCAAAGGGATCTGTAATATGAATTTTCGAATACACTTTACTGGCGATGTAAAAGTTGCTCGCCAAACACCAGCTGTAAAATTATACAACACCTCTTCAGTGTACTCATGAGGACTTTCTGATGCATAATACCGTGTGTTCTGTGAGTTCACTTACCTGTGCAAGCTTAATCATGCCTCATTTGATGAAACGGAAAACTAAGCACCAGCGAGTTTCTGATATCATTCCATTCAGAAATTAGCGCTAGAAATGAAAATCCCCAGGTTGGTCTCTTAAAGCTTTAACTTACGCAGACAGGAAAGATGCAGATTTCGTTTGTAATAGGAACGTATCAGCTATGCAGCTGCTAAGGGAAATAGTCACTTTAAAATTTGTTAATTAAAGTTTCTTTTTAAATGATTTTTTGATTTTTGCATTTTGATTCTCCAACTTTTCATATATCTTGCTCTCTTATCTTACCGTATCGTCTCTAGTTTTCACGTTAAGAAAGTAAGTATACTATTTCTATCACAGTTCAGCATGATCTTCTTTTTTTTATTTGCGCTTATCTCAAATTATACCTAAGTAAGCTGTTCAAGCTATTGTATATTTCTTCTAAGTCCTCTTCAATTTTACGCAAAAGTATTTAAACGAAATATAGTTGACGACCTTATCATTGTCTCTTTCCCTTGCGTTTGTTTTTCCATTGTAAAAATTCTCATTCGCTCCCTTCATTGATACTTAGAGATTCGTATTATATGTCAGTGAAACAATTGTGCCTTTCAAATAGATTACTGAAATAATTAACTCTGCCTTTCATATTTCTGGTTCTTCCCATTTATATACGAAATGGTCTATTTGCTACAGCTATAAGAGGGAATAAGGCATTTTTTATCGACTTCTAGGTTCTTTCTCAATTTCGGTTAAAGAAGATAGATAGCAGTAAACCTATAGATGCCAATGAAACATTTCTGACTCGTTTACGGAGCAGAAGCTGGCAAGCGTAATAAAAGACTTTTTATCTCTCCCTGGGTTCTTTCTTGCAGTTCATTAGAGAAACTAATTAGCAATGCAACGGTAAAAACCAGTGCAACGCCTCTGTCTCGTTTTCGGAGAATAAGCTATCAATTATCTTGTTTCCCTGTTGCGTTGTACTCCCTTGAAGACGAATTTATTTGGCCCGGCCTTGTTGTAGAGCTCTGAGCAGCTTCCGGAAGAGTTGGTATTCAGTTGGCACAAAAGGGCGCCTCTCGCTTCGTTATCTGATGGACGTCTCTTCATGGGCAGGGGCAGCGTTGTTTCTGGGAAAATATTAGAATCTGCCTTAGGAAGGGCAGCTAACTGCTACGCAAAATCTGTAGGCAGGGTCAACGACTTCAGGTGCCAGCCTTCCTTGATTGCAGGAAATACAGAACACGAGAGACAAAGTAAAAACGAAAAAAAGTCTGGAAGCTCCAAGCCTAGTGTAAAAATTCTCGATTCTAAAGCTACACCTACATCTACATAGATACTGTGTAAATTACACTTAAGTGCCTGCCATATTGATCACCGAACCACTGTCACAATAATTCGATATTATTCCAATCTCGAACATCGCGCAGAAAAAACGAACACCTATATCTTTCCGTGCGAGCTCTGATTTCCTTTATTTGATTATGATGATCGTTCCTCCTTATGCAGGTCGACGTTAAAAAAATATTTTCGCCTTCGGAGGAGGAAGTTGATGATTGAAATTTAGTGAGAAGATTCCGCCGCAACGAAACATGCCTTTGTTTTGATTTATGTCCACCCCAAATACTTTGTCACGTCACTGACTCTCTCTCCTTCGCAATAATACAAAACGTGCTGCTCTTCTTCGATGTACTCGTTAAATCCCACCTGGTAAAGATCCCAGACTGGGTAGCAGTACTCCAAAAGAGGACGGACAAGCGCACTGTAGGCAGTCTCTTTAGTAGATCTATTACAGTTTATAAGTGTTCTGCCAATAAAACGCAATCTTTGGCTCGGCTTCCCCACAAAATTTCGTACCTGTTCTTTCCAAATTAAGTTGTTCGTAATTGTAATTCCTAGGTATTTAGTTGACTTTATGGCTTTTAGATTTGACTGATTTATCGTCTAACCCAAGTTTATCGGATTCCTTTTATCACTCATGTGGATGACCTCACACATCATTATTTAGGGTCAAATGCCAATTTTTGCACCGTATAGATATCTTTTCTAAATCGTTTTGCAATTTGTTTTGATCTTCTGATGACTTTACTAGTCGATAAACGACACCAACATCAGCAAATAACCAACGATGGCTGCTCAAATTGTCTCCTAAATCGTTTACAAAGATGAGGAGCAACAGAGCGCCTCGGAGAACACCAGAAATCACTTGTTTTACTCGATGACTTTCCATCAGTTACTCCGGACTGTGACCTCTCAGAGAGGAAATCACGAATCCAGTCACGTAAGTGAGAAGATATTCCATAAGCACGCAACTTCACTACAACCCGCTTCCATGTAACTTCGGCAATTTGTGTATCAGTTTGCTAGTTATTTTACTAAGCAGGTTCTCATTTGCCGTCAGAGCGCTAAGTGGACACCGTTCAGGGCCTTTCCATCTCAGAAGGATTAAGAGTGGTCATCGGGAACCGGGCGCAGAACCTTCTCTTAAATAGCCGACAACGTTAACTATTTTCAATGCATTTAATACAATTTTCTAGAAAAATAACTGAAATTATGAAATAATATTTGTTAAGCCGGCCACTGTGGCCGAGTGATTCTAGGCGCTTCAGTCCGGAACCGCACTGCTGCTACGGTCGCAGGTTCGAATAGTGCCCCGGGCATGGATGTGTGTGATGTCCATAGGTTAGTTAGGTTAAAGTAGTTGTAAGTCTAGGGGACTGATGACCTCAGATGTTAACTCCCATAGTGCTTAGAGCCATCTCGATTATCCACTTTAATTCTATCGTCGACAGTTACCTTATTACCCAAACAGCAAAATTCCTCTACAACTTTCAGCGTCTCATTTCCTAAGTAGTTCCCTGCGGAACACCTGACTTATATCGACTACATTCCATGTTCATTGTTTTACCTTTCTTAATGTTCATGTTGTAACCAATTTTCTTGATACACTCCATTCCACTCAAGACCGTTGTCGCCTCTGACGTTACTGCGAGCCTTAAATTTCCAAATATTTTCCTGAAATTCGGTATGAATGTATGACCTAAAGTGACACATGCAAATTTGCGCCAGACCGGTTCTCAAACCCGGATTTCCAGCTCATCGCGAGCGGTCGCCTTGCCACTTAGGCTCTCCGACCACGCTCCCCAGACCGATATGTCACAGACCTATCTATTTATTCTCAAAGATTATTAATTTATTTACCTACACAGGCACATATCATGAATAGATGAATTAATAATCCATGAGATGAAATATATTGGTGTGTGAAATGGAAGTTTGGGTCATCCGGGGGAGTGTGCTCAGATAACCAAAGTTGTGAGGTAATCGCTTCCGATAAGCGAGAAGTCCACGTTCCAGTCCCAATGAGGAACAAAACAAAAACATTAAAAGTTTTATCTATTTTCTGTTTACTTCCGTGCACAGCCCTACAATATTTTGGAACTGACAATATTTTGCGCCAGGAATGTTACTAGGTAGGGACTTCAAAAGTGCATCAAGAGTGGCGCATTCTCAGATGAGAGTAAATTTCCAGGTTTACTGCATACACGGTTCTAGTATGGTACAGATAACGGGTGCATCAAATGTGCGATTGAAATGACGCAGCACGTGGAAACGTCCTCCAAAGTTTAGGTGCAGAGCCGACAGTACGATTCTTGTCGGCAAAACTTGTAAATGACACACAGAATCATCGTGAATTCAGGCGGTGTATGGACCAAACGCAGTGTCACGTCAAGCCATAGTAAAATGGTGCCAACAATTTGACCAAGGCCACACACAACGTGGGTGATGCTAACCTGTAAGCCCAAACGTTGCTTCATGAGGTTTGCATCTCTTCGGCAAGCTGAAAGAACATTCTAGGGGAAAGAGATGTTCCAACAATCAAGACACCCACACAGCGGTTCTTGAGCGGCTCCGCGACCAAGCAGATGGTTTCTGTCGTCGAGGAAGTGAATGATTTTTAGACTATTCTCACCGGTGACTTAGTTGAAAAATAGTGTCATGTATCTTTGTCACTTTGAAACGTATTGGAGCATTCAATAAAACTTACTTGGCCTGCCATAATAATATGTAATTGGATTTTTGAAATCTCCCCGTAAATGTGCTATTCAGGATCGCGATTTACCTGCTATGCCATTCTCAAGTGCCAATCGTAACAACATAAACTGCTCATTATATGTGTTGAATATGGAAACATGTGTGACATGAGGACCCCATCATCTTAACAGCTACGGTCACGCAGTAAATCACTTCTGAGTTCAATCACATTTCTCTAAAAGCAATAATTTTCTTTTTATAAAAACGTTTCGAAAACGGAACATTAGATCTTTTTAAGCATGTCTATGAGGTGCTTGGGAATTCTCCTTTGGTCCAGACTTAACAAACTTTATTCCTGCCTGAGGTCGCTTAATTGGTGCCACACGAAAGAATGTGAGCCACATAGTTCCGGAAACAAGATTTCTAGGCTCCTGTCGCCTCAAAGTCGTCCGCTGAACACAATGCGACCCAGTTATTTGCGTCCGGCAACCGACAGGGGCTTCTGTGTGCTGACTTACTTAATCTGCTCCGTCCAGTCTTTTTCTCGGGCCAGCGTTTATTCCCACTGAATGAAATTCCGGCGGTCAGAAAGTTGGCCCACAGAAGTGCTCTCTCAAACGGCTTCCATCGCCGCGGAGGAATAAAAGGAAAAAAAGAAAAAAAGGAAAAGAAGTACATGAGCCGGGGCTTATCTAGCTGGAGCCACGCCCCATTACGCGCTAAGAGGATTTTGCCCCCCTTGACACCAATCAAATATTTACATCAACCTGGTTGCAGGCCAGCGGTCTTTTACAAGTGGAGTGCACTGCTGGTTCTTTCAAAGGAAGGGCGCCCACCTCCACGGTTCTCTCTCTCTTTTTGTGCAAAAAAGGGAAAAGAAAGGGAGAGGAACGCGTCGAAATTCGTGGGCGCCGGTGTCGAGCAAGAGCGCGCGGGGTTAATCAGGCCAGAAATTACTGGCCGCGGGGTTGCCTGCTCAAAGGCGGCGCGAGCCACGCCACGCCACCTGCACCCGGCCGTCTTCAATTATTTTTAAGTCGCCCTCTCAAAGGAGCCGCTGCGGTATTTGTAAAGGGGGTGGGGAAATATCAAACACAGTCTTGGCTGCGTAGGACTCTTTCTTGTGCCCTAATTCTGAGAGAAATCTCGTTACACAATTATTGATTCCGCTTCCAAATAAGATTTGATACGCTATTTACAAGAGGTACTGCTTAACCCTTTGACTACCAATTTTATTTTTAAAACCATTCATGTGTGGTTATTTTAATTAATGTTTTAGTCAGAAGTAACAGTGTGAAAAAAATGTTTTCCACCGTTTTGTAATCCAGTGGTATTGGGGATGATGGCTGCCAGACACATGATTCTTCATAAGTAACTCCAGAGTTTCAGAAGACGACAGTGCGAAATCTACAGGACAGGCTGAAAATTCACACACGTCAGTGGACAGGGCATCTCTCCAAGCATGTAACTCACACGACTGGTGCTCAATAAGGGCCTCGTTTGTGATGTGGTAAGCGTCAGTTCGTGGGTGCAAGTCGTTGACGCGATGTGTCCGAGAATGTACGAAGGCAGCCCATTTTTCAAAACAATGAAACCTGAGGACAGCACGACCTACAGGCCAATCTGTAATTATGAATATTCTGCTAACCGTTAGTAGGCTTCCCTTTACCAGTGGGACGCTGATACATAGCAATAACATGCAACAAATTCCAGTTGGTTCTATGTAACCAATTTTGAGAAACACACGCCCCGTTAGTAGTCAGAGGTTTCAATGGAAATGAAAGAAAAGAGAAACCATGTCCTAATCTCCTTCTCCTCCCTTTCTCTATCCATATCCTCTTCCACCTCTCTTTGTTCATCTGTGTGTCTTTGTCTCCCTTCCATCCATCACCTTCCTCACAGTCTCCATCCATCTTCACCTTCTCCTCTGTCTCCATTTCCTCATGCCCTCCTCTTTCCATCTCCTCCTTTCCCCTCTCTATGACAACTTCCTCCCACCCCTCTATTCGTCTCTTCGTCCACCCTCTCTCTGTCTCTGATCCTTTTTTATGCTAAATCAGATCCTGTTGTTTGAATATTTAGTGGAGTATCGTTTATAATATTTAGTAAAGTGGTGAAGATCTTTTCGAAGTTTTTAATAACAACATTTCACTATTATATATTTTAAATAAATCTATGTAATACATATAAATATATAGCCTGTGTTCCTTCAATCATTTATTAGAGTAACGTGTAAAAATTTGAAGTTATCGGTCAAGCACATTTTGAGGGTTTTTATTATAATTATTCCCCTTTATATATTACATTATTACATGTACGAGAGGGAGTCAAAAAGTATAGGCACTTTTGAGAAAAGTAATATTTATTCTAATGATAGAAAACTGAAACGTACACTATTTTTCTGCATAACATTCCTGCACTTCAACGCGCTTTGCCCAGCGTTTGACAGTTTTTTTTTTTTTATTCCAACGGAAAAAAAAAGTTTTTTGGTTCAGCCTGTAACCAATTTTGCATAGCATTGATGACTTCTGCATTGGTTGCAAATCTTCTTCCCCTGAGCGCTTCCTCCAGTGGTCCAAACATATGGAAATCGCTTGGAGCCAGGTCTGGACTGTATGGTTGGTGCTCCAGCAATTCGAATCCCAGCTCTTTTATTGTTTCGGCCGTCCGTTTAGCAGAATGTGACCGAGCGTTGTCATGCTCCAGGATGACACCTTTTCGCAGTTTTCTGCGACGTTTGGATCTGATTGCGGGTTTGGGTTTAGTTCCCAACACGTCACAATAGTTTTCACTGTTCCAAGTTTCGCCTGTCGGGGTGAAACGAACGGATACCACACCTTCCATGTCCCAGAATAGTGTCAGCATAATCTTACCAGCAGATGGTTGAGGTTTAAATTTCTTAACTTCTGAAGATGAAGGGTGTTCCAAAACCATGCCCGCAGCTTTACTTTCTCGTTCGTGATGATGCACCCACGCTTTGTCTATAGTAACGATTTGCTCCAAAAATCCATCTGCCTCGCGATAATAACGGACCACATGTTTACGAGAGATGTCCATCCTTTGAGCCTTATGCTACGCTGACAGTTCCTTCGGTGTCCACCTTCCACACACTTTCCGAGAATTTAACCTATTGTGTAAGATGGAATACGCTGAACCATGAATGATATGTAAAGTACTGGCGATTTCGTCCTCTGTGATTCGTCTGTTTACCATCACCATAACCTCAGAAACTTCCCAATTGTCCTCAGTTGTTGACATCGATGGCCTGCCCGCATTTTCCTCGTAACACAGAGAAATTCTTCCCTGTATGAAGCGTTCAATCCATTCGTAGATGCTGTTTGGTGATAAACAGCTGTCACCATACTGCACTTGCATTCGACGAATAATTTCCGTAGGCTTAACACTCCCTGCGAACAAAAAGCGAATCACTGCCCTCATTTCCAACTTGGTGAAGATCGACAATGGTACTGCCTTATTTCACGGCCTGGTACAATACAACGACTAACGAGGGACTACGGATGACGCGTTGTATAGAAATGTTGGAAATGACAGTACTTCAGCCCTGGATACAAGCAGTGTTATTAAGCCCTATGGTGAGAAATTGCAAATAAAAATGTAGAGCCTACTACCTGGGTGAATTTTCCTTAGAGTATCGTGAATAATTTTAAGTAAATCTATCAAGCACGTTCCGAGATTTTTGGTAACAATATACCTCCAGTTCAGAAAGTAAGAAACGATATGTCATGAAAAGATACAATGAGTGAAAATCAGATGGAGCTTTGCACAGATATGTTTGGCAGTGTATCTAGTGTGCCCATAGACAGCGTCATGTTGGTCTTCTCGGTTCTGAGCGCACAGTGAGTGCATAAAGATGCATAGAAAGTAGTTTCTCCCACCAAGTACGGGCATCTGCCGGGAGATTTCGCCTGATTTCATGCAACAGCGCGTAACGTGACTATCACGCATTTCCTTCTTTATGATAATTCTCGACCGCACTCTGCAGGGGCAATGAAGACGCCCTCTGATTTTCATCTGTGTTCAAATGAACCGCTGTCTATCGCGACAGCATTTTGACACAGGCAATGAGCTGCAATTCGTCACAGAAAATTGCCGGAAAGCACAGGAGATTGCCTTCTACGACGAGGGTACTAGAAAGCTGGTACAACGCTACGGTAGGTATCTAGGTTGGAGTGGCGCCTATGGAGAGGACTAGCTGGAAGGTGTAGCTAACTATTGCAAATAAAACAGTTTTGGTTCTTACTGTGATTTCCACTTCGCGAGCGCTCGTTCTTTAGCTTCCCAATAGTCCTCGTATATTCATATATTATATGTATTATAATATGTAGCCTAGTCTGTTTGAAGTAACTAGCTCCAGAACTTTTCAGGATTTTTGGTAACAGTGTTTCCCCATTATATGTTACATTTTTATTTTCACATTATATATATTTGAAAAATTGGTATACAAAATCACGCACGTATTTGAATGCAACGGTGTGACTAAATTTCAAGTCAAACGACCGCCTACTTTCGAGTTTTGCGAGCACAAACATACGCAGGCTGAATTTATATACATAAAGATGAAGTAAAACTGAAAGTAGTCCTGTCCACAACGATAAATTATAGAGCTGGTACTTAGCTGGTTTTGTGCTGACTTCGTTGTCTTCTTCGAGGTATAATAGTGTTGTCAGAAGTTTTCCTATACGAAGTATTACTTTAAAAATTTAATTTGCATTTTGAAGGTAGCTGCTACTTCCAAAAAATAAGAATTCCAATGAGTTTTGTCTTCTTAATTTTTCATAGCGAACAAGCATACTGTTTCACAATGGAAGTAAAACAGCGCAAACTTGTCTCTCACATCCGACTTCGCAAGAGACACCACTACCACATCTCTTTCCGCCAAGCGCAAGGATGAAGAACAGTCACGTTAAAATAGTAAGCGAGGAGTCTAAGAATATACATAATAAATTTCCTATACACAAGATATCTCGTAAATATTACAAAATTTAGTGAGAACCTTATTGTGATTACGAGGACTATTTTTTTACGATGTCCGCTAATTTACGAAATGGAGACCACATTAAAAACCAAAAATGTTTTATTTACAACATTTAGCTACACCTTCCAGCTACTTCGTTACATAGTCACTGCTCCGACTCAAACATGTCTCGTAACATGATTCCAACTTTCCAATACCCTCGTCATAGAAGGCAGCCGCCTGTGATTTCCGCCAATTCTCTACGCTGGTCTGCAGCTCGTTCTCTGCGCCAAAACGCTGTCCGGTTCAAGTGAGCAAAGAGGTGAAATGGGCTGTGTGGTGGGTTGCTCAAACACTTCCGACATAAAACGGTACGAGATAGTCATTCATGCAGCTGCAGTGTGCAATTGAACATTGTCATGAAGAACGATAATGCCTGATGACAGCATTCCTCTTTTCTTGTTCTGATTTGCCATTCGTAGACTATTTTCTCGAATTGCTTGAATCACTGGCTGAAGAAGATCATCGGTTGACACACCCTTCCTTCCCTGGCCTCTGCGTAATGATCGTCGATATGTTGTGCTTCAGAGTTCCTGTACCATTACCGCACTTTTCTGTCACGCATGACAGTGTCGTTACTGTATACGGGCTGCATGAATTCAGGCGGAATCACTCAACAAGAAGAAATCAAATGACAGCGCGCGCTTCATATTAGGGGGAAGACACAATTGTTCTAGGAATTTCTTGGCATCTTTACGCGCTCACTTGTGCGCCCATACCTGAAAAGTGCGACATAATCCGATCGACGGACATGCTGGAGACACTGAACAACACATCTGCGCAAAACTTCATCTGATTGGGACTGTGATTTTAATTTCGCGACAGATCGGACCTCGTAACTTTGTAAAATTAGAGAATGTATTTTTATTGTTAATTAACTGATTCCAAAATGGACCAATCGCGTCAAATAAAAGCAGTGGCTGACAGAGTATGCCGGTTACATGGAAATCAATTTACACAAAGTTATTATTATTTTTTTACAAATGACGTAATCGATACCCACCAATATCGAAGACTTCCAAATATGCATTTCGCTCGTGCATCACAATGAGTAAATGAAAATGTGACTCAGAAGAATGTACGATTGGATAAAAGACATTATTCAGATAGTTAAGGCAAACGAAAATTTAATTGCAGTGAGAGACCGGAATTCGATACTAGGAAAAGAAGGAGGAGGGAAAATAGCACGAGAACATCGATTGGGGGATAGGAATGCAAAGCAAAACCGCCTTACCAAAATTTGCACATGGCTCAATTTAATCATTGCTAACTCTTGGTTTAAAAATAACGAAGGCAGATTGTATGTATGAAAGAATCCTGGAGACACCGAAAATATTAAAGTGGAAATTTGTGGTAAGGTCTTGTGGGACCAAACTGCTGAGGTCATCGGTACCTAAGCTTACACACTACTTAATCTAACTTAAACTAACTTACGCTAAGGACGACACACCCTTGTCCGAGGGTGGACTCGAACCTCCGACGGCAACCCCGCGCGGCTCCGAAAAGATTAAGAGATATTACACAATGGTAAGTAAGAGATTTCTAAGCCAAATTTTAGGCTTCAAAATATTTGCAGAGGCAGATGTCGACTCTGAGCATAATTTGCTGATTATGTAGTGCTGATATGAAACTGCAAAATGACAGCAAATTAAGGGGATGGGACCTGGATATATTGACAGTACCGGATATTGGCAAGGATTTCAAAGAGAACATTAATCGCTAGCTATTAATACAATGTAAGAGGAATGGTTACTTTCGAGAGAGTCCAGATAGTGACGGCAGCAGAGGATCAAATAGGCAAAAATGCAAGACTCAGTGGAAATCCTTGTGCAACACGCGAGATACCGAATGCAGCTGACCAAGGGAGAAAATAAAAAACTCAGTATATGAAACAGACAAAAGGGAATACAGACGACTAAAAAATAAGATTGGTAGAAAATGGAGAATGAGAATGGTTGTGCAGGAGTGACTGGGGGACAAATCAAAGATTTAGAAACATACATACCTACTGAGAAGAAAGGTGGCGCTTATGGCAAAATTAAAGAGACATTTGGAGAAAAGAGAAGCAAGTCTGTCCATAATAAGTAATCACATGCAAGCCAGAACCAAGCGACGAGGGGGAAATTGGAACGTGGATGGAATATATTGAAGAAATGTACAAGGATAACTGACTTCAAGACATTGTAATAAAAACGAAGAGGTTGTAGATGAAAGAGAAGAAACTGATAGAGCATTCAAAAATGTAAGTCGAATAAAGAACTCTGTAGTAGACTACATTCACTCAGAATTATTGAAATATTCCACTTCATATGAAAGAAACACAAGACAGACAAAATACCCTTAGATTCAATCCAAATACAAAGAAAGGTATATGCTGAGAGATGTGAATATCACCGAACTATCAGATTAATAAGGCATAGTTGCAAAATACTGACACAGTTACAAAATAATGGGAAAGCTGATAGAAGTCAACTTCAGCGAAGATCAGTTTGGGTTCTGGAGAAATCTATAGCACGCGAGGAAACACTGACCGTATGATTTCTCTTAGGATATAGAGTGAATCAGTGGTTAAGAATGAAGTGTGACAATGTTGCAGACTATCCTCAATATAATTCAATCTGTGTACTGAGCAATCTGTGGAGGAACTAAGAAGAAATATGGAAAGTGAATGTATGTTAAGGGAGAAGAAATGAAGTTTTCGAGATTTAGTGATGACGTAATTCTATCAGAGACAGAAAGACTTGGACGTTCAATTGAACGGAATGGACAGTCTTGAAAACAAGCTACAGGGTGCTCTAAAATTTCCCTTAAAATCTCCTATGAGTTGTAGAGGGGACTGAATAGATAATATTTTTAACTGAAACCAACTGGAACGCTGTGAGACACTGATAACTTGTTAAGTGAAGCCGCTGTCGGATGTTCAGTGCGTGGTAGATATTTGTCTTCTACATTGACAGACGGGTTATAAATTTCAACGGACTCTACGTAAACTTTTAGGGGGTAACAGTTAAGATATTTAGTTATTGTTTGCTGTACATGAGTGCCTTAGACAATATACAGTCCTTATTTATTGGCGTCTTACTTTTGTTAATCCCTCACCAAAAACAAATTTGGCAAGTTGACGGCATCATCCATGAGCACTTCTATAATCGCCATTGTGGTTAATGGTTTAAAAAATATGAGATTCAATCTCATAGAACCCTTGTGTTTAGAGAAGATGATTTTTCTATGGCGGGAACTGCAGACCGTCTTCTTGTTACGGACCATGACGAAATTGAAAATTCTCCAGCTCAGAATACAACATCTAAAGATCAATTCGCAGAAACTGTCGAAAATCAGATAGAGCAAAATGAAGAATCAGGACCTTCGACAAACGCTTCTCCCATTAAGTCAGAACAGAGCCAAGATATTTTTGATTTTAAACTGGTAGGCAAGGAAATAAAAAAAAAACAGGTGTTAATTGATAATGAAGAAAACGAGAAAAATATTCAAAGCGACTTGCTTATGATGAGCTCTCCTCCAGAACACGGTATACTACAGACTGTTGAAAATCCCATAGAAGGTGGCACGAGAACTGCTTAAAGACCCAGGGACGAAAATTTAAGTGGCGTTGTTGTTAATGAAAAACAGTGATATTGAGTTACAGTTCAGCACATACTACTGAATAAGAAGTGCATAACAATGATCAATTAACATACTGTTTTATAATTTTTGAGAATAGAAAATGTGTTCGTTTTCATCATATTGCCCCACTTGTCCCAGTAATGAAACAGTTTCTTTTTAATTGACAAAATATTTAGGGTTGTATTAATACGAAGATTTTGCAGTTTTTGCCAATGCGGTAATATATGGATGGAAAAAGAGGACGATTCCAAAGATAAAAAATTATAATGTGCAGAAAATTCGTCACATTAATCTATACGTGGTAAGGTGCTATGGCCCTAGCTTATCTAGATATGCGCTGACGTGTCCTACTCGCCAGCGTTACGTCTAACATTTATCATGTTTCGCCTACCATTTCCAGCAACTACCCATTACCCCTGGAACCGCTACTTAATCACACACTAGGCTCAGAATCGGGTTTTGCGTGTTAAAACTAGTGATTTCCCCATATAATAGGGCGTCAGATCTGAAGACCGACAGGTTAATATGGTGAAACTAAATCAGAACAGATCACGATTGAGATCTTCTCGTTTGTGGCATTTTTAACACCCATTATCATTTAAAATTAAAGCAAAAATGAGTGAATTTGCTGCTTTCGATTAGTTAAACAAGTAGAAATATGAAACGCCAAGTTGTGGTTTTAACAACGCCTCTGCAACTTCTATTCTTTTTGTCTGAGGAGGAAACGGGAGAAAGTAAAAAACGATTTACCATATTAACAGCAGTTGTAACTAAAAATTATTCCATCATTCGTCTGGGAGGCAAGAAGGGCTGAACGCAAAAACGTTTAACAAAGCACTTCCCTTGTAGGAGGTATATTTTACTTCTGAAATTAATTTAAGAAATGGACTGTGTGATTTTTGTAAACGCAGTGTAAGGTTGGATATTGTGGTCTAGAATGTCAATGGAGTTGCTGAGACACCAACCAACGTGTTACAGTGAATAATCTATTATAACAAATAAATTACCCCTTTTGCTAAGGACTAATAAATGTTGTCCCAGGGTCGCCTCGGGTGAAAGCAGGATTGATCAGGAAAAGAAAGTGCACAAAAGCTCTCTTTCAGTTTAGAAGGCAGTACATATCGTAGTAGGGAGAACGGCTACCCTAACGATCAAGGCACTGCAAAGGCAGTGCCGATCAATCAGAAACGGAGACACAATCAGTTTCTTTCAGCCCGGAGATTGGTAGTATTAGAAGAAGGAAAAACGAGAATGTATGAAATATTGATGTAGCTTGCGAAACGCAATCCCTAGCTCCGAGAAATGCCATTTGAATTCCTTCACGGCCCCCACTTTCGTAGCGTGGTAAGCGATCAAGACGTGGCCCGTATTCCTGATTACTGTTCTTGTATTCTGCACAACTTCTTATTCGCCGCTATTACGCTGCTCGAGAAACACTTTTAACTTTGGCTCTTGTGAAGTCTTATGAAAAATTCATAACAGTTTGTCCACTAGCTTCAAAGAATTTCCATGTATCGGGGAAACCAAAGCACTTGCTGCAATAATCTGTGACCCTGTCAAAAGATTTATGAAAGAGAAAATTGAAACAGGCAACGAAAAATAATTAGATGTTTGGAAAAAATGTTTCGAAAGCTTTTATTTTCGGTAAACCCATCTCTGTTTTGCGTCTTATAAATCAGAACGTTGCAACGTAAATGGTCTTTAGTTTCCAACTACGTTGCATTCCCCGAAACTTTGACTGTGACAGACTGATGTAAGAAAGAAAAAAATAGATTGGCTCAAGGAAAAAATAAAACTGTTTCGGTAAAGAAATGCAGACGGCGGTAGCGAAGCACAGATACGCGTTTTAAGTTGTCTATTATCACATGTCTCTGGAAGTTCCCATAACAAACCTTGTGTTCAATTAATTTTTTTTTTTTTACTCCTGCCCAACTATTTTCTGCACCTATTGACTCATCACGTGCTAAAGTTCATTTACTTTTGTTTACCCTTTTCGCAAAAGAACTATGTTGCTTCATTAACGCGATGGAATTCTTTCTTTCCACCTTGTACCTCTTTTTTCATCTTCGCATGAGAACATATTAGATTAACTTATTCAGATATTCCAGTCATTGTCTATCAAAATATTTTTCCTCACATACTGCTGATTCCCACTCTGAATTATAAGTGATGTGTCAGGTCAAAGTTCTCCTTATAAAGGGTTTTCCATTGACATTTTTTCCAATCCTGTTCTTCCTAATACTTTTCAGTTGTACTCACTCGCTCATATAATTTTGACATCCTCCTGTAGCACTATATTTTCTGTAATTCCGGTTATTTCTACTCGTGGTCGCAATAACGCCGTTTCAGTATCACAATAGTCTGTTCCAAACGTACTGTTCCAGACATTCCTCTATCTACTCATCTGTCAGTATTAGACAACAGTAGCACCCTTTCAGCTGCAGCGAACATTCTTAGCCTGCATTAATCTGATAGTTCTGATAAAGCAAAATTCTTCAATTTCTTTATTGCCTTCTTCAGTTTTGCTGCTTACAGCGTCGACATTTTGGTTTCTACTGTTATGCATCATTTTCCGCTCGTCATTGATTATCATTCATGAAAATAAAGCGATTCTGTAAGTAGTATTCGATCTCTTTCAGCAATTCTTGTAGGTAATCCAAACTTCCGTTAGCATATATTATGCCCCCTGTGAAGCATATCAGTTGTATTTTTTCCCTTCTATATTAACTGTTCCTGCGTTCTTGTCACATGTTCTATTAACTGGTATTGTCCGTTGTGAGGAACTGCCATAAATGTCTTCTTCATCCGCTGAAATATGTCTTCATTGTACACACATTTTTAACCTCATCCTGCACCAGCAGTTTAGAGATGAACCAGCATCTGTAGCAGGTATGAACATCATATCTTGCACTAACGCGCTGTATTGGGCTTCTAAAGTACAGTTTCATAATCTTTCCGTTCTAATTTAAACTGGTCATTGACACTGGCTGACTGATTTTTGTTGAAGGATGCAATGCTTTTCGTGCCTTGTTTGCTATACCCTCAGGCTCGTTCTTGAACATTTAGGAGAGTTTCGTATCAACTCGATACTACATCAGCTGGCTCGTTCCAGCAAACTCGCGAAATAACTTAAATCTTACATTACTTCTATAAACTGTATGCTTATCTCGCATGCCTGATGATGTGTCACCAGTGGGAGAAAGGAAGTGACGGAAGAATTAGATAACCACAACCTGTTTTTTGCTCCAATAAACTGTAAATTCTACGTAATCTTACATTCTGTCATATTTATCATTGTTGAAACTTTTCTTTCAAACTGAGATTCAGTTACATACTTATCTACGAAGCGTTCAAAGCAAAGCGGATAGTGCTCTCTGAGGCAAATGGAAATACCGCTTTGTTGTCTTAAATCTGATGCCTAGGAATGACAGGCTCAGAGTTAGTTTCGACAAGTAGTCCAATGTTCTCGGGAGACATCGGGACGCCTGCCACGTTTTGCGCCCCTGTCTAACATACGAATCACCACAGACAGTGTCCTATGCCCACATCTCGTGACACAGTACATAAAGATTTGAAGTACACAAATTCCGCTATCTCTCCCATTGCGCTTACATTCCATTGATGAAAATTTTAAGCACTAAAAGGATTAGATTTTTTATGTTCAATAACTGTAAATACAAACTGTGTAATAGGTAGTAATTCATATCGGTATAAAAAAAACTGTGTAAACTACTGTGAGGAAGAAGCACACACTGAGCTGAAAAAAGTCATGGGTTACCTCCTGATACCGTGTCGGACCTTCATTTGCCCGTCGTAGTGCATCATGTGTGGCATGATCTCAACAAGTCACTGGAAGTCTCTTGCAGAAATATTGAGCCATGCTCCGTCTATCGCCGCCCATAATTGGGAAAGTGTTGTCGGCGCAGGATTTTGTGCACTAGCTGACCTCTCGATTATGTCCCATAAATGTTCAATGGGATTCATGTCGGGCGATCTGTGTGACCAAATTATGTTCTTCAAACTACCTGCGAAGGATTGTATGGCCTGGTGACTTGGCGCCCCGTCATCCATAAAAAACCCATCGTTGTTAGGCCACATGAAGTCCATGAATGGCAGCAAATGGTCTCCATGCAGCCGAACATAACCATTTCCAGTCAACGATCGGTTCAGTTGGACCAGAAGAACCAGTCCGTTCCATGTGAAGTCAGACGACACCATTGTGGAGTCAGCACCAGCTCACACAGTGTCTTGTTGAGAACATGGATTCATGGATTCGTGGGCTCTGTACCACTCTCGAAACCTACCATTAGCTCTTACCGACTGCTATCGGGACTCCGTCTAACCAACGTGAAAACGACCCCAGGAGAGCCTTTGCAGGCGAGGTCATGCTGTTAGGAAAGGCACTCATGTCGGTCGCCCTCTGCCATAGCCTATTAATGCGAGATTTCACCGCATTATCCTAACGCATACATTCATCGTACGTCCAACATTAATTTGTGTCGTTATTTCAAACACTGTTGCTTGTCTCTCAGCACTGACAACACTACGCAAACGCGGCTGCTGTCGGTCATTAAGTGAAGACCGGCGGCCACTGCGTTGTCCTTGGTGAGACGTAATGCCTGAAATCTGGCATTCTCATCACATTCTTGACACTCTGGATCTCAGAATATTGAATTGGCTAACCATTTCCGAAATGGAATGTCCCATGCGTCTTCAACTACCATTCCGCGTTCAAAATCTGTTAATTTCCTTCGTGAGCCCGTGATCACGTCGTTAACCTTTCCACATAAATGACCTGAGAACAAATGACTGCTCCCCCAATGAGCTGCCTTTCTATACGTTGTAGTACCACTGTCTATACATATGCATATCGCTGTCCCATAGATTTTGTCGCCTCAGTGTACCTAATCAGTTTCTTCCATTCTAGATGCTCACACGCCTCTGCTTTCTATAGAAAGTACAGTAGACTACAGCGCAGTATGTGTATATGTTGCAGGGCCGGGGACAGGATGACGGTGGTCCAGGACTGCGTGGGTGGCACGCGCCTCAACGGGCTGCTGCAGCGCTGCCGGGAGTCGCGCAAGCTGGTGCTCGTCATCGTCGCCATAGCTCTCCTGCTCGACAACATGCTGCTCACCACCGTCGGTCAGTACACCCACACTCTCTTGTGGTTCTACCACCGCCTAGACCCCGTAGTCATTAAGTATCTTTCCCACATGGGGTGCAGGGAAGTGTGAAGGGGAAATCACCGTGAAACATACAGGTTGTCCTACAAATGCTGCGACTTACTTTGAGGTGTTGTAGAGGGGGTCTTGAGTAACGAATGTAGCATAGGAATTGAATCCACAGTCTTTATCCAAAGACCCTACGGGGCGTCGAAGTCACAGACACCGGCGTCTGCCACTAGGCTACCCATCTGCATGACGCTTAAAACGACATCGGTAGAGGCAGCTGCACAACAGTGTATAGGTATCTGTCCTCGCCATTTCGTAATGCGGACTGTGACGTTAAATTGTTATTTCCGCTTATTACATTAATCACATGAGAGGGACCACTGAACTATTCCTATACGGTCCACGGTACCACTCTCTGAAATTACAAACCCCAGACATAAATGAGCAACTGACATTTATTCTCGATTATCTCTAGTGTGCAATAAACGCCAGGATAATCCATTCTACATGTGCCACTAAACATCAGTGGACTGTTTCGTGAGTTATACATTACTGGACATTAAAATTGCTACATCAAGAAGAAATGCAGATGATAAACGGGTATTCATTGGACAAATATATTATGCTAGAACAGACACGTGATTACATTTTCACGCAATTTGGGTGGATAGATCCTGAGAAATCAGTACCCAGAACAACCACGTCTGGCCGTAATAACGGCCTTGATGCGCCTGGGCATTGAGTCAAACAGAGCTTGGATGGCGTGTACAGGTACAGCTGCGCGTGTAGCTTCAACACGATACCACAGTTCATCAAGAGTAGTGACTGGCGTATTGTGACGAGCCAGTTGCTCGGCCACAATTGACCAGAAGCTTTCAATTGGTGAGAGATCAGGAGAAAGTGCTGACCAGGGCAGTAGTCGATTATTTTCTGTATCCAGAAAGGCCCGTACAGGACCTGCAACATGCGGTCGTGCATTATTTGCTAACAGTCATTGGATCTCGACCAACGCGAGCAGCAATGTCGCGGTACGATAAACCGCAATCGCGATAGGCTACAATCCGACCTTTATCAAAGTCGGAAACGTGATGGTACGCATTTTTCCTCCTTACGCAATGCATCACAACAACGTTTCACCAGGCAACGTTGGTCAACTGCTGTTTGCGTATGAGAAATCGGTTGGAAACTTTCCTCATGTCAGCACGTTGTAGGTGTCGCCACCGGCGCCAACCTTGTGTGAATGCTCTGAAAAGCTAATCATTTGCATATCACAGCATCTTCTTTCTGTCGGTTAAATTTCGCGTCTTTAGAACGTCATCTTCGTGGTGTAACATTTTTAATCGCCAGTAGTGTACTAAACGTGTTTCTGTACGCTGAAGCACTGTAGGTGGGACATCTCGCAATGTTGTTTTTCAGTGATTGCGACTGAATGCCACAATAGGCAGTGGAGAAGAGGGAATTAGGTGTTGTGTAGAAAGGCCCTGTTTCCTATGAATGTGATGCTCTGTTGCTGCAGTGGATGACCGTTTCAGAGACGGATTTTCATCCACAGTTTGGTGCCTGAAGCCCTCTAAAATCTCCAGTGTTTTTCCGTATATCTGAGAAAATAAACTGCAGATAGAAACTCATCTACAAAACAGTCATCCACCAAGGGAACAGAGCAGCACATTAATAGGAGGCAAGGTCTTTCTATTCAACAGCTAGCTCCCACTAGCGATCACTGGATAACAAACAATACTGCTAGAGGTTCCGCCCACAGTCCCTCAGCGTAGACAGTCACGTTTGTTGCCGACGGGGTAGTCTAGTGGTAGGCGCAGTGGTAGACGCTCTGTAGCGTCGCTGAATGACGTTTCCAGACACGGGTCGCTATCCTCGATTTGTTCCTCAAGCCAACATCTCCAACCTGTCTAAGTTTGTCACAAAATTTCTGGTACACCCAATATACATGTATTGATGAAAACTT
Organism: Schistocerca piceifrons; assembly: GCF_021461385.2. Taxonomy (NCBI): domain Eukaryota; kingdom Metazoa; phylum Arthropoda; class Insecta; order Orthoptera; family Acrididae; genus Schistocerca; species Schistocerca piceifrons. Next base: position 202,705,678 of record NC_060138.1, on the reverse strand, counting down.
TTTGGGTTATCAGCCAAGCCAGGGCGTCATGTTGTCGCATTGTTTCGACGAGCCTCCTACTCGTCTGGATAACCCGCGAACATTTCATCTATTAAAATCGCCGAGGGAGTCTGCATTCTCATATACGGGGCGAGTCACCTGCCCCTACCGCTATCGCTTCACCCAACCCTCAATGTTATATCTGGCTGCATGCGAGATTTTTAGAATTCTCTCACTCGTTAAGCCCAAACTGGTAGCCTTACAGAAAAATGAACAGGACCTTTTTGTAACAAATATAATGTAAATAAATTTTGTACCGTGAAACGCTTTAGCTAGAAACCATATTTTTCGAGTTTTTCACGAAAAACGTACGAAGGCGAGAATGAGATTTTCGCGCTGCAGCGAAGTGTGCGTTGATATGAAACTTCCTGGCAGATTAAACCTGTGTGCCGGACCAAGACTCGATCTCGGGACCTTTGCCTTTCGCGGGCAAGTGCTCTACCATCTGAGCTACCCAAGCACGACTCACGCCCCATCCTCACAGCTTTTAGTATGTAGTTCATTACACTCCTTCTACAACTGTAAAAGAATTTGCGACTGCTCTAGTTATTTCCCACAGTCGACCTTCATCGAGTGCTCTTATTACGCATCGACTTAGTTGAGCACTTACAAACTATAAAGTCGAAAAAAGTGCAAATTTTACCTAACAATTTTGTTGTATTTTAACAGCATAAAATTAAGAGTTACATCGTTGTATGCACCAGGCCTTCTGACTATCAAACTACTGTACTATTAACGGTTAAGTCTGGACAGAATTTTCAACGTTATTGGTTTCAATGTAACGTTTATAAATGTGGTTTTCTTTTCATTAACTTTACGATCACGTTTAAATTAATAACATTAACGAAGTAGTCAACTATATGAGTGGCGTAACAGCCCAATCAATAGGGATCAGAATAGGTCGAATATCGGGAATAATTCGTGTAGTCGGAATTTTTTGCACAATGTTAGAAGGGAATGCTATGAACAACATACCAGAAATCTTAACTACTGAGTGATGCGCGTGAAGCTGAAGGTGCGTTTGAAGGTCAGTTTTGTACGTTTTCCTCGAATAACTCGAAAATCATTGTCTCCAGCGAAAACATACTTCAGTACAAAATGGTCCTGTTCATTTTTTCTGTAGGACTAATACAGTAGTTTCTGTATAGCGAGCGAGAGAATATGAATAACTCGTGCGTGGTTCACGAAGGGCAAATATAATATTGCATGACGCTTAAAACGACATCGGTAGAGGCAGCTGCACAACAGTGTATAGGTATCTGTCCTCGCCATTTCGTAATGCGGAGTGTGACGTTACATTGTTATTTACGGTTATTACATTCATCACATTAGGGGGACCACTGAACTATTCCTACAGGTTCCACGTTACCACTCTCTGAAATTACGAACCCCAGACATAAATCAGCTACTGACATTTATTCTCGGTTATTTCTAGTCCACAATAAACGCAAGGAAAATCCATTCTGTATGTGCCACTAAACTTCAGTGAACTGTTTAGTGAGCTGTACTAAAGCATTAGACATTTGACTTTAGATACCTCAAACGGATACTACACAGCCAACAACAAATGGTAATGTGGGATTATAAAAATTATTTTATAGATTTGCAAAGGTAACAAATAATAATAATATAATTCATATTATTATCATTACGAAGACAATAATGAAATAATTTTTGTATTGTCGTTTTCAAAATCAAATTGTCACTTTCAAACTTACTATAATACATTTCGACGACCAATATTGGAAGACATTGCAAGTGGCACATAACGTCATGATCGACACATCGATATTTAAATCGAACAAGCTTCATTTTGACCGTCATCTTCTTTCTGTAGCGCAGCAGAAACGCTAGTGATGATCCGTTTTAAGAGTCATTTGCAAGTTTATGAACAGTGGTTAACAAGATCGAAATGGTCATATTAATGGAGGTAACTGAACTCTGCACAGGAAGACATCCATTTCATATGAATCAAGTGAGAGATTATTCTTTTAAAGAATTATGTGAACACCATACCAACAAACGAAGCGAATATTACATCTTATTAGATTATCTGTACTTTTCTTCACGGGATTACAACAGCACATATTAGTCTGTGAAGAACATATGAACAAAATTTTGTGACAGGTAGCGGCGTGTGAAAAACATTTTCATATTTTCGAAACATTCATGGTCGCTTAACAGTCAATATAGCTTTAATAAGGATATCTTGTATAAAGAGATAGACACTAGATCATTATCTGTATATGTGGTTAGCATTCAGGTTTATTAACATTTAACAGCTGTCTAATGCCAGCCCATTACAATAAATCTACTATTTTCTCATAAAACATGAGGTGGATCCTGCACCTATCTTACCATGTACGTCAGAGTATAAAGAATGTAAACGTATGCTTACTGTTGAGGTCTACGTACCCCTGAATTAAACAAGAGAACGTTTTTCTGTAGGCCCATGTTTCAATGAGCTTGACTTAACCTGTGTATCGGATTATTTACTTGAATTAAAGCTGATGAAGAATCTGACGGACTACTACCAGATTTGAAGCTTGCACAAACAGATACGAACAATATCTACTTGGAAAGCTTCCTTTCGTGTGTAAATTAATAGTTTACCAGCGAAAAGCTACATACAAATTGTTTATATTTCGTCAAGTAAAAATTGTTTTTCCTGTTACGGTAATACAGGCAAACTTTAATTTGCAATTTTTAGTTCCCGTTCTAAAAGTAACTGCTAACCTAAAGTAATAGGGGAGAATAAGTTCCTCCACATTTCATAAATTTTGTTATTACATGTTTCTGCATACGATTGTATTGGCAGAAGTTATTAAATACGGCTGCAGAGTATTAATAAATGAAGTGCTGTAACATGTTTTAAAATGAACGCATAATATTTGACTCAGTTATAAAGTTTATCAAAAACCAAAAGCGGTGATCTGCGGTCCTTTTCTTAACATTTTCTTGCAATAATGCCATTGTAGTAGGGAAGTGTACGTACAAAAGAGGTAAAACTGATTTCAAAAGAGACTTTGTGACTCACGCTAAATCTAGTATTATGTGAAATTACACTGTAGTACCACTGAGCGAAACAGAATGAACTGATCTACAAAAAATCGACAGTAATAAATTTTACTAAATACCTAATTAAAAACCCTGATACCATAAATGAAATATTTATGGAAAAAAGACCTCTGAAAGATACACTTAAAATTTAAAAACTGGGGCAAAATGTAGGAGTAATTTTGTTGTATTGTGAACAGGGTTTGCGCTCAGATTTAGACATTTCATTTAGTTTTGGAATGCTTGTGTCTAAATCCACAATAAGAGTGAAAACTTTTACTAGTGGTACAAAACATTCGTTGTAGTAGAAAACGTAAGGAAATGACAAAATAATGACAAAAAATTTAAGTGTAAAGCCCCATGACTTCAGTTTCCTTGTTTGTGATTATTGTGAACTTTTCTAAAACTGGAGTGAATTAACGATCCATTTGTTGTTTTCTACAGAAAATTACATGTTTCTATCAAATGTATGTTTATTTGTATCCTTATGTTTTCTTGGAATGTCGCAAAAGCTTGATAAATCACTGCTCAGAACGTGCTTATTGACATTGTTCGCATCTTTTGACAAATTAGGTAAAGGAGAATGTTGAAATTTTAAGCAGTTATAAAGCAGACAACGCAAAATCGTAGAGATGTAGTCACCTAGAATCAATAGGTAACTAGAAACATTACGTGTGAACGAAGCCTTAGTTACATGAAATTTGTGAGAAGACATAAAATAATCGGTCGATAATACAGCTTAACAGAAACGTCGTAGCAGGATGTGTTTCTGATAAAGAAATTGTATAAAACAAAGAAATCACCAGCGCGAGCAGAAATAAAAGACAGCAGGAAAAGCCGAATATCAGCAAATGGAAACTCGACTGACAGCAGCAGAGTCGGGGACTCATTCTCGGTTAGGGTTTTACAGTCCATAAACGCATCGAGAGAACAAGACGAATCCCCAAAACTCACAAAAGCAGTCGTGTGGAAGAGATGCCATGATATTTAGATATCGTGACAATGCTTTTGCCGTTGCCAACACGTTTAATTCTCTTGCACAATGCCTTAGCCTAAAAGAGAAAACGAAGTACATCAGAGAACAATAGAAGTGGAGGAGATGCCGAACAACTGAAACGTCAGTGCTGACGTGGCCGCGACATCAGCTGTCGAACGTCTCATCCATTTACAGACGCAACGTCCTCCCTCCACTACGGGTGGTTTTTCTGCCCTGTTTTCCAACCCGCGCGCTGTTTGTGACGTCTTGATGTTTCCATTCGTGCCATGTTCTTCATACTTTATTTACTTCTGACTAAGTTGGAATATTTAATCATTACAAGCATTACTAGACTGTCGTGGCAGGAAAGAAAGTGAGCGACTGCTTCAGTTAACCTCCAAAGAGAGAGAGAGAGAGATTTTAATGCCTCATCAGTTTGCTCTGGGTGTCTACTTAACACCAAATGCACCTGTTTTCGTCCTGGCACAGGTTACGGAAGGAATCACCTTGAAACTGGAAGAAGGACGACGCGTGGCGAGTGTAGCCCAGGAGTTCAGTAGTGTTCATAGCATTGTCTTAAGTGTATGGGAAGCGTTCCGAACCACAGGCACTGCTGCCCCAAGGAGCATGGTCACACACAGCAGCAGATAACCGCTATACTGTGCAACATGCAAGACGGGATCCAAGTGAGACAGCATGTGCAGTTGCATCCACTTATAACAGGACTGCAAAGCACACATTCTCACGCCCCACACTGCCATGGCGGCTAGCTGAGGATTGTCTCTTTGCCCGACGACCAGTAAATTGTGTTTCGTTGACATCCGTGCATCGATGACACCATTACCGATGGTGCCAAGACTGTACTAGCGATGAGTGGGATCGTCTGCTCTTGTTGGTTGAGGGCAGATCTAGTCTGTGTAGTGATTCTCGAAGCACTCTCATGTGACGAGATATGGGAACACGTAACACCCAGGAACAGTGTCAAACATAATTGTCTGGGTGGACCACCATGTTGTGATGTGTGGAGGCATAATCTCGCGTGTGCCTACTATCCAACAGGTATTTGAACACAATATACTTAAAGTTCATCGTTATTGTGATACTGTATTCCTTCCCCATGTGTGTCATTTCAGGTTTTCCTTTCAACCCTGATGCGGATGACAATGTGCGACCGCAAAAAACAGTGCATGTGGAGAAAGTCTTCGAATGAGAGGATATTCGGAGAATGGACTGGCCTGCCAGTAACCCGTTCTTAAATCCAATCCAGCACCTCAAGGATACTTTGGGGAGACGTATTGCAGCACCTCCACATGTCCAACGGACCATCTAGCAGTGCTGGTGGCAGTGTGGAATACACTACCACAAGAACTCCTGTATTTTTACTGTAGGACTAACAGTATGCACGTAACGAGCGAAAGTATGAAATATCCGTACGTGATTTTTGAAGGTCATATGTAGAATTGCGGGTTGCATAAGACGACACCGGTAGGGGCTGCTGAATCACATTGTATAATTCGGAATTTGAATGGTATAGATAAAATCTACTACCTGACTAAGCATCATATAGTTTGTGCTGTTCCATTCAAACTTCCGCTTAAGAACTATTTAACCCTGGGAAAAAGGTGAAATGATAATCCCCTACGACTCAGCAAACAGCACAGTTGTTAGCACACTGGACTCGTATTCGGGAGGACAACATTTCAGATCCCCGTCTGGCCATCCAAATTTACGTTATCCGTGATTTCCCTAAATCGCTGGAGATAAACAGCAAGGCATATTAACATCGCCATCCTTCCTTAATCCTAGCCTGCGCTTCGTCTCTAATGACACTGATGTGCATGGCACAGTAAAACACTAAGCTTTCTTCCTTAATTCTGTGCTTTACGTTGAACTGAAAAATATCGCGATGTGCCTCCATAAATATTTTTATTTATTAGTCACAATCTTGTGAGATCGATGCCGACGTCACCGATTGGACCAAGCACCCCCTTGTTTTTAAAACACTGAGCTAAGTTCCTAAGCTTTCTACACAGTTCGAAGGAACTAAGACAGAAAGCTGTAGTTCCGGCAACAACTCCTGGATCTGATACGTAAGTTTTCGTTTCTTTAATCAATCCGCTCGCAGTTTATGCAGAGCTAGACTAGTTCTGGCTGTGTCAGACGCAGGAGTTTGAAACCGATCTCTATCGGCAGACGGACGAACCGCGGCGAGCACTTCTTCTGCCGGCTGGCGGAGTAAACGACGGCCTTTGTTCCCGGCGCCCGCTTTCTTATGTCTGCGTCGCCTTAAAAGCAAAACTCGCAGCCTGTTGAATAAGCTCGCAGATTACTCTGGCGCCAGCTGTCATAGACGCCTGACAAAGGCGCCCTAGCGACCAGCGTCTTCTAATGAGCACAGCAGAGGTGTTCACGAGAGAATAGTCACGCAGATGATTTCAGCCACAAGAATCACTACGATTCTTTCTACAGTGATGAAAAAATTTGAGTTAAGTCTTTCTTTCGATCTCACACACTAGTAGAACTGGAAGTAGCAATTCTAAAACTGGTAATTACAAACTGCATGAAACATTTTAAAAAGTCGGTAAGTGGAGAAACATAACGTAACAAATGATATAGTACACAAAAGACAAAGTCTCAAAGGTTTTTTGAACGTGTAGCCCGCAGGTTAGTTTGGGAAACATAAAACAGGAGTGTCACCGACGGCAGTTGCTGAAAATGGCGGCCAACCAGGCAGCGAAAGCATGTTGTGTGTTAGAATTTGCCTGTTGCCAATCTGTAGTGAATGGGCAAAGCGATTTTCCGAAGCAAGCTTAACAGGACACCACCGATAAGTTTATTTACAACAGCGCAGTGAAGTAGTACAAAAAAATTTGAGGAGTATATTAACAGTGCGACGCAAAACGCCCGGACCTCCTGGGCTTCTTAGAACAGGCAGTGAACCAACTGAGGGATGTGGTGTCGCGAAGCTTCACAAGGTCTGTCTATCGAGACAGTGCAGAACTGGCAATCCCTCAGCCTGTACTGTGGAGAATGTTTCGTAAGCCATTGAAAGCTGTGTGTGTGTGTGTGTGTGTGTGTGTGTGTGTGTGTGTGTGTGTGTGTGTGTGTGTGTTTGGTCTTCAGTCCAGAGACTGGTTTGATGCAGCTCTCCATGCTACTCTATTCTGTGCAAGCTTCTTCATCTCCCAGTACCTACTGCAACCTACATTCTTATGAATCTGTTTATTGTATTCACCTCTTGGTCTCCCTCTACGATTTTTACCCTCGACGCTGCCATGAAATACTAAACTGGTGATCCCTTGAAGCCTCAGAACATGTCCTATCAACAGATTCCTTCTTCTAGTCAAGTTGTGCCACAAATTTCTCTTCTCTCCAATTCTATTAAATACCTCCTCATTAGTTATGTGATCTACCCATCTAATCTTCAGCATCCTTCTGTAGCACCACATTTCGAAAGCTTCTATTCTCTTCTTGTTCAAACTATTTATCGTCCTCGTTTCACTTCCATACATGGCTACACTCCATACAAATACTTTCAGAAACGACTTCCTGACACTTAAATCTACACTCGAAGTTAACAAATTTCTCTTCTTCAGAAACGCTTTCCTTGCCATTGCCAGTCTACATTTTATATCCTCTCTACTTCGACCATCATCAGTTATTTTGCTCCCCAAATACCAAAACTCATTTAGTACTTTAAGTGTCTCATTTCCTAATCTAATTCCCGCAGCATCACCCGACTTAATTCGACTACATTCCATTATCCTCGTTTAGCTTTTGTTGATATTCATCTTATATCCTCCTTTCAAGACATTGTCCATTCCCTTCATCTGCTCTTCCAGGTCCTTTGCTGTCTTTGAAATGTAAGTCATGCAAATTGTAGCTCCTACAACCCACAAACCATGATGACAAAAGAAATATTCAAATGTATGTGAAATCTTATGAGACTTAACTGCTAAGGTCATCAGTCCCTAAACTTACACACTACTTAACGTAAATTATCCTAAGGACAAACACACACACCCATGCCGAGGGAGGACTCGAACCTCCGCCAGGATCAGCCGCACAATCCATCACTGCAGCGCCTAGACCGCTCGGCCCATGATGACAGATTGTACTGTCTGCAGTTCTGCATTATGACGACTGTACAAGCAAATTAATCTTCAGTGACGCTACCACTTGTCACCTATGGGGGAGGTCGACCTGCACATCACGCTCATATGTGGAACAGGGAATCCACATCAACTGTCGAATACGACTGGCTTTCCAGGAAGTTAACATGTTCTGTGCCGTGTTCAACAAGATAATCTATGGACCCTCCTCCCCTGAAACAATGGTATCACCTATCTCGACATGCTGCAACTTGTAGCTCATGGCACAACTTGAATCTGATAGCAGGCATTTCATCTCTCAAGAAGATGGTGCCCCTCGACATTTCCGCACTTGAGTACAAGGTTACCTGAAAGATGTTTTTACATTACTGGATAGGCTGCGTTGCAAACGATGATCCGACGCTCCACGAACGGCCGCCACGGTTGTTACACCTGATGCCTTGCAGTTTTTTTCTTGTTTATCAACACCAAGGATAGCGTTTATGTTCCATCTCCACCACTGTGCCTCAGCTACTTGAGACACCTAAATGCAGCATCTCTTCTTATGGACACTCTTGATGTTATGGGTCGAGCATAGATAGATCTGGACTACCAATTAGCTGTCTGCTGTATGCCGAAGACTGGACACGGAGTGTGGTATCGTCCAAAGATAGTGCTGCCGCACCGCATTCGGCAACACGCAACGATATCAAGGACATTAGCGATGTCTCGCTGCAATCGGCAACGACGTATAGAGAGACAAAGAAGACACGCTCTCTCTCTCAACACAGCAACGCCCTCGCACAGAGGTCAGTATAGAGCCAAGCATGCCGGCCTGAGTGGCCGTGCGGTTCTAGGCGCTACAGTCTGGAACCGAGCGACCGCTACGGTCACAGGTTCGAATCCTGCCTCGGGCATGGATGTGTGTGGTGTCATTAGGTTAGTTAGGTTTAATTAGTTCTAAGCTCTAGGTGACTGATGACCTCAGAGGTTAAGTCGCATGGTGCTCAGAGCCATTTTTAGAACCAAGCATGGAAACGCTGTATGCAGCTGGCCGTCACATGAGGGATCAGACAGGTCTGCGCGACAGACGCCTTGCCCTACGACTCACCGTGCTATTGTCCACCGTAAGATGTCAGTAGCGACGCTACCAATGAGAACTTCCTGAAACTATAGGTGTTGAAGCGACAAAATTCCACGATGTCCCACAGCAAGTTCTGCATTGTTTCAAGAGATATTGGCCCAGAAAAAAGTGTTGCATTACTTACCGAACTCCCTGCGTACTCCAAGAGAAGAAATTGTTAATTAGTACCTGAACTGATTCTTAGTAACTCCTGTGACAAGGGATTGTACCAAGTTAAGTAAGTCTCTTTATCATTCAAGTATGAAAGCGAACTATAATTTCATATGTGTATTTCGATGAGCCCTCTACCAGAGCAATCAGAGCAACCATAGTTATGGCCGGTCGACTACAATTCCGTCTGGTCGTAACACAAAGAATATTTCTAAAAACTGCTAAAAGCTTTGAGAATATTTCTTTCTCATACTGTATCATCTGTTACATTGTTCTTGACCATATAATTCTGCCGGTTTTTTAAAAAGGTTCATGGACTTTAGAATTATCTTGGAGTTGTCATTTTCTCACCTATATTCAACTATGAGAGTTGCAAAACTAATGCCTCTTATTTTTTGTGTTGCCTTTGAGTCTCCGTGCCAGATTATATTAGAGTAGCATTAAAGCGGCGTGATGAAAACTAATGCCTCCGAATTTTTTATGTGAAGACTATTACATCTTTTTAAGTAAAAAGCGTTTAAAATAATGTAAACTCAGAAATTACTTATTTTTTCATGCTTAGCACAACGCTTTTCGATAATTTATTATCATTTTCAAGTGTATTTCTTTACATGAATGGTGACGTTTACATGTGTGATTTTCTGCCTTTTTTGCATTGAGGTTATAAGATATAGCGCCTCCTCCATAACGCAGAATGTCGCTTACATGGAAATCATCACTCGTTCTGTTTGTTTTTGTAATTAAAAAGCATCAGGCACGAGCACAATGTGCAACGTTTGCATCGTGTGTTGAAATCAGACCAGCGGTTAAGAGACGGCGCATATCACATCACAGTGTTGAAAATCTGTCGCTAATTGGAAGCTACACCATATAAATGTTCCAAGCTGACCCTGTCCCTAACGAGCCCCGATGTAGCCCCAACGGCCTTTATCTTGTTCCCCATTTGAAGAAAGCCATCACAAGGCAACGTCATGAGACTGTAGTATGGATCAAAGAAGCTTCGGCGCGCTATTTGAATGACATTCAGGAAAAAGAAAACAACTTTAGGGCATCTGCCAGGCATGGAAACACGTTGTCAGAAGTGTGTCTACGCCCAGCGGCCCTGTTATGAAGAGTTTTGTATTTTTTCAGAATTTTAAAGCATTACTTTCTACACAGACTAAATTAGGTAGCACAATATTTATGATGCAAGGTGTTTCAAAGAAATTCATTTTACTTCAAAAGATATTATTTTCCACATAATGGAAAATATAAAGTTGTGGAGGATTTTAATTTATGCATCAAAAATAGAAGTATATTGACAGCAGCTGTAAATTGTCGACTCTTATGGTTGCCGGTAGGGGTCTCCCTTGTGAAACTACGTAGCCCTCTCGCTCGTTAATTACACATTGTGTGTCGAGTCGGAATGGCGGTAACACAGCAACGAATGGCGTTTTGCATTCTCCGTGTCAGCAGATGCAATTAAGCTACAACCGAACATTCGTAAGGGTTTTGTGCATAGCCCACAGAAGTCTGCTCGTCGTGCCAGCCGATGATTAGCCATTCTTCACGTCCGTCTGGAGTATTTTGGGCCGACGTTTTTGTTTCAAACAATTCAAGATTCAATTCCACATTGAACATTCGAGAAAAGTAAATAAAAATTTCATTCCTAAACCTTATTCTAATGAGTAGCCCAACATTGTATGTGTATGCATGCAAAAAAAGCAGTCGTGAAATCATGTAGTTCTTTTGAAAATAAAAACTTTGTAGCCATATGCTTAAGAGAATAGACCAGGGTGACGATCGATTTTGCAGCCAGTATGCACGATTTATTTTCCATTAAAATAACAAGAAACTACAAAACAGACTTTAGACTTTTATTGTTAACACTTTAGACTGGAGCATGTATTTTTCAGTAAAAAAGCTTGCACCTAGAGGACACTATACGACATCGATGAAAGGACTTCGCGGAGTACAAAGATGGTTGGTTGGACTTCTGAACTCCACAATTTTCAGCCTAGTCCAAAATTTCAAAAGCTGCTTTGACACTGATAATATTGTCTAACCTAGTACACAAGGATACTTACAAGATCGGTTTCAACAAGACGACGGCACTATAAAATAAAACTTAATGTTTTCGACAAAAAAGTCGTTATAAAAATCTGCACAAAAAAATAGAAATTAAAATCATACGTACTACTGTAGGAGAAACGCCGACTCTAAAGTTATAATGCAATTGCATTTATTTCATGAGTTATAGCTCCCGCTAACGTGAAAAATGTTGTTTCGCAAAGCAAGTTCTTAACGTTTCAGCTTGCGCTTTTTAATATTAAAAATGAACAAACCTTTAATCGGCAATGGTAACGCCGGACTGTTGGTCTTTTTTTCCTCGCCCATGTCGAAACACTCTCATTTCGACGAAATTGTGTTGATTAAGTTCCCCCCCCCCCCCCCTTACCAGTCGAAGCTACTGCACTATTGGGATTAATTTTCGAACCTTTTCTGTCCGTGTGTCATTTTCAAGCACTCACGTTTTACTTTGTATAAAAAAAAAAAAACAAGATAATGACAAGTTAAGCAGATGTGAGAGAAGCACGTGCTTACAGACTGTTGCCGGCCGGAGTGGCCGAGCGGTTCTAGGCGCTTCAGTCTGGAGCACTGGCTCTGAGCACTATGGGACTTAACTTCTAAGGTCATCAGTCCCCTAGAACTTAGAACTACTTAAACCTAACTAACCTAAGGATATCACACACATCCATGCCCGAGGCAGGATTCGAACCTGCGACCGTAGCGAGTCTGGAACCACGGGGCTGCTACGGTCGCAGGTTCGAATCCTGCCTCGGGCATGGATGTGTGTGATGTCCTTAGGGTTCTAAGTTCTAGTGGACTGATGACCACAGAAGTTAAGTCCCATAGTGCTCAGAGCCATTTGAACCATTTCTTTCAGACTATTTCCCGTATACGAATCATTTTACGAGCAGGAGTGTTATTGAGAATAGTATTTTAGTTGATACTCACGGCCTCTGTGATGCTACCGGCAAGTAACAGGACCCCCATTCCATCGGTAACTCCTTTAATATTGCATCAGTTGCACTCGAGTGTTCGGAAGCTTCAGACACCCATGCAGTAAATCGCGATTTTAACACTTATGACGTACTTAATATAAGTGAATCTCAAAAAAGGCTCTCTAAGGCACATCTTAAGCCAATAAAAAAATTGGGCTACCACGTAAATTAAAAATTCACCTTAAGTTTTCATCGTCGTTGATGTAGAAGACACAGCGTTTTGGAAGTGGCTAAATCTTTTCGAAGCACCCAGTAGTACATACCCTTTCCTTCTTCCTTAACCCTCCAACAGAAATATTTTCCACTTGCTCGAGCTGACGAGCTGTTCTTAGCCATCATACGCTGCAGCTACTTCTACTCTACTGGAAAAATGAACAACTACGCTGCCGCTTGGTTACACAGCTTCGTAATGCGTTAAAGCCACGAGACGAGCATAACGTAAAAGACGACCAGTTACGAGAATGTCGTAAAGCTGATGGGTACTGAGCTGGCAACATTTGCGGTGGACGTAATGGCGCTCTATACTTTATTCATCGTAAGTTCAACCGTAACGTAATCAAACACTCGCTCAGCACTCTCAGGGATTGCTAGTCGAGCAAACTGCACCTGCAGCAGATGTAACGCTAGTGGAAACAAGTCCCCATTACGTAGGTGCTACTTCGTTGTTATTTCAGCGTGAATGAGGTACGCTGAAGCGTTGAAAACCTTCACCATTTTCTTGAATCACCGTGTTAAATATTTAATTCATGTAATTGTTTTTCCAAAGCGCTCTGGACAGCTGCTCTCCCTGTTCCATTAATAATGCACGTTAGCGTTATTGTTCGTATGCACTGTGAAAATGTATGAAGATCCTTAGTGTTCTGAAGTGAAGCATAGGCGCAGAAAAGCAGTAAAAACAGTAAGAAACAGATTATGGTTGATACCTTCGAAAAGTCTTAACAAAAAATTCGTCGCTACTTATACGGAAAACTTCAGAAACAAGCAAACATTTGAGTTTATCGGTGTTTCTGTGTGTGTGCTGAATTATATTCGGTGCGCGGCAACAAAAACTGTCCAGAGGAAAATTGTCTACTTCTGGCAAGAAGACAAGACGATAATCGCATGTGTCGGGAGAATGTGACGATTTTGTGAAACGTGTTGTATTGTAGAAATTATATGGATGGAAACTGGGTGCCTGGAAGGATACCGTTGTTGATAGGTTCCCATCAATATGGCAGATGACAGCACGAACGATGAACTGGGTTCCTCGAATTCTGATGAGGAAAAATGGTTCAAATGGCTCTGAGCACTATGGGACTCAACTGCTGTGTTCATAAGCCCCTAGAACTTAGAACTACTTAAACCTAACTAACCTAAGGACATCACACACATCCATGCCCGAGGCAGGATTCGAACCTGCGACTGTAACGGTCGTGCGGTTCCAGACTGTAGCTCTGATGAGGAAAGAGTCGAGAGATTACCAGAGGACTTACTACAAGTAATGCCTTCTGTCGGTTCAGTATCTGGTTGTACATTGAAATCACTGCAATAGGATTTTACGTTGTACATACATTGAAGTGACAAAAGTCATGGGATAAAAACAATGGTTCAAATGGCTCTAAGGACTATGAGACTTAACAAAAAAATGGTTCAAATGGCTCTGAGCACTATGGTACTTAACATCGGAGGTCATCAGTCCCCTAGAACTTAGAACTACTTAAACCTAACTAACCTAAGGAGATCACACACATCCACGCCCGAGGCAGGATTCGAACCTGCGACCGTAGCAGGAGCTCGGTTCCGGACTGAAGAGCTTAGAACCACTCGGTCACAGAGGCCGGATAGTCATGGGATACCTCCTAATATCGAGTCGGACCTGTTTCTGCCCGTCGAAGTCAGGCAACTCGACTTGGCGTGGATTCAACACTTTTTGGAAGCCCTTGCAGTAACATTGTGACATCCTGCCTCTGTAGTCGTCTATAATTGCGCGACTGACCGGTACGGGATGTTATGCACGAAGTGACCTCTCTATTATCTCCCATAGATGTTCGATGGGATTCATATCTGGCGATCTGGGTGGCCATACAATTCTCTCGAACTGTCCACAGTGTTCATGAAACCAATCGCAAACAATTGTGGCCCGTTGACGTGACATCGTTGTATGGGAATATGAAATGTATTAATGGCTGCAAATGATATCCAAGTAGCCAGACATAACTATTTGTGTTCAATGTTCGGTTCAGTTGGACCAGAGGATCAAGTCCAGTCGATGTATACACAGGCCCCATCACTATGGAATCACCACCAGCCTGTACGATGCCTTGCTGACAACTTGGTTCCATGGCTTCGTGTGGTCTGCACCATACTCGAAACAAACCATCAGCTCTTTCCAACTGAAACCGGGATTCATCTGAACAGTCAACGGTTTTCCATTCGTCTGAGGTCCAACCGACATGGTCACGAGAGCAAGAGGGGCACTGGGGCACTGCAGGCAACGTCCTGGTGTTAGGAAAGGCATTCGCGTCGTTCTTCTGCTGCCATAGCCCATTAACGGCAGATTTCGCCCCACTGTTGAAACGGATACGTCGTACGCCCTGCATTGATTTCTTTGGTTATTTCGCGCAATATTGTTTGTGTTTTAGCACAACTCTTCGCAGACGCCGCTGCTCTCGGTTGTTAAATGAAGAACTTCGTCCACTGCGTTTTCCGTGGTGGGAGGTAATTCCTGAAATTTGGTAATCTCGGCGCCGTCTTGACACTGTGGATCTCGGAATATTGCATTCCTAATGATGGCTAAGCAGGGATGGCTAGAGGACAAATGTAAGGATGTAGAGGCTTATCTCACTAGGGGTAAGATAGATATTGCCTACAGGAAAATTAAAGAGACCTTTGGACAAAAGAGAACCACTTGTATGAATATCAAGAGCTCAGGTGGAAACCCAGTTCTAAGCAAAGAAGGGAAAGCATAAAGGTGGAAGGAGTATATAGAGGGTCTATACAAGGCTATGTACTTGAGGACAATATTATGGAAATGGAAGAGGATATAGATGACGATGAAATGGGAGATATGATACTGCGTGAAGAGTTTGACATAGCACAAGCCCCGGGAGTAGACAACATTCCATTAGAACTACTGAAAGCCTTGGGGGAGCCAGTCCTGACAAAATTCTACCATCTGGTGAGCAAGATGTATGAGACAGGCGAAATACCCTCAGACTTCAAGAAGAATATAATAATTCCAATCCCAAAGAAAGCAGGTGTTGACAGATGTGAAAAAATACCGAACTATCAGTTTAATAAGTCATGGCTGCAAAATACTAACGCGAATTCTTTACAGACGAATGGAAAAACTGGTAGAAGCCGACCTTGGGGAAGATCAGTTTGGATTCCGTAGAAATACGGGGACACGTGAGGCAATACTGACCCTACGACTTATCTTAGAAAATAGATTAAGGAAAGGCAAACCTACGTTTCTAGCATTTGTAGACTTAGAGAAAGCTTTTGACAATGTTGACTGGAATACTCTCTTTCAAATTCTGAAGGTGGCAGGGGTAAAGTACAGGCAGCGAAAGGCTATTTGCAATTTGTACAGAAACTAGATGGCAGTTATAAGAGTCGAGGGACATGAAAGAGAAGCAGTGGTTGGGAAGGGAGTGAGACTGAGTTGTAGCCTCTCCCCGATGTTATTCAATCTGTATATTGAGCAAGCAGTAAAGGAAACAAAAGAAACATTCGGAGTAGGGATTAAAATCCATGGAGAATAAATAAAAACTTTGAGGTTCGCCGATGACATTGTAATTATGTCAGAGACAGTAGAGGACTTGGAAGAACAGCTGAACGGAATGGACAGTGTCTTGAAAGGAGGATATAAGATGAACATCAACAAAAGCAAAACGAGGATAATGGAATGTAGTCGAATTAAGTCGGGTGATGCTGACGGAATTAGATTAGCAAATGAGACACTTAAAGCAGTAAACGAGTTTTGCTATTTGGGGAGCAAAATAACTGATGATGGTCGAAGTAGGGAGGATATAAAATGTAGACTGGCAATGGCAAGGAAAGTGTTTCTGAAGGAGAGAAATTTGTTAACATCGAGTATAGATTTAAGTGACAGGAAGTCGTTTCTGAAAGTATTTGTATGGAGTGTAGCCATGTATGGAAGTGAAACATGGACGATAAAAAGTTTGAACAAGAAGAGAAGAGAAGCTTTCCAAATATGGTGCTACAGAAGAATGCTGAAGATTAGATGGGTAGATCACATAACTAAAAAGGAGGTATTGAATAGATTTGGGGAGAAGTGGAGTTTGTGGCACAACTTGACTAGAAGAAGGGATCGGTTGGTAGGACATGTTCTGAGGCATCAAGGGATCACCAATTTTGTACTGGAGGGCAGCTTGGAGGGTAAAAATCGTAGAGGGAGACCAAGAGATGAATACACTAAGCAGATTCAGATGGATGTAGGTTGCAGTAGGTACTGGGAGATGAAGAAGCTTGCACAGTATAGAGTAGCATGGAGAGTTGCATCAAATCAGTTTCAGGTCTGAAGACCACAACGGCAACACCAACAACAACAATGATTTCCGAAATGGAATGTCCTATGCGTCTAGCTCCAACTTCTACTCGTATAACGGAATCAAAGGGCGAGCGCAAGTTACAAGAAAGAACGAGCAGCTGAAAAATCTATCCCAATAACTGGATATTTTATCTGTGTGAGATACACTCAGGTGACAAAAGCCATGTGGTAACGATCTGCACATATACAGATGGCGATAATACCGCGTACAGAAGGTATAAAGGGACAATTCTCATTTATACACAGATGATTCATGCGAAAAGGTTTCCGACGTGATTAAGTCTGCAACGAGAAATAGAAGTTGGAGCTAGACGCATGGGACATTCCATTTCGGAAATTATTGTTGTTGTTGTTGTTGTTGTGGTCTTCAGACCTGAAACTGGTTTGATGCAACTCTCCATGCTACTCTGTACTGTGCAAGCTTCTTCATCTCCCAGTGGGATTTTGACAAAAGTTATTCCATCAGGTTTTGTGCTAAGCTTGAGGAGTGTGCGAGTGTGACCATTGAAAATTTGAAACAAGCCTATAGGGAATATTCTTTATGAACAGCACAAGTTTTTCTCTGGCACAAATCATTATCGACAAAAAAGTCGAACATGTGTGAGTTCGTGTGAGATTGTTCCTCCAGTACAAATTGCCAACCAAGTGTTTACAAAGGCGTCCTTGAAAGACTCAGAAAAAGGATGAACTGAGTGAGACCGGACTTGCAGCAAGTGGATGATGCATCACGGCTGCACCTCTTGTCACACAACCAGCTCCGTCTTGCAATTTTTGACCCAAAAGGCAGTCTTGTTGTTGCAGAGCCCTCCTATTTACGTGACCTGAGTCCTCGTGGCTGTTTTCCTTTACTGAAATTGGAAAACGGCTTTTTAAACGACGTCATTTTGGGACTCTAGAGAACATTCAAAAGAATGTTCAAATGGCTCTAAGCACTGTGGGACTTAAAACATTCAAGGTCATCATTCCCCTAGACTTAGAAGTACTTAAACCTAACTAACCTAAGGACATCACATCCATGCCCTAGGCAGGATTCGACCCTGCAACCGTAGCAGCAGCGTGGTTCCGGACTGAAGCGCCTAGAACCGCTCTCCCACATCGGCCGGCTCAAAACAATGTGACGGACATGTTACAGGCCCTACCATCTGAAGCCATTCACCGCTGCTACCAGTACAGGGAAAACGACTCCGTCGGTGTATAGCTGCCGAATGGTGCTACTTTGAAGGAGGCAATACTGTTTTTTGAAAAAAAAATAGTGTCGTTGCTGCTCTCACACACCTTACATTTCATTGTTCTTGCAAGTTATTCTAAATGGAACTGGAAGTTAAACTTTGTTTCTGCTGCCCGTCATCGGCCCTACACACGAATGATAAATCGTTTCGACATCGGCAGCGATATCGGCTATAATCGGTAGCATACTTCCATCCTGACGCACACGACCGGTTTATCAAGCAATTTCAGCCAGTATTTCGAACCCTACTGTATGTTGGAGTTCTGCTATGGAAAAGGCATGTGCCGTGTACACCTTTCCAGCCTGTATTTCGCAAAGTCCTCAATACCTTCTTAATTAATTAGTCTTGTAGTGTAATACAAGTAATTAAACAATAGCTTTGCGATGTCTGTGTGTCTATGCAAATGTTGTCAATAAGAAGCACTCCTGGTTTTAGTAACTTACATTGTAAATTTTACGAGGGGCAATATAACAGAATGAAATGACAAGGGATTTAAGTCTAGTAGTAGAATATATATGCCCAAAAAGTTTAAATTAGAAGGTCCACTTAATATTACGTTTAAAAATTAAAAACTTTAATTATGTGTCTAATTGTTTCATAAATAAATTAAAATTGCCATCTGGTACTCACTGTATTGTGACTATCGTCATCAATTTCCGATGAATTTCTACTTCTGAAGTACAGTCTTGAAAGTGCTACCCAATGCAAAATCTGAATCTGTCAATGTTTTTATATTCATTTTCCTTCTCAATATACACTGAAGAACCAAAAAAACTGGTGCACCTGCCTAATATCTTGTAGGGCCCCCGCGAACACGCAGAAGTGCTGCAACACGACGTGGCATGGTCAAGTAGTGCTGGAGGGAATTGACACCATGAATCCTGCAGGGCTGTCCATAAATCCTTAAGAGTACGAGGGGTGGATATCTCCTTTGAAAAGCACGTTGCAAGGCACCCCAGATGTGCTTAGTAATGTTCATGTCTGAGGAGTCTGGTGGCCAGCAGAAGTGTTTAATCTCAGAAGATTGTTCCTGGAGCTACTCTGTAGCAATTCTGGACGTGCGGGGTGTCATACTGGAACTGTCCAACTCCGTTGGAATGTACAATGGACATGAATAGGTGAAGGTGATCAGACAGGATGCTTACGAACGTGTCACCTGTCAGAGTCGTATCAGGGGTCCGATATCACTCCAACTGCAAACGCCCCACACCATTACAGAGCCCCCACCAGCTTGAACAGTCGCCTGCTGACATGCAGGGTCCATGGATTCATCACGTTATCTCCATACCCGCCGCCACGTGGAGTCCCGCGCGGTTAGAGGCGCCATGTCACGAATCGCGCGGTCCCTCCCGCCGGAGGTTCGATTTCTCCTGCGGGCATGGGTGTGTGTGAACCTTAGTGTAAGTTAGTTTAAGTTGTGTGTAAGTCTAGGGACCGATGACCTCAACAGTTTGGTCCCTTAGGAATTCACACACATTCGAACATTCCATACCCGTACACGTCCATCCGATCTATACAATTTGAGCCCACGAGAGGAATAAAGTATTTTTGCGTGCAGTCAGCAAGGATTCACGAGTTAGCCTTCGCCAGGTTCGTCGTTGAGTACACCATCGCAGGCGCTCCTCTCTGTGAAGCAGCGTCAAGGGTAACCGCAGCCATGGTCTTCGAGCTGATAGTCCATGCTGCTGCAAACGTCGTCGAACTGTTCGTGCAGATGGTTGTTGTCTTGCAAACGTCCCAATCTGTTGACTCAGGGATCGAGAGGTGGCTGCACGATCCGTTACAGCCATGCGGATAGATGCCTGTCATCTCGACTGCCAGTGATACGAGGCCGTTGGGAACCAGGACGGCGTTCAGTATTACCCTCCTGAACCCACCGATTCCATATTCTGCTAACAGTCATTGGATCTCGACCAACGCGAGCAGCATTGTCATGATACGATGAACCGCAATCGCGATAGGCTACAATCCGACCTTTATCAAAGTCGGAAACGTGATGGTACGCATTTCTCCTCCTTACACGAGGCATCACAACGTTTAACCAGACAACGCCGGTCAACTGCTGTTTGTGTATGAGAAATCGGTTGGAAAATTTCCTCATGTCAGCACGGTGTACGTGTCGCCACCGGCGCCAACCTTATGTGAATGCTCTGAAAAGCTAGTCATTTGCATATCACAGCATCTTCTTACTGTCGGTTAAATTTCGCGTCTGTAGCAAGTCATCTTCGTGGTGTAGCAATTTTAATGGCCAGTAGTGTGTATTTGTTTTGGTGCTGTCTACCTCCTTTATTAATTGTAGTGAATAGTTCCGGACCACCTTGTGTACTGAATATTTGAGTTCTTTTGGGGGGTGAGGTGGTGGGAGGATGTCTTGAGTATCGTGACCCCTTCTCCTTTCCCCACCCCCACCCTCTCACCACCCCCACTCCCACACCCTCTGTGATCCGCGCCTGAGTCTCGACAGGGTATGATTTACGTTCCGCCAGAAGGAAACTCCTATGAGGAACTCGGAGGAACACACAGCTCAATGTTTACTTTCGTGTTAAGCTTACGAGAGACAGAGTACACTGCAGGGAGACGAGCTGTTTCTGGCAGCTGAGGGACCACGGAAGGAGAACGACTACCTGCGCGCGGCGCGAGACAGCGTCGCGGCGTGGCGTGACGTCAGTGAGAGTGACAATCGATCGTTGTGGGAGTAGGCGCACAAGAAGAGCGACGCGCCGGCAGGATGACGGGCGCGCAGCCACGGCACCGAGCCTCGTCTCCCAGGAGACGCGGGCAAGCGCGGTTACGCAAAGTGCTCGCTAATGCCGCGCCGCCTGCTCTTTGTCTTTGTCCCGCGCAGCGCTCCGCGGAAAATGCGGAAGAACAGCGTCCCTCGGCGCCTTTCTCCTCCTCTGCTCCCTCCACCAGTCCCCTTCCGCCCTGTTGCGCCCGCGATGGCACAGCAGCCAGAAGTTACGGCCGTGTTTAATGCTGTTAGCAACCCTACGACGTAATTATCTTCATTGTCACAGTAAGTCACTAAACTATTATTTTCAGTGATTGAAGCACAGAGGACGCCAGCAAATACCGAAGGCTTCTTGTTAGTCACTATAATGTATTGTCAACTTTTCGCCCCTTCAATTCTTTCTTCTTCTTTCCTTTCATCCTCTTTGGGGTACGCTGGATCAATCATTTCTTTGCGCGTTGTTCTTTTCTTAGGGCCCTGTATTTTTTCATTCTTTCTGATCGTTTCCTCTCTTCTTCCGAGATGCAGGGTTTCGACTTTTGTGTAGATTTGTCTTGGAACCTTATGTTTTCATCTTTAGTAATTAATTTAGCTGTTGGATCAAAAAGTGAATTTTCTGAACTCTTTAATTCTACTAGGTCTTTCTCAGTTTCTTTAAACCAGTTGGGTTTCGTTTTGCGGTTGCGGAAAAAG
Organism: Schistocerca piceifrons; assembly: GCF_021461385.2. Classification (NCBI taxonomy): domain Eukaryota; kingdom Metazoa; phylum Arthropoda; class Insecta; order Orthoptera; family Acrididae; genus Schistocerca; species Schistocerca piceifrons. Next base: position 202,683,972 of record NC_060138.1, on the reverse strand, counting down.
TCAAAGATTTATTTAGTTAATCTGTTGGAATCCATTCTGAGAAGATGACCATAAAAATTTATCATCCTCTTTCGCATAGTATCTGAAAGTTTTCCAGTTTTCTTGTAGAGAGTTTCAGTTTTGATGTATATAATCTTATTGTCTTGAAATTTCGGTCCTATGATCTTTCTTAAAATTTTTCTTTCCTTTAGCTCAGATTTCTCCATTTGGCCCTTGAAATTCATGTTTAGTGTTTCTGCTGCATACAGTGCTTCTAGCTTAATCACTGTCTTGTAATGTGCAATTTTGGACCCCCATGAAACGGATTTTTTGTTGTATGTATTTTTTGTTAGCTGGAAGGCCAATTCAAGTTTATTTTTTCGGGATTCCATTGATTTGCTTTCCCCAGCATTCCAACTAATCGGTTCTCCGAGATATTTGAATTCTTTTACTATTTCAATCTTTTGTTCTTGAACTTTGAGGTATTCACATGAATGCTTGATGTTTGTCAATATCGTAGTTTTTCAAAGGAGATGTGCTGCCCTATTTTAGCTGCTTGTTTCTTTAGTTTAAGGGTTTGCTCCCGTGCTTCTTCCATTGTTTCAGCAAACAGGGCCATGTCATCTGCAAAAGCAATGCATTATACTTTAAGGTTCTTCTTTTTGAAAGCGCACAATTGAACAGCAATGGTGAGAGTCCATCCCCCGTCGCACTCCCGTTTTTATTTCAAAGGGTTCCGATAATTCTCCCAATAATTTAACTTTCGAAAATGTATTTGTAAGGGTTACTTTTATAATATTAGTTGTTTTCTTATCCAAACCCATTTCTTCCAGGACTGATAATAGAGATTCTCTGTCAATCGAATCATATGATTTTTTTCTTAAACCAATGAAGGAGATTACGTATGTCTTTGCCCTTCATTTTAAGTATGCCATGATGTTTTTCAGGTTCAGTACTTGTTCCGAACATGATCTACCCTTTCTAAAACCTCCCTGGTATTCCCTGATTTGTGGGTGCAATTGCGGTTCTACCCTGTTCAAAATGACTTTAGAAATAATCTTGTATGTTATATCCAGCAGTGATATTCCTCTGTAATTGTTGGGGTCCGTCTTCAAACCTTTCTTCTGGATAGCGTGGATGAGAGCTGTTCTCCATTCTGAGGGGATCTCTTCTTCTTTCCAGATCTTCTCGAAAACACACTGAAGGCATGTAATTGCATTTTTTCAGCCATTTTCCATAGTTCGGCCACAATTTGGTTTTCTCCGGACGCTTTGTTGTTTTTAAGTTCTGAAATGACCTTCTGTAGTTCTTCAGTCGTCGGTGGTTCTGAATCCCGCTTCTCACTGTTATTTGGGATGGATTCAAATTTTTCAAGGATGGGTTCACAATTCAGGAGTTTCTCAGAGTAGCCTGCTAGTATTTTGCAATTTTCCGTGTTATTGTGAGCGATGGTCCCACTTACATCTCGAAATTGGAGGGTGGGTGCTTTGAATCTTGATAACCTTTGTTTGAAAGTTCTGTAATAGCTTCTTGTGTTGTTTTTAGCAAATTCTTCGTCAATTTGGAGGAGAGTTTTGTTTTCATGTGTCTTCTTAATCCTTTTTATATTTCTGTCTACCAGTTTTCTACCTTAATGAAATTCAATCTGCTTTCTTCTGTTTTCTGTGTTAGCTAGTTTTGCCATGCATGTTTTCTTGTTTCAATGAGGGCATCACATTCTAGCGACCACCAGGCATGTTTTTAACTCTTTGTGTTAGGTGCCATCCGTTCGGCTGTAGTAATGAGGTTTTCCTTGATATCCTCCCAGCTTTGTGTCTGAATGGTTTCTGTTGCCTTTGTGAATTCATCTGATTTTAATATATTTTCCGTGCTGTACTTCCGACCCTTAATTAATTTCATGCTGCGTTTCCTGCTTGGGATGACTTTTAACTTAATTTCGGAAAGGTAGTGGTCTGAATCCAAGTTTGCATCCCTGGATACCTAAAATTCATGATTTCTTTGCGAGAAATCTTCTTGATTGCCACATGATCAAGCTGAAATTCTCCAAGGCTAGGATTTGAGGATATCCATGTCTTTTGTCTTCGTGGTAGTTCATTATATACTGACGGAAAAAATTACAACACCAAGCAATATTTAATGTAAAGAAATTTCGGGAATACGTTTGTCTAGGTAACAAATTTAAGCGATTAACGTTGCAAGTTCGCAGATTAATGTGATCGCGAAATATGTAATTGCAAATGGGAAATTCTGGTACATTAATAACCGGTATAGACGACAGAATGTTGGCTACAAGCATCCAAACGTGCAGAGGACGTATGCCATTTTGTGGGATGGAGTCTTCTGCCTGTTGCACTTGGTCGGTCAATACGAGAACAGATACGATTAATGCTGGTTGGGAATGGCGCTGGAGTTGTCGTCAGATGATGTACCGAATGTATTCGACTGGAAACAGATCTCGTGGCCGAGCAGCCCAAGGCAACATGTCGGCACTCAGTAGAGCATGGTGAGTTACAACGGAAGTACATGGGCGAGCGTTACCCTGTTGGGAAACACCTTTGGAGCAATGGACCTATACCGCGCCCTCCAATGAGCACTCGATTGACACTATTGAAGTCGCAAATGGCGGTGGTTTGGGCGCAGTAAAATTCACGCTTCAGGACGTCTGTCTCGGAGCTGTCTTTGAAGTAACTTATTTGTAAGAGTTCGTTGTGTGTGCCAACTGCTGCTCGTATTGCTGCTGCAGATGGAGTACGATGCGCCAGAGCCATACACCGAACACGATGGCCTTCCCTCTTGGTAGTTCCACGTGGCCATTCAGAGTCCGACCTTCTTGCGACCGTACATGGTCGTGAACACCACTGGCAGCTATCGTGTACAGTGGCTACATTCCTGCCTCGTCTTCCAGTAATATAGCAGAACAACACCCAGCTTCTCGTAGCCCTATTACACGACCTCGTTCAAAATCAGTGAGGTGTTGATAATGGCATCTTTGTCTCCTTAATGCTTTCTTGACTAACATCAACTCACCAAGTCCAGTGTCGATGGTAGCGAACGCTTACGACCGTTACAGCGAGTATTTAAAGCAAACTGGATTGGCATCCTTATAGCGGCGCTACTAACACCACTCGTATACTTTCTATCGCTTACGCCATTGTCCCGCAGCGATCGCACGGTCGGCGTGGTTACAACGGATTCGGCAAGGTTAGTTTTAGGGATGGCCAGATGCCCTTCCTGCCGCCACCCCGTACCCCCCAGGACGGAATCAGTGTACAACAACTGTCTGCGTCGAGTGTAAATCGTGAAATAGTGCGGACGTGTTTCAAATGTCTGCGACGCGTGTAACTGAGGAGGACCGTGGGGACCAGCACGGTATTCACCTAGCTGGATGTGGAAAACCGCCTAAAAACCACATCCCGGCTGGCCGGCAGATCGGCCCTCGTCGTTAATCCGCCGGGCGGATTCAATCCGGGGCCGGCGCGCCTACCCGAGTCCAGGAAGCAGCGTGTTAGCGCTCTCGGCTACCCTGGCGGTTTAACACCACTCTTATACGACTGGCGTGAAATTTGAACAGACATCATCTTTTAGGTGCAGAAACACGCCTACTAACTTTCGTTTATGTCGCACGACTCATTCTTGGTGTTACGTTTTATTTTCCGTCTGTGTATTTCACCTGGACGAAAGCTTATGCTGTCTCTATCGGTTCCCAGGCTGTCGTTTCCGAGACGTCACATTCTATGGTTAATCTTCAAGTCGTAATCGTCATCTCGAAAAATTTAAGTTAGATAATTAATTTTTTGTTTGTGTTAGGGTTCTGGCCCACATTGAAATCCTCGCGTCGGATTAACGCAGCACGAGGCTAGAGGAACCAAATAAAATAACACAGCCTATTGATAACTCAGAGCACCGTGTGGTAATACATATATTCCTGAAGGCACAGTGTCTGATCAAAAGTACCCAGCCACCTACTAGTGTGCGTTAATATGGGATGTGTCCACCCTTTGTCTTCATTACTGCTGTGCTTGGGACACTTTCAGTAAAGTGTCCTACTAATTGTCTGTGGAGGAATGGCAGCCCGTTCTTCTTCAGGAGCTGAGTCTAAAGACGGTATTGGACTTTCGAGTTAGACGTTGTAACTCGTCCCAGTGTTCTTCCACTGAGTTGACGTGACAATTATGAGCAGGCCAGTTCATTTCAGGTATGCTACTGTCCACAAAGCATTGCCTCACAGATGCTGCTTTGTGACAGGGTAAATTGTCTTGCTGATACAATATTCGTATCTGAACCGTTACTCTGCTGTATGAATTACGCAATGCCTTAAAATGTGTTCATATCCTTCCCAATTTAGCATTTTCTTAAGTACAATAAGGAGAACACACCCTAATCACGAATCAACGCCTCCACACCGTAACACCAGCTCCTCCGTCTTTACTGTTGGCACTAAACGTAATGGCAGATAACTTACTCCGGGAATTCGGCAAAGCCAAACGCTTTATCAGATTCCCACAGGATACACTGTGAGTCATTAATCAAAATCACTCGTTTCTAGATATCCACTATACAGTGATGTCGGTCTTCTAACCACATCAAGCACTGCATAGTTTCGACTACAGAAATGTGTGGTTTCTGAGGAGCTGTTCGACGATTGGACCCCTTTACTTTTAACTCCCTACTCACATTCACCGCTCTAGCTGGACTTTGAAATTCACGAGTGATTCCTTCCACTGATGTCATGTGATTTTTGTGCAGCTATCCTCCGCCGTGCTCGGCGGTACTCCTCCAACTGTACACGGGGTCTACCTGGTGCTGGTTTAGCTGTGGTAGTTACCTCGTGTTTTTACTTCACATCACATCACCAATAGCGATTTGGACAGCATCCGAAGGATTGAGATGTCTTTGATGGGTTTCTTACTCAAGGACATCCATTGACTAGTCAACATTGTTAGCCACTGAACTCTCCTGCCTAATCCGTTCATGCTGTTACTCTTTCTGTACTGACATTACAACTCCCCTACCCGTCAATTCCGCATTGCATAGAAGTGTCCGGAAACTTTCGATCAGATGACTACTTTGTGCGGCTATCTGCTGCTATCACTTCCGAGTCCATCATTCCCTAGGTGCCATATGTGACGAACAGCCATAAAATATTTGTAATCACTATTTTTTCTTCCAGTGACAAACAATAGTTGCACGAGTCCATAATCATTAATAGTCATTATAAATGGACCGTCTTGACACCTATGTGTAGTTTTATTTTTTAAAATTAAACACCTTAAGGCGTTTCTTAGACAGCCATCACAACAGTCTATCAGATGTTGTTGTGGTCTTCAGTCCAGAGACTGGTTTGATGCAGCTCTCCATGCTACTCTATCCTGTGCAAGCTTCTTCATCTCCAAGTACCTACTGCAACCTACATCCTTCTGAAACTGTTTAGTGTATTCATCTCTTGATCTCCCTCTACGAGTTTTACCCTCCACGCTGCCCTCCAATACTACATTGGTGATCCCTTGATGCCTCACAATATATCCTACCAACCGATCCCTTCTTCTAGTCAAGTTGTGCCACAAATTTCTCTTCTCCCCAATTCTATTCAACACCTCCTCTTTAGTTATGTGATCTACCCATCTAATCTTCAGCATTCTTCTGTAGCACCACATTTCGAAAGCTTTTATTCTCTTCTTGTCTAAACTATTTATCGTCCACGTTTCACTTCCATACATGGCCACAATCCATACAAATACTTTCAGAAATGGCTTCCTGACACTTAAATCTATACTCAATGTTAACAAATTTCTCTTCTTTAGAAACACTTTCCTTGCCATTGCCAGTCTACATTTTATATCCTCTCTACTTCGACAATTATCAGTTATGTTGCTCCCCAAATAGCAAAACTCATTTACTACTTTAATCGTCTCATTTTCTAATTTAATTCCCTCAGCGTCACCCGGTTTAATTCAACTACATTCCATAATCCTCGTTCCAGGTCCTTTGCTGTCTCTGACATAATTACAGTGTCATCGTCGAACCTCAAAGTTTTTTTTTCTTCTCCATGGATTTTAATTCCTACTCCGAATTTTCCTTTTTTTCCTTTACTGCTTGCTCAATATACAGATTGAATGACATCGGGGATACGCTACAACCCTGTCTCACTCCCTTCCTAACCACTGCTTCTCTTTCATGACCCTCGACTCTTGTAACTGCCATCTGGTTTCTGTACAAATTGTAAATAGCCTTTCTCTCCCTGTAGTTTACCCCTGCCGCCTTCAGATAAAGAGAAAAAAAATGAGAAGTCATATTTCAACCTCGACAGGTACGTCCATTTTAATTCAGTATGCAGAACTGTCACGGGTCTGAAAAGCCGAAGTGTTACCACTTTTGTGTCCAATATCGTCGTTGAATGCATCAGTGTCGACGCAGTTCTGTTCCAACGAGTAAAGGGAAGCCATGTTGACAGTCCATTGCGCGCCAGAACTTTCTCACGCGTCAGTCCGGGTAATTGTCTTCCTGCAAACAAGCATATTTTCTCTCTAAATGTACATAACATACCTGTAGGATCCAGCACGAACGAGTGAACAATATGTCTGTCGTCTCGGACTCTAATTATGCAGGACTCTCTACATGCTGCATGGCTTTCGGTTCTGCTCTCCTCAAACTATCTACTCCCTACTCAATACCAGCAGCAATACGTCTGTCCTCTCGAGCACTAATCACGTGTCAACCTCGGTATGGTATGGTGTTCAGTAAGACCCTCCTAAAATCATCTATTCCGTATTCGCATGAAGTCGTGGGATTCCAATCAGTGCGAGCAACACAATGTCTGTCCTCTCGGACGCCAGTCATGTGGGTTTCGACATGCAGCATGGTATTCAGTATGGCCCTCCTGAAACCATCTATTCCATATTCGCCATATTCGTATGACAGTCGTCGGACCCCTATCAACGACAGCAGGAACATGTCCGTCCTCTCAGGCGGTAATCTCATTGGAACCTCGATATGCTGCATGGCTTTCAGTATGGCATTGCTGAAATATTCTACTCTGTTCTCGGATGACAGTTGTGGGATCCCGATCAACACCAGCAGCAGTAGATCCTTCCTCTCGGGCGCTAGCCATGTGGAGCCCTCGATATGCTGCATAGTGTTCAGTATGGCCCTCCTGAAACCATCTATTCGAAATTCACACGACAGTCGTGGGATATTTATCAACACCAGCAGCAATATGTCTGCCCGCTCGAGAGCTAACCATGTGGGACCCTCGACATACAGCATGGCGTTCAGTACGGCCCTTCTGAAATCATATCTTCCGAATTCGCAATACAGTCGTGTGATCCGCATCAACACTAGCAGCAATACAGCGGAATGATAAACCACTCTCAATAGGTCATGATACTAACGCTGTCGAATTCCGACATTTGCTGGTATTTCTCCTTACACCCAGAAAAGCACTATCTCGTCAGATACAACTGACATTCAAATAGGATTCCTGAATGAGAAATGAGGCTGCATAATCTTACCTTAGATGTGGTATTACGATCGCATTACTGCTGTCTACTTTGTGCGGCTGTGTTGAAATGTTAATTATTTACATGTCCAAGCATGCAGTCCACGCTAATTTGAGTTTGTTGCATGCCACCTTCACGGTCTTGCAGTTTTAATGACCTGCTGTGTAGTAATGTAATCCTTATAGTAATAAGACGTTCGTCTGATTTATACATTTAGCATTGTTTGGTCTCCAAGCCGGCCGAAGTGGCCGTGCGGTTAAAGGCGCTGCAGTCTGGAACCGCAAGACCGCTACGGTCGCAGGTTCGAATCCTGCCTCGGGCATGATGTCCTTAGGTTAGTTAGGTTTAACTAGTTCTAAGTTCTAGGGGACTAATGACCTCAGCAGTTGAGTCCCATAGTGCTCAGAGCCATTTGAACCATTTTTTTGGGCTCCAAATACAGCTGAAAGTGAGAAAACAAGTCTAGGTACCAAAATCAAACTTCCACACTGCGCTCTGCAGCGAATAGTAGAAGTCATACACTTAGGAAAAATCATGAACGGTGTCTGGATAATCAGTCCGTAAAGGCGAAATTCCGGATTCGAGTTAACTTACGTCTCTCGCTGTTACACTATCCTTATGTCTTGGTCTTTGCTTTTACAGCCCTCTAAAATACAGGCACCTGTTTTTGTTAAAAGTTTCTTACCACTTGATGCAACATTCCCTTGACTTTCCGTACACAGCCTTCATCACCAATGCACAATTCCCAGTTTTCCACACGACGTTCTCAGCACACAAAAAATGCACTGAGGTGACAAAAGGCATGGGACACCTCCTTTTGCCCGGCGTAACGTAGCAAGTCGACGTATTATGGAGTCAACAAGTCGTTGGGAGTCCCCTGCAGAAATGTTGACCCATAGTGCCTCTATAGCCATCCATAATTACGAAAATATTGCTGGTGCAGGATTTTGTACACGGACTGACCTCTAGATTATATTCCATAAATATTGCGTGGGAAACACGTCGGGTGATCTGAGTGAATGGCCAAATCATTCGCGTGAATTGTCCAGAATGTTCATCAAACCAATAGCCAACAATTGTGGCTCGGTACATGGCGCATTGTCATCCTTAAAAATTCCGTCATTGTTTGGGAACAGCTGGCCGTGGTGGCCGAGCGGTTCTAGGCGCTTCAGTCCGAAACCGCGGGACTGCTACAGCCGCAGGTTCGAATTCTGCCTTGGGCATGGATGTGTGTGACGTCCTTAGGTTAGCTACGTTTTAAGAAATTCTAAGTTCTAGGGGACTGATGACCTCAGATGTTTTAAGTCCCATAGTGCTCAGAGCCATTTGAACCATTTTTGTTTGGGAACATAAATTCCATGAATGGCTGAAAATGGTCTCCAAGTAGCCAAACATAGCCGTTTACAGTCATAAGTTCAGTTGGACCATAGGACATAGTGAATCCCATGAACACACAGGCATCCAAGACTTTGCGGGGACTGTTCCACACTCGAACCTTACCGTCACCTCTTACCACCTGAATTCGTGACTAATCTGACCAGGCCACGGTTTTCCAGCGTCTAGGGTCGAACCGATACTCTCACGAGTCGAGGAGAGGCGCTGCAGACGAGGCCGTGCTATTAGCAAAGGCACTCGCGTCGGTCGTCTACTGCCATAGCCCACTAACGCCAAAGGAATACGTTCATCGTACGTCTCACATTGATTTGTGCTGTTATTTTACGAAGTGTTGCTTGTTTGTTAGCACTGACAACTCTATGCAAACGCCACTCTTTTCAGCCGTTAAGTGAAGGCAGTCGGACTTTATATATTCCGAGGTGAGAGGTAACGCCTGAAAAATGATACTCTCGCCACACTCTTTGACACTGTCGATCACGGAATATTGAATACCCTAATGATTTCTGACATGGAATATCCCAACTACTATTCTGAGTTCAAAGTCTGTTAATTTCTTTCGTGCAGACATAACCACTTCGGACATACTTTCACGTAAATCACCTGAGTACAAATGACAGCTCCATCAACTCACGACGGTTGTCCAGACAGTAAGTTCCGATCGGTTGCTAAGTGGAAACGACAGTGAAAATCAGAAACATTTTAATTGCAAATATTTTAATTGCAATAGTTAACTACACTTTCCATATACTTCTCTGACACTTTTCAGAACGTTATACCAAATTGCCAACACCACCGTCATAGAAGATGGCGACCTGCCTTTCCGATAATTCTCTACACTGGTCTATAGCGCGTAGCCTGCACCCAAGTGTTGTCTTCGTCTCCAGCGTTTCATGTGAACAGAGATGATACTCAGGACGAGCCAATTAGGACTGTGTTGTGGGTGATCGAACACTTACTTCCCACCGAAAAGGCTGCAGGAGCGTCTTCACTGCCCCTGCAGTTTGCGGCTGAGAACTGCCACGAAGAAGGAAGTGCGTGGCAGTTGTGTTAAGTGGATTGCATTCATTAAGGCGAAGCCTCTCAGCGGGTCTTCCTACTTGGCGGGAGACATCGTTGTTCTAGGCACCTTTATTCGCTCACATTGCGCTCACAACTGAAAAGAGCGTCTTGATGTAATCGACGGTCGTACTAGAGACACTACCTAACACATCTGTGCAAAGCTTCATCGGATTTTCACTGTGATGTCCATTTCGCGACCGATCGGAACATACTTTCTGGACAACCCTCGTATCTTGCGTACGCCATACCACCGTCATCTAAATATGTGCCCATCGCTATCCCATGATTTTGGTCACCTTAGTGTGCTCCACCCAGCTGCAGATCTGTAAGACTCGCTTGTGTGTGGAGAGAAATAACCGTATTTAATTTCAAGCGGATTGCAGGTTTCCTTGTGACGGAATCAATTATGCAGTGTGAAAATTACCTGTCCCCTATAAGCTATGCGGCGAAAGCGTCGCCTATAGACAGAAGTTGCGAAGACAATGAATTGGAGAGATTATGCAAATTCTCCAAAGTTACTTTGCAGTCTAAAGTTAAACACGAGGAGGAATTTCTATTGAGTTGTTGAGACTTCTTAATTCCGCCGTCCTCTACTGTATAGAATTTTCATCAGTCTTGTTTCCCAAAAGTTTGTAGTTATAGTTTTACCACAGCTTTCATTACGAAGTTCCGTGATGTTCCGTTGGCTAAATTCTTAGATCTCTTTCATAGGACGGACAGTCGCTATTAAAAGGCAGATTGGCATCTGCCGTAAAGCACTGTGGTAATTGTCCAGGATTACAATAATTCGCAAAAAAGGTCGACTTGCTTTCGGAAAGAAGAGATAATGACATTATCTCTTGACGACGCATAGGACCCGCTTTCCAATTCAGTGCGAAAGGAGAGTGAACGTAGAAGTACGTAAATAGTACTAAATTTTGCTTGTGCTAGCCAAGAGTTATTACAAACTAAAGAATCGTGTACGTAATAGTTACTAGAAAAATCAACTAATCTTAATTGCACCAGATTGCTATTACTTGATTACTCCTCTAGTGTAAGTTCTCCACAAGGAAAGAAAAATATTTATTTGCTGGATTGAGAACTAACCGCGTTGCACGTTCTCTATTAAAAGTTTGCTCTTATGGTCTTCACAGGTACCTCAATATGTCCATATTACTTTGCCAAATAAAATGCCTTAATACATGATTGCTATGCCGTGTATCGCCTCTAAATATGCGTTTGATGCCGTCTTGCGGTACCTCATGCAAATGTTTAACCTCATAGTTTTAGAGGTGCTCATTTTCTTCAGTAGATGATTGAACTCTTCTTCTTCGTCTTCTTCGTCGTCTTCCTCCTCTTCCGTCGTTATAGCCTCTTAAGGAGGGCGTATGAACTTGGAAGTGGTTGATAATCTTTGCTAGTTATTTTCTTAAGATCTCTTCATGAATTCACTATGTTTCTTCTTCCGTGCCTCTGAGTCAGTCTTCTATTTAAGATTACACGTGAATTATGATTCGTTGCTATCGTATAAAACGTCAGACGACTGTTTATGGTAGTTCCTGTGATGCGAATGTCTTATAAGTCTTCCCTAGTGCCTTCTAGCCAGCTGAAATCTACCTGCTTTGAACTGAGCATTCTTTCGATGAACCTGTTTTCGCCCATTCTATAAATGTGGTAACAGAAGTTCAAGCGTGTGGAGGTGAAATTTTCTCCTCTTTACTCAAATTCCACTTCTTTCCTAAGAATTTTCCACTGCTGTTTCTCGATTTCTACAACTTTAAAGTGTTCTCCAACAGCTGCGGTCTCTAATGGATATTGTGCTTCCAGTAAAAAAACTATCCTGCAATTTCGCTGTTTCGCAGTGCGTAATATTACATTTCTTTTTATACTGACCCCAACTGATTTAGATCGCTTTTCGAAGTTTGATAGCTCTTTTTAAGTCTGCATTACCGTCCATCATTATGGAAGTATGATCTCTCCTTGATATCTGATGGAGGACAAAGGCAAAACCGCTCCATATCCCATTTTTAATGGAACTTTGCTGTTGTTTTGGTGCAAATTTTTCATATAACGAATCTTCTCGTAAGATATCTGGAGATATGCCTTTTCCGCTTTTTTTGGGCAGTGTTTCTATGCCATATTAAATTTATTCTTACGTCTTACAGGGGGGAGTATCGACAATGCACATCTTTTGCACGGTTGTACAACATTGAGCTAGACTGAACTTACGTTTACCAAGAAATAATGAACATGAAACTCAAACATTTTCTGCCAAAGAATAAAACTGCACAATAAACTGCCCAAGGATACTAAAGAGATTACCTTAAACATCAGCTGCTAAGCAATACAGTGAAGGATTAATTAGTTAGCACAGAGTAGTTGTTTGGCAAATAAATGTAATAATAACAATATGAATAACAATGAGTTTGTATTTGTGAAGATAGAGGTTCCAATCTTCATCTGGACGTGTTGATTTAGATCCTCAGTTGATTCCCTAAGTAGAATTCAGGCAAATGGTGGGATGGTTCCAGCAGTGAGGTACATACAATAACCTATCCCATCCTTGGCCAACTAGACCTGAGGTATGTAAGTGCATGTATATGTGAATGATGTATGTTAATATTGTTGTTCTCAAATTGTAGCAGTATGAAATGTGCAATGACCTTGTAAATGTGACCCATAAATGAATAAAACTACCCTCCCCCACCACCACCACCACCACCACTACCACAAAAACCACAACTATCACCGCCACTACTATTATTACTACTACTACTACTACTGCTACTGCTAGATGTAACGAGTGCTACTGCCCAAGTCAATGCGTCTCTCAAGGTGTTTCGAGAAATCGACGTTCCAAGTGTTACAAGCCTGTTAAATACTGTAAGATACGTTAGCTGTCTAACAACGGCGTTAGGGCAACTGGCTAAGGCTGCGGACTATAAATCTACCCGAACTGTGTAGTTATATTTCAATATTTTTCTTTTGCCTTCTGTCAACCACTTGTAACGCTACAAAGTGCATGTTTCCTCGGACTACAACAGTAATATTAATAATGATAGTCATTGTGGTACATTCACGGCGAAGTTTAATGGAGGCGAAGTAAGAAATCTGGGCAACAGTGTCCACCTTGCGATGTATACTTTTAGAGTCAAACAAAAAGTTCTCTAAAGCGATAGCAGCTCCTTTGCATTGTTGCTGAGCCAGAGACAAATATCCTCTGGTGAGGATCCAATTACCATTCATTCGCTGGTACTATATCAGTTGGCAGCTTTGGCATTCGCGCATGTGTTGAAATACGAATGGTTTGCGACTAAAATATAGCTGAAGAATCATTCTTTTTATATGTCAATGAGGTGTGTTTCCCGCTATCATTATAAAAATCATATGCATGCATGTGAAAGTGGCATTCATAAAATGCGCTTTGAATGAATATGTACTGGCTGTTTTATGCTTTCAATGTAGACCCCACCCAAAATGTCGTTGTCTTACGAATGACTATGAATTATTAGTGCAATGATTTTTAGCATGCACATAAAAGTGTCGATAGATGAATGTTCGTGTTATCACAGTTCCCTGTGATACTTCGCCACAAAGGTAACATTATGGTTTCCATTTCACGAAAAGGTACTAGAGCTGTGTTTGTTACATCTGTAGGGATCGCCCACTCCCAGACTGGAAACCTCTAGTGTTTCGTCAGGGTGGGGGCCGAGGGATCTGTGTGGGGTCATCAGCTGCAATAAAACAACATTGTGTATTACTTCTTTTATACATCAGAATACATTTTGTCGCCGTGTCTTCCGCGGCGGCTGGTGGCTTCATAAGCCAGAGTCGAATCTGCAGAATTTAGAGGCAGAGTCCGGGCTGCCAAGGAACACTGCATCAGCCCCGCGTGCCGGCCGGTGACTAGGAGTGTGGCGCTTCCCATCAGCTGATCTGCAAAAGTGAGGAAGTGACCGCGGCATGTGTGTGCATCTGGGTCACACGCCGCTCTGAGAGTACTCTATCCCTTTCACGTCACTTCCTGTGTTGTCCCGTCAGCTGGGCCGTGACATCAGATGCCATGATGTCGTGCTGAATGCTGAAGTTTCAGAACAATGAGTGCCCTTAACTGGATTGGTGTTGGTAGACACGTGGACAACACAAAAGTGTTGATGTCACACCCTTGGTGACCAACTAACCGTGTCAAAAAGGTTATAGCTAGTTGCTGGCTCGTGTTTAGACTTCCATGTGTTTGGGCAATGCTGGGCTGTAAGTATAAGACATCTACGTACGTACTACAACCATGGAAAAGATGACCCACTCAGTGTACGATTCCCTTATTAGTGGTAATTTCTATACATCATCGAAGGCTAAGTATATAGCATTGATTTTGGGATGATTGTGTATTTAATGTCTCTTATCTTACATCTGCTAGGTCTAATAGTTGGTTACAAATCGAATGGAATGTGACATTGGAGATTGCCATAGATATCGTCACCTCATAAGTACGTACAGCCGTTTGACAAGGGGACAGCCTGCCCACCTGGTGTTTGGCTTAGTTCTGGACGAAGCTATAAGCTAATCGGAAAAAATAATAGTGTAAGATAACAGTTGATGTTGTAATATTACAGTGGAAACAGTAACAGAAGGAACTGTTGGTCTCTCTTATTAGAATAAACCATTTGACTACAAAATTATCCGAAAAAAGGATTGACGCAATCTATTACATCGCCACCACATCTTAAGGTAAAAAGGAAATGAATGTCATTTGCAGAAGTCTTCTTCAGCTGAAGATGACGACCTTGAAATGTCAGTGGTCAGTGGTTGCCATTTGGCAGTAGCTTCATCACTTTCAGGTCGGCGCTGAGAATTGAGTTATTCAGTGTGGGGCGGCGTGCGTGTTCATGCTTTCCTTCGTTTGTCGGCGCTGCTTTTCCTGTTTCTCGCTGTGTGGCGGTGGTCGTATTGATATGCCCTAGGTTACTAGTTTAATATATTGATCTGTTATTTTAAAAGTAGTGTAACACTATCTCATCAGACTGGGGAATGAATGTTGGAATATCGTCCGTCACAGTATGTACACGTGAACGCACAGTGTGATTTACATGTGAAAGTTCGGTGAGTCCGCCCTCCACTTCTCGTAACTGAATTGTAGTCGCCTTGCCTACCTCGAGTCTCGTGCACATTGCCCCAACTGTTTCTTTCTCTGTCGCTCGAAAGCTCTAATGCCTGTGCAATACATAATAATACGGCAAGTGCTTCAGCATAACGAGAATCGTAAAATGCTAGGATACAAACTGATTTGGTTTCATTTTAGCAGATGCAAAATTAGTAAAACGCTTTCTAGAGCTATTCTATCGTTAATATTCATGATAAGATCCCCGGTCGTCAATCATTAGTTCCCGAGCACCGCAGAAGTCAAAAAAATGCTTCACACGTTCTTAGAATCAACATGAGATCGCACAAATATGTTTTCCGAGGAAACTTTAACAATCAGTTCCACCTTTATGCAGAGTAGCACTTCATGCACCAGTTCCCGTTTTCCTCGGAAACCAATCGTAGACTTGCTTGGATTAACACAACGCCCAAATACGTCAGCCGAGGCAATTTTTCAACAAGCAGTCCCGTCCTTAAACGAGATCAGATTTTATACACGGATTCAGGTATTACCTCCTCGGAAACCTGCCGTAGACTACCCACGGGCTATCTTATGAGTTGGGCTCCTGCGTCTCAGGGCGCAATTGTGATTGGTCCATCCTTTCCATCAAGAAGCACTAACAAATGGTTCAAATGGGTGTAAGCACTATGGGACTCAACATCTGAGGTCATGTCCCCTAGACTTAGAACTACTTAAACCTAACTAACCTAAGGACATCACACACATCCACGCCCGAGGCAGGATTCGAACCTGCGACCGTAGCGGTAGCGCGGTTCCGGACTGAAGCGCCTAGCCCCCGCTCGGTCACAGCGACCGGCGGAAGCACTAACAATAACTGTGATTTGTAATTAGCGTTTTCTGATGAATTGCATGACACTGAAATTATTATTAAAAAGTTTTCAGTGCAAGTACCGTCATGAGCGCGGTTGGAGCTGCGTATTAACATCTGAACCTTAAATACAGGTAATAAAATATTCGCTTCTTGGCGCCCAGCGCTCCACTACGATTCAGCTCCTACTCGCTCGGACGTTCTCACGCTGTGTGACCATCTGGTGCGTCATTCGAGTGAGTCTGCCTTGTGATCCAACCTATTAGTTAGCCTCTCGTAATAAAGTCTTCCTATATTGTGCATTAAAAGACAGCAACAAGAAATGATATACACATGGATAGGGGAGTGGTACTAATGCTTCTAAAACAACGAGAGATTACGTAAGATAATTTTACACTAAATTAATCACTTATTATGCGATAAATCATTTGTTGAGAGACAGAGGGAGAGAGAGAGAGAGAGAAAACTCTTGTTGTAGGGTCACACAAAATTTTATTCACAACTGTTCGTCGCGCCTGGTTGATGACTAATGCAGCATACGTTAATGTGTTGCTGGTAGCATAATTGATGAGTGTCGAGGGTGCTACACGCCGAGGTGAACGTGTTCAATAACTTTCGTTGCAGTCAGATTTCATTAACAAACACGGTCAGATTAAATAATTTACACAGAATGATAGATCCTGTTATGCATGAGCATTAGCAGTTTAAAGCCATATAAAAAATGGCCATATTACGTGGGTTGGATGAAAAGTAATGACAACACTATTATAATTCATACCGGATTTCCTGACAGAGGTGAACTGTATTACGCGCCCTCAGCATTATCACCCTGCATCTTGATCACCTTCCCCTAGACACATGCAAGGCTTCGTTCGTCGTCAGAGAGTCTATTTCTGACGATGTCTCGCAAGGATCGGCCTATGCCTCGGATGACGTCTTCTCGTGTATTGTAGCAAGTGCGACGAGGTAGTTTCTTCATTTTGGCGAACAGGTGGTAATCAGATGGCCTCATATAGGATGAATAGCCGGCATGTTCCAGTATCTCCCATCCCCACATACGTAGGATCCCCTACACGGGGTTTACAGTGTGGAATTCTGCATTGTCATGAAAGACGATGGAACGCTGTGTCAGAAGATGCCATTACTTTCTTCACAGTGAGGGACGAAGGCGAAGTCACAACAAAAGGCAGTTGTAGGCTGCAGTGACTCTCCTCCGTTGCGGTACGACGAGATGCAGGATTAACCCGTGGGCATGATAAACCACAATATCCGTCGCTTTGGTACCAGCTGGTTCACGGCGCATTTTCTGAGGGCGAGGAGAAAGAGAATGTTTGGATTCATTGAGCCAATCCTGAATGACATTATTACCATCCCGAAACGCTCTCACCAATCCCACCCCTGTACGATATGACAATGCTACATCACCAGTCGCTTCACGTAGCGCTGAAATACCGCTTCAGTCTTGATCCAGGCACGTTTTTCATGTTTCCGAAACACATAGTAAGGGCACCTGAACTGGCCTCCCCCAGTCTCAGACACAACACATTGCAACTGATTCAAACACAGTTGTAGCCACACATTGTAATACTTCAATTGACCTTCAAAAAAAAAAAAAAAATGGCTCTGAGCACTATGGGACTCAACTGCTGAGGTCATTAGTCCCCTAGAACTTAGAACCAGTTAAACCTAACTAACCTAAGGACATCACACACATCCATGCCCGAGGCAGGATTCGAACCTGCGACCGTAGCGGTCTCGCGGTTCCAGACTGCAGCGCCAGAACCGCGCGGCCACTTCGGCCGGCAACTGACCTTCCAGTGTCGTTTTAAGTATATAGACTGAAACGGCGACTGAAAATTGTTACCAAAGTCTGGAACGGACCTGGGTCTCCTTACTACACAAGTACGTTAGCCGCTAAGCCATCTTGGCACAGCGGTTTGCACAACTGCACGGAGTACGCTGGCACGCCTACCTCCACGATCCAAATTCTTACTGCCTCCCAAGTCTGCTTTAAATGCCTCCTTACGTACGAACAGATTGCTGAGAGTCTATCCACGTTCTGGAATACAACCTGAAACCCAGGTGCAGGTACTTAGTCGGGGTGTTCAAGAAGTCTTTCGGCAGTACCGTATGATTGTTAGCCGTGCGTGCCGTGTGATTGTTCGCCTGCCTGCGTTACTTCCCTTCAAGTGGACTCTCCCAACATCCCACGGTTTCGTTTCTCTCAGACAGCGTCAGTAGTATCGTTGGTTTCTGTCGTTAAGTGTAGACGTGAACGTTTAAGTTCAGTTCCTTTCTTCGTTTGTTTCGTTTTTGTTACAGTTAAAATGCTAACCATTGAAGAACGTGTGTTTTTAGTCGAACAAGTGTTCAAAGCTGGCGGTAAAAACACAGTTTCAGTTCGTCAAACATTTAATTCAGTTTTCCCGGAGACAACGCTCCCACATCGCGATACTGTGCGACATTTGACTAACAAATTTCGAAGTGCGGGTTCAGTGACAGATGCACCGAGAAGTGGTGGTCCTAGCGTTTGGTCTGAGGATAAACTACTCGATATTTCCGATAAAATGTCCATGAGTCCGAACAAGTCAGTAAGAAACCTAGCCCAGGAAATCGTTGTTAGTGTCCGAACGGCCCACACAGCTCAACGGAAAAAATTACAACTTTTCCCATACAAAGTGACAGTCGTGCAAGAACTGAAAAATACTGATCATGGCAAGAGACTGCATTATTGTCAATGGTTCAAAAATTTCGTTCAACAAAATGTAAGGGATATTCTTAAAGAAAAGTTTTTCACTGATAGGGCGTGGTTTCATTTATCCGGGTACATGAATTCGCAAAATTCTTGTCTGTGGAGTACTGCAAATGCATTGTGTATTCATGAGGAACCACTTCATTCTGTGAAAATAGGGTTTGAATTGCAATTTCTAGACGTCGGATTTTAAACGAAACAATAAACGCACAACGATACTTCAGGTTCAAATGGCTCTGAGCACTATGGGACTTAATATCTATGGTCATCAGTCCCCTAGAACTTAGAACTACTTAAACCTAACTAACCTAAGGACATCACACAACACCCAGTCATCACGAGGCAGAGAAAATCTCTGACCCCGCCGGGAATCGAACCCGGGAACCCGGGCGTGGGAAGCGAGAACGCTACCGCACGACCACGAGCGGCGGACGATACTTCAGCGATATTCTGTACCCATTCATAGAAGAACTTGTGTTAAGTGAAATACTGAACGATTATTTTCTACAAGATGGTGCAACCGTGCATACAGCTCGCGTTTCAGTGTCACTGCTTGCATATGTTTTTGGCGATCGCATAATTTCACACGGACTTTGGTCTCCACGATCGCCTGACCTAACACCACCTGACTTTTTCTTCTGGAGTGCAGCGAAAGCAACTGTCTATAAAAAGTGTCCAAAATCCATCGATGAATTGAAAACGCCAGTGTCCACTTTCACTGCTTCTGTTACGGAAGGAATGTTAAAGCTTTTGTTTGGACTTATTATTAGACGAATTAATTGTGTATTCAAACAGGGGGGCACTTCCGACATTTAATGTGAAAATTTGTAAGTAAAACTGAATATTCAATAAATTAATAACTTGTATTTCACTGAGTTTCATTTCGGTACATTCACTGCGGCATACAGCACGCGCGGCTATCAATCATACGGCACTGCGGAGAGACTTTTTGAACACCACGTACAAATGTAATGAAACAATTTCGGAGACTTTACTGGTCTCATACAGATTGGTTTATGTATACAGATTAGGGAGGCAGTGAGAATTTGGATCGAGAAGAGAGGCGTGCCAGGCTATCCTTAGCAGTTGTGTGAATCGCTGTGGCAAGGTGGCTTAGTGGCTAACGCACTTGCCTAGTAAGCGGGAGACCTGGGTTCGATTTCCAGCCTTGGTATAAAGTTTCACTCGTCGATTCAGTCTATATACATTAAATGATATCTGTACGAGAATAGTGAAGCCTCTCAAATTGTGTCACCTGCATTATCGGCTACACATGCCGCACATGCCATTGGACGCACATCCTTCAAGATATGGGAGTATTGCCACTACTTTTCATACAAGCCTAGTATACTTGTCGATCTGTGCCAGTGTAAGATATCATGCACGTATACTTCAATTGTAGTACCAAAAAAGACACAGCGATAACAAAACATTAACGATACATGACATTCCATGCCAGAATAAACATTGATATAATGAAGTACGCGCTTTCTGTGGCTCGGTTTGTCAGCACACGCTGTTACGTCTAAAATCTGAGGAAAGAATTTTAGGGATTACTTGTGTTGAGGAATAACACAGCCCTCCGTGCTTCGGTTCGGCAACATAGGCGCCCTCGTGCGGCGATGTTATCGCTGGGAGAGCACCGGTTGAGTGGACACCTGAGGCGTGCCCCTGTCACAAGAGTGTCGCTGTGGCCATCGATTGCTGTCGCGGTGGCGGGTATCGGCTGGCGTGGCGGCGAGAGCGGGCTGTCCACTAATGGACGTCTGGCGGACCGCAGGTTGTCGCACCGCCATCTCCACCAAATGGACGGCCTGCCGCTATCGCCCAGCCTACACACGCACGGCAACATGCACCCGCCGCTGCACTCTGCACTGATCTCGGACACTTTTAAGCCATTTATCCAGACAAACACAAAAATACACACACGCAGCGGGGTAGTTAACGTTTATCCGCAAGTGTCTCCCAGTTCAGATTCTTCACCATTTGCGTGACGTTTCCCCGCGAGTCAAACAAACCATTCGGGCAAATCCTAACTTATAAACACCATCGAACAAAATGCTGCGAAATTTACACTACTGGCGATTAAAAGTGCTACACCACGAAGATGACGTGCTACAGACGCGAAATTTAACCGACAGGAAGAAGATGCTGTGATACGCAAATGATTAGCTTTTCGGAGCATTCACACAAGGTTGGCGCCGCTGGCGACACCTGCAACGTGCTGACACGAGGAAAGTTTCCAACCGATTTCTCATACACAAACAGTAGTTGACCGGCGTTGCCTGGTGAAACGTTGTACTGATGCCCCGTGTATGGAGGAGAAATGCGTACCATGACGTTTCCGACTTTGATAAAGGTCGGATTGTAGCCTATCGCGATTGCGATTTATCGTATCGTGACATTGCTGCCTGCGTTGGTCGAGATCCAATGACTGTTAGCAGAATATGGAATCAAAAAAAAAAAAAATGGTTCAGGAGGGTAATACGGAACGCCGTACTGGATCCCAAAGGCCTCGTATCACTAGCAGTCGAGACGACAGGCATGTTATCCATATGGCTGTAACGGATCGTGCAGCCATGTCTTGATCCCTGACTCAAAAAGTGGGGACGTTTGCAAGACAACAACCATCTGCACGAACAGTTCGACAACGTTTGCAGCAGCATGGACTATCAGCTCGAAGACCGTGGCTGCGGTTACCCTTGACGCTGCATCACAGACAGGAGCGCCTGCAATGCGGTACTCAATGACGAACCTGGGTGCACGAATGGCAAAACGTCATTTTGTCGGATGTATCCAGGTTGTGTTTACAGCATCATGATGGTCGCATCCGTGTTTGGCGACATCACGGTGAAAGGACATTGGAAACGTGTATTCGTCATCGCCATACTGGCGTATCACCCGGCGTCATGGTATGGGGTGCCATTGGTTACACGTCTCGGTCACCTCTTGTTCGCATTGACGGCACTTTGAACAGTGGACGTTACATTTCAGATGTTTTACGACCCGTGGCCCTGCCCTTCACTCGATCCCTGCGAAACCCTACATTTCAGCGGGATCATGCAGGTCCCGTACGGGCCTTTCTGGATACAGAAAATGTTCGACTGCTGCCCTGGCCAGCACATTCACCAGATCTCTCACCAACTGAAAACGTCTGGTCAATGGTAGCCGAACAACTGGCTCGTCACAATGCGCCAGTTACTACTCTTGATGAAGAGTGGTATCGTGTTGAAGCTGCATGGACAGCTGTACCTGTACACGCCATCCAAGCTCTGTTTGACTCAATGCCCAGGCGTATCAAGGCCGTTATTACGGCCAGAGGTGGTTGTTCTGGGTACTAGTTTCTCAGGATCTATGCACCCAAACTGCGTGAAAATGTAATCACATGTCAGTTCTAGTATAATATATTTGTCCAATGAATATCCGTTTATCATCTGCATTCATTCTTGGTGTAGCGATTTTAATGGCCAGTAGTGTATTATTTGACAAGTAACTCTTACATGTAAACATAAAGGGACTATAATTTTTTTGGTTTAACAGTTTTAGTTTTGACTTTTTCATCCATCTATGGCTGAACAGTTCGAAACTAATAGAAGCAGCGTTTTTGTGTTTTCAACTGTAAAGCCATTGCATGCTTAACGTCAAACGTTTAACGGATTAACTCATTTTTAAAGTAATTAGATTTGTTTTGCACATGGGAGTTCCATTCTTTAAATATTTTTGCTGGTTACCTGCTAATTACTCAGAAACTGGTCGATTCCAGGACTATTTTGTGCGGTGTACAATCCCCGCAAGCATCACCTAGAGAATCATCACGCTGCTAATATCTTGTGTTGGAACAAAACATGCTGGCTTTCGACAAATAATGACCCATAGGACTTTGTACTGGAAACAGGGCACATATAAATGTCAGTATTTCATTAAAATTATTCGCTCTCGTCGTCTTAATCATTTACAGCTGCTCCTGAGACGCCCGGTGCCACACCTGTGTAGCTGGTACTCTAGGTTCCGCATCGATTAGCCGCCTGTCCTACGCGTATACAAATTAGTCATCAAAGTCTGAACGAGTGAACACACTGTTGAGGAGTCCTCGACGTACAATGCGAGCCGGAAATGGTACTCACTGACTGACGCGGAGCGCTCTCGGGCGTTTACTGTCGCTCGTGTTTAGACTCGGTGATTTACATTGGAGCAGGAGTGTTGTTGGTCAGTGTGTGTGCTGACCTAACAACAAGTTTACCCGTGCGCGTACGCACTGGACTGACGGCGGAAACGCAACAGAGAGGAGGGGCGGCAGCGCAGCGTACAGAAGAGGGGTGGGGAAGCTAACATACAGACTTGCTGTTGTCAATAGTATGAGTCAACAGCTGCTACAGAGGGAGAGTTTTAGCGAGAGAACGGAAATGAGAGTCAATATCCGGCGTACGGACTTCAAATACTGAGAGATCGACTGAGTCCGCGCTATGAACTGACAAATTCAGCGCATACGACGGGGTCAAGGACACGAACTTTCTCTGTACAAAACGATCAACCTCGTATAAGTGGTGAAATACTGACTGAAGGTGAGAGCGCGACTCTTGTGAAGCAATGAACTAAGTACGCCAACCATAACGATGAAATTCGGCCTAGAAACCACATACACACATCAAAAAAAAAGTTTTGCATCACCTCGGTTCCGAGAGGTGGTGGTCCAGACCGGTACTTCTAATACCCAGTAACACGTCCTCTTGCATTGATGCATGCTTGTATTCCTTGTGGCATACTATCCACAAGTCCATCAAAGCACTGTTGGTCCAGATTGTCCCACTCCTCAATGGCGATTCGGCGTAGATCCCTCAGAGTGGTTGGTGGGTCACTTCGTCCATAAATAGCCCTTTCCAATCTAGCCCAGGCATGTTCGATAGGATTCATGTATCGAGATCATGCTGGCAACTCTGGTCGAGCGATGCCCTTATCCTGAAGGAAGTCATTCACAAGATGTGCACGATGGGGACGCGAATTGTCAGCCGTGAAGATGAATGCCTCGTCAGTATGATGCCGATATGGTTGCACTGTCCGTCGGAGGATGGCATTCACGCATCGTACAGCCGTTACGGCGCCTTCCATGTCCACCAGCGGCGTACGTCGGCCACACATAATGCCACCCAAAACAGCGGGGAACCTCCACGTTGCTGCACTCGCTGGACAGTGTATATAAGGCGTTCAGCCTGACCGGGTTGCTTCCAAACACGTCTCCGACGACAGTCTGGTTCAAGGCATATGCGACAATCATGTTGTTGGTTTCATCTGTACCGCGCTGCATGGTGTCGTGGTTGCAAAGATGGACCTCGCCATGGAGATCGGGAGTGAAGTTGCGCTTCATGCAGCCTATTGCGCACAGTTTGAGCCGTAACACGACGTCCTCTGGCTGCACGAAAAGCAGTATTCAACATGGTGACGTTGCTGTCAGGATACGTCGGAGTCACAATCCGTAGGTAGCGGTCATCCACTGCAGTAGTAGCCCTGGGTAGCCTGAACAAGGTATGTCATCGACAATTCCTGTCTCTCTGTATCTCCTCCATGTCCGAACAACATCGCTTTGGTTCACTCCGAGACACCTGGACACTTCCCTTTTTGAGTGCCCTTCCTGGCATGCGTACGTGATCGAACCGCGGTATTGAACGTCTAGGCTTGGTTGAACTACAAACAACACGAACTGTGTAACTCCTTCCTGGTGGAATGACTGGAACTGATCGGCTGTCGGGCCCCTCCGTCTAATAGGCGCTGACATGCATGGTTGTTTACATCTTTCGGTAGGGTTACTGACATCTATGAACAATCAAAGGGACTGTGTCTGTTTCAATATCCACAGTCGACGTCTATCTTCAGGAGTTCTGGGAACCGGGATGATGTGAAACTTTTTTGATGTGTGTATATTTCAAAAATGGATGTACGTATATACACTAGTGTGCCAAAACATTATGACCACCTGCTTAATGGGTTTTCTGTCCGTCTTTGGAACGAAATACATCACTGATTTTGCGAATCAGGGTTCCGACAGGCAGAGAAAGGGAAGAGGAGAAGATGGACACAGAGGGGGGAGAGGAATAGATGTACAGAGGAAGGAAAGAGGAGGAGATGGACAGAGAGAGTGGGGAGGAACAACTGGACAGAGAGGGGGACAGACAGTGGGGAATGGAACTGATGGTCAAAGAGGACGGCCGAGAAGATGTACAAAGAGAGGGGGAAAGACGACGTGGGCTAATGTAATTGGAATAAATAAATACCTAAGAAACGCTCTGTATGTAGCTAGTATATGATAACGCGAAAGCGTACTAACTAGTAACACGAAGCCAAGCACCCCTACCCCCCCCCCCCTACCCCACTCCCCTTTCCTTCTCCCGGCCATTCCTTTTGAAGTATAAGAAGTCTTACCTCCTTAAATATTTGTGGAACAATGATATAATTGTGCAGATAAATTCAGTGGTATACGCAGATACTGTCTGCAAAATTCTTTGCGAATAGAGTTATTGCTAAAATAGTAATAAACAAAAACTTCATCTCCGCCGTTGAGACCCTACTGCATGTTCAGCGAAAATGTAAGGATGAACTTCTTTCTTTTCATTACTTTTTGGGGTGTAAGCGAACAAAGGTTGGAAAGGGTTTGAAATTATGTGTGAAGTTTGTTGGAAGTCGTTAAGCGCTATCATTGTCACATACTCGATGAATATAGTGTGGGTAATTTGCGCGACGTCAGTTTCGCTTTCTCAGTACATACAAACAGTTTGTAAATCTACTACATTTCTTGCAATGCTAGTCCTTTAATACAGGATTAAACCACTTAAGATTATGACAGAATTTTAAATTTTATCAATTCTGTCATTAATTATATCAAATGCTGTAAATTGACTTTTTATTGCCCTTGGAAGCCTCTTGATAGGCGTCCTGCAACTGGGATCGTGCACCGTTTGAGGCATTTAGTAATACAGATAAAAGTGTCTGAAGCTACAGTACGTCTACGACAAGAATATACATACGTTTTCGGGATAGAGAAAGGTGTAAGAAATATACGTCCTGCGACCGCACCGACCTGCGTAGGTAGAGCAGGTGTTGGAACGAGAGTATATGCAACGAATGGACTATCGTGTCCTTTCCTCCGGCTTAAATTCCATCGAGCACGAGTGCGATGAGTTGCGGGGACGTCCATTCAGCATTTGTCAACCGTGCTAGTGGATGAATGGAACGCCCTACAACAATAACTCCTTACCAACATTGTGGCCAGCATTAGAGAACGTTGCAGGGCATTCACTGATGTCCACGGTGATCACGCACTCTCTAAAGAAACATTCCCCCCCCCCCCGTTTTTGTAATATCCAGCGGGCAATCCTAAGTTGTGGTGGCTTCAGTATAATTATTGTCTTTGCATCAAAGCGTCATTTCTGGTCGTCTCATTGCGTATTTCTTTCAGTTACCTTCTATACTATACTGTAGTAGTTATTTCCATGTATGGTCGAAGTTTTATCGAGCTACAATCCTGGAAATGGAAAAAAGAATACATTGACACCGGTGTGTCAGACCCACCATACTTGCTCCGGACACTGCGAGAGGGCTGTACAAGCAATGATCACACGCACGGCACAGCGGACACACCAGGAACCGCGGTGTTGGCCGTCGAATGGCGCTAGCTGCGCAGCATTTGTGCACCGCCGCCGTCAGTGTCAGCCAGTTTGCCGTGGCATACGGAGCTCCATCGCAGTCTTTAACACTGGTAGCATGCCGCGACAGCGTGGACGTGAACCGTATGTGCAGTTGACGGACTTTGAGCGAGGGCGTATAGTGGGCATGCGGGAGGCCGGGTGGACGTACCGCCGAATTGCTCAACACGTGGGGCGTGAGGTCTCCACGGTACATCGATGTTGTCGCCAGTGGTCGGCGGAAGGCGCACGTGCCCGTCGACCTGGGACCGGACCGCAGCGACGCACGGATGCACGCCAAGACCGTAGGATCCTACGCAGTGCCGTAGGGGACCGCACCGCCACTTCCCAGCAAATTAGGGACACTGTTGCTCCTGGGGTATCGGCGAGGACCATTCGCAACCGTCTCCATGAAGCTGGGCTACGGTCCCGCACACCGTTAGGCCGTCTTCCGCTCACGCCCCAACATCGTGCAGCCCGCCTCCAGTGGTGTCGCGACAGGCGTGAATGGAGGGACGAATGGAGACGTGTCGTCTTCAGCGATGAGAGTCGCTTCTGCCTTGGTGCCAATGATGGTCCTATGCGCCACAATCAGGACTGCATACGACCGAGGCACACAGGGCCAACACCCGGCATCATGGTGTGGGGAGCGATCTCCTACACTGGCCGTACACCACTGGTGATCGTCGAGGGGACACTGAATAGTGCACGGTACATCCAAACCGTCATCGAACCCATCGTTCTACCATTCCTAGACCGGCAAGGGAACTTGCTGTTCCAACAGGACAATGCACGTCCGCATGTATCCCGTGCCACCCAACGTGCTCTAGAAGGTGTAAGTCAACTACCCTGGCCAGCAAGATCTCCGGATCTGTCCCCCACTGAGCATGTTTGGGACTGGATGAAGCGTCGTCTCACGCGGTCTGCACGTCCAGCACGAACGCTGGTCCAACTGAGGCGCCAGGTGGAAATGGCATGGCAAGCCGTTCCACAGGACTACATCCAGCATCTCTACGATCGTCTCCATGGGAGAATAGCAGCCTGCATTGCTGCGAAAGGTGGATATACACTGTACTAGTGCCGACATTGTGCATGCTCTGTTGCCTGTGTCTATGTGCCTGTGGTTCTGTCAGTGTGATCATGTGATGTATCTGACCCCAGGAATGTGTCAATAAAGTTTCCCCTTCCTGGGACAATGAATTCACGGTGTTCTTATTTCAATTTCCAGGAGTGTATGTTTACTGACACTGACACATCATGCGAAAGTTACTTTCGTTCTTAAGTGTTGCACACGAGTGTAGATCATGTTTCCCCACAGTCCGAAGGTGAAGGTATTCCGCACAGTAAGTACGCGGTGCTTTTGAAGTGCGGGTCTACGTGACGCTGATCGCCACTGCGTGCAACCAAGCGCTGCAGAGATGTGTATCTTAATGGACTGCTACACGGCTAACATAAATACACATTCAACGTAGTTGTCCGGTGTCAGCTGCGCCCTACAAGCCACTATCATCATAAAATGTCCGAGTCATTTGAAAGAGCTGAACGGTGAAAACATTGAGATAATTGGAGCTCACGTTTTAAAGGCCAGGAAATGAATATTTACCTTGTAGAGGGAGAATGTAATGGTGGCTCAACACTAACCCAGAACTGGTGTATTGGACGAACACTTTCCAGTGCAGTTCCTGTGGCACACATTCGTTGGAGCTAACCTCCACTGGAATAAATACAGTCCCCGTACAGGTAGAGATGTTCGCTGAAGCATCATGCAAGTGTACTGTGGTACCACCATGATGACAGAAGTGTACGTCGGCTACGACAAATTTTTTGTTTCTTCTTTAACTTTGCATTTTTGCATTTGGTTATGCACTCAAACAGGCATCAAGTACATATGCTTCTCCCAATATATGCTCAATCATACTAAAAGATGATCTACACTTCGATTAGATGTGGATTGAACGGGCATAGAAGCGCTGTTGTGGAAGTCGACAGAGGGCATCTCATGTCGACCAGATGTTCTGACTTTCAGGTTGGGATACACTCCTTTGACGCTGTAGCATAATGAGGATGACGTAGTCAATGGAATATAGATTTTTCCTACAGCGAGCCGTGATTGAATGTGAGGCATGTTATACTCTTGCCATTCTCTGATCCATGTTGCTCTTGTTACACGATTTGATGACTGCTTCGTCTACTTTCCGCTGCCTCATATTCAGAAATGCTGCAGCGAATATTTGTACAGCAGATGAAAATAATATCATCAGATTATTGGGATTTAATATCAGGTTTACAATGTTAAATGTCACTAGATGATTGTTTCGTCCACTACACAGTTCTGTCAGTAAAGGAAGAGGTGAGCTGGGATTAGAGAGGACAGCCATCAGAGCAAACTGATCCTACTCGCCGTACGTAAGTCAAACAACGTTCTACACTGAGATAGTTCACCGTTTACGACTTTTCTTTACCAAACACTGCTACGTTTGAGAAGACCGGTGTGCGCAACCATCTAATTATGTGGCATAGACAGGAAAGATATGGACCTATTTGATGATACAGGAATCCTACAGGTACGGCTAGCGATGCGTAGTCTTCTGCAATGATTGCCATTTCCTGCTCCTAACGGACAATATTCGTACTCTTGTCTGGTGATAACTAAAGCTGAACAAATACTATTTGACATTTGCTAGACCAATAAACGCCAATGTTGGCATTATAACGGTCACAGGAGCATTTCTACAACTCTCTTTCCTGTTCCAGTCGCGTATGGTTCGCGGGAAGAACGACTGTCTGAAAGCCTCCGTGCGCGCTCTAATCTCTCTAATTTTACATTCGTGATCTCCTCGGAAGGTATAAGTAGGGGGAAGCAATATATTCGACACCTCGTCCAGAAACGCACCCTCTCGAAACCTGGCGAGCAAGCTACACCGCGCTGCAGAGCGCCTCTCTTGCAGAGTCTGCCACTTGAGTTTGCTCAACATCTCCGTAACGCTATCACGGTTACCAAATAACCCTGTGACGAAACGCGCCGCTCTTCTTTGGATCTTCTCTATCTTCTCCGTCAACCCGATCTGGTACGGATCCCACACTGATGAGCAATACTCAAGTATAGGTCGAACGAGTGTTTTGTAAGCCACCTCCTTTGTTGATGGACTACATTTTCTAAGGACTCTCCCAATGAATCTCAACCTGGTACCCGCCTTATCAACAATTAATTTTATATGATCATTCCACTTCAAATCGTTCCGCACGCATACTCCCAGATATTTTACAGAAGTAACTGCTACCAGTGTTTGTTCCGCTATCATATAATCATACAATAAAGGATCCTTCTTTCTATGTATTCGCAATACATTACATTTGTCTATGTTAAGGGTCAGTTGCCACTCCCTGCACCAAGCGCCTATCCTCTGCAGATCTTCCTGCATTTCGCTACAATTTTCTAATGCTGCAACTTCTCTGTATACTACAGCATCATCCGCGAAAAGCTGCATGGAACTTCCGACACTATCTACTAGGTCATTTATATATATTGTGAAAAGCAATGGTCCCATAACACTCCCCTGTGGCACGCCAGAAATTACTTTAACGTCTGTAGACGTCTCTCCATTGAGAACAACATGCTGTGTTCTGTTTGCTAAAAACTCTTCAATCCAGCCACACAGCTGGTCTGATATTCCGTAGGCTCTTACTTTGTTTATCAGGCGACAGTGCGGAACTGTATCGAACGCCTTCCGGAAGTCAAGAAAATTATCATCTACCTGGGAGCCTGTATTTAATATTTTCTGGGTCTCATGAACAAATAAAGCGAGTTGGGTCTCACACGATCGCTGTTTCCGGAATCCATGTTGATTCCTACAGAGTAGATTCTGGGTTTCCAAAAACGACATGATACTCGAGCAAAAAACATGTTCTAAAATTCTACAACAGATCGACGTCAGAGATATAGGTCTATAGTTTTGCGCATCTGCTCGACGACCCTTCTTGAAGACTGGGACTACCTGTGCTCTTTTCCAATCATTTGGAACCTTCCGTTCCTCTAGAGACTTGCGGTACACGGCTGTTAGAAGGGGGGCAAGTTCTTTCGCGTACTCTGTGTAGAACCGAATTGGTATCCCGTCAGGTCCAGTGGACTTTCCTCTGTTGAGTGATTCCAGTTGCTTTTCTATTCCTTGGACACTTATTTTGATGTCAGCCATTTTTTCGTTTGTGCGAGGCATTCCCTAATCCATTCTTCCATGTATAAATCATTCTGACTGAAGTTAGAGCAAATCTATGCTTGAAGATGATATTCTCTCTGGAGAGGTTGGCGTTTTTCTGAAAGATAATGGGCTTTGGGCAATGATCGAGAACTATAACTTTGCCTGGAATTTAGGAAAATCTATAAAGTGTTTGGATTTGTTTCAACAAAACCTCCACTAAATGCCCATGGGAAACGAGTCATTGATTCTGTTTACGTTAGAATGGTGAGAAATTATAAATCCGCACTACTGCTTGCATTATACTTCGTTGAGATGGTTGGAAATGTAAAAGTGAAGGAATAATTGGACAAGGAATGCAGTGTTAATAAAGCTATTCGCGGCAGCCTAACATGAATTTTTTAGATACTTAAACTGTGAAAACAGGAAGAATGCGTGTTAATGCAACATGCCTGAACCGTCTCAATTATCCTGATTGTATTGTTAAGTTGGCCTCAAAGTCAGTTAGACAACTAATACAACATCTTAAGAGAGCAACATAATTCAGTCTCACACTGCCAGTATGCATATACTTGATGTCGTTCATTTAATGGACAGTAGTAAATGCTCTAAAGCATGTTTCCGTGTATAATGTTTCATCCGTTGAAGACATCCTAAGAGGATTTAGACGTAGCTAATCGTTTTTCACATACAACCATATTGGCAGCTTTGAGGTTATTTTTCAAAATGTGTTGGTTGCTTTTTCTCCATGTCGAACATTCTTCCCACAGACATGTCATAAACTTCACTAGCTGATGTTTTCAGCATGGCTGTAATGCACCACTAAGTGGACTATGTCTGTCAGTATAGGCTAGCCACTTTGCGTCCACGTGTCCATACTCCAGCACCTGACCTGCTGCCCAGGGGAAAATAAGCGTTAATGGCTTGCTATTGGCACTTGTACTTGACTGTACTACCCGACCCAAAAACATAAAACTTTTAGTTATTAGTCTGCAAATGACTAAATACTGATCTAATATTGTTCAGTACAGGATCTTGAGTTACTAATAGAAATATCAACACTTACACCGACTGTAAATGTCGTGTGACTAGGGCCTCCCGTCGGGTAGACCGATCGCTAGGTGCAAGTCTTTCCATTTGACGCCACTTCACTTCGGCGACTTGTGCGTCGATGAGGATGAAATGATGATGATTAGGGCAACACAACACCCAGTCCCTGAACGGAGAAAATCTCTGACCCACCCGGGAATCGAACCTAGGCCTTTAAGATTGATATTCTTTTGCACTGACCACTCAGCTACTGGGGGCAGACACTTATACCCATTACACTCTGTATATAAATGATCTAGTGGAAAATGTCAGACACTCCATCAGACTGTTCTCGGATGACGCGATGTCCATAAAAAGAAAGCAACACCAGAAGATTAGCGAACTACAGGAAGACGTGCAGAGAATTAATGGGCGATGCAGGGACTGCCAGTTGATTCCGAACGAAAAAGAAGAAGTATTATGTGTATAGAGATTGGGCAAAAATATAGCACACTGGATAAAAAAGTCGTCATGTCTGGTATGGTTAGAAAATCGGTTGGCATTCAAACCGTATTCCAAGCGCCTAGAAATGTATAAATACAGGTCTTGTATTGTGTACTGGAAATCTTATACCATTCTTTCTGCAAAATAGTGGTAAGTTCAGGAACAGGTGATGGTGGTGGACAGCGATCACGCACTTATCTCTCCAAAGAAGATTACAAAGCCTCAATAATAATGAGATTTGTTGACAGTGATGTCCAGGTCAGATGCTACAATTAATTCTCGTGCTCACAAAAACAGTCATAGACGAAGCGAGCTGTGAGAACAGAGCCCTGTCTTCTTGGAACATAGCATCACGATTGGGAAAGTAACATTGTACCATGGGATGGGCCTGATCAGCCAAAATGTTCACATGATGGCTGGCAGTAATGCGACCACACAGAGTTACTGGGAGGTTCATGAATGCCCAAAATTAATGACCGAACTACCACCTTGTTTCACTCTTTGGGACGCAAATTGGGTCAGAAGTTGGAAACTGTGCGAAACAACGTCCATGCAAATAAATGACTTTCTTCCCTTGCTT
The DNA here is from genome assembly GCF_021461385.2 of Schistocerca piceifrons. Classification (NCBI taxonomy): domain Eukaryota; kingdom Metazoa; phylum Arthropoda; class Insecta; order Orthoptera; family Acrididae; genus Schistocerca; species Schistocerca piceifrons. The sequence goes on along the minus strand of NC_060138.1, from coordinate 202,651,364 downwards.
TTGCAGCTTCGGTACCTGGTTTTCTTGTTAGGGGCATTTGCATCACTAGTGAGTGGTTTTGGATTTTCAGTTCGGCCTGCAATTCCCTACTTATGAAGGTCCATTCGTGCTGTTTTATTTTTCGTCATGATCTTCTTCAATGGTCGTCTCTTCACGATGTAAGGTATCAGGCAAATCCAACACCTTCCATGAAAACCCTGACATGGTAAGCAAATCCAGCAGTATGTCACATAGCTCCGAATAAATCGTGACATTAAATTAACCAAAGTAATACGAGTAACGAGTGAGCAAATGGAATACCACAGACTAACACAAGAATGCCTAAATGCATGTCATACCTTCCCACCGTGAGACAGACGCAGTTCCGAGGGGAGAAACGAGAACAGAAGCCGAGAGCAGAACCGTTTTAAGCTGGAAGGCCCTACGATAAGGGACGGACACCCACGTCACCAGCTAACCGCTAGGACCACCCCCCAGCCCATGTTAAAAGCTAGAGCCCTCCAGAAGAACAGTATAGATCTTACGACAATACTAAAAGGACCACCCCAGCCGCAAGTTTTAGCGTGAGACTTTTGCGCGTCTCTGTTACGTCAGGACCACCCCCAGCCCATGTTAAAAAATAGAGCCCTCCAGAAGAACAGTACGGATCTTACGATAACACTAAAAGGGCCACACCAGCTGCAAGTTTTAGCGTGAGACTTTTTCGTGTCTCTGTTACGTTGCAAACTTTACAAACATTGCCCCACCACGAAAAGTATAACGTTTCTCATTGGATTGACAGAAATTTTGTAGGCGGAGCTTAAGGTTAACATTGAGACCCTGATTGGTCAGATGAAAACACAGCCAAACAGTTTTTTTTTAAACCAACTTCGGTAAATTGTAGTAAGGAGAAGTGAGGAGAAATTGCTTCCGAGATGGCGAGCTGAGCGGAGCTGTGCTGTCCGCCGCCCCCTGACGAACACCGACAAGGTAATGAACGCACACGATGCTGCATAACAGCACATAAAGCTTCACTCAGAACTACAGAAGTCTCATCTGTTACACCCCCTTTTTTGCGTAATACTAGTGTCGATCGTCAATTAAAGCTCATGGTGTTCACATTTGCCACTTGAAGTAAAAATCTGAAACACGATGATTTTTCTGTTATATAGTTATTGAGAAGCCACATTAGCCACTATAATTTACGACAAGTTAGATAAGTAATTAAAGATAATTGAGGGTCACTGTAGACCATTTTGATAGTTTTCTCTTTTGTGAAACTTAATTTAAACCTGGATTATAGATGTGATATGGCATAGGTCATCCTTCGATCCATTGTAGAACTTGGAAACCCGTTCAGGGAATATTCGTTCACATTTTTGTTGAACGCAGTTGGTTTTTACCATCCTGTATTAAAACATTTCCTTTTATCAATAGTGCAATTTATAAACAATGTTTTGTGAGTAGAATAAAATTTCCAATGGTAAATTGCTTTTTCGACGTTATTTTACCAGCTAACTAAAAATCTTAAAGCCTTGAACCCCTTCCACTAAATTTAGTTAGTATTAAGATTCTTTTACAGGGAGTGCAGTGGAGCTGACGCTGAAATCATGAAGTATTTGGTTATATCACCGCTAGTCTCACTGAACTCTTCTGAACTCTACATGTCATGTGTGGTCTGGCGTCTCCTTACCAGCAACAGGTCCCAGGTTCAAACTAGTCAATTCCCTAAAAAACTCAGAGCGTCGTTGCGCGAAAGTGGTAGGGAGACACGATATAGAACAGACACCACGCAGAATGTCAGAACGATCACTCAGCATACAATTTCGTCCACATTGTGAGTTAGTGGATGATATTTTTCCACTTTTTCTGTATACGGTACAAAACTTCGAATAGATGCCCTTGATACACCAATCACTTCGGCTTCATTGGTTGCAGAAGCAGTCACTATACGAGCACTAACAATTTGCCCACGTTCGCATTCACTTAGCTCCGACACAATGCATTCACAAGTACACGGGGCACTGTCCTGACGACAAGTTGAGGACATTTAACAGATGTCTCGATGCATTTCGTGGTCAAATACAATCTACAAGCTTGACTAGCACCTGCATTTATGTTAAAGCGTGCATTCTTCACGGTGTTTGCATATGTTTTCCGATCCCTGTAAATCCACAACTTAACTAGTACTCTGTTCGTCTCAAATTACTAAAAACAGTAACTACCTTAAAATATCTGGCGTGACATAAAACGGAATGGCCACATAAAATAAACTGCAGGAACAGTAGACACCACGCTGAGATTCATAGGGAACTGTAATTCAATCTCGAAAGAAGTGGTTTACAAAAAATTTCCTCTACTTCTTCTACATCTACATCTACATCCATACTCCGCAAGCCACCTGACGGTGTGTGGCGGAGGGTTCCCTGAGTACCTCTATCGGTTCTCCCTTCTATTCCAGTCTCGTATTGTTCGTGGAAAGAAGGATTGTCTGGCTCTAATCTCTCTGATTTTATCCTCATGGTCTCTTCGCGAGATATACGTAGGAGGGAGCAATATACTGCTGGACTCTTCGGTGAAGGTATGTTCTCGAAACTTTAACAAAAGCCCGTACCGAGCTACTGAGCGTCTCTCCTGCAGAGTCTTCCACTGGAGTTTATCTATCATCTCCGTAACGCTTTCGCGATTACTAAATGATCCTGTAACGAAGCGCGCTGGTCTCCGTTGGATCTTCTCTATCTCTTCTATCAACCCTATCTGGAACGGATCCCACACCGCTGAGCAGTATTCAAGCAGTGGACGAACGAGTGTACTGTAACCTACTTCCTTTGTTTTCGGATTGTATTTCCTTAGGATTCTTCCAATGAATCTCAGTCTGGTATCCGCTTTACCGACGATCAACTTTATATGATCATTCCATTCTAAATCACTCCTAATGCGTACTCCCAAATAATTTATGGAATTAACTGCTTCCAGTTGCTGACCTGCTATTTTGTAGCTAAATGATAAGGGATCTATCCTTCTATGTATTCGCAGCACATTACACTTGTCTACATTGAGATTCAGTTGCCATTCCCTGCACCATGCGTCAATTCGCTGCAGATCCTCCTGCATTTCAGTACAATTTTCCATTGTTACAACCTCTCGATACACCACAGCATCACCTGCAAAAAGCCTCAGTGAACTTCCGATGTGATCCACCAGGTCATTTATGTATATTGTGAACAGTACTGGTCACCAGTCTGAAACACGTACCAGGTTAGATTAACAAAAGATATACACACGATGCTACGAAGAACGGCACATTTCGTCACGGGATCGTTTAGTCGGAGGCATTGTGGAGATACTTAACAAACTTATATGACAGACGTTACAAGAATGGTGTTGTGTATCAAAGACGTGATTCGGTGTCGAAATTCTGCGAGAGTATGTTCGAGAAAGAGTGAAGCAACATATCCCTTACTTCTACATACGTCTTGCGAAACGATCACAAAGAGAAAATCCGAGGATTTGGAGTTAATACGTAGATTTACCAGTAATCATTCTTCCCACGTGCCATTCGCGAATGGATCAAGGATGAGCGGAACATCTAGCAATAATAGAAGTACTCTCTGCCACATATCGAAAGCTGGCTTGTGGAATACAGATGTAGATGTAGGGGACGACACGTAAGGCACGGAAACATGGCCTGGACCACGGCATAAGACTCACGGAATTAATTATAATTAAAATCAATAGCGCAAGTTCGAAAGCACGAGGGTGTATTGAAAAGTAATGAATTAGAATTTTTTACGCGAAAATTCTTAAAGCTTTTTATAGAAGAAACAAACGTTTCTAACGATATTCCTGGCAGTTTAAAACTGTGTGCTGGACCGAGACTCGAACTCGGGACCTTTGCCTTTCGCGGGCAAGTGCTCTACCATCTGAGATACCGAAGCACGACTAACGCCTCGTCCTTACAGCTTTACTTCTGCCAATACCTCGTCTCCTATCTTCCAAACATTACAGAAGCTCTCCTGCGGACCTTGTAGAACTAGCACTCCTGAAAGAAAGGATTTTGCGGAGACATGGCTTAGCCACAGCGTGGGGGACGTTACCAGAATGAGCTTTTCACTCTGCAGCGGAGTGAGCGCTGATATGAAACTTCCTGGCTCATTAAAACTCTCCGCAGGAGAAATTCTGTATGGTTTGGAAGGCAGGATACGAGGTATTGGCAGAAGTAAAGCTGCGAGGACGGCGCGTGAGTCGTGCTTGGGTAGCTCAGATGGTAGAGCACTTGCCTGCGAAAGGCAAAGTTCCCGAGTTCGAGTCTCGGTCCGGCACAGTTTTAATCTGCCAGGAAGCTTCATATCAGCGCACACTCCGCTGCAGAGTGAAAATCTCATTCTGGAAACGTTACTAACATTCTACGTCTTTGGTCTTCAAGTTTGCATATTTGCAACCCTTTGCCCATAGAGATCTCCGAACTATTGCTTGTAGCATGGCGGTGTGTAACTAACTATGTAGGGCTGTGAGGAACAGTGTGCTGTAATTGAGTATCGAATTGGAACAGTTCGTCCATACATAGATCACCCTCTCCTTCAGTATGACAAGGCCAGATCACATACGAACTCTGCGTCATCTGCACCACTCTGACACCGTAGGATTATGTACAATGTCTAGGTTAATGTAAAATAATTCAAGAAGTTGATGATGTTTATGACAGTATGATGGAATTGTGATGCACACTTTCTTTATTATGTAGATAGTAAGCTGGGACATTCTGGTAAGCGTTGGTGTGCTTGGGATGTGAGAAGTATTGGAGAGGATGTTATACGGAAAAGGATGTGGGATATCTTTGCAGGAAGCAACCTTCAACAATTTTGACTGAATTTACATTGGTGCTAAACCGTCCAAAACCAAGATTTGTTCGATGGCACGGTATCAATGTTCATCCGTTTGCACAAACGCATAGTCCAATACTATTTTAATTAGTGGTGCGAAAGAAAGTACTCTGTAGAACAAGTTGATAGTTGAGTTTCATTAGTGTGCAATATACGTCTTCTTAATTTAATTGATTTCAACGCCATCTGCTAGCCACACCGTGCTACATCTACATCTACATCCATACTCCGCAAGCCACCTGAAGGTGTGTGGGGCGGAGGGTACCTTCAGTACCTCTATCGGTTCTCCCTTCTCTTCCAGTCTCGTATTGTTCGTGGAAAGAACGATTGCCGGTATGCCTCTGTGTGGGCTCTAATATCTCTGATTTTATCCTCATGGTCTCTTCGCGAGATATACGTAGGAGGGAGCAATATACTGCTTGACTCCTCGGTGAAGGTATGTTCTCAAAACTTCAACAAAAGCCCGTACCGAGGTACTGAGCGTCTCTCCTGCAGAGTCTTCCACTGGAGTTTATCTATCATCTCCGTAACGCTTTCGCGATTACTGAATGATCCTGCAACGAAGCGCGCTGCTCTTCGTTGGATCTTCTCTATCTCTTCTATCAACCCTATCAGGTACGGATCCCACACTGCTGAGAAGTATTCAAGTAGTGGGCGAACAAGCGTACTCTAACCTACTTCCTTTGCTTTCGGATTGCATTTCCTTAGGATTCTTCCAATGAATCTCAATCTGGCATCTGCTTTACCGACGATCAACTGTATATGATCATTCCATTTTAAATCACTCCTAATGCGTACTCCCAGATAATTTATGGAATTAACTGCTTCCAGTTGCTGACCTGCTATATTGTAGCTAAATGATAAGGGACCTTTCTTTCTATGTATTCGCAGCACATTACAGTTGTCTACATTGAGATTCAATTGCCATTCCCTGCACCATGCGTCAATTCGCTGCAGATCCTCCTGCATTTCAGTACAATCTTCCATTGTTACAACCTCTCGATGTACCACAGTGTAAGTAGGCTGTATAGGTTTTTATATTGGTAACGCCACGTAGCGCTCTGTATGAAAATCACTGTCTGTGCTGTGTGCAGTCTGTTGCTGGTTAGCGTTGTTGAAATATTCTCCATTGTAGTGTTGGGCAATTGGATGTGAACAGCGCGTAGCGTTGGGCAGTTGGAGGTCAGCCGCCAGCAGTGGTGGATGTGGGGAGAGAGATGGCGGACTTTTGAGAGCGGATGATCTGGATGTGTGTCCATTAGAGACAGTAAATTTGTAAGACTGTATGTCATGAACTGATATATATATATATATATATATATATATATATATATATATATATGTATGTATGTATGTATGTATATATATATGTATATATATATAATGACTTTTGAACACTATTAAGGTAAATACATTGTTTGTTCTCTGTCAAAATATTTCATTTGCTAACTATGCCTATCTGTAGTTAGTGACTTCAGTAGTTAGAATCTTTTATTTAGCTGGCAGTATTGGCGCTCGCTGTATTGCAGTAATTCGAGTAATGAAGATTTTTGTGAGGTAAGTGATTCATGAAAGGTATAGTTTATTGTTAGTCAGGGCCATTCTTTTGTAGGGTTTATTAAAAGTCAGATTGCGTTGCTCTAAAAATATTGTGTGTCAGTTTAGTGATGATCAGAATAAGTAAAGAGAGAAATGTCTGAGTACGTTCAGTTTTGCTCAGCTGTTTGAAAAGCAAATAACGTAAGAGGTTTTCCAGCACAGTAATTCATAAATTTTTCTAAGGGGACGTTTCAACAGCATCATCCGCAAAAAGCCTCAGTGAACTTCCGATGTCATCCACGAGGTCATTTATGTATATTGTGAATAGCAACAGTCCTACGACACTCCCCTACGGCACACCTGAAATTATTCTTACTTCGGAAGACTTCTCTCCATTGAGAATGACATGCTGCGTTCTGTTATCTAGGAACTCTTGAGTCGTGGAATATGCAAAAGGATAAAGATGCCGTTGGTTCCAAGAAGACGACCGGCAGTGTGAATGTTAAAACCGAATGTTCTAGACTCTTCCTCGTATTTCTCTAAATAAGATCAGGTGATGCGCAACGTTCGGGGAAAAAAAAAAAGAAATGCGATGGTGAGAATAAATCTGCCTTCTGCCTGGGCTTGGAGAGCTGGAGTTAATCCGGCGGGGTCCCATTTGGCGGGAGAGATTTGCGTAACGACGGCGTGAGCAGGTGTCTGGTGGCCGAGATTGTTCGTCGGTTAATCCGCGGGGGCACTGGCTCCCGTCCTTGACCCGTGAGCTGCCCGCCCTAAAGCCTGGTGGGGTGGGGTGGGGCATCCAGTGCGGCCGGAGCCGCAATTAGCACATCAGCCCCTCGGCGCCTCTCAGCTCCACCCTTACCCCCTCCTCCTCCCCGCCACACTGAGCGCGGGGCGTTAAGCCCCCTCCCCAACGCCGCACTAACGCCGTCCACCACCCCTCCCGCGGTCTGACGTGCTATCGCACGTGCGAAACGCTCACTCCTCGCCGTGGCCCGCGGTACACAGGCTACCATAAATTTAACAATAAGCTCCTGACGCGCCGTAAATTCTTCTGCGTGTTAAATGTGAGCGTAATTGCAGCAAATTTCGCGGAACATAAATCTGATTCAGTACACAGCGCAAAAACCAGCGATGTTAACGATGTACGCGTATGTGGAGCACAGCTTAAAATAAAGGCACCGCTGGAAGCTTTCTCTTGTTTCTTGTCTATTTTGCAACTAATTTTAAAGCTCTAGCGATATCTAAGGAAAATAAACAGTAGACAAATGTGACGACAGCTACAAATGCAAGATGTCAGTGTTTATCTTTAGCATCCTTTGCTTTTCAATATTAAAAATAAACGTAGTAGTGACCAAAATGGTACTGAAACAGAGGATGAATGTCTGTATCCAAAACTGTTTCACAGAGGAAGACTGCACTGTAGTTCCTTCTCTAGATTGTCGCACAGATGAAAAAATGGTAGATATCGAAATAGACGACAAAGCGATAGAGAAACAATTAAAATCGCTCAAAAGAGGAAAGGCCGCTGGAGCTGATGGGATACCAGTTAGATTTTACACAGAGTACGCGAAGGAACTTGCTCCCCTTCTTGCAGCGGTGTACCGTAGGCCTCTAGAAGAGCGTAGCGTTCCAAAGGATTGGAAAAGGGCACAGGTCATCCCCGTTTTCAAGAAGGGACGTCGAACAGATGTGCAGAACTATAGACCTATATCTCTAACGTCTATCAATTGTAGAATTTTGGAACACGTATTATGTTCGAGTACACTGACTTTTCTGGAGACTAGAAATCTACTCTGTAGGAATCAGCATGGGTTTCGAAAACGACGATCGTGCGAAGCCCAGCTCGCGCTATTCGTCTACGAGACTCAGAGGGCCGTAGACACGGGTTCCCAGGTAGATGCCGTGTTTCTTGACTTCCGCAAGGCGTTCGATGCAGTTCCCCACAGTCGTTTAATGAACAAAGTAAGAGCATGTGGACTATCAGACCAATTGTGTGATTGGATTGAAGAGTCCCTAGATAACAGAAGTGCAGCATGGCATTCTCACTGGAGAGAAGTCTTCCGAAGTAAGAGTGATTTCAGGTGTGCCGCAGGGGAGTGTCGTAGGGCCGTTGCTATTCATAATATACATAAATGACCTTGTGGATGACATCGGAAGTTCACTGAAGCTTTTTGCGGATGATGCTGTCGTATATCGAGAGGTTGCAACAATGGAAAATTGTACTGAAATGCAGGAGGATCTGCAACGAATTGACGCATGGTGCAGGGAATGGCAATTGAATCTCAATGTAGACAACTGTGATGTGCTGCGAATACATAGAAAGAAAGATCCCTTATCATTTAGCTACAGTATAGCAGGTCAGCAACTGGAAGCAGTTAATTCCATAAATTATCTGGGAGTAGGCATTAGGAGTGATTTAAAATGGAATGATAATATAAAGTTGATCATCGGTAAAGCACATGCCAGACTGAGATTCATTGGAAGAATCCTAAGGAAATACAATCCGAAAACAAAGGAAGTAGGTTACAGTACGCTTGTTCGCCCACTGCTTGAATACTGCTCAGTAGTGTGGGATCCGTACCAGATAGGGTTTATAGAAGAGATAGAGAAGATCCAACGGAGAGCAGCGCGCTTCGTTACAGGATCATTCAGTAATCGCGAAAGCGTTACGGAGATGATAGATAAACTCCAGTGGAAGACTCTGCAGGAGAGACGCTCAGTAGCTCGGAACGGGCTTTTGTTGAAGTTTCGAGAACATACCTTCACCGAGGAGTCAAGCAGTATATTGCTCCCTCCTACGTGTATCTCGCGAAGAGATCATGAGGATAAAATCAGAGAGATTAGAGCCCACAGACAGACATACCGACAATCCTTCTTTTCACGAACAATACGAGACTGGAATAGAAGGGAGAACCGATAGAGGTACTCAAGGTACCCTCCGCCACACACCGTCAGGTGGCTTGCGGAGTATGGATGTAGATGGAGATGGAGAGATTTAATTCTGTGAGTTTAATTCGGTGTGGTGAGAAGAACGTGCAATATCTGTGGATCGGTTCGAAGAGTTTCCAGGCCAGGTAGGAGATTTTATGCGCTCAGGGACTGGATTTTGAGTAGTTCTCATCATCATTTCACCACTAAAGGCTGCGTTTTATTGGCAGGACACTTAGAAAATGTAACAGACCTACTAAGGAGACTGCCTACATTATGCTTGTCCGTCCTCTTTTAGAATACTGCTGCGTGGTGTGGGATCCTTGCCAGATAGGACTGACGGAGTACATCGAAAAAGTTCAAAGAAAGGCAGCACGTTTCCTATTATCGCGAAATATGGGAGACAGTGTCACAGAAATGATACAGGATTTGGGCTGGAAACCATTCCATGAAAGACGTGTTCCGTTGCGAAGGATTCTTCTCACGAAATTCCAATCACCAACTTTCTCCTCCGAATGCGAAAATATTTTGTTGACACATACCTACATAGGGAGGAACGATCACCACGATAAAATAAGGGAAATCAGATCTCGTACGGAAAGATATCGGTATTCATTCTTTCCGCGCGCTATACGAGATTGGAATAATAGAGAATTGTGAAGGTAGTTCGATGAGCCCTCTGCCAGGCACTTAAATGTGATTTGCAGAGTATCCATGTAGATACAGATAGATCGACGACTAGCAAGTCGCCGAAGAGGCATCAAATAAAAAGACTTGCGACTAATTTTAAATAAGGAAAATAAAGAGTTACACAAATGTGACGATAGCTACAAATGCAAGATGTCAGTTTTTATCTTTAGCATCCTTTCCTTTTCAATGTTAAAAATAAACGTAGTAGTGAGGTTTAATTCGGTGTGGTCAGAAGAACGTGAAATATATGTGGATCGGTTCAGTGAGTTTCGTGTCCAGGTAGGAGATTTGTTACGCTCACGGACTGGGTTTTGCGTAGTCCTCATCATCATTTCACCATCGACAACTTGCAAGTTGCCGAAGAGGTATCAAATAAAAAGCCTTGCACTAGGCGATCGATAATTCCATACGATAACTTAATTTTTTTTCCTTCTCATACCGTAGGGATACCAACGGCTTCGATACTTAGACGTATACGAAAGAATTAAAAACTTGAAATAGGAAATACTGAAACTGAATACTGTCGTTTCTTCCCCCGTATACCGCTATACGTATCAAGGCTAAGAGCTTGGAATAGCCAGGTAAGTCGTCCGTGACCTGTAAGACCGCTGATCATATCTGACTGCTGTGGCAAAGATATTGTAAACTGTTCCTCGCTCGCTTTCCGATAACCAACAAGCTTTTGTACATTTTACTTTATTTCAGCTATTTTCGACGCGAATCTTTTGTGTGTAGTGCTTTATGATGGAAAAGAAAAACAAAATTAGAAACAAAGAAGATTATTGAGCTAAGAATTCAAGGAAAGCCGATGTAACAAAAGACAGCTGCTGCTCAGAAAGAACCACCACAAAGTGATATAAGGTGAACTTACTGGAATTTAACTGGGTATTTTGCAGCATATTGATATAATACGAAATATCATGTGATTTTGTGATTTCGAGTACATCATCTGCTCATCCTAACACAATGAAGAGCCAAAGTAACTGGCACACCTGCCTAATATCAAGTAGGGTCCCCGCGAACACGCAGAAGTGCCGCAACACGTCCTGACATGGCCTCGACTAATGTCTGAAGTAGTGCTGGAAGGAACTGACACCATGAATCCAACAGGTGTCCATAAATCCGTGAGAGTACGAGGGCGTGGAGATCTCTTCTGAAGAGCACGTTGCAAGGCATCTTCGACGTGCTCAATATTGTTCATGTTTTAGAAGTTTAGTGGCAAGAGTAAGGGTGTAAACTCAGAAGAGTTTTCCTGGAGCCACTCTTAGTAATTCTGGACGTGTGGGGTGTCAAATTGTCCTGCTGGAATTTCCCAAGTCCGTCGGAATGCACAAAAGACATGATGGATACAGGTGATCAGATGTCGAAGATCTGATATTTTACCGGATTCCTGATATTCACGATACGCTCGTGAAATGATCGTACGGGAAAATCCCCACTTCATCCATACCTCAGAGATGCTGTGTTCCATTGCTCATGCGCCGACTATAACACCACGTTGAAAGTCGCTTAAATCTTGATAACCTGCCGTTGTAGCAGCAGTAACCGATCTAACAACTGCGCCAGTCACATGTTGTTTTATATAGGTGTTGCCGACCCCAGCGCCGCATTCTGCCTGTTTACATATCTCTGTATTTGAATATGCCTGCCTATACCAATTTCTTTGGCACTTCAGTGTAAATATTCCTCGCCTTCCATTGACGAACAAACTAAGTGCTGAAAAAAGGAACGGCCTATTAACCATGGACGATTTTCTTCAGGTGAAACACAGACAATTTTACTTCCTATTGTGCCAGGGATGTCAACACTATAAGTGAAACAAAGACAATTTTACGTATTGTATCAGGGATGTCAAGACTACATTCTCTGTTGCTGCTCAGAGTTAAGTGACATTATACTGTGAACATTGAAAGATTCCTTGAAATGAAGGGTGGAACTTACATCCTTACCTAAATTTTAAAATTTTTATAGTCGAAACTTATTACACTTTTGCAACAAATTTTCTGTTAGACGTTAGAACTTAAGTGACGGTATCGTAAGTCGCATTCCTTCGAATGAGTAATAACATGAATCTGTCATGCTTTTTTCCTGCTTTCTTACGGTTTCGCGTTTCGTACTTTCAGCATTTCTATAGTTTTTGTCACCTTCAAACTTTGCCTCTAATTTCGTGTGACGCTGTGCTACGTATCTATGAAAGGTAACTGTTTCTCCTTTCATTTCGATTTCAATTTGTAGCAATAACAATTAATAACAAATGCTATTACTGGTAAATGAAAATGTGAGCGAATGCCTGTAATATTAAAGTTTCAGTCTCCTGTCAGTGAAGAATGTGAACATATAGCGTTATAATGAAATCACGTGACTTTTCCGTTTTTTTTTTTTTTGTTGGTGACATTCGAAATAAATTCACTACACAGATATTCCTACACTGCTAAATCATCCTGAGATGATTTTTTTGTTAAGGAAAACGCACTGTTTGCGTTTTTGTGTGCTACTACAGTAAATAAATATTGAAGTTTCTGACTTGAGCAAAAAACAAATTTGTTTTCTGTTCTTCCGAAAATGCTTCATTCACGTTGAACTATCACAATTCTGTTTCCGTTTACGTAAATTAACAGCACATTTCGTTGTCCATGTCGCTGCGTGCAGGACAGCTGATATTTCAGTGCAGTTTATCCTCTGAAACTTTGTTTTCAGAGGTAATGTTTTGCACATCATGAAAACTGTGAACTAAAAGCGGAAATGACGTGACAGAGTGCACCAGATACTTTTCTAAATTATGATATCCTGACAGTTGTCAAGAATATCTTGGCACTGACAACTGTAAGAAAACATACATGACTCAACTGCGCAATGAATTTCCTATCCACGTATGCATACATATCATCAGTGGCCATGTATTTTCACACATTTTCAAAGCATTCTACATTTGAGTAAGTACCACTGGTAAAGGAAGTAGCCATAGGATGCCTGTCAAAATGTTATTTCGCTTTTAATATTTATAGTTGTTGTTTGGAAGAATATTGTACGGTCTGAAGCGTCTTGTCATGGTTCGTGTGGCTCTCCCCGTCGGATATTCGAATCCTCCCTCGGGCATGGATGTGTGTGTTATCATTAACGTAAGTTAAAGTTAGATTAAGTAGTGTGTAAGTCTAGGGACCGATGACGTCAGCAGTTTCGTCCCATAGGAACTTACCGCCATCAGTGTGAACAGTGAAATAATAAACAGACAGGTAGGACGATACTAAAGGATTAACTAACATATCGTTTATCTTCTCCCTTGTCCACTCCCGCTTGCCTATTCTCTGTCACTCCTTCAACCCAACTCATTGTTATTATCTCTTTGTGACTCAGTAATTTTCACTGTCTACTGCCACACAACCTCATCTTCTTCGCTCTGTCCTATTAATACCGTATCCTCCCAGATTCACTGTGTCCCTTTGGCTCTATCTTACTGCTTCTATTTCACTCATTCTTTCATGCTACTGCTGTCTATTCTCACTCATCTCTTTCTCCTTCGTTGTCTTTTTCATAGTCTTTGTCCCTGATTATCAGGGCTCTCATTCATTTCCTCTTTCTCTTTATTCCTCCTCCCCCGGCATTGTCTCCTTCGCTCTTTCCCTAGCACTGTTCTCCCACTGTCAACTATGTTCCACTGGCACTGTGTCTTCCTCTCACACTGCCATTTTCTCCTTCGCCCTTTCTAAACCACAACCACTGCCTTCTTTCTTCCAGTAATATTACTTTTCTGTCTCTTTCTTACAGCCACTGTCTCCTTCTCTCTCAGCATAAACAAACGGGAATATTTTTGCATGTCAGAAGTTTTGGGAAAATTTTAAAGATGCTGAAGAAGGCAGTATGAGGCAGCTGGTACTCCACTCTACAGTCAGAATCTTTTAATAAACAGGAGCATATTCACCTTTTTTGTGCTCCGCTAGAAGCATTATTCTGGTGGTTCCTTTCTTTACCCTGCCACGGTAGAACAGGCCACACCTATGAAAAGAACTTTATGGGTCAATACAATTTTGATAGTTTACTTGTGTGAAATTCAAAATAAATGAAACTTCGAGAGTCATTCAATAATTAAAGAAAAAAATTAGTCTGGAGAAAAAAGCGTTTATTTTTACGAAACAATACTTTTTCTACTTTTGAACAAACTCCCCTTGAACATTTATGCACTTGTTCCAACAGGCTACAAGCTTTTTTATTCCGGCTGGAAAGAACTCTTTATCTTGATGTTTGAACCACTTGGAACCTCTTCCCACGTAATGCCTCCTTCAGTGCACCAAACCAATGGCAATCACTAGGTGCTAAATCAGGACTGTAAGGGGGATGAGGCAGTACTTCCCACCCCATTTTGTCGATAGTTTCACGAGTTATTTGAGGAATATTAGGAAGCGCGTTGTCTTGCTGGAGAATCACACCTCTCCTCTGAGATCCACGATGTCCCTCCCTCATGGCTGTCATCACCTTGTTTAAAAGCAAATCTGAGTGGTATTGGCTGTTCATTGTACGCTGCTCTTCGAGATAATCACAAAAAACTGGACCTTCAGCATCCCAAAAGACCGTCAACATAACTTTTCCTGCTGATGCTTGGGTTTTGAATATTTCTTGAGAGGCGAGTTGGTGTGCTTCCATGCTGGCTCATAGTAGTAAACCCAAGTTTCATGAAAAGTTAAAATTTTGTTGAGGAAGTGCTCACCTTCTCTTTCATAACGTGCGGTTCTAGGCGCTGCAGTCTGGAACCGCGAGACCGCTACGGTCGCAGGTTCGAATCCTGCCTCGGGCATGGATGTGTGATGTCCTTAGGTTAGTTAGGTTTAACTATTTCTAAGTTCTAGGGGACTAATGACCTCAGAAGTTGAGTCCCATAGTGCTCAGAGCCATTTCAACCATTTTTCTTTTCTTTCATAACGTTCTTTTAGCTCTGTGCACGTTCTCAACTTTGTTTCCTTGTGTAGCCGCTTCAACTCCTTTGGGACCCATCAAGCACATGTTTCGCGGTACTTCAGCTTGTTACAGATAATGTTATGAACTGTACCAGTACTAATTTGAACCTTACGCACTATCATTTCCGACTGATGACCTCAGAAGTTAAGTCGCATAGTGCTCAGATCCATTTGAACTATCATTTCCACAGTAACACGCCGGTCGGCACGAATAATGTCATCATTTCGACTTTCAAGGGGGGGGGGGGGGGGGGGCGGGGACTTGAAACTGCAATTGGTCTGCCAGATCGGTGTTTGTCAGTCGCTGAGTCGCGACCTTTTTTGAACTGTTCTACCAACTTGTAAAACTTTGCACGATTGATACAACCTTCACCAACTTTAGACATTCTACAGTATATATTCACTGGTTTCTCGCATTCAGCATGCAAAAAACGAATAACAGAACTTTGTTCAACTAATGTGGGCGTTTCAAGCGGACTCGCCATCTTGAAATGTATTTTTGCGGTTACAAACGAAACAATGTTGATACATCAGCTGATCAAGGCTCATCCCAGTGATGGCAACTTAAAGCTATAAAAGTACCAAACTTGTCCTACTAACAGATTTTTCCCCAGACCAGTTTGTCTCTTTAATTGTTGAGTGACCCTCGTATATAATTTAGCACCTCAGACCAGATTTTATATGCTCACAAATTTTGCATGTGCCTCGGTACTACAGCAACATGGGGTGCCCTCTCATAATAATGCGACACAGCATGTTTCTCCGAACTACATTACTTTATAAAGTACGTGCCTGCTTCACACCAGATTTTACATTCGTATTTTACGTGTACAAGTAGGGTAACATTGAACCCCTGTATCTCGAAAACGGACAAAGAGATAAAGAAAATTCTCAAGGTGGTTCCAGATTGGGATCTTAGCAATAGATCGTAAAAATTACAGCTATTTCCTGTGCATTGCTGTCTTGGAATCCACAGCTTGAATTTGGTACCGAAAAACTATGTTTTCTGGGATGCCTCAGTAACCATTCGTGATCTAAATGGTGTCCGCATAAGCCTCTTAAGACGCACGGGGTAGGCCACATCTGATTCAAAAAGAACCAACCTTGCTTCATTTGCCTAAGCTGGTGGAAATGTGTAATATTCATACTTTGACCCTGTATTGTAGAATAGTGACATTAAGACGATCCTTCTGTTAGATATACAAGTGGTCCCTAGTGCAACGCATCAAAACGCTGGACCTAACCTTTATACGAGGGTGGTTTGAAAAGTTCTCGGAACGGAATAGAAAAAATGTACTTACATCACTGAAACTTCTTTTATTTTTCAATGTAGTCTCCTTCTAGATTAATGAACTTGGTCCAACGATGTTCCACTGCCTTGATCCCATCTCGAAAACGAGTTTCCTCATGGCCTGCAAAATAGTTGTCAACTCCGGTTATTAATTCTTCGTTCGAAGTGAAGCTTCATCCACCAAGATAAATTTTCAATTTTGGGAAGAGATGGAAATCTGACGGAGCCATATCAGGTGAATAAGGCGGGTGTGGTAACAATTCATACCGTAGTTCGTGTAATTTTGCCATGGCGACGGCACATGTGTACTGGCGCACATTGTCTTGATGGAAGTTGACTTTATTCCTTGCTAAACCTGGCCTTTTTTCGCGTATCTTTTGTTGCAATTTGTCCAGGAGGTTAGCATAGTATTCCCCAGTAATTGTTTGCCCAGTGGGGAGACAATCTACAAACAGAATCCCCTTACCATCCCAGAACACTAATGCCATGACCTTTCCCGCCAAAGGAGCTGTCTTTGCTTTCTTTGGTTGCGGAGAATCAGCGTGTTTTCACTGCTTTGACTGTTGTTTTGTCTCTGGGGTATATTAGTGCAGCCAAGTTTCATCTGTGGTCACAAACCGGCGCGAAAGATCTATTTCGTTTCTCCTAAAACGGGCCATTGTTCAGATATGTCCATTCTCATGCGATTTTGATCCAGCGTCAAGAGTCGCAGAACCCAAGATCTATTTCGTTTCTCCTAAAACGGGCCATTGTTCAGATATGTCCATTCTCATGCGATTTTGATCCAGCGTCAAGAGTCGCGGCACCCGTCTTGTAGATAATTTTTTCATTTCTAATTCTTCATTTAAAATGTGATATAGCCTTTCAGAAGACATCTGGCAAGCGTGAAAAATTTCACGCACTTTAAATCGGCGATTCTCCATGACCATCTTGTGCACTTTTGCAATTATTTCTGGAGTAATGACACATTTTGGCCGACCGATGCGCAGATCATCATCTAAGCTCTCCCGACCAAATTTAAATTCATTTGTCCACTTGGCATCAGTTGAATATGAAGATGCAGAGTCCCCCAATGTATTCTGAAAACCAGCATGAATGTCCTTTGCTTTCATACCTTTCGATACGAAGAGCTGTATCACTGCACGAATCTCGATTTTTTCCGTCATCACAAAGCACTACGCGGGAACAACAACAGAGCCACGTCATCGCCACAGCTCTCTTCCAAGAACACTGACGTGGCACGTGCTTACAGGCAACAGTCCAGTGAAAATTATGTGAACAGCTCGTTGCGCTAGCGCTGACCTCTCGTGGTGGTTCCAAGAACTTTTCAAACCACCCTCGTGTCACCAATAAAACCCGAGGTATGAGACCCGGAAAAATCCCGTTTTTATGCATGGCATTTTGGAATTTATTAGGTAGTGTATGCGTACCGATACAGGGCGGAAATGACGACGACAAATCTACTGAAAGGCAGCACCCTGCTCTTGCCGAAAGATCGCTGCGTAGTCGCTGAACTGCGCGTCTTCCGGCAGCAACCTGTGGATCAGGCCGGCAGCGTCCGCGCGCGACGCAGAATGTCGGACGTGGCGATGTCGTAATCACGAGCAACAACTCCACAATGGCTGCGGCTGCGGTCGAGGCGATACGCCGCAGCAATTTGCCAGCTGGCGGCCGGCCAGACACCGCGGGACTGACTGCAACTCTGTAGCAGATACAGCCCCACCGCAGCCGCTACTACGCACTTCGCTACGGGCTCCCGGCACTATCAACTGTGGACTGAGCTACACACTCGTAGCAAATAATCCAGCCACGCTGTCAGAGATGGTAACTATGTGTTGGAGATATCGACTTTACCTGTAAACAGTATCGATATGTAAGTATAGATTCAAAACCGTCGATATATCAACAATATCGATCCATCTCCCTCATAAACAATTTGTATTTCTATTTTCCTGAAACGATCCTCACACGAGTGACGGATCGCAGTAGTCCGTCGCTAGATCGTGCCATCTGCCCGTAGATTGCATGTGTGTGGGCAAGTAGAAGATCGCTCCTAATTCCGAAGCAATCTGATGAAACACATGCGACAACTCGACCAAGTGTGGCAGTACCCTTGCCTGAGCCCGCCTGGCTGGTCGTGCGGTCAAACGCATGGCTTTCCGGGCGGGAAGGAGTGCCTGGTCCCCGGCCAGTCTGTGGATAGTTTTTAGGCGGTTTTCCATCTGCCTCAGCGAATGCGGGCTGGTTCCCCTTATTCCGCCTCACTTACACTATGTCGGCGATTGTTGCGCAAACAAGTTCTCCTCGTACGCGTACACCACCATTACTCTACCACGCAAACATAGAGGTTACTCTCGTCTGGTGTGAGACGTTGTCTGGGGGGTCCACAGGGTTCGGTGTGAGGTGGCGGAGGGGTGAAGTGGACTGCGGTAGTCGTCGTGGGGTTGTGGACCGCTGTGACTGCGGCGGGGACGGAGCCTCTCTGTCGTTTCTAGGTTCCCGGTTAACATACAACATACAACCCCTGCCTGACTCCAACTATTTTGCCTGGTTATTAAGCGTGGCTGTGTACTTTTCTGTTCGCTTTGCCCACGTGCAATGGGGACTTTATATTATAAACGACAGGTGTCCACCCCCAGTAGCTGAGTCTTGCCGGCACGGTAGCTCAGCGTGTTCGGTCAGAGGGTTTAGCTATCCTATGTAACAAAAAAACTGAGTGAACGGATCAGCGAACAAACAACCAGGACGAGTGTCATCGGACGTCCGCCAAGAATAAATTCAACGAACAATGTAGGACAAAATGAGATCAACAACAAAAAAGTGGTCAGCGCGATAGAATGTTAATCCGAAGGGCCCAGGTTCGATTCCCGGCTGGTTCGGAGATTTTCTCCGCTCAGGGACTGGGTGTTGTGTTGTCCTAATCATCATCATTTCATCCCCATCCACACGCAAGTCGCCAAAGGGGCGTCAAATCAAAAGACTTGCACCCTGCGAATGGTCTACCCGACGGGTGCGCCTTACTCACATGACATTTACTTTCAACTACTGTTATTCAGGGAACACAGTCTACTCTGAAAAGTGAAGTTCAAAGGAGACTTTTCACTTATATTAAACTATTAAATAAATATTATTGTGGAACATTAATTTAAATATGAAAGAAACATTCATATTATTTGTTGACATGGAAAAAGCGTTCGACAAAGTAAAATGCTGCAAGATATTCGAAATTCTGAAAAAAATAGGGGTGAACTATAATATAGAACATATACAAGACACAAGAAGTAATAATAAGAGTGGACGACCAAGAATGTAGTGCTCAGATTAAAAAAGGGTGTAAGACAGGGATGTAGTCTTTCGCCCCTACTGTTCAATCTGTACATCGAAGAAGCAATGATGGAAATAAAAATGGTTCAAATGGCTCTGAACACTATGGGACTCAACTGCTGTGGTCATAAGTCCCCTAGAACTTAGAACTACTTAAACCTAACTAACCTAAGGACAGCACACAACACCCAGCCATCACGAGGCAGAGAAAATCCCTGACCCCGCCGGGAATCGAACCCGGGAACCCAGGCGTGGGAAGCGAGAACGCTACCGCACGATGGAAATAAAAGAAAGTTTCAGAAGTGGAATTGAAATTGAAGGTGAAAGGATATCAATGATTTGATTCACTGATGATATTGCTATCCTGGGTGGAAGTGAAGAAGACTTTACTAACCTTCTGAATGGAATGAACAGTCTAAGGAGTACAGAGTATGGATCAAGAGTAAATCGAAGATGAAGAGAAGTAGCAGAAATGAGAACAGTGAGAAACTTAACATCAGGATTGATGGTCACGTAGTAGATGAAGTTAAGAATTCTGCTACCTAGGCAGTAAAGTAGCCAATGACTGGAAAAGCAAGGAGAACATAAGAAGAAGACTAGCATTGGCAAAGAGGGCATTCCTGGCCAAGGCTACTAGTATCAAACACTGGCATTAATTTGAGGAATAAATTTCTGAGAATGTTTGGAGCACAGCATTGTATGGTAGTGAAACATGGTCTGTGGGAAAACTGGAAAATAAGAGAATCGGGCATTTGGGATGTAGGTACTAGAGGGGGCTGTAGAGGGAAAAAACTGTAGAGGAAGACAGAGACTGGAATACATCCAGCAGATAATTGAGGACGTTGGCTGCAAGTGCTACTCTGAGATGAGGAGGTTGGCACAAGAGAGGAATTGGTGACGGGCCACATCAAACCAGTCATAAGGACGATGACTCAAACAAAAAAAGTAAAATAAAAAGGTTTACCCCTTTATATTTCGCACCGAGGAACATTTTGAAAGTTGTGCTATGGATTTAGACATTCACAGGACGGTCAGACTGGGGTCAAGATAGCGATTATTAGATATGTATGGAACAACTAGCTGAACTACTAATATTTTTAACTTTTATAATAATTTACTTCGACATTTTTATTTACTAGTTCAAGGTACATCTATTTTACACTCTTACTTAAATATCTTGTTATCTACATAATCAAGTTTTCTTGGTACAGTTTGTATGAGTTGTACACTAGCAGCGCTTCTATTGATAATATTTCTATAGACACGGCGAGATTGCAAAGACATTGCGTAAATATACTAAGTTATACTACAGGACTAATGAATGACAGTGGAGGACTGGGAAGTTGTGCAAAAAACAGTAGGTGTCAGTGAGAAGTATAATGTAGTCTGTAACATCTCTTTCACATCTTAAGGAATGCATTCTGTAAAATTTTTAACAAATTTCAGTTCCCGTTTACTTATTAAATTTTTTAAGTATTAGACGACATAGGGAAATCAAAGGCAATTTCTGTTGAACGTGATACTTCTTGTCTCGACTTCAAGTCACAGTGGCTTGCAAAATATAGGTTCAAGTTGCTTGATAAGTAGGTCGTGTGCAGCTGGTTCGAACCGAGCGACCAATTGTAGGCAATATCTTATCGCTACGGTATGGGAGCCTTTAAGCGTTACATACTATTTCTCTGTGATATTATTATTGTCTTTGGTACTGCATTTATTCTTTCTAGGTTATTTACGAACAGTACCATTAAACAGATTAGCGCGTATTCAACTAAAGGCAATAATCTTGGAGACCAGCACAATTACATATATGATACATAATCTGAATGCTGTGAAGGCAACTGAGCGAGATGGCGCAGTGGTTAGCACATTGTCCTCGCATTCGGGAGGACGACGGTTCAAACCCGAATCCGGCCTCCCGATTTAGCTTTCCTGTGATTTCCTTAAATCGCTTCAGGCAAGTGCCGGAATGGTTCCTTTTAAAGGGCACAGCCAACTTCCTTCCCCATACTTTCCTAATCCGATGGGACGGATGACCTCGATGTTTTGTCCCCTTCCTCAAATCAACCAACCAACCTTGTGAAGGCATATTATCAACAGTGTAGAGAATGAACTTGGGGAGTGCGATTGGGGAAAATAAGAAAGTAAGGAAAAAATAAAACGCTCAGAAGATGGGCTCCAGAGTGTTGGCTATTGCTATTCTTCCACATAGATATACTGACAGAAAACAAAATAAGACTGCGTACATAACTAATAAACCAGTTGTCGTGGGGAATAAACGCAATGGTATTCTGTTTTATTATTAAGTTACTGCACCTGGTTTGTGTAAGAGCTGTAGTAATTTCGGAATAATGATCTAGAACCCAGGTACCATAGCCGGCCGGTGTGGCCGTGCGGTTAAAGGCGCTTCAGTCTGGAACCGCGTGACCGCTCCGGTCGCAGGTTCGAATCCTGCCTCGGGCATGGATGTGTGTGATGTCCTTAGGTTAGTTAGGTTTAAGTAGTTCTAAGTTCTAGGGGAATGATGACCACAGATGTTAAGTCCCATAGTGCTCAGAGCCATTTGAACCATTTGAACCCAGGTACCATAACATGTGGTTTAAAATTAGTAAATTGCTCTCTCCACAGTGAGTTTTTTAACGCAAAACTCTACCCATTGCATTATCTGGGCAGCAGAAAAGCTGTGTGTAGCGATTCTAGTCGTAACCTTGAAGACAGTGGTGCAGTTTTCTATTTCTGGCGTTTGTTTTCCGCCGAAAATATGTGCGAAATAAATCTGTATTACAGACGTTTTTGTGTCGCTGGTAGGTAAGGCATCAAATTGCGTAGTTTGAGTGAACGATTATATCTTCAAATTGTATATACTCCGTTTAAAATAACTTCGTGATTGACGTTCCAGCGAGTCGAATAGTAGGACTTATTCGCCCGCTGATGCTTTCTCGATTGCCACATGCTCACCGGGTTGCCTGTTTCTCTCGCGCTAGGTGCTTCGGTGGTTCCCAGCCAGCGATGCCAGGTTCCCTTTACCGAAGGCACAAGCACTAGCTGTCTCCTATTCTGTCCATTAGGACTGACATAGAGTCGTTTAAATCCTCTATGTGTTCGTGTTCTGTAGTTTTGACTTGGGCGCGTATGCCCCCAGCTGTTTTTTGCACCCTAAAGCAAAGCAAAACAAAACAAACAGCCTTGTTTAGCGTGGTTGGCTGCACTCCTGCGATCTGTCAATCACATAATTATTTTATTCTTCGTCTAAATCTACAACAATATTCTGCAAAGCACTGTGAAGTGCATGACAGAGGGCGCATCCCGTTATACCAGTTATTAGGGCTTCTTCCCGATCATTCACGTATAGATTGCAGGAAGAGTGACTGTTCAAATGCCTCTGTTAGCTTTGTAATTGATATAATTATTAACAGCGTGTTTCCGAGTGTTCTGTCGAGCCGTTGTTTCCATTTTGTGTACAATATTTCGACGATGGTATTATGCGTATTTGCTGCCTGGGCTCCAACCACACTGGTAGCTACCGTATTCTAAGGACTATAAGACGTACATTTTTCTTTGAAAATCTTCCTCCAGAATTCAGTTGTGCCTTATGCTGGAAATTAAGATAGAAATGTCCAGTGTCTGATTTCAAATTCCCTCCAGTCTTAAAAATGGCCATATATTCGATGCCGTAGGAAATCTATATCTATCTAGCAACATTGGATCAACTGGCAACAGCAGTACACAGATGTGACGAACATGAGTTCCGAGGATTCACAAGCTTTGTAATACTGTCTCCCTCACACCCCGCCATCACAGTCCTAGAACACTGTTTAGTCTACGATGCGTCAATGCAGCATACGGTGCCAGTGAACTTAAATTGAAAGTGATTTGTGTTACCGGTAACAGTATAATATTTTTGTTAGTAGCTAGTTTTGTAAAGGAAAAAATAAAATGTATTCATAGGATGCGGGCTATAAATTGAAAGTAACAGCATATGCAGAAAATGGAAACAGAGCAACTAAGCGGCATTTCAGCCCACTATCAACAGAAAAAAACATTCGCGATTGACGGGCAAGTAAAGAAGAACTGAAAAAAATGAAGACTAAATTTACAATTAGAGGAATGAATGCAAAATGGCCAAAACTGGAAGATGGCTTATTGAAATGATTTCAAAGACACCGTCAAAATGTCACTGGAATTAATACAAAAATAATTCAAATACACGCTCCCACGCTATCTCTTCAGTGGAATTTAACAGATTTTAAGGGTGGAGTTGGTTGGTGCTACAGGTTTATGAAGCGCAAGCGTCATGCAAACCAAAACCAAAGTACCTCAGAAAATGCCACAAGAATATGAAGAGAAAATATTATTTTTCCATCGCTTTACTATTCAAAATCGACAGAAGACCATTGTGGAACGAAGCCAAATATCAAATGTGGACGAAACTCCTCCGATATTTGATGTGGCGAGTAACAGCACTCCTGGCATGAACGGTGCCAAAAATGTAACTATAAAAACAAGTAGATATGAAGAAATGCACTACTGTTGTCCTTTCACGTTGCGCTGACGGTACTAAACTTAATCCAATAATCATATACAAGCGCAAAACAATGCCAAAACCCTCTGAAATACCGCCAGGTGTTGTTCACGTACATGATAAGGGTTGCATGGACAAAGCTGATATGAAATTATAGATTAACAGAGTGTGGGAGAGAAGGAAAGGTGCCTTATGAAAGAAGAGTTCTCTTCCTGTGCTAGATCAGTTTACTAGCCACCTGAAAAATTCTGTTTGAAAAAATATGAGACAGGAAAATACAAAGCTTGCTGTTATTCCCGGAGGACTTGCTTCATAAATGCGACCTCTTGCTGATTCGATAAAGAATCAGTTTAAAGGGTGTATGGCAGAGGAATGGAACAGATGGATGAAACGCAACATGAATTCACGCCGAAGGGAGATTTAAAACAACCTACAATCAAACAAATGTGTCACTGGATAAAACAGTCTAGAGAGAGAGAAGATATCATTGTTAAATCTTTCAAAAAGTGCGGCATTAGTAACGCTCTTGATGGTCGTGAAGACCATCTTATACATGAAGAGGAGAACGATGACGACGAAGAGGTAGAGGAAGAGGAAGAAGGAAAAGGTTCAAATGACGATTTCTGGGAATTTTAAATGTCAGTTTGGTTTTATATACAAAGAATATTTACAGCCTCGCCTTGCAATCTAATAATAAAAATGGTAACAATGTTATGTTTAAAAACATTACTTAAATATTAAGGTACGTCTTATGGTCCGTAGCGTTTTACAGTCCGTAAAATACGGTATTGTTGATCTCACGCCACCTTTTACAGCCTAATTTGTTTCCTGACTCTCAATGCACCCTGTAATGCTCTTTTTTTTCAGAGCTCGCGCTGGAATACTGTGAAATGCAAATTCTCTCAATGTCTTCCAACTCTAGTGGATGTGACTGCCGGCGAGATTTTGATAAATTGAGTGCGAAGCCCCAAGCGTTATTTAAACTGAATCCGCCGTCCCTGTTTATTAGGTTTTGTGAAATCTTTATTTCGATATACTCCTTAATTATGCTACTTCAAAACTCGACGTTCGCACCACGATGCTGACCTCATCGTATTTCATTTCGTGACCGTATTCAAGGCAGTGATAGTTGATTTTCCGGGTTGTTTTAGTCGGGTGTGACGCTGATCTTACCTGTATCGAGTGACTGTTCTGACACTGCCCGACATAAGACATGTCACACTCGCTTGGAATGCGACAACACTCTGCTTCCTGTGACCTAGATCGTCTTTAACATTATTTTAGTTGAAGGAAGTAGAAATACACTGGATGCTACGAATGGAAACAATAACTCAGCAGAACGCCGGGAAGCACGCTTTTAGTCATTCGCGTTCATAATTTTACGTTTATGAATATTTAGAGCAACTGGGCAAATTTTGCACCTCTTTGAAATGTTATCAAGGCCCAATTGACTATTTGTGTAACTTTCTCAGCAAGTACTTCTTTACAGATCACTTCATCAACTGCAAAAATTAATATTAATGGTTTTCATATTACATTACTAATATTGTACACAAGGTCATTAATATACAACACGACTAGAATAGTCCCAACACACTTACCTGGGGCACACAGGAAGTTACATTTACGTCTGTTGACAACTCTCCATCCAAGACAACATCTGTGTCTTCCCTACCAAAAAATCCTCGGTCCAGTCACTTGTTTAGCCAGTACCGCATACAATCGTTCATTTGATAATAAACGTAGATGCAGTACTGAGTCAAATGCTTTTTGGAATACGGGAAATATATCTGGCTCCCTCTAGCCAAGGCTTTCAGCATGTCATCTTAGAGAAGTTTGGGTTTCATATAACGCATATCTTCGGAATCCGTGTTGGAGTTGACATGAAAGAGGTCATTCTGTTCGAATACGTCGTTACATTTGTGTTCAGAATATGTTCTAAGATTCTGCAACAAATAGGTGCCAATAATACTGGACGATAGTTTTGTAGATCACTTCTGCTACCGTTCTTACAGACGTGTAGGACCTGTACTCTCTTCCAACAGATGGACACAGTTTTTTGTTCTTCAGTTGTATGGTAGATTATGGTTTAAAAGAAGGGCCGCTACAAGCTCAAATTCAGTGGACAAACTGACCAGAATTGCTCTGGACATTGATTTTTGTGCAGTTTCAATGATTTCAGTTAATTTTCGACACTACTGACACTAATATCTACAACACTCATCTTTGCAAGCTATAGTGATGGAAGTAGGAGCCCAAGACTTTTTGGATGTATGTTGAATGTACTCTCTGTGTCGTTGTTGTGGTCTTCAGTCCTGAGACTGGTTTGATGCAGCTCTCCATGCTACTCTATCCTGCGCAAGCTTCTTCATCTCCCAGTACCTACTGCAACCTACATCCTTCTGAATCTGCTTGGTGTATACATCTCTTGGTCTCCCTCTACGATTTTTACCCTCCACGCTGCCCTCCAATACTAAGTTGGTGATCCCTTGATGCCTCAGAACATGTCTTACCAACCGATCCCTTCTTCTAGTCAAGTTGTGCCACAAACTTCTGTTCTCCCCAATCCTATTCAACACCTCCTCATTAGTTATGTGATCTACCCATCTAATCTTCAGCATTCTTCTGTAGCACCACATTTCGAAAGCTTCTATTCTCTTCTTGTCTAAACTATTTATCGTCTATGTTTCACTTTCATACATGGCTACACTCCATACAAATACATTCAGAAACGACTTCCTGACACTTAAATTTATACTCGATGTTAACAAATTTCTCTTCTTCAGAAACGCTTTCCTTCCCATTGTCAGTCTACATTTGATATCCTCTCTACTTCGACCATTATCAGTTATTTTGCTCCCCAAATAGCAAAACTCCTTTACTACTTCAAGTGTCTCATTTCCTAATCTAATACCCTCAACATCACCCGACTTAAGACGACTACATTCCATTATCCTCGTTTTGCTTTTATTGATGTTGATCTTATATCCTCCCTTCAAGGCACTCTCCATTTCAACCGAGCGAGGTGGCGCAGTGGTTAGACACTGGACTCGCATTCGGGCGGACGGCGGTTCAATCCCGCGCCCGGCCATCCTGATTTAGGTTTTCCGTGATTTCCCTAAATCGCTCCAGGCAAATGCCGGGATGGTTCCTTTCAAAGGGCACGGCCGACTTCCTTCCCCGTCCTTCCATAACCCGATGAGACCGATGACCTCGTTGTCTGGTGTCCTTCCCCAAAACTAACCAACCAACCACTATCCATTCCGTTCAACTGCTCTTCCAAGTCCTTTGCAGTCTCTGACAGAATTACAAAAAAAAAAAAAAAAAAAAAAAAAAAAAAAAAAAAAAAAAAAAAAAAAATGGCTCTGAGCTCTGGAACTTAGAACTACTTCAACCTAACTAACCTAAGGACAACACACACATCCATGTCCGAGGCAGGATTCGAACCTGCGACCGTAGCAGTCGCGCGGTTCCGGACTGAGCGCCTAGAACCGCTAGACCACCGCGGCTGGCACAGAATTACAATGTAATCGGCGAACCTCAAAGTTTTTAATTCTTCTCCATGGATTTTAATACCTACTCCGAATTTTTCTTTTGTTTCCTTCACTGCTTGCTCAATATACAGATTGAATAACATCGGGGAGAGGGTACAACCCTGTCTCACTCCCTTCCCAAACACTGCTTCCCTTTCATGCCCCTCAACTCTTATAACTGCCATTTGGTTTCTATACAAATTGTAAATAGCCTTTCGCTCCCTGTATTTTACCCCTGCCACCTTCAGAATTTGAAAGAGAGTATTCCAGTCAACATTGTCAAAAGCTTTCTCTAAGTCTACAAATGCTAGAAACGTAGGTTTGCCTTTCCTTACTCTTTCTTCTCAGATAAGTCGTAAGGTCAGTATTGTCTCACTTGTTCCAACATTTCTACGGAATCCAAACTGATCTTCCCCAAGGTCGGCTTCTACTAGTTTTTCCATTCGTCTGTAAAGAATTCGCGTTAGTATTTTGCAGCTGTGACTTATTAAACTGATAGTTCGGTAGTTTTCTCATCTGTCAACACCTTCTTTCTTTGGGATTGGAATTATTATATTCTTCTTGAAGTCTGAGGGCATTTCGTCTGTCTCATACATCTTGCTCACCAGATGGTAGACTTTTGTCAGGACTGACTCTCCCAAGGCCGTCAGTAGTTCTAATGGAATGTTGTCTACTCCCGGGGCCTTGTTTCGACTCAGGTCTTTCAGTGCTCTGTCAAACTCTTCACGCAGTATCACATCTCCCATTTCATCTTCATCTACATCCTCTTCCACTTCCATAATATTGTCCTCAAGTACATCGCCCTTGTATAGACCCTCTATATACTCCTTCCACCTTTCTGCTTTCCCTTCTTTGCTTAGAACTGGGTTTCCATCTGAGCTCTTGATATTCATACAAGTGGTTCTCTTTAATTTTCCTGTAGGCAGTATCTATCTTACCCTAGTGAGATAAGCCTCTACATCCTTACATTTATCCTCTAGCCGTCCCTGCTTAGCCATTTTGCACTTCCTGTCGATCTCATTTTTGAGACTTTTGTATTCCTTTCTGCCTGCTTCATTTACTGCATTTTTATATTTTCTCCTTTCATCAATTAAATTCAATATTTCTTTTGTTACCCAAGGATTTCTACTAGCCCTCGTCTTTTTACCTACTTGATCCTCTGCTGCCTTCACTACTTCATCCCTCAAAGCTACCCATTCTTCTTCTACTGTATTTCTTTCCCCCATTCCTGCCATTTGTTCCCTTACGCTCTCCCTGAAACTCTGTACAACCTCTGGTTTAGTCAGTTTATCCAGGTCCCATCTCCTTAATTCCCACCTTTTTGCAGTTTCTTCAGTTTTAATCTACAGTTCATAACCAATAGATTGTGGTCAGGGTCCACATCTTCCCCTCGAAATGTTTTACATTTTAAACCTGGTTCCTAAATCTCTGTCTTACCATTATATAATCTATCTGAAATCTCTGTATGTATGTATTCTCTGTATGTCCATCTTTTCAGAGATGGTTGCGGGACTCGGCTGTTCGGTACAGAATGTCAAATCAAATACGTTTCAGACCTCTAATTTCCAAACTTATTTTATTTAGTTACCAGTTTCGACGATTTATTACTCCATCTTCAGGCCCCTAACCGACGTGTAGGAAGATTTCACCTCAACAATGGGGCAGTAGATGATGTGTGAAGTTATCGCCACAGCAACCAGAAATCTAGACATACCAGTATTTGAATGCTGGCCCCTATTTTGACGCGGAATCTTCCCGCACATCGGTCAGGGGCCTGAATATGGCGTAGTAAATTGCCGAAACTAATAGTAAAATAAAATAAGTTCGTAAATTAGACGTCTGAAAGGTGTTTGATTTGACATCCCGTTGAGTCTATTAGTGACCTTTCTCAAACTGTTGACAAGGACTTGTTGCTGGACATCTTTGCACACATGCAAAAGAATGGGACTCGGCGGGACAGAAAGAGTGGCCGCTCCGCCGGTGCCTTCGGTGGGCGGAATGTGGCGGTGTCGGAGCGTGGGCGTTTGTGCGGTCAGCGGCTGTGAAGCGATAACAGAGCGCCGCCAGCTGCGTGATCGATGGCGCGCTGTGGCCCTCGATCCCCGCGGGTTCGCGGGTGAGTGTTGGCCGAGGCCGAGGGTCACCTGGGAGCAGGCCAGATAACGGACGCTCCAGCCCAGCAGCGCGGACTGCACTGGCCGGCGAACTGGAAGCACAGAGCGCCTGGCGCTACTGCCAGCTGCCTTTCCTGAAGCAGTCCGCCTCTGCTAGACGTCGGAGAGTGTCATGTAGAAGTAAGGAAGAAGAATTTTATCACTCTGTAGCGGACTGCGCGCTACTACGAAACTTCATGGTGAATTGCGGGACTCAAGACAGGACTTTTTCCTTCTCTGAGCGATGCTCTTCCCAAGTGAGCAAACAAGTAACATTATCTTTCTCCTACCTTTCAAACTGCACAGATGGCTCGCCGTCATATTTTAGTGGAGTAGTGCTCCCTTATGAAAGGGTATTGTGTTCCTAGTACCCAAAGTATGTAAAAAAAGAGAAAAGACGAACCACCAAGGAATTATACGAATGGGACGGAAATTGGTAGATGTGTCGCGAATGATAGAAAATTGACTTAGAACTCAAGCGAGATGTTAGCCTGGAAATTCTAGTTACCAGCGAGGCGGACGTGACCGGACGTATGTTGTGTGTAATGTTGACTCTGCTTACAGGAGCGGACTAAACCGCATCTCGAGGCTCGAGAGCAGACTGCACGACACAGAGCTTTACGCCTAACATGGGCCCGTAATCACAGACATTGGACTATTGATGACTGGAAATATATTGCCTGGTCGGACGAGTCTCGTTTCAAATTGTATTGAGCGGATGGACGTGTACGGGAATGGAGATAACCTCGTGAATCTATGCACCCTGCATGTCAGCAGGGGACTGTTGAAGCTGGTGGGGGCTCTGTAATGGTGTCGGGCGTGTGCAGTTGGAGTGATATGGGACCCTGATTCGGGTAGATACGACTCTGATAGGTGACACGTACGTAAGCGTCCTGTCTGATTACCTGCTTCCATTCGTGTCCATTGTGTATTCCGACGGACTTGGGTAATTCCAGCAGGACTGTGCGGCACCCCACACGTCCAGAATTGCAACAGAGTGACTCCAGGAACACTCTTCTGAGTTTAAACACTTCTGCTGGCCACCAGACTCCTCAGACATGGAAATTATTGAGCATATCTCGGATGCCTTGCAGCGTGCTGTTCAGAAGAGATCTTCACTCCATCGTATTCTCACGGATTTACGGACAGCCCTGCAGGATTCATGGTGTCACTTCCTCCGGCACTATTCAGACACTAGTCGAGTCCATGCCACATCGTGTTGCGGCACTTCTGCGTGCTCGCGGGGGCCCTACACGATATGAGGTAGGTGTACCAGTTTCTTTGGCTCTCCATTGTATAAAGAACATAATTTAGATTGTTTATTTTGTAAAAGATAGTCGATGAGCATGTGTTGGTTAAAGATGAGTGATACTGATATGGGGATGGTGCTGAGAAATAGGTAAAATGGATAAAATTGAAGAAAGCCTCGGGGTCTGATGAAACCCTGCCAGAGTCTATACAGAATTTACAGCTGTGTTGGGCCAGAGTTTAAAAAAAATGTACCGCACATTCCTCGAAAAAATGTGTGCAGTAATGGAAGAAAGCACAGGTCATACCCTTCTACAAGAACGTAGCAGAGCTGGTTCATAAACCTACCGTCCAGTATCCTTGAATTCCACTTGTTGTAGAATCTTAGAACTTATTCTGTGCTCAACAGTCAAGTATGTCGAAGAACAGTATTAATAGCAAACTCTTACTATTTACAGATGGCGCAGTTATTTGTGATGAAATACTGTCAGAAAAATCCTGCACAAATTTTAAGGCAGCTCATGATGAGCTTTCTAAGTGATGCAAGGATTGACTGCTTGCTTTAAAAGTTCATAAATGTAAAATTATGGACGCCAAAAGACGAAAGTACAGTCTCATATGACTACTGTATCGATGATCCATAGTTTACGTACCATCATATTGACTTTCACGCGAGATTTGAGACTGAACTGAGGAATGTTGGAAGGGATGACGTACCATGTTAACTTGGATCCGAATCTTAGACAAATGTAGAGCTAACTTCATGTGCGCCCCAGCGATTTGTGTTGGGACCTTAGCTACTTGTGTTTTATATTAATGACCTGGAAACAGTGTTAATAGC
Organism: Schistocerca piceifrons; assembly: GCF_021461385.2. Taxonomy (NCBI): domain Eukaryota; kingdom Metazoa; phylum Arthropoda; class Insecta; order Orthoptera; family Acrididae; genus Schistocerca; species Schistocerca piceifrons. The sequence goes on along the minus strand of NC_060138.1, from coordinate 202,619,481 downwards.
AAACTCTTACTATTTACAGATGGCGCAGTTATTTGTGATGAAATACTGTCAGAAAAATCCTGCACAAATTTTCAGGCAGCTCATGATGAGCTTTCTAAGTGATGCAAGGATTGACTGCTTGCTTTAAAAGTTCATAAATGTAAAATTATGGACGCCACAAGACGAAAGTACAGTCTCATATGACTACTGTATCGATGATCCACAGTCATAATCAGTCTATTTATACAAATACCTGCCTATAATAATGTGAAGGGATGTGAAACGGAACGACAACTTTTTTCAATCGTAATAAAGCAGGTCGTCATAGGAAAATGCAGTAAGTGTAAACAAAGAAATTGGTTACAGTACTCATGCACCATCCATCGTAGAATATTTCTCAAATGTTCTGCATACGTAGAAAGTAAAAACAGGGGATATACAAAGTAGGGCAGACTAATGGTCACAGGTTGGTTTAACCCATGCGAGAGCGTCACGAAAACGCTGTGAAAACAGTACTGGGAGACGAATCTTAGATAGATGTAGAGCTAACTTCATGTGCGCCCCAGCGATTTGTGTTCGGACCCTTGCTACTTGTGTCTTATATTAATGACCTGGAAACAGTATTAGTAACAAACTCTTACTATTTACAGATGGCGCAGTTATTTGTGATGAAATGCTGTCAGAAAAATCCTGCACAAATTTTCAAACGCAAACTATCTCGGGAGCCCCTGCTTACAAAGTTTCAAGAATCAACTTTAAGTGACGAATCTTGAGATATATTTCAGTTTCCTACGTAACTCTCCAGTAAGGATCGTGAAGATAAGAATAGACTAACTATAGCACACGCAGAGGTGTTTAAGCAATCATTCATTCCACGCTCCTTAGATTAGTAGAAAGGGAAGAACCCTAATAAATGGTGCAATAGGAAGTATCCTGTGCCTTTCAGTTCTCAGTCGTATGCAGAGCGTGGGTCCAGATCTAGTAATTTCCAACAAGCATCTCTACATTGCTCGCTGACCAGATGTCTCACTGTCGAATGTTGAAACTGGCAGCATACACTTCGGAAGTTCTGTTTGAAAACCATTCTAAATTTACAAAAGGCATTCCATCCCACTTTTTCTCTTTTGTTTATTTCTTTCGCATTCAGCTGATATCTTGAACAGCCATAAATACAAAACCTTGTCCACTGGTTCTATGTCTTTTTGTTAATTAACATTATCTTTTCTTCGACCTTCTGGCTATACTTTTTGTGTTACTGTAATTTAGTTTATGTCCTACTTCCAAACTTCCTCTGTTAACATTGTCCACTTATTGTTGAGCTTTGTACGGACCAGAGACAAACAAAACGATGCCATCCGCAAAACGAAGTTCCTCGAAATACCTATACGGGGCCGTCAATTGAATACGTGACAGATGGAAAACAGTAAGTACTCTTTTTATTGTTTCAAAAGTAATCGTAATAACTGATAATACGAGTACATTTATCCCACTGTGAGACAACGTGGTTAACACATTAATGGAAAAATATTAGCGGTTGCCTACGGAACCATGGCGTACACTTCTTCATCCGACGCAAATCAGCGCCCATGAATGTCTTTATTCAGAACTCCAAAAACATGGAAATCACATGGGAAGTGATGTGGACTGCATGGAGAATGGGAGGAGCCCGCCGTCATGTTGCCAAGGTTGTTTGACTACGATGCGGAAGTTTCGCTGGGAAGTCCTCACACATCCTCCGCACGGTCCCGATCTCTCTCATGCGTACGAGCCCTAATTTCTCTTATCTTGTTGTCGCGGTTCTTCCGCGAAATGTTCATTGGTGCCAGTAAACCCGTTTGCAGTCAGACGCAAATGCCGTATCTTTAAACTTTCTGAATAATGTTTCGCGAAAAGAACGCTTTCTGCCCTCCAGCGATTCTCACTTAGGTTCACGGAGCATTTTCTAATACTGACGTGTTTACCAAAACCTACAGGTAACAAAGCTAGACTCACGCTTCTGAAATTCTTCTATGTGTTCCTTTAATCTGAACTGGTGATGATCCCAGACACTCGGATTGTACTCAAGAATGGGCTGCACAAGCGTTTGTAGATGAGCTACACCAGTGCGGCTCCCCCCCGTCGAAGGTTCAAGTCCTCCCTCGGGCATGAGTGTGTGTGTTGTCCATGACGTAAGTTAGTTTAAATTAAATTAAGTATTGTGTAGGCTTAGGGTCCGATGACCTCAGTAGTTTGGTCCCATAAAACCTTACCACAAATTTCCAAAATTTCAGCTACACCACCACCAAATTAAATAACACTTTCAGAGCAGTAATACAATTCGTACCATGGCAAATACACTGAGACTAAAATTCAAACAGCAAGGGCGGAAAAATTCTGGGAAATGTGAGGAACTTGCGTACAGTTCAACGCCGTGGTTACCTTGCCCAGTACAGATAAGACAAGTGTGCTGTAGATCATGGACGTAGCCACCGCGTGAGTTGCTGTCAATCGAGGATAGATACTTTCGTTGGGGTTGCAACAAGTTCGGCGACGTAACTGTCTAACACTTCTTTAGATTCGTGTCGCTTGGTAATGGGCAGCATCACTCGGCGTTAATTCTTACAAGAGTAAAAGTGCTTTGCGATCAGTCTGAGCTTTAGGTGATAGTTGTCTGAACGTATTTCCTCTTCCAGTCGGACCAAACAAATGAGGGAGGGACAAACTTTACCATGTGTTATGAAATCTCCCATTCCACCATCGACTCCTCCTTCTCATAGGAAAGGAAAAACACAGCCTTAATGACTGGCACGGAAGCCTATAGGAATAAGTCTTGCCAGGGTGCCAACCCTTCAAAAAGGCCTCTTCGTTTCATGAGTTGTTGGCATTTTCAGACCAAAGAATGGTTCGATGCAGCTCTCGGTGCTAGTCTACTCTGCGCAAGCTTTTTCACCTCTGCATAGTTACTGCAATCAACACCCATTTTAGCCAATTAAGTCATGCCATGGATTCCCTCATTCCTTCCCTGCATTACCAAACTGACGATTTCTGATGTGTTCTATCAACCGATCCCTTCCTTTAGTAAGGTTGCGCCATAAATTTCTTTTCCCTCAATTTGATTAAGAACTTCTTCACTAGTAATACGATCTTCTAGTTTACAGATTTCTTCTGTGACGCCGCACTTCAAAAACTTCTATTCTCTACTTGTCTGCTGTTTTATAGCCTACGGCTCACTTACATAGAATGCTGCATTCCAGGCAAATACCTCCGGAAAAGACTTCCTAACATTTGAATTTACTTTCGGTGTCCGCATATTCCTCTTTTTCAATTCTATTTTTATTTTTTGCATTTTTATCCTCTCTACCTCGGCGATCAACACTTATTTTGCTGCCCAAATAACATAACTTATCTATTATCTAATTCCAGAATGAGATTTTTACTCTGCAGCGGAGTGTGCGCTGATATGAAGCTTCCTGGCAGATTAAAACTATTTTATTATCTAATTCCTCAGAGTCGCTTCATGTAATTCGACTTCATCTGTTATGCTTTGCTGATGCGCATCTTTCAGGGCACTGTCGATCCCGTTCAGCTGATTTTCTACGTCCACTGTCTTCTAACACAATTACAGTGTCATCAGCATATTTCTTTCTCCAGAACTTGGATTGCTTTCCAAATGTCTCCTAACTATTCTTTATTGCTTACTCAATGTAGGTATCAAATAATATCCGTTCTCAATTTATGTCTGCCTTTTATGTCTTTAAACTCTTCTGGTTTTTGTAGAAGTTGAAACTTCCTGGCAGATTAAAATTGTGTGCCGGACCGAGACTCGAATTCGTGACCTTTGCCTTTCGCAGGCAAGTGCTCTACCAACTGAGCTACCCAAGCACGACTCACGCCCCGTCCTCACAGCCTTAATTCCGCCAGTACCTCGTCTCCTACCTTCCAAACTTCGCAGAAGCTCTCCTGCGAACCTTGCAGAACTAGCACTCCCGGAAGAAAGGATATTGCGGAGACATGGCTTAGCCACAGCCTGGGGGATGTTTCTAGAATGAAATTTTCACTCTACAGAGGAGTGAGCGCTAATATGAAACTTCCTGGCAGATTAAAACTGTGTGCCGGAGCGAGACTCGAACTCGGGACCTTTGCCATTCGCAGGCAATTGCTCTACCAACTGAGCTACCCAAGCACGACTCACACCCCGTCCTCACAGCCTTAATTCCGCCAGTACCTCGTCTCCTGCCTTCCAAACTTCGCAGAAGCTCCCTTGTCGATAATCTTTCGCTTTCTGTATTTTAATCTTCTACCCCAAAGAGTGTATTCCAGCATTGTCACAGACGCTTATAAATGCTATAAGCCAAGGGTTGACTCTCACCATATCGTTTAGTAAGATAGGTCATACGGCCAGTATCATATCTTGTGATAGTAAATTTTTGTTGGGACCCAAATAATCTTCCCATGGTCGGCTTCTTTCAGTCTTTCAGTACCTCCGTAAATAATTTCTGACCATGCGATCGTTCTTTGTAACGATCTACGCTGCTTTTAATAAATTTGCTTCTCAGTATCTACGGACAACACACCAAGGGAAAAACTATCCTCAAGTAGACCTGTTCTTCCCAGCTGCCCCTCTTCAAAGAGGGGAACAGACCAATTCAAAATTAAAATTTGAAGGTTTATCAAAGTCGTAGCTAAATGAAAATTTAACTTGTCTACAAGGTTAAACAAGTTAAAATGGTTACTAATCTGGTTTACCCGTACATTATTGAATAACACTCACCCGGAGGGTTTTATATTACGTAAGCTGTCCTTTATTCTGGTAAGCGTATTCAGTACATCTTTTACCTCTGAAGAGTTTCAAATAATTTAATGCACTGAGCGATTTTGGTTTCTCCGATAAATTTTATACACTAATGGTTACCACATGCTGAAAAATGCTTCATTTATTTATCTATGCACAATTTAAATCAGTTGGCGAAAAGTAATTACCGTTAATTTGTCAGTATCGTTATGAGACACAACAGATGAATTCACTCTTTTTCCACCCAGTCTGCAGCAGAAGAATAAGTATTAATTTAATTAGGAAAAGTTCTGATCCTAAAACAGTATATTTTTGATGGAACTCGTTTCTTTTTGTATGCATACTATCTCCAGCGTTGAAACTACGTCGCTCAGTTATAAAAGAAAATAGAATCAGCTTGTTCCAGTCCCGAGATTGCTCGCATTAGAAGCAGAGACGTATGACAAATTCATGTGACTGGGGCAGAGAAGACACCACAGCTCCGAGGAATATCATTTGAATTCGGTAAGCGATCTCGACGTGGTCCCTCTTCCCGATTACTACTCTCGTATTCCACACATTTTTCACTGCCTTTGCAGCAACAGGCTGCCGTATATTTTTTATAACATTCATTCTTTCTTGCCTCAAAGACTTTTCGTATTATGAGCACTAAAGTGTTTGTGGGATAATCTATTACACTGTGCCATAATCAGGTCAATAATGCGTTTTTAGGAGATACATTATTTCTAAAATGTTTTTATGTGAGACGTCCGTGGTTTTCAAACATAAAATGCGGATCGGAATTGCAAAATAACGAACATAATTTCTGGGAGAGCAAGAGGGCGTAGTTGTCTTGGGATAAAATGACATAAGTTGGCAGAAAATAAAAATGTATCAATATGGTGTCGGTTGGTTCAGAACGCACAAATATTGGTAGCGTCTTGCAATTTGACGAAACTTAGCGGTTATTTCATCACATCATCTAAATTAAGCGAAATGCAATAATATGGACTAACAGAGTAAGGCTCGTACAGGAACGTTGAAAATAAGCTGTAGAAGCTTAAAATTTTTGTCAATGATACCGATTATACCCAACAAACCTTCACGTCTCCTAGTCACATGTCTCATTGCTACTGATACATCTGTTTTGTGAAAATAGTTAGCTAATATCGGGAAGTACAGAATTCTCGCATTTTATATCATGAGCAAAGTGATTAACAGAGATTACAACTTTCACGCACCATGTAATACCTTTTTTAAAGTTATTCTCCAATACTGTTTCCTTTTTAATGGCGATAGTTGCCTGTAGTTTCATGATAAGCTTAAAAGCCGAAAACCAGTTAAACAAATAATCTGATACTGTAATACATCCATATTTTTCAGATTTTCATATACATATATCATGTATATGTGGAAGAACAAAATAATATTCGCTGTATAGTCCCAACATCGACTGACTGAACATTTAATTCGTAAAACAAGTCGTTGTACTTCTAATCGGTGTCAAAGAATAATACTAAAAAAGACGCTTCGTGAAACGAAGGCAGCTGATGACTGAATATGGTAGTCACCTTGAAACCTCCTTAAGTGAATTTTTTTACGTGAAACACTGGTAGGGATCGACAAATGAAAGTAGACTGGTAGATTTGCCGAAAGAAGGTGACGTTCTGCATGTGTCATGTGATACGAAATGAAATACTGGTTCCTCAGGGGACAAATATTTTACAGAAAATCCGTCAATTACATACGTACATCATCATGACTGCATGTGAGGCCCATATTAACATGAATTGAGACAAACATGTAGGTAGCATATTCATTTGGACTCCAGTTTTTTACGCAAAGATTTCAACTCCTTCTTAGCTTTGTAACGGCAGCCAACCTCTTCTGAAATCTACTTACTTATTTCGTGAAATCATACACTGTTGTGACAAAAGTGATGCGATAGTGATATGCACATATACACATGGCGGTAGTATCGCGTATACAAGGTATGAAGGTATGAAACATTTCACTGGCGGAACTGTCATTTGTACTCAGGTGATTCATGTGAAAAGTTTTCCAATGTGATTGTGGTCGCACGACGAGAATTAAGAGCCTTGTTGGAGCTACACACACTGGCCGTTCGATTTCGCAAATCGTTATCTAATTCAATATTGTGAGATCCACAACGTCAACAGTATGCTGAGAATACCAAATTTCATGCAAAATTTGAGGCCAAATTTCAAGCGTTTTCGGAAGCCGTTAAAAAGTATAGGAATTCTATTTAACAAAATAATTCTTGAAACTTCCTGGCAGACTAAAACTGTGTGCCCGACCGAGACTCGAACTCGGGACCTTTGCCTTTCGCGAGCAAGTGCTCTACCAACTGAGCTACCAAAGCACGACTCACGCTCGTTACTCACAGCTTTACTTCTGCCAGTACCTCATCTCCTACCTTCCAAACTTTACAGAAGCTCTCCTGCGAACTCTGAAAATAATTCTTGCTTCAATATCTCGATCGATACAAGAATTAAGATTCTTTATTGCAGACCAAAGTACGTGCCCTTGCGTATTATTATTTCCCGAAAACCTTGTTTCAATATCTGGAACCGTTCACGTATTAGTAGGGTGTTACGTCTTACCTGACGCACCGGGGATATTTGTAGAGAACAATCCTGTGTCGCATGATAAACGTGATGGCGAGAGCTATGGGGTAGACAGCCACCTTTAAGCCTAAAGACCGCCGGCTGGTGCCGGCACATTTCAACAAAGTCGACGAGGCACGAGGAATTTATCAAGTGAAACGCGGCTGTTCCATTCTAAATCTCGACAGGCAGGCGGGCGTGCACCTGTTCCGCTAGAAATGCCTTTCCTTTCACTGGCTTTCACCCTACCCCCGTGTTTTACTCGGCTATCAACAGCGCCTTTTGCTAGGTAGGAAGGTTCACCCTATCTACAATAGCGTCTGCACAGAGTCCAGAAATCCACTCTCTCGATCGGAATGCCAGTGTAACAAAGAAATTAGAAAACTGTGTCCTTAACTTTTATTCCATTTTTTGAAACCTTCGCACGGGGAAAGCAACAGAGCTTTTGAACAAAGTTTTCAGCCGCCCACACACTGAATAATCGTACAGAACATATTCTCGTAAAATACGTTTTATCTTCTTCGTACTTATTGTGGAGATGGCCAGATCAAAGTCTGCTTGTGCGAGAAACTAACGGCAAAGTGACCGCTAGCACGAATCTTACTAATAGATTAAAACTGTATACCGGACCAGGACTCGAACCAAGGAGACTTGCCTTTCGCGGGCATGTGCTCTACCAACTGAGGCAAAGGCCCCAGATTCTACCCCTGGTCCGGCACACAGTTCTAATTTGCCAGGAAGTTTCAAACTGATGACATTTGGGTGGTATACGGAGATTTTGCGATAGACAGCCATGCAAAAACTATTCCGCCTGGTGTGCGAAACGTTTTAGACAGGCGAAATACCGTCAGGCTTGAAGAATAATATAATTCCAAATTCAAAGAAAGCAGGTGCAGAACAGCTTAATAAGTCATGGTCACAAAATACTGACACGAATTATTTACAGAGGACTGGAAAAATTGGTAGAAGCCAACCTTGTTAAGATCAGTTTGGGTTCCTGAGAAATGTAGGAACACTAGAGGTAAGACTGACGCTACCATGTGTCTTAGAAGATAGCTTAAAGAAAGGCAAATCTACGTTTAAAGCATTTAAAGACTAAGACAAAATTTTTGGCGGTGTTGACTGGAACATACTTCTTGAAAATCTGAAGGTAGCAGGGATTAAATCCAAGGAACGGGAGGATATTTACAACTTGAACAGAAACGAGACTGCAGTGAAACAAGTCCCAAGGCATGAAAGGGAATCAGTAGTTGAAAAGCGATTGGGATGGGGTTGTAGTCTACCTCTGATATTATTCAATCTGTACGCTGAGCAAGCAGTAAAGGAAACCAAGGAGAAATTTGGAAAGGATTTTTACTTCAGGCAGCATAAAATAAAAAGAATGAAATTTGCCGGTAGTATTGTAACCCTGTCAGAGAAGGTAATGGACTCCAAAAATCTGTTGAAGACAGTGGATAGTAACCCAAAACTGGTTGTAAGACGAGCATAAAAAAAGTACGCGTATGACAAGGATATTGGAGACAAGTCGAGTAAAATAAGGTGATACTGAAGGAATTCGATTAGGAAATAAGATGCTGAAAGTAGCAGATCATCATTGCTATTTGCTCAACAAAATAACTGATGATGGCCTATATAGACAGGATATAAAATGCTGACAGGCAATGATGAGAAAAGATTTTATGAAAAACAAGAATTAATTAACACATTTAAGTGTTCGGAATCCTTTTCTGACAGCATTCATCTGGAGTACAACTTCGTACGGAAATGAAAAGTGGACAATAACCAGTCCAGACAACAAGATAATGGAAGTATTGGAAACGTAGTGTTGTAGAAGATTGCAAAAGATTACACAGATAGATCGCATAACTATTGATTAGGTACTAAACAGAACTGAGAGCAATAGAAATTTTGGGACAACTTGGCTAAAGGAAGGGAGCTGTTGACTGGACACGTTCTGAGATATCAAGGGATCATCTGTTTAGTATTTAATGGAACTGCTGAGGCTAAAAATAGTAGATGGTACTCACTAAGCAGGTTCAAATACATGTAAGTTGCAGTACTTATTCGGAGATGAAGATTCTTGCACAGGAAGGACTGGCTTGGAGATTTAATTATACACACAGCAAAAAAAAATTTGCTTTACCTCGGTTCCCAGATAGACGTTGACTGCGGATGTTGTATCACAGACACAGTCCCTTTGACTGTTCAGAGATGTCTCTAAACCCGCCCATGCATGAGCAGTGCCTATTAGACGGAGAGGGTCCGACAGCCGATCAGTTCCAGTTAATCCACCATGAAGGAGGTACACGGCTCGTTTTGTCTGTAGTTCAACCATGCCTAAACGGTCGATACCGCGGTTCGATCACGTACACATTGTTACACTGCGACACGAATGGCTCTCAACAAGGAAAGTGTCCAAGGGGCTCGGAGTGAACCAAAGCAATGCTGTTCGGACATGCAGGAGATACAGAGAGACAGGAACTGTCGATGACGTGGCTCGCTCAGGCCGCCCAAGGGCTACTACTGCAGTGGATGGCCGCTACGTACGGATTATGGCTCGGAGGAACCCGACAGCAACGCCACCGCCGCGCGGGGTAGCCGTGCGGTCTCAGACGCCTTAAAACGGTTCGCGCGGCTCCTCACATCGGAGGTTCGAGTCCTCCATCGGGCATGAGTGTGTGTGTTGTCGTTAGCGTAAGTTAGTTTAAGTTAGTTTAATTAGTATGTAAGCCTAGGGACCAATGACCTCAGCAGTTTGTTCCCTTAGAACCTTACCACAAATTTCCACATTTCCAAAGCAACGCCATGATGTTTAATAGTGCTTTTGTGCAGCCACAGGAAGTCGCGTTACATCTCAAACTGCGCGCAATATGCGGAATTATGCGTAACTTCACTTCCGAAGTCCAGGGCGAGGTCCACCTTCGCAACCACACCTTGCAGCTCGGTACAGAACGGCCCAATAACATGCTGAATGGACCGTTCAGGATTGGCATCACGTTCTCTTCACCGATGAGTGTCGCATATGTCTTTAACCAGACAATCGTTGGAGACATGTTTGGAGGCAACCTGGTCAGGCTGAACGCCTTAGACACACCGTCTGGCGAGTGCAGCTAGGTGGAGGTTCCCTGCTGTTTCGGGGTGGCATTATGTGGGGGCGACGTACGCCGCTAGTGGTCATGGAAGCCACGGTAACAGCTGTACGATACGTGAATGTCATCCTCCTACCGATAGTGCAACCATATCGGCAGCATATTGGCGACGCATTCGTCTTCATGGACGACAATTCGCGCCTCCATCGTGCACATCTTGTAAATGATTTCCTTCAGGATAACGATATCGCTCGACCAGAGTTGCCAGCACGTTCTCCAGACATGAACCCTATCGAACATGACTGTGATAGATTGAAAACGGCTGTTCATGGACGACGTGACCCACCAACCACTCTGAAGGAATTACGCCGAATCGACGTTGAGGAGTGAGACACTCTTGAACAACAGTCCCTTGATGAACTTGTGGATAGTATGCCCCGACGAATACTGGTACGCATCAGTGCAAGAGGGCGTGCTACTGGGTATTAGAAGTACCGGTGTGTACAGCGATCTGGACCACCACCTCTGAAGGTCTCGCTGTATGGTGGTACAACATGCAGTGTGTGGTTTCCATGAGCAATAAAAATGGCGGAAATGATGTTTATGTTGACCTCTATTCAAATTTTCTGTACAGGTTCCGGAACTCTCGAAACCGAGGTGATACTAAACTTTTTTTTTTTTTAGGTGTGTATTACAAACCTGAATAGGAGCTAATGATCATACAATCGCTGTATGCATTATTCTTGAAGTAACAATGTTTATATACATAAATGTAAATATGAAATTTACAGTTCTAATTATAACACACCCCATTTCACAGATCAAGTTAAATTTTCATATGGATAACTACACTTATTCAAGAACGTCCCCGCGGGAAACTATTTTGTCACAAAATTTTCATATGATTTGTGTGTGAGTGTAGCACCTTGTTGTATGACTTACACCCTGTATTAAAGCTCAGAGCCCTCTGCAGTGTGACATGGCGACAGAGCATACGACACTATTAATAACCCGTCCATCAGATAAGGACATTACGCTTGACGACACCTTTTCTTCTGATTGACAGTTGTAGGCTACGCTCCATCCCTTTCATTTCCAATCTTGTCAAATGGAATAAACGAATGTACAGATAAATACACTCCTGGAAATGGAAAAAAGAACACATTGACACCGGTGTGTCAGACCCACCATACTTGCTCCGGACACTGCGAGAGGGCTGTACAAGCAATGATCACACGCACGGCACAGCGGACACACCAGGAACCGCCGTGTTGGCCGTCGAATGGCGCTAGCTGCGCAGCATTTGTGCACCGCCGCCGTCAGTGTCAGCCAGTTTGCCGTGGCATACGGATCTCCATCGCAGTCTTTAACACTGGTAGCATGCCGCGACAGCGTGGACGTGAACCGTATGTGCAGTTGACGGACTTTGAGCGAGGGCGTATAGTGGGCATGCGGGAGGCCGGGTGGACGTACCGCCGAATTGCTCAACACGTGGGGCGTGAGGTCTCCACAGTACATCGATGTTGTCGCCAGTGGTCGGCGGAAGGTGCACGTGCCCGTCGACCTGGGACCGGACCGCAGCGACGCACGGATGCACGCCAAGACCGTAGGATCCTACGCAGTGCCGTAGGGGACCGCACCGCCACTTCCCAGCAAATTAGGGACACTGTTGCTCCTAGGGTATCGGCGAGGACCATTCGCAACCGTCTCCATGAAGCTGGGCTACGGTCCCGCACACCGTTAGGCCGTCTTCCGCTCACGCCCCAACATCGTGCAGCCCGCCTCCAGTGGTGTCGCGACAGGCGTGAATGGAGGGACGAATGGAGACGTGTCGTCTTCAGCGATGAGAGTCGCTTCTGCCTTGGTGCCAATGATGGTCGTATGCGTGTTTGGCGCCGTGCAGGTGAGCGCCACAATCAGGACTGCATACGACCGAGGCACACAGGGCCAACACCCGGCATCATGGTGTGGGGAGCGATCTCCTACACTGGCCGTACACCACTGGTGATCGTCGAGGGGACACTGAATAGTGCACGGTACATCTAAACCGTCATCGAACCCATCGTTCTACCATTCCTAGACCGGCAAGGGAACTTGCTGTTCCAACAGGACAATGCACGTCCGCATGTATCCCGTGCCACCCAACGTGCTCTAGAAGGTGTAAGTCAACTACCCTGGCCAGCAAGATCTCCGGATCTGTCCCCCATTGAGCATGTTTGGGACTGGATGAAGCGTCGTCTCACGCGGTCTGCACGTCCAGCACGAACGCTGGTCCAACTGAGGCGCCAGGTGGAAATGGCATGGCAAGCCGTTCCACAGGACTACATCCAGCATCTCTATGATCGTCTCCATGGGAGAATAGCAGCCTGCATTGCTGCGAAAGGTGGATATACACTGTACTAGTGCCGACATTGTGCATGCTCTGTTGCCTGTGTCTATGTGCCTGTGGTTCTGTCAGTGTGATCATGTGATGTATTTGACCCCAGGAATGTGTCAATAAAGTTTCCCCTTCCTGGGACAATGAATTCACGGTGTTCTTATTTCAATTTCCAGGAGTGTAATATGACATATTTACAATGTAGACACCAGTTATCACAGTCCTCCGTATGATACAGAGACAACCTTAATATACTGCAACGAGGGAAAGGGAGGGACTTTCCGTGTCAACACGTTATGTCTCACGAACACCCACGAAAATTGACAACGATGTTCGGATTCCTGCTGTTGACCACGTGCGGAAACAGAAAAACTGAATTAACTCTCGGTGCTTGATAAAGCATAAGTGTTGTACAAAAAACCAAACACATTTCTCATGTCCTGGAAAGCGGTATTTATTTGACGGCGATACGGCTTTTGGGTTCATTCTCATGCGTTAGCTGAACGTTACAACCACAGTGGAAATGGCGTGCAAATTCCTGAAGCAGATGTTACATGGAATGAGGAGATATAGAATGGTTACCCATGAAAGAATAACTTTTTATGTTAAGCAAATAGTCGCAATTACACACTTATATTTAGAAAAAACAGAACACCTTGAACGAACAGAGACAGGACATTCATATTCACAGGACATGTACATCAGTATATTCTGCAGAAATAATCAGAGTTTCAGTCATCTTGGTTCAGCGTGTGTGCTGTTACCTAGTGGGCACAGGGTCAGCCGTGGGCCTGATAACTTGTTCCATGCGTGATTGCATCGACGCGTATGAAGTGCGAATGGCGTCCTGCGGTGTAGCCATCCATGCTGCATTCACCTGGCTCCAAAGTTCATCTGTGGTGGTTGACATTGTGTCACATGTACCACACATTTTCGATTGGCGAAAAGTCTGGTGAACTGGTGGGCCAGGGCAAAAGGCTGACATCCTGTGACACCAACAAGGCACGTCTTCGTGCAGCAATATGTAGTCGTGCATTGTCTTGCTGAAAAATGGCTTCTGGGGTATTGTGCAGAAAGGATATGGCTATGGGTCGCAGGATCTCGTACACGTATGTCACACTGGTCACAGTGCCCTGGACATGCACTGTCTGTGATTTGTGGTTATAGCCAATAGCACCCCACACCATAAGACCTTGTCTTGGCGCTGTACATTGTGGTGTCACCGCCAGACACCACACTTGCTAGGTGGTAGCTTTTAAATCGGCCGCGGTCCGGTAGTATACGTCGGACCCGCGCATCGCCAGAGATCGCAGACCGAGCGCCACCACACGGCAGGTCTAGAGAGACGTACTAGCACTCGCCCCAGTTGTACAGCCGACGTAGCTAGCTACAGTTCACTGACCAATACGCTCTCATTTGCCGAGACGATAGTTAGCATAGCCTTCAGCTACAATTGCTACGACCTAGCAAGGCGCCGTATTCAATTGATATTTATTATATGAAGCACGTATCATCAAGAGCGATGTTCTACAATTATGGATTAAAGTTAAGTATTCCAGAAGCTACGTACTTTTCTTTATAGCATTCATTACGTATCCTGTTTCAGACCTGACGCCAGCCTGCGTGAGTTTAAGCGCGTGCCTTTCGGCTTCCTCTCATTGTGTCTAGGCTGTCTTGTCTAGACACAACATACATCTTGTGCGAATGCAGTGACTGTGATGCCGCTCCCGCTGTCTGCGGCGCACCAAAATGCGGCCATTATTTTCAAACAAACATAACCTGGATCCGTCGAAAACACTGTTTGATGCCATTCCTGTCCCCAGTGAGGTCGTTTGGTACAACATTGCAGTCTAGCATTCTTCTACACATTCGTCGAAGATAGGTAGAGAAGTGGACGACGCGCTCGTAACCCATACCGTTATAAACGGTGACAGACATTCACTCCTGATAGTGTACGAAGTGTTAAACTATCCCACTGTTGCGCCAGAGCCGAGGAGGACGCAGATGTGTCCTCGGGGAGTTGTCTGGATGGTGGGACCTAACATATGTCATTGTGTTCTACGGTCTTACGTGAACTATTCTGCACACGTCCTTTGTATTGCTGAAACACTTCGTCCCACACTAGCAACAATTTCCCAGGCAGGTGCATCATATTCTCTCACGACAATAATGCACCCTCTTTCAAACTCGCTGGTTTGACGGTACGGTTCACGCATACATCAGCGAGGCATCTTACACGTCTGTTAAAGTCACAATGATCCATTACCTTCGGTTTATAGCTACAACGGGAGCCGCAGCCACATTTTATTGTTAGGTAGTGTTGCGCCGTGATATCAGTATTGACCTTGAACCGGCGAGCCAACACAGTTCAAATGCTAATCACATCTGCAGAGCATACTAATGCACATGTCCTGTGAATATGAACGTCGTATCTCTAGTCGTTCAAGGTGCTTTGTTTTTCCTGAACAAGAGTGTATGATTACGCGACTGCAGATGTGTGTAAGCAGTCACATCCGTTAAACATCTGGGAGGATGCTTAAGGAGCGAAATAATGTGGAGTGACCATATAAAACAAATCACATGAAAGATAGATTGTAGACAGATTCATTACGAGAACTCTGAGGAAATGTAGTGCACAAGCAAAGGAGCTCACTTAAAAAGCTCTTGTTCGAACAATATTTGACTATTGCTTTTCTGTCTGACTCGTATCAGAAAGGATTGAAAAGACTATGAGGATCAAATGAGGGACATTCGAGCTCAGGCGGAGGCCTACCAACAATCGTTCTGCTCCCGCAACTCTCGCGACCGGAACAGGTAAAAGGAGGAAGTAACAGAGGGATCTCAAGTAATCTCCATCACACACAAAATGGCTTGTGGATTGTAGAGGTACATGCAGATCGCTATAGTTCACAAACAGTATTCTTTGAAATTATGGATTGTGGTCCAGGCCTCTTCTAGAAAACCATTTTTCGGGCCGTTGTTAGGTCTGTTGGTATAAATATCTTTTGTAGAAGTTCTGTGCTTTTACATTTTGCTTTAGTTCATGTTACAAACGTTCTGTTCGAAAATAAGATCCTTTGTTTAGTTTCAAACCTTACAACTTTTTATATAAGGATCAAAAAACAGTAGATGGATCACATTAAATACATTCTCAACTGCGAATCTGGACAACTGCCAGCTGTAGAAAGGAATGACGACAATGAAAATTTGTGTCGGACCGGGACTCATACCCCGATTTCCCGCTTCCAGCTAGCGGTAGCCTTGCCATTTGGCTATCCTTGCACGACTCACGGCCAGAGCCAGACTTCCATATGTCGTCAACTGTGGGTGTACAACCTGTACATTCCCGTGCAGATGAGACATTTTACTTGAAACTTGCTTGTCCGGTGTCGGCGGATAAATACGATATTGCAGTGCCTGTGTTATTCTGAATTGCGATGCAAAGTTCCTTTGGACATGCATACATGACGAAAGGGACGCCGGCCGTCGTGGTCGAGTGGTTCTAGGTGCTTCAGTGTGGAACCCCGCGACCGCTTCTGTCGCAGTTTCGAATCCTACCTCGGGCATGGATGTGTGTGATATCCTTAGAGTAGTCAGGTTTAAGTAGATCTTAGTCTAGGGGACTGATGACTTCAGATGTTGCGTCCCATAGTGCTCTGAGCCATTTGAACCATTTTTGAACCAAAGAAACTTTGTGGCGTAGTTCCAAATGGTAATACAAAATGGATATCGAGCACAGGTTGTAGACACATGGTTGACAACTTATAGAAGTTTGGGTCTGGCCGTAAATCGTGCATAGATAGCCAAATGGTAAAGCGACCGCTCGCGATAAGCGGGAAATCCGGGTTCGATTACCAGTCACTGTTGTCATTCCACTCTACTGCTGATTTCACAACGGCTGTAGTCACCGCAGTTCCTGTTCCTTTAGACATGCATGCATGTATGTCCATAGGAACTTTGTATCGTAATTCAGAATAACAGGACACTGCAATATCGTGTTTGTGGACCAAGTCCACAGAGTTCGCGAATATTACGCCAAACAGGAGTTCACTTGAGGCATAAAAAACCAAATGCGTCTCCATCACGTCAAGAAACTTCACGTAAAGACACAATTGCAGATCTCTTAAACTTATGAGTTCCTTTAACAGTAATTCTTTGTCAGTAACCGAAAAACTAAAAGGAATGGCAAACAACATCACTTGACAGTTTCCAATAAAAACTTTCTTTCAACACAACTTTTGTGACAGTGCTTAACAGACGAGATCACAGATGAGATTAAAATATGTACAGTTAGGGCTAAAGTAATCATGCCCAGTTCACCCTTCTATTTACGTGCACCTACGGAAAAATTGAACTGCGAAAGAGGCAAGGGAGAAATTAAAAGAAATCTTGGAGGACTTACGACTTTACCGAAGAATAGGATCGCTGATGCTCTTAACAACTACATTGGAGCACTGTTCATCTGTGAAAGAATATTTGTCGAGAACCATTTCAACGTCAACAAATTGAATGATGTTAACTTCGAAGTGAAACACGATTGGGCAGAATACGCTTTATTACCAGGACTGACTGATGAGTACAAACCAGTGACCTCTGACATTCTGCACGCTGTACATATAATATTGTATACCAAATCTGTAGTTAGGCACTTTTCTAGCTAACTAGCTAAATGGTTAACGCGAAAGGCCAATAAAAAGCTAAAACGCTGTTGAGGGTGATTCTATTAAAAACAAATTCCTACGGAGGAGAATGAGGACGCTTGCAGTAACACGAGTTTTAGTGAAGCAGCTTTTTGTTCACAACTGCGACGAATGTGGGCACATAGCGAAGGGTGCAGTAAAGACAAGATAAGTGGAAAATCTGCCCCAAGGAAACAAGTTATAAGACAATCAAAATATCCACGGGTAGGCTGCCGGTCTATAGTGTCCAACGGGCACAATATTTCGGCGATCAAACATGTCGCCATCATCAGGTGAACTGACGGACTGAGCTCCTGTGAACGTGCCGGCACGGAGATCCGTACGCTATGGCTGCTCAGAGGGAACTGGGTTCGGTCGCGGCGGCGGCCGATTTAAATACCCTCCGCCCGCGGCGCGCTCCCTCCGCCGTCCGCGCCCAGCGCCACGGTCGCGCGGTGGAACAGATTGCGACGGCGTCTGAGATGACGTCGGTGTGATGGCTCTGTCCGCCGTGGTCGTCACAACTATACGTCTGCTCGATTTACTCTTGATTAACCCGATCGCTGGTTCCCAAGCCTTGCTAAGATTATAGCCACAGTCACGGTTTATGAGGTCGTCATTGGTGCGAATTTCGATGGCCTCTCTCACAACGCTGTCCCAGTATCTCGACGTCTGTACCAGAATCCTCGTGCGCTCATACTCCATGGCGTGATTTTCCGACAAACAATGTTCAGCGACCGCTGACTTGCTCGGATACATCAGTCGAGTGTGCCTCTGGTGTTCACGGCATCGATCCTCGACGGTACGCATCGTCTGACCAATATACGACTTGCCACATTGACATGGAATCTGGTACACGCCGGCCTTCCTCAAACCGAGGTCATCTTTGGCGCTCCCCACCAGTGCACGAGTTTTATTTGGAGGACAAAACACAGTTCCGACCCGGTGCTTCTTCAGAATGCGGGCGATTTTCCCCAAGAGTGCGCCTGTGTATGGAATAAATGCAGTGCCTACCTCCTCCCTCGTGACTTCATCCATCTCAACAGGTTGTGCTGCAGTGGTTGGGCGGAGAGCACGTTGAATCTGCCACTCTGAGTACCCATTTTTTCGAAATACAGTTCTCAGATGTTCCAATACCTGGGGTAGACTCTCTGCGTCAGAGATAGTGCGCGCCCTATGTACTAGAGTTTTAAGTACCCCATTCCTCTGTGAAGGGTGGTGGCAGCTGTCTGCATGCAAATAAGTTATAAGACTTTCGTAATGACGCCATCTTCAGCAAAAGCTATACACATAGAGTGATACGTACACTGAAGAGCCAAAGAAGCTGGTACACCTGTATAAGGGCCCTGCGAGCACGCAGAGGTGCCATAACACGAAGTGGCATGGACTCGACTAATGTCTGAGGTAGTGCTGGAGGGAATTGACACCATGAATCTTGCAGGGCTGTCCATAGATCCGTAAGAGTACGAGGGGTTGGATATCTCTGCTGAACAACACGTTGCAAGGCATCCCAGATATAATCAACAACGTTCAAGTCTGGGGAGTTTGGTGGCCAGTGGAAGTATTTAAACTTGGACACCCTGCATTAGAACATCCATAATGTATATCAAGATGTTGAGTTCCTTCATCTTCATATAATTACAGTTAAGGCTCACCGGCCATTTGACCATCTTCTTCTGTGCAGATGCACAAACAGTGCCAGAACTCTTGCGGGAATCGGCAGTGAAGCCGCGAGTAATGAGTATAATGGGTAGGGGCACTGTGCATTTAGTGCAGGACAATAAGTTGCGAATGTGGGTCTCACGGGAGGCGTGCCAGAGATAAGTCCCTGCAGCCGCAGTGTCTTCTGTGTCCTCGGTGGTTTAGATGGACAGAGCGTGTGTCGTGTAACTAAGGTATCCCGGGTTCGAGTCTAGGTCGGGGCACACATTTTCAGCTGTCCCCGTTGACTTATGTCAACGCCCGTATGCAGCGAGGGATATTCATTTCATTGTAATTTCATACGTAATGTGTCTTCCTGTAGAGTGTTCAAATGACTCTGAGCACTATGGGACTTAACATCTGAGGTCATCCCTGTAGAGGGGAAACAAATCGCTTGTCCGGTGTCGGTGGATACATACGATATTGCAGTGCTTGTGTTGTTCAGAAGTACTATCTATTGTATCGTACAAACAGCAAAAGTCAAAAGCATTAAAAGATCAAAGAAACCAGTCATGAACTTGAATTGGGAAGTCAATATTTGAACATTAAACTGGTTGAAGCTCTACTAAGCTTAAATTTCCGAAGATCCGTAACCGACTATTTTGTTTACCACAAATATCAATGGAGTGATATATTAGTCGTAGCAGTTTACGCAGAAGACATGCTGATTTTTTATGAAAATCTGGAGCAAAATATTGCCTTTGAAGAGGAACTGAAGCAACAGTTTAATCTAAAGGAACTTATAGGTATGTCTTGGGATCAGAGCAACGAGAGATCGCAAGAGTAAACTTTTATGGACTGACCAGATCCATTATACAAAGTGTTTCACAATTTATGTTACTCACTTCTAGAGGTTGTTAATAGATCAAGTTGTACATAGGAAGCCATGTCAGGAAACGTCATCCAACGACGCTACAGAGCATAAAAGTTATAGGCGTCGGCACCTGTAATTGTATGAATATACAGAGTTATTCCATAATAATGTCACAAACTTTCTAGGATGATGGATAAGGATAAATGTATCAATTTGAGGTGAGCGTCCATGCACCGGCAACGAACGAGTCGAAAGTTATAAGCAAAACAGTTCTGATACCTCTGACACTGGAATACAAGTACTGATATTGTTGTTGCTAAGACTGTACGGTAGGCAACTTTCAGAGGTGTTAGTGTGGACCAACAGTAAGCATGGGCTGTAAAATGTTCAGCCGACGGGAGTGGCCGCGCGGTTAGAGGCGCCACGTCACGGATTGCGCGGCCCCTCCAGGCGGAGGTTTGAGTCCTCCCTCGGGCATGGATGTACGTGTTGTTCTTAGCATAAGTTAGTTTAACAAGTCTGTAAGTCTAGGGACCGATGACCTCAGCAGTTTGGTCCCTTGGGAATCCACACACATATGAACATCTAAAATGTCTATCCGATGAGCTATGAGCACTTCTTTATCTTTGCTACTGTGAAACATTTCTCTGTTGAACAAATACTCATAGTTCTTCAGGTATGCATTTCTGAGCCCATTGTTACTAGACATTTATTCTTGTTCTGATCCATACTACCACCTCAAAAAGTTGCCTTCCCTACAATCTTAACAACAACAGTGCGACTACGTGTATTCCATCTTCAAGGTATAAAACTGGTTTTCCATTATAACTTTCGACTCGTACGTTTCCGGCACAGTGACCCCCACCACAGATTTATACATTTGCCCTTACCCATGACGCTAGAAAGTTTGTACCATCACCACGGAATCACCCTGTATACACATACATTTACAGGCGCCGGTGCCTATAGCTTCAACGCTCTGTTGTTTCGTTCGATGACGTTTGCGGACATTGGTTCCTACGCAGAACTTGATCTACTAAGTCCCTTCTACAACTCTGTATAAATCAGATTTTAGAAAAATATAACAGGCAAGAACGCCAGGTATTATCTACATTGCTATATACAGGGTGTTTCAAAAATGACCGGTATATTTGAAACGGCAATAAAAACTAAACGAGCAGCGATAGAAATACACCGTTTGTTGCAATATGCTTGGGACAACAGTACATTTTCAGGCAGACAAACTTTCGAAATTACAGTAGTTACAATTTTCAACAACAGATGGCGCTGCGGTCTGGGAAACTCTATAGTACGATATTTTCCACATATCCACCATGCGTAACAATAATATGGCTTAGTCTCTGAATGAAATTACCCGAAACCTTTGACAACGTGTCTGGCGGAATGGCTTCACATGCAGATGAGATGTACTGCTTCAGCTGTTCAATTGTTTCTGGATTCTGGCGGTACACCCGGTCTTTCAAGTGTCCCCACAGAAAGAAGTCACAGGGGTTCATGTCTGGCGAATAGGGAGGCCAATCCACGCCGCCTCCTGTATGTTTCGGATAGCCCAAAGCAATCACACGATCATCGAAATATTCATTCAGGAAATTAAAGACGTCGGCCGTGCGATGTGGCCGGGCACCATCTTGCATAAACCACGAGGTGTTCGCAGTGTCGTCTAAGGCAGTTTGTACCGCCACAAATTCACGAAGAATGTCCAGATAGCGTGATGCAGTAATCGTTTCGGATCTGAAAAATGGGCCAATGATTCCTTTGGAAGAAATGGCGGCCCAGACCAGTACTTTTTGAGGATGCAGGGACGATGGGACTGCAACATGGGGCTTTTCGGTTCCCCATATGCGCCAGTTCTGTTTATTGACGAAGCCGTCCAGGTGAAAATAAGCTTCGTCAGTAAACCAAATGCTGCCCACATGCATATCGCCGTCATCAATCCTGTGCACTATATCGTTAGCGAATGTCTCTCGTGCAGCAATGGTAGCGGCGCTGAGGGGCTGCCGCATTTGAATTTTGTATGGATAGAGGTGTAAACTCTGGCGCATGAGACGATACGTGGACGTTGGCGTCATTTGGACCGCAGCTGCAACACGGCGAATGGAAACCCGAGGCCGCTGTTGGATCACCTGCTGCACTAGCTGCGCGTTGCCCTCTGTGGTTGCCGTACGCGGTCGCCCTACCTTTCCAGCACGTTCATCCGTCACGTTCCCAGTCCGTTGAAATTTTTCAAACAGATCCTTTATTGTATCGCTTTTCGGTCCTTTGGTTACATTAAACCTCCGTTGAAAACTTCGTCTTGTTGCAACAACACTGTGTTCTAGGCGGTGGAATTCCAACACCAGAAAAATCCTCTGTTCTAAGGAATAAACCATGTTGTCTACAGCACACTTGCACGTTGTGAACAGCACACGCTTACAGCAGAAAGACGACGTACAGAATGGCGCACCCACAGACTGCGTTGTCTTATATATCTTTCACATCGCTTGCAGCGCCATCTGTTGTTGAAAATTGTAACTACTGTAATTTCGAAAGTTTGTCCGCCTGAAAATGTACTGTTGTCCCAAGCATATTGCAACAAACGGTGTATTTCTATCGCTGCTCGTTTAGTTTTTATTGCCGTTTCAAATATACCGGTCAGTTTTGAAACACCCTGTAAAAACGAAGTATTAACTTGTGAAATGAAGCCAAAGACAGAGAAAGAGCTGCCGCGAGGGACGTCCCATATAGGCGAAACCAAGGTAGTCTAATGTAAGCCGAATTATCTACTAGACCGGATCTTTCATGTACAATCGGAGCGCTTAGTAATAACCACGAATACTCCAGTTGTTAACTGTATCTAAAGAGACCTAACCATTTCCAACCACAATTTTCTAAATATGATGACCATGACATCACAGGAAACACTGCTGCCGACTGGATTGGTGAAACCGGAGATAGAAAATCGACCGCTGGCTTCTTGTTTATGTCACAAGGTGCAGCAGTTTCTTGGAACATCAGAAAACAACCAGCAGCAGCTATCTCGCCGACAGAAGCAGAGTACACGGCATTAGCTTCTGCGTGTCAGGGAGCACTTCGACAGCAAGAGCTGCAAGAAAATGTCTCCTATATCGAAAGAGAGACCCATTAAATTGTCATTCAGCAAGGAAAGCTCAACTGGACTATCAGCGACAAGTGGTTAGTAAGCACATTCATATAAGGCTTGATTTCAAACTTCCTGGCAGATTAAAACTGTGCGCCGGATCGAAACTCATATTTCATATAATCGCAAACTCCGCTACAGAGTGAAAAACTCATTCTGGAAGGCTTGATTTCATCAGACAAAAAAACTGATTCACGCGTAAAACCTGCGGAGTAAATATGACGTATGGAATGCCCGCATACAGGATGACAAAGCGGTTGACAGGAACCCGACATCAGATTATCCAAGAATTTGGAGTACGAGAATAAAGTACTGAGAGATATTGCTACTAGTGGGATGTTGGAAATACTGAACTAGAATCAGACTCGCTTCGAGAAAATCATGTATCCACGCTTTTTGTAGATGTTCTGTGCTTTTGCATTTTGTAATAGTCCGTGCTACGTTAGTTCTGTGTGAAAACAACATTTCAAACCGTAACCATTTTTCATTTAAGGATTAAAAACAAAAAATATTTTACGTAATAGTGAAATTCATAACGACACCGTATCTGTACGCTGGCAAATAGGAGCCAGTCAGTAGTTATAGAAGTGGTACACTATCCCACATGTAGGCAAAATTTCAGATAGTCAAAATTTCAGGTAGTCTTGCCAAAAAGTTAAAATCTCGCAATTACAGACCTGCGTTAGCATAGCTAGCAAAGACAAAATCTTTGGCGCAAAGTGCTGTGTATACAACTAACGGCAAGAACTGTAGAGAGGTTAGTCAGGCAAGGCAGTGGCAATTACGTTATGGGAACAACGAAAAAGCTTTGTAGTATGGAATAGTATGGAAAAAGCCTTTCGGAGAATTTTCAAATAGGAAACCAATCATCCAATACACGTTGTAACATTTTACATATTGTTAAGAAAAGCAAGATGATAACACTAATGGAAATATTCGGCCGGCCGCGGTGGTCTTGCGGTTCTAGGCGCTCAGTCCGGAGCCGCGCGACTGCTACGGTCGCAGGTTCGAATCCTGCCTCGGGCATGGATGTGTGTGATGTCCTTAGGTTAGTTAGGTTTACGTAGTTCTAAGTTCTAGGGGACTGATGACCACGGATGTTAAGTCCCATAGTGCTCAGAGCCATTTGAACCATTTTTTTGGAAATATTCGTACTTCAAGTTAGTAAACATACAACCCAGAGTGCTAGCTTAGTTTTAAAAGACCGGACACAGTGCCCTTCATCTCATCTGGTAACGTAGGTTTCAGTTAGGCAAGTATTAGCTTAAGATAACAAATTTTACTTTAGTGTTCGATTTCTGTTAAATGTAAAAATCTTACATGTAACATAAAATGTATTTTTCATCTCGGTTAAAGACAAAATCTATGCACAACGTAAACAATAGTTCTGTCCTTTGTAAATAGTCCATATCTTAATATTTTATGTAATCTATATAAGTGTAATATTCCTGTAAGTCGCGCGTTTTGGCTTCATTTAGCAGTCACCTAACGACGTGAGGTAAACTGAAAGCCGGTTTGTGATCAAATTAATATTCTGCAGAAGAAAAATAAGGTGTTTTCTAATATACATCTGGAACAAAGCAACTGTCAAAGAGAATTTGCAGATTCTCTAGCAAGATAGATTAGAACTAACTTAGCTACAATATTTGAGTTTTGTTTATTCGTAATCAGGACTCGGAAGCGGCAGCGACAGAGAGGAGTGAGATTAAGTAAGTGAGATTGTATGGTTTAATACGAACACACTTGAGTCCATTGCGTTTCTCTTTAATTAGATCTTTTTTTTTGTTAATTTCTGGCTAATGCCTCTGAGCGCAGAGCATATTTCGCGAACAATAGGGAACGTCTATTTTCATTGCTTGTGACAAAATGTGACGCCTCTACAATTCGTTTAGCTCCATGGCGACTCTCTACTGTTCTGTTTCACGGAGCCAAACTAATAACGCCCAATTTGTCCCTTTTATTTCGGGGCTTCAGAAAAATCCAGGCTTTCTGTTACTGTAGAATTGCTTTACGTTTTAATTGAACTAGACGTGTTTTTCGTATCAGCACATGACCGGTGAGAACGAACTCTATCGCGTGAATTCTACTTTTCGCCAGAAATGAACTTCATTTACGACTGCCGTGCAGTAATCCGTGACTCGCAACGCTGACTCTCGCTTTTTGCCCCAGGCTGCGATCTCAGATAAAAGAGAATATATGAGGGGTGAGGATACTAAAAAAGCACGAATATCTCGACTCCCTTGTGTGTGTGTGTGTGTGTGTGTGTGTGTGTGTGTGTGTGTGTGTGTGTGTGTGTGAGAGAGAGAGAGAGAGAGAGAGAGAGAGAGAGAGAGAGAGAGAGAGGGAGGGAGGGAGGGAGAGAGAAAGGTAGAGACAGAGAGACAGGGAGAGAGAGAAATATGGTGCCAAAAACTTCACTATGGATAAGTGAAAAAGGTGGCTATCGCAGAACTGTACCATGTTTTTGTCCTCTGGTTCCTACGTTTGCAACTCTTGGTAGCAGTGTTTAAAACACATAATGTTTCATGATTCATGTCAGCAGTGCTGTTTTTCTGGAGGAACGCTTGGGACGGACGTAAATTTTTTATTTCGTTTTTTTGTTGGTAATTGCAATACGAACGATACCAGTGCAGTTTCTGGTGTGAAAATCGATGTCATTGACTGCTTCAAGCATTTCGAAGCTGCGGCAACTGTTCTCGACAACTGAATCGCTGGCAGCCAGTTCGACAAGCAAGTGCTGCCCTCGCCCGCTAAGAGTGGGCGATGGTAGTGCTAAACGGATATGCGTACGCTCAAATCGCATGCTTCATTTGAGGTGACGTAAACTGAAGTGTTCGATACCACATTCTCTTGTATGTTTGTGTGTTTCTCGGTACCGCCTGCGTCATTTGAGCCATAGTAAAGTCAACTGAAGAGTCTTGAATAAATGGCTCTGAGCACTATGGGACTCAACTGCTGAGGTCATTAGTCCCCTAGAACTTAGAACTAGTTAAACTTAACTAACCTAAGGACATCACAAACATCCATGCCCGAGGCAGGATTCGAACCTGCGACTGTAGCGGTCTGGCGGTTCCAGACTGCAGCGCCTTTAACCGCACGGCCACTTCGGCCGGCTGAAGAGTCTGATACCTTTTTTTATTTTTTTTTTTTATTTGACATGTTGATGACGTCATGGCTAAAAGCAGACGGGTGGCATCCCATGCTTCAGTTATAACTAATTTTCGTTGCATTATATCCCATGTCGGAGTACCCTCAAACTTTTTTTTTTAGATAAAAAGCACTGCATGTCAGTTTCCACCCTGTGATGTAAAGCAAGAGCATGTTCAGGTCTAAGCGCACTTCTGGCCGTTATACACGATCCTTTCACATTACTGTGGCCACCTGCTGTGTTCGACGACAACGTGCAATAACCACGCACAGAACGGTTCAGCCGTTGTCGTAATGCGGAGACGGAGCAATTCATATGACATCCAAAAGGACATGATCATGGGGTTTCGGGCCAAGGGTGTAACAATTTCAGAAACAGCTAAGTTTGTTAAATATTCGGGTGCCGCTGCAGTTAAAGAATACCGTGCAGAGTAAAACAGCTTTGCCGAAAACCAGTGGCAACTGTGGTACACCGTAGGCCGTAGATAACAGGGTTGAACGACGGCTGCTGACAAGGGGAAGGCCTCAGACACGGCCAATCGATTCGGCTCAAATTTGGCAGGTCGCTTGTGTAGGACCTAAAACGCTGGAAAAGTGTTGCCTACGGTTCTGCTGTGTTTACAAGAAACGAATGTCACATTTGGTCCTCGGGTTATAGAAGAGGTCAATTGTTTAACCGACTCGTTGAAAAATGTTTACATTACCTGCTCCAAATCCGGGAAACTGACGAATGCGATTGACAGAATATTTCTTGAGAATGTTTTAAAACCATATGTTTCTGATAACGAGTTTTGTCTAATATTGGATTCTTGGAGTGAACAAATTAATACTACAATATATGACACAATGTTTATAGATGGCGAGGGTCAGCCGACGTGCGCAGTAAAAGTAATGCCGCCAAACTGCACACGTGTGTGCCAGCCGTGTGATGTTTATTTCCATCACCAGGTTAAAAAATTTATTTCCAGGCTTCAGAATTGCAGTGTGCTTCCGGAAACCTAGCGAGAATTGCACAATCGCACGGGTGCAATAACTATTCACAGTATAATTCATAACCAACTTTCAGCACGGAATTTTCAGGCAATGATATCGTATGCGTGGTACGCATCAGAATTAATTCCCGAAAAAGACATATTTTTAAATGTAAACCAAGTTTGTTTTCCGCCTACTCTTCGGAAGAAGCAGTGTAGCTGTCGGAAGATTGCATTCATTAGATGTTCTTGGTGCCGTGAGTACATTTGTTTCGAATGTTTATATGACAAGTACTATCCACCTATTTGTCCGAAGAAAAGTGAGGACACGAAACAGTGACTGGAAGAGCCATTGTAAAGTGACCTGGAATAACTAGTTGTTTACTATCCCAAGAGATTTGAGAAATTTATTTGCCCACCTTATTACTATAATTCCTTATTGATTTACTTACCTTAATAACCCTCCTATCCCTATCAATTGAGATATGGAAACATACAAAAGAAAAGAATAACATCGGCTAGGTTACTTCGACATTCGTACCCGGTTTTTCCGATTCCCCGCCAGTTACCTTGGCCGTTGCGCTATCGTTGCTGTCGGCTAAAAGCGTTTATCATGTGGGTACAGAAGCGGCAGTTGTAAAAGTTTCTTTCCTCGATTTCTGGAAAAGTTTGCGTTTGCAGACTCCATACCTGATGAAGAAAATGCTCTATTTACAATTATCTATCGATCCCCCCAATTCTGAGCTGATTGCTCGTCATAACCTTTAGTGGTGATTTTCTCACAAACGCGAGGGTGTTGACCCAAAATATCTTAGATTCCTTCGTTTTAGGTTGTACACAAGCGACCTGCCAAATCTGAGTCGAATCGCTTGGCCGTGTCTGAGGCCTTGCCCTTGTGAGATGTGCACGGGCGAATGGACGTACAACTGTTGAGCAAGTGACCGCCCAGATGAACCACGTGGCTACCAACTGTGTCTCCTCAACGACCCTTCAGAGAACGTCGTGGCGTATGGGCCTCCTCATCAGGCACGTGGTTCACGCACCAATGCTGACCGCCGTTCATCGGCGACGAAGCCTGGAATTTGCACGTCAGTACTGCAACTAGGCGTCCACAGAGCGGCGACAGCTGCCCTCATCTACATCTGCATCTGCATACATACTCCGCAATCCACCATACGGTGCGTGGCGGAGGGTACCTTGTGCCACAACTAGCATCGTCTCTCCCTGTTCCATCCCCAAACAGAAAGAGGGAAAAATGGCTGCCTATATGCCTCTGTATGAGCCCTAATCTCTCTTATCTTATCTTCGCGGTCTTTCCGCGAAATAAAAGTTGGCGGCAGTAAAATTGTACTGCAGTCAGCCTCAAATGCTGGTTCTCTAAATTTCGTCAGTAGCGATTCACGAAAAGAGCGCCTCCTTTCCTCTAGAGACTCCCACCCGAGTTCCTGAAGCATTTCCGTAACACTCACGTGATGATCAAACCTACCAGTAAGAAATCTAGCAGCCCATCTCTGAATTGCTTCTATGTCCTCCCTCAATCCGACCTGATAGGGATCCCAAACGCTCGAGCAGTACTCAAGAATAGGTCGTATTAGTGTTTTATAAGCGGTCTCATTTACAGATGAACAAAATCTTCCCAAAATTCTACCAATGAACCGACGACTATCTGCCTTCCCCACAACTGCCATTACATGGTTTTCCCACTTCATATCGCTCTGCAATGTTACGCCCAAATATTTAATCGACGTGACTGTGTCAAGCGCTACGCTTCTAAGGGAGTATTCAAACATTACGGGATTCATTTTCCTATTCATCTGCATTAATTTATATTTATCTATTTTTAGAGTCAGCTGACATTCTTTACACCAATCACAAATCCTGTCCAAGTTATCTTGTATCCTCCTACAGTCACTCAACGACGACACCTTCCTGTACACCACAGCATCATCAGCAAACAGCCGCATATTGCTAGGCACCCTATCCAAAAGATCATTTATGTAGATAGAAAACAACAGCGGACCTACCACACTTCCCTGGGGCACTCCAGATGATACCCTCACCTCCGCTGAACACTCACCATCGAGGACAACGTACTGGGTTCTATTACTTAAGAAGACTTCCAACCACTCACATATTTGGGAACCAATCCCATATGCTCGTCCCTTAGTTAGGAGTCTGCAGTGGGGCACCGAGTCAAACGCTTTCCGGAAGCCAAGGAATATGGCATCCGTGTGATACCCTTCATCCATGGTTCGCAAGATATCATGTGAAAGAAGGGCGAGTTGCGTTTCGCAGGAGCGATGCTTTCTAAAGCCGTGCTGATGCATGAACAGCAACTTCTCTGTCTCAAGGAAATACATTATATTCGAACTGAGAATATGTTCGAGAATCCTGTAACAAACCGATGTTAGGGATATTGATCTGTAATGTTGAGGATCCGTCCTTCTACCCTTCTTATATACAGGCGTCACTTGCGCTTTTTTCCAGTCGCTCGGGACTTGACGTTGGGCAAGAGATTCGCGATAAATGCGAGCTAAGTAAGGACCCAAAGAAGATGAATCACGTTTTATGCTTAATCGGACAGATCTCTACTGGCGTGAAACGTCTGAAGTCGAACAGGGAGGGGGCGTTACAGTCTGGCGGATGTTTTCGTGGCGTTCCCTGGACGATCTCATCATCCAGGAAGGCACAATGGAGCAACAAACGTATGCACATATTCTAGGGGATCGTGCCCACTCCTAAATGGCACCTACCAACAGGACATTTCAACGTGTCGCACAGAATAGCACCAGGATTTATTATTTATTTACTTATTTATTTATTTATTTACACGGCAAGTTCCGTAGGACCAAATTGAGGAGCAGATCTCCAAGGTCATAGAACGTGTCAGTACGTGAAATTAGAACATAAAAGTAATAACAGATAAAAATCAATGTTTATGAACTCGAGAAAAGTCAGTCCATAAGATTAAGTAAACGCAATCAACAATACAATAAGAATCAGCTTAATTTTTCAAGGAACTCCTCGGCAGAATAGAGGGAGTGACCCATGAGGAAACTCTTCAGTTTAGATTTGAAAGCGTGTGGATTACTGCTAAGATTTTTGAATTCGAGTGTTATATTAATGAAAATGGATGCAGCAATATACTGCACACCTTTCTGCACAAGAGTTAAGAAAGTCCGATCTAAATGTAGGTTTGATTTCTCATTTATTGCCCGAACCGCCCGTTTCTGAGCCAAAAATTTCCTTTAAGAATGGGAAGAGTTACCCCAAAATATAATACCATACGCCATAAGCGAATAAAAATAAGCAAAGTAGACTAATTTTCGTGTCAAACGATCACTCACCTCAGATACCGTTCGAATAGTAAAAAAGGCAGTATTAAGTCTTTCAACAAGATCCTAAACGTGGGCTTTCCACGACAGCTTACTATCTATCTGAACACCTAGAAATTTGAACTCTTCAGTTTCACTAATCATATGCCCGTTCTGTGAAATTAAAACGTCAGGTTTTGTTGAATTATGTGTCAGAAACTGTAAAAACTGAGTATTACTGTGATTTGTTAGTTTATTTTCTACAACCCATGAACTTAAATCATGTACTGCACTATTTGAAACCGAGCCAACGTTGCACACGACATCCTTTACTACCAAGGTAGTGTCATCGCAAATAGAAATATTTTAGAGTTACCTGTAATACTAGAGGGCATATCGTTTATATAAATAAGGAACAGGAGTGGACCCAACACTGATCCCTGGGGCACCCCCTCTTGACAGTACCCCACTTGGACCCCACAACACATCCTTTATCAACATTGTGAATAATGACCTCTGCTGCCTGTTGCCGAAGTAAGAGGTGCACTCCTCTAGCCACCATACTCCACGGATTTAAGGCCAATCGAGAATCTGTGGGACTACTTCGATCGGGCGGTTCGTATTATGGATCCTCTACTGAGAAATCTAGCGCAACTGGAAACGGCTCTGGAGTCGGCATGGTTCCACATCCGTGTCTGGACATTCCAGAACCTCATAGACTATCTTCCTTCACATCTAGCAGCGGCGTGCGCTGCAAAAGGTGGGTATTCAGGCTTTCGACAGGTGGTCGCATTAACGTGACTCGATAGTGTAATTGCAACATCGTGAGATTGAGTAACGTATTTTATTCATAGTGCGTATACAACATAGTAGGAAAAATACATGATTTAATTCGTGGGTGATTTAGGGGTCTACATTTACTATGGAGAGCTGCCACCTCTTGCAGAGGCAACGTCTCTAAGCCAGATGAGCATCGAGTAGAAGTGAGCTTGGATGATCGACACGGGTATGTGTTCCAGATCAACGTCGGAGATCATCTATCACAGTGGCTTCTGAGTTGTGGTCTCTTGGCAACCCATGGCTAGATGCCTCAACTGGGTGAGGAATCTGGATAACGCGCTGTCCAGAGCAACAGTCGATAATATTTCGAAGTAGGTCATGAAAGTACGAGCAAAATGACTTGCGATTTCTTGCTGAAAGACGTCACATGGATCTGGAAGACAGGGCACAGACACCGGTCATGTCACTTTAGAAATGTAACCGCTGGTGTCAAAATTTCTTGCTATGCGAACCAGAGGTGACCACGTTGTGCACCCAATGGCTTCCCTTGTCATCACGTATGCTACTGGGCTCGTATGACTTTGGCGGATGCAATGCGACAAAAATCAATGTCCTCAGAGCCTCTCCACATGAAAACATCAGTAGGCCGTATGCAGAGTCTGGACAAAAATTACATGACACCACTCCTATGTCCGGTGCCTTCACTGTGTGCGCCACTGTTGACACCCTTTGACTGCTGCCACGCTAGGGAAACCCGCAGCGATTGCTCGCCGAGCTGACAGTCCAAGGTACCACAGACGTCATTGGACTGTCGGTGTGGATACTTCACTCGCTGTCAACAAGCTCATTTGCTGACTCAAGGAGTGCAACGTAGCTGTTAGGCACTGCACTGCTGAGCTACATACATACCTTTCCACTACGGAGCTAGGCGTGTGGATTCACTGAGTTTCATCATAGCGTTTAGAATGGCCGTCCAGAACCCACCGATTCACTATTCCCAAGACAGCCGTTGGATTCCGACCAACGCCAACAGACATTTCGCAGAACGATAAATCGCTGTCTCAATGACTCATGATCCTGCCACTTAAGAACTCTGACTTGTGCTGGTAGAAGTTTGTCCTACTTAGATGTGGCATAACACTGTAATGACCCAGCCTATTTCAGGTATCTAAGCAACAAGGTGGGAAAGAAAAATGTGGAGGGAGTGGGCAGATTCACGCCGTTGTGGTAACATTGACAAGGGTTTATTCAAGCAGTCTTATACAGCACAACAGCTGGCTTCAAGGCTGCTCTGGTTGCATGCAAACGCAGTTGAGTGTACATTGCGTTGACACCTCGATGGTCCCTGTAACGTCCTAAGTCATGGACGGCAGATACTGTGATGCCGTATTTGTCGCTAGTGGCGAGGAACGTGCGCAGCCGGCCCCAGGTCCTCTGGAGTTGTGCCAGCTAGGAACATCCTAGTGTACTCATAGTCCCCGCATCGTGCGCTCGGAATTTGTTAGCAGACACTACTTGTTTAATGCCGAGCAACAATGCTCGGCCACCTCCCTAGTGGTCGACCAGAATGATGACTGGTGTCGTCTAGGCGGCTCGGAGGCCAAGAAGGCACTCTTCCCCAGCCGGATCGTAGACAGCTTATAGTCCGTCGGCTGATGTCCCTCATGGGGTTGCGACTGGCTGCTCCGTAAATCGTTGAAATTTCCCAAGTCCTTCAGCTATCCTGCCACAGTCTCGTACTGAAATTGTTAATCAATGAGCAGGCTGCCAGCAGACCTTCACCATCACAGATTTGCCGTGGTTTCTGTTGAAGTTCAAAAGCCCGTCATTCTCAGAGACGCAGACAGAATGGCGGCACTACTGTTTCCTTGAACCTTCAAGCTAGATTATTTATACTCCTATAGCTACGCTTCTGACATACCCGCCAGGATAGCCGAAAGCGCTAACGCACTGCTTCCTGGATTCAGGTAGGCACGTTGGCCCCAGATCAAATCCGCCCGGCGGGCAAGCGACGAGGGCTGGTGTACCGGCCAGCCTGGATGTGGTTTTTAGGCGGTTTTCCACGTCCCGCTAGGTGGATACCGGGCTGGTCCCCACGTCCCCCTCAGTTACATGACTCGCAGACATTTGAAAACTTTCACACTCTTCCATGGCTTACACTAGACGCAGACTGCTGGGGCACACTGTTTCCGTCCTGTAGGGGGGGGGGGGGGGGGTTATTGGGTGGAGACAAGAAAGGCATCCGGCCACCCCTTAAAAATTAACATGCCACATCCGTTTAACCATAACAGCAGACCCCGCACGTCGGGACTAATGCTTGGAAAGAGAGAGCTACGCTTCTGACATAACCTACCGGAAGGGGACGAGTCGGTTTGTCAAATTACCTGTCCTCTCAGCTTTTGCAACATGTGAGTTTCTCGGTAGCACGCAAGTGCTCTGAGGTATAAAATGTTACACTGAGGTGACAAGAGTCATGTCAGAGCGATATGCACATGTACAGATAGCGGTAGTATTGCTTACCCAAGGTATGAAAGGGCAGTGCATTGGTAAAGCTGTCATTTGTACTCAGGTGACACCTGTGGAAAGGTTAGAGACGTGATTGTGGCCTCACGGTGGGAATTAAAAGACTTTGAACGCGAGATGGTTGCTGGAGCTAGACGCCTGAGACACTTCATTTCGGAAATCGTTGGAGAATTCAATATTCCGAGATCAGTAGCGTCAAGAACGTGCTGAGGACACCAAATTTCAGGCAATACCTCTCCCCATGGACAACGCATTGGGCGACGGACTTCACTTAACGGCCGAGGGTAGCTGCGTTTGCATAGTGCCATCAGATAAGCAACACTGCGTGAAATAACCGTAGAAATCAACGTGGGACGTATGACGAACGTACATGTTAGGACAGTGCGGCGAAATTTGGCGTTAATGGGTTATGGCAGCAGACTACCGACACGAGTGCATTTGCTAACAGTTCATCACCTGCAGCGCCTTTCCTGGGCTCTTCACCACATCGGCTGACCGCCGACGACTGGAAAACCGTGGCCTGCTAAGAAGAGTCCCTATTGCAGTTGATACGAGCTGATGGTATGGTTCGAGTGAGGCACAGAGCAAACAAAGGAATGCACCCAAGTTGTCAACGAGGCACTGTGGAAACTGGTGGTGGTCCAATAATGGTGTGGGCTATGTCTGCATGGAATGAACTGGGTCCTGGTTATGTTCATCTGCTTGGAGACCATTTTAAGTCATTCATGGACTTTTACGTTCCCAAGCAACGATGGAATTTTTATGGGTGATAGTACGTCATGACATCGGGTCACAATCTTTTGCGGTTTGTTTGAAGAACATGAAACGGCCCCTTAGAAAATTTATGTATTACTGTACTGGTAAACCTCTTAAGTTATTTTTTTTTTCAAACAACTGAGCAAAACTCAACGTACTCAAACAGTTTTCTCTTTCCTTATGCTGATCATCACTGAACTGACACACAATATTTTTTGCGCAACGCAGTCTGACTTTCAATAATCTCTACAAAAGAATGGCCCTGACCAACAATGACCTATACCTTTCATGAATCTCTTACCTCACAAAAATCTTCGTTACTCGAACTACTGCAATACAGCGAGCGCCAATACTGCCAGCTAAATTAAAGGTTCTAACTACTGATAGGCATAGTTAGCAAATGAAAGGTTTTGATAGAGAACAAACAATGTATTTACCTTAATAGTGTTCAAAAGTCATTATATATATATATATATATATATATATATATATATATATATATATATATATATATATATATATATATATATATATTCATTGTCCCAGGAAGGGGAAACTTTATTGACACATTCCTGGGGTCAGATACATCACATGATCACACTGACAGAACCACAGGCACATAGACACAGGCAACAGAGCATGCACAATGTCGGCACTAGTACAGTGTATATCCACCTTTCGCAGCAATGCAGGCTGCTATTCTCCCATGGAGACGATCGTAGAGATGCTGGATGTAGTCCTGTGGAACGGCTTGCCATGCCATTTCCACCTGGCGCCTCAGTTGGACCAGCGTTCGTGCTGGACGTGCAGACCGCGTGAGACTACGCTTCATCCAGTCCCAAACATGCTCAATGGGGGACAGATCCGGAGATCTTGCTGGCCAGGGTAGTTGACTTACACTTTCTAGAGCACGTTGGGTGGCACGGGAGACATGCGGACGTGCATTGTCCTGTTGGAACAGCAAGTTCCCTTGCCGGTCTAGGAATGGTAGAACGATGGGTTCGATGACGGTTTGGATGTACCGTGCACTATTCAGTGTCCCCTCGACGATCACCAGTGGTGTACGGCCAGTGTAGGAGATCGCTCCCCACACCATGATGCCGGGTGTTGGCCCTGTGTGCCTCGGTCGTATGCAGTCCTGATTGTGGCGCTCACCTGCACGGCGCCAAACACGCATACGACCATCATTGGCACCAAGGCAGAAGCGACTCTCATCGCTGAAGACGACACGTCTCCATTCGTCCCTCCATTCACGCCTGTCGCGACACCACTGGAGGCGGGCTGCACGATGTTGGGGCGTGAGCGGAAGACGGCCTAACGGTGTGCGGGACCGTAGCCCAGCTTCATGGAGACGTTTGCGAATGGTCCTCGCCGACACCCCAGGAGCAACAGTGTCCCTAATTTGCTGGGAAGTGGCGGTGCGGTCCCCTACGGCACTGCGTAGGATCCTACGGTCTTGGCGTGCATCCGTGCGTCGCTGCGGTTCGGTCCCAGGTCGACGGGCACGTGCACCTTCCGCCGACCACTGGCGACAACATCGATGTACTGTGGAGACCTCACGCCCCACGTGTTGAGCAATTCGGCGGTACGTCCACCCGGCCTCCCGCATGCCCACTATACGCCCTCGCTCAAAGTCCGTCAACTGCACATACGGTTCACGTCCACGCTGTCGCGGCATGCTACCAGTGTTAAAGACTGCGATGGAGCTCCGTATGCCACGGCAAACTGGCTGACACTGACGGCGGCGGTGCACAAATGCTGCGCAGCTAGCGCCATTCGACGGCCAACACCGCGGTTCCTGGTGTGTCCGCTGTGCCGTGCGTGTGATCATTGCTTGTACTGCCCTCTCGCAGTGTCCGGAGCAAGTATGGTGGGTCTGACACACCGGTGTCAATGTGTTCTTTTTCCATTTCCAGGAGTGTATAAATTCATGACATCCATCTTTACAAATTTCCTTTTTGTGGCGGATACACGTCCAGATCGTCCGCTCTCAAAACTCTGTCATCTCTCTCTCCACATCCACCAATGCTGATGGCTCACCTCCAACTGCGCAACGCTACGCACTGTTCACATCCAATTGCCCAACACCACAGTAGCGAATATTCCAACAATGCCAACCAGCCACAGACTGCACACAGCACAGTCAGTGATTTTGATACAGAGCGCTACGTGGCGTTACCAACATAAAAACCTAAACAGCCCACTTACAAACATTCCGGGCAACTCGAGCGAAGGGTTTGGCCACCCAAATCTCCGTCATTAATTCCATCGAACAGTTATGGGACATAATCGAGAGGGCAGTTCGTACATAAAATCCTGCACCGGGGACACTTTCGCAATTATGGACAGTTACAGAGGCAGCACGGCTAAATATTTCTGCAAGGGACTTCCAGCGACTCGTTGAGTCCATGCGACGTCGAGTTTCCACACTACGCCGGGCGAAAGGAGGTACGACACGATATTAGGAGGCACCTCATGACTTTTTTCACCTCATTGTAATTCACTCTTGGTCACACAGTGTTGTGGCGTTAGCGGTTCTACGCAAATTGGCCGTGACCAGTGTCACAAACCCATTCTGGCTGGAGTTTTTTGACGTAATCTCAACAATACTGCCCAGTGGCTTAATCAGTTAGCACATCTGCCGAAACGTCTTTTACCGCCTGGCTGCAATTGGAAAAAAATTTAAAAAACTTTCCATTCGCGCACCGAAATTATTCTGGTGCAGCAGCATGATGTTCCCACAAACAAATAACATTCAAATGCAATTTCTGAGCGAGCAGCCGGAGCAGAATTTCTCGTCATACACACAGACTTCGTACTGTTATGCTGAAATGTCAATAATTTCCATATTCAACTTCCGAAGTTCTTATGCTCTTATCTCGCAATATTCCTTGTTTTCCGTCCGGGGTGGCCGAGCGGTTCTAGGCGCTACAGTCTGGAAGCGCGCGACCGCTACGGTTGCAGGTTCGAATCCTGCTTCGGGCATGGATGTTTGTGATGTCCTTAGGTTAGTTAGGTTTAAGTAGTTCTAAGTTCTGGAGGACTGATGACCTCAGAATTTAAGTCCCATAGTGCTCAGAGCCATTTGAACCTCTCCTTGTTTTAGTATTATGCGTGCGATTTTCTTACACACTGAGGTGACGTGTCGGATCTCCTTTTGGCCGGCGTAGTGCGGCAGCTCCAAGTATCATGGACTCAAAAAGTCGTTGGAAGTCCCTTGCAGGAATATTAAGTCACCCTACCCTACCATTATAGTCGTCCATAAATACGAAAGGGTTGCCCGTGCAGGATGATATACACGTGCTGACCTCTCGATTATGTCTCAAAATTGTTCGATGGGATTCATGTCGGACGATCGGCATGGCCATATCGTTCGCTTGAATTGTTCAGAATATTCTTCAAACCAATAGCGAACA
Source organism: Schistocerca piceifrons (assembly GCF_021461385.2). Taxonomy (NCBI): domain Eukaryota; kingdom Metazoa; phylum Arthropoda; class Insecta; order Orthoptera; family Acrididae; genus Schistocerca; species Schistocerca piceifrons. The sequence goes on along the minus strand of NC_060138.1, from coordinate 202,581,401 downwards.
ATTGTGGCCCAGTGACATGACATCGTTGTTTGGGAACATGAAGTCCATGAATGACAGCAAATGGTTTCCATTTCCAGTCCATGATGGGCTGAGTTGTACCAGAGGACCCAGTCCAGTCTATGTAATCACAGCCCACACCATTATGGAGACACCACCAGCTTGCACAGTGCCTTGTTGACAACTCGTGTCCATAGTTTCGTGGGGCTTGCCTCACACTCGAACGGTCTAGGGCGTCTTGTCGCCGTTCGCGCGGTTTCCCCCGTCGGAGGTTCGAGTCCTCCCTCGGGCATGGGTGTGTGTGTTGTCCTTAGCGTAAGTTAGTTTAACTTAGATTAAATAATGTATAAGCCTAGGGACCGATGACCTCAGCAGTCTGGTCCCATAGTCCTTATCACAAATTTCCAAATTTCCAGACTCGAACCCTACGATCAGCTCTTTCCAATGGAAATCCGAGCTCATCTGACCAGGCCACGGTTTGTCAGTCGTCTAGGATCCAACTGATACGGTCATGACCCCAGGAGATGCGCTGCAGACGATGTCGTGCTGTTAGCAAAGCCACTCGCGTCGACAGTCTGCTGCCACAGCCCATTGATCTCAAATTTCGTCGCACTGTCCTGACTGATGTTCTTCGTACGTCCACCATTGAATTCTGCGGTTATTTCTGTGGTATCGACGTTCGATACCACAATTGTTAGGGGTTGCAGTTATCGACCGCGGTCCGTATTAGTATCGTTGGACCTGCCAGTCGCGACCTGCCCCGCTAGCACCAAAAAATGGTTCAAATGGCTCTGAGCATTATGGGACTTAACTTCTAAGGTCATCAGTCCCCTAGAACTTAGAACTACTTAAACCTAACTAACCTAAGGACATCACACACATCCATGCCCGAGGCAGGATTCGAACCTGCGACCGGAGCGGTCGCGCGGTTCCAGACTGTAGCGCCTAGAGCTGCACGGCCACCACGGCCGGCTACCCTAGCACCACTCCGTGGTTTGTATCAAGTTTCTAGCGAGCTCTCGTCCACTCTTGCTCGCGACGTCAAGTAGTAAAGTAGCACAGCCTTCAGCTGATAGGAAGCAATCTCTAACAAGGCGCTTAGTAACTTTTGCCCTAGTGAGGCCTCAATAGCTATGTGTTAATAATTATATGTATGCAGCCAATAAGAATCCTGTACAACCAGTTAAGCACAATATATATTATTTTTTACCAACGACTTCTAATTATTTTAGTCGTTGTAGATCCAGACCGTGCAGCCAGCACCTTATAGACGTTACTGACAAACCTGCTGTAGTTTATATGTTTCTATTTAGCATTGGCCACCAGTCAACATTGGCGACGACTAGTTCGTCGTCATTATAACAGTTTTATCGTGTGCTGCTCGTCTGTTAGCACTGACAAGTCTACGCAAACGCCTGAAATTTGGTATTCTCGGCACAATCCTGAGAATGTCGATCTACGAATATTGAATTCCTTAATGATTTCCGAAATGGTGTGTCCCATGCGTCTAGCTCCAACTATCATTACGCGTTCGAAGTCTATTAATTCGCATCGTGCGACCGTAGTCATGTGACTAACCTTTTCACACGAATCTCCTCAGAACAAATGACAGCTCCGCCAACGCATTGCCGTTTTCTGCCTCGTGAACGCAACACTGCCGCCATCTGTATATGAGAAAATCACTATTTCACGGCTGTCACCTTAGTGTATTGCAAGCCGCCTCTTCTTGTTCCAGTTTTAACGGCAAACAGTTTTTCTATTATGTAGCATTAATTCTGGTTAAGTTGATAGCCGTCAGCATAATTCTGTCCTTACATGATTAATAGTATTAGGTACGAATGAGGTAGTGCTCTGAATGGGAAAAAAAGGAAGCATAAAATTTAATATCCCATCAACACCGAGATCATTACTCTCAGACCAATAGCTCAACTGGAGAAGAATGAGGAAACATTTAGTGCTTAACCTTATCGAATGAACAGTCACGGCGGTTCACTTACTCCATCACCATGGCAGGACGGTGGGTGGAACCTAGCACCTCCAGAATGGAAGCTCAGTCTCGCAATCTCCGTTTCACGCCCAACGATATAATTTAATTTGTAAGTAACGCCTTATCAGGCAACATCGCGTAGTTGGTGCGCTCTTCTGCAAGTTTGTGTTCGATGTGAAACCATGCAAAGGTCTGATATTCAGCGAGGCAGATTCTAGAGCTGCCAGTCACTTAATTACAGAGTAATGACGTAGAGGCAGATTCTGCTTTTGCATTGACATTACCAACTTTACATGCCTTTGGCAATTTCTTTCAGTGGGATGCTTGTGTAAAGCCTGAAATACATTCTAATATGTTTACCTTTACTGAGTTCTCGGAAGTTGATTTTGACGACAAAGTGATCACCAGGCTTGATCTTGTTGGAGATGCTTTCTTCTGCTCCGCCAACTGTCTTCAGCTGTACCGGTACAGTGTAAAATGGAATTCTAACTATGTGAAACTGGATTTTCTTCAAATACTCAGTGCGCTCGAATGTAATAATTAGTGAGAGAAATGAATCCAAATTCTGACTTGGAGTCGAGCCAAGGACATGTGAATATATTAGCCACCCACCCCTTTCGAATCTCTGCCACGTAAGATAAAAAATATCTCAATGATATATGATTATCCGAATCACGTAGTGCTGAAGTTGTAGCGGTGAGATTGTTTCTAGATTCGTTGTTATATTTCCGTTACTGAGTCTGTCTACTCGGTTTAATCCTAAAACTTACTGTCCACCACACACGAAAGGCCTGTAGGTTAGTTGGTTAGTGCTTTTTTTTTAACGTCCCGTCGACAACGAGGTCATTAGAGACGGAGCACAAGCTCGGGTTAGGGAAGGATGGGGAAGGAAATCGGCCGTGCCCTTTCAAAGGAACCATCCCGGCATTTGCCTGAAACGATTTAGGGAAATCACGGGAAACCTAAATCAGGATGGCCGGACGCGGGATTGAACCGTCGTCCTACCGAATGCGAGTCCAGTGTCTAACCACTGCGCCACCTCGCTCGGCTGAAAGGCCTGTAAACTACACATATAACTGACCTGAAAATAGTATTAAATGTGTCACCTGTAGTGTGTATTCCACTTGTCCACATTTAGAGCATTCAATAGCTGGAAAGAAACTCTTCCTCGATACATAAGGCAGCAACGACCTAGCTACTGCCATCACGTAAACTATGTCACACACACACACACACACACACACACACACACACAACATATTAACAGTTCACAAATTTTTTTCCTTTCCTCAGCGCTTAGCACAGTTCAAGCAGAGTGAAAAAAATTGAACCGTCGAAGATTCGATCCTGTAACCTTTAAGTTCAGCCAAACACTCTACAATTATACTATCAAACCAGATCCCAATTTTGTCACACTTTCTGCTAACTGAAGGCGTTGCTGCTCTCTCGAGCTGTATCCGACGTTCGGCATGTGACAGTGGCATCTTTTCACAACTTAACATAATTTCATCGTAATTAATTCGTAGAATCGTTTATAAATTATATGCAGAAATCTTCCTCTTGCACTAATGTATCTATTAGTGAAAACCTGATCAAAATCCCTACAGCAATCGTTGAAACCAACCTGCTCATACAGACGCATGCTGGGAGGCGACTTCAACTTATATACTGGATGGGGCAAATAAATGTGTCCCGGGGAACATAGTTCCAGGATACAAAGAAACACGGCAGAGGAAAGGACTGGACTGGACTGATTTGGGGGAAGAGACCAAAGAACCAAACAGCGAGGTCATCGGTCTCAATGGATTAGAGAAGTGTGAGGAAGGAAGTCGGCAGTGCCCTATCAAAGCAACCATCCCGGCATTTGCCTGAAGCGATTTACGGAAATCACGGAAAACCTAAATCAGGATGGTCGGACGTGGGATTGAACTGTCCTCCTCCCGAATGCGAGTCCAGTGTGCAAACCACTGCGCCACCTAACTCGGTAAAGGAAAGGGAATACGGTACTAACCTGGCTATAGCAGATGTTGAAAGTGACCACCAGTCGTCTCTTGGGACTCTTGGGCCCCGGCCAGCAAGTTGCTGAAGGTGAAGGAAAACTGGATTCTACAATTGCTGTAATCTCATACGAAATGTTCTGCTTTAGTTATTGAATACTAGGGGGATTGTTGCGATATGTCTTAGACCTTAGGGCTCCCTATATAGAACAATCGCACATTGACAGATGAGATACCTGGATGGCCAGCTACGACCTGACCAGATTGATTCTTGCTAACAACTCCGTCAGGCGTGAAAATTGTGTAAATGCGTCCGAAGGTTCTGCCGACTGTGTTGGCAGTTGCTCCATCCCGTTGGAAGTAACTGTAGGTCTTTCCCTACTCCGTTAATGCTGCCACAAATTTACGTCCAATTGTCTCCACTCGTCTGGACCACTTTTATTCCCCACCTTGTAAATACAGGAAAGACAAGGACATTTGTAAAGATTAGGTACACTCCTGCAAATGGAAAAAAGAACATATTGACACCGGTGTGTCAGACCCACCATACTTGCTCCGGACACTGCGAGAGGGATGTACAAGCAATGATCACACGCACGGCACAGCGGACACACCAGGAACCGCGGTGTTGGCCGTCGAATGGCGCTAGCTGCGCAGCATTTGTGCACCGCCGCCGTCAGTGTCAGCCAGTTTGTCGTGGCATACGGAGCTCCATCGCAGTCCTTAACACTGGTAGCATGCCGCGACAGCGTGGACGTGAACCGTGTGTGCAGTTGACGGACTTTGAGCGAGGGCGTATAGTGGGCATGCGGGAGGCCGGGTGGACGTACCGCCGAATTGCTCAACACGTGGGGCGTGAGGTCTCCACAGTACATCGATGTTGTCGCCAGTGGTCGGCGGAAGGTGCACGTGCCCGTCGACCTGGGACCGGACCGCAGCGACGCACGGATGCACGCCAAGACCGTAGGATCCTACGCAGTGCCGTAGGGGACCGCACCGCCACTTCCCAGCAAATTAGGGACACTGTTGCTCCTGGGGTATCGGCGAGGACCATTCGCAACCGTCTCCATGAAGCTGGGCTACGGTCCCGCACACCGTTAGGCCGTCTTCCGCTCACGCCCCAACATCGTGCAGCCCGCCTCCAGTGGTGTCGCGACAGGCGTGAATGGAGGGACGAATGGAGACGTGTCGTCTTCAGCGGTGAGAGTCGCTTCTGCCTTGGTGCCAATGATGGTCGTATGCGTGTTTGGCGCCGTGCAGGTGAGCGCCACAATCAGGACTGCATACGACCGAGGCACACAGGGCCAACACCCGGCATCATGGTGTGGGGAGCGATCTCCTACACTGGCCGTACACCACTGGTGATCGTCGAGGGGACACTGAATAGTGCACGGTTCATCCAAACCGTCATCGAACCCATCGTTCTACCATTCCTAGACCGGCAAGGGAGCTTGCTGTTCCAACAGGACAATGCACGTCCGCATGTATCCCGTGCCACCCAACGTGCTCTAGAAGGTGTAAGTCAACTACCCTGGCCAGCAAGATCTCCGGATCTGTCCCCCATTGAGCATGTTTGGGACTGGATGAAGCGTCGTCTCACGCGGTCAGTGTGATCATGTGATGTATCTGACCCCAGGAATGTGTCAATAAAGTTTCCCCTTCCTAGGACAATGAATTCACGATGTTCTTATTTCAATTTTCAGGAGTGTATTTGAATCTCGAAGCAAAGTTGGAAAGCATGTAGAAATGTACCACAACGAGGAAGCAGCTATGGACTGCATCTTTATCTGGTAAACGGCAATAGAAATCTGGAACAAGTTTCATTAACATCTTCTTCTTCATCAAATGAGTGAGTCATTTTTCATCTTAATTATCATTTATTTAGTCCTAATGATTAATACATCTATCATGCCACTTGATTTTATTTGGCTAACTGTGTACTGAACCGAAACGAAAGTGAACGAGTAATATGGCGCAGTGTCTGTGGTGCGGCGCTTTTGCTGTATAATCACACTGCTGCACAGCTCTATGCAGTCTCACGGTGACGTCAGGCGGATGCAGCCAATAGAAAGCGTTTCTTCCGAAATGGGCTTCCTGGTATAAAATGTCTACTCAGATTTGTTGGCATACACACAAACAGAGAAACAAGTACAAACCGACGCAAAGCAATTCCTGTAACAGCTCTCTGCCAAGTTTCGCCGCAATCAAAACAAATCTCGCTAATTCATCCTTCGAGTTGTACAGACTCGGAGGGCTACCAGCACAGAAAGCAAACTTACGAAACAGTGGAAGCAAGTCGATCACCTGTTCTGTCGAAACATTGTGATTTGCACGATATTCCTCCATATCGGTTTAAAGTGCAGACTGGAATGTGCAAAGGAAAAGAATTAGTGAGGCAAAGACAAACTTCAGCGGAACAAATAGCCTTATTGATCGCCTTTGTCGATGTAGTGAAACTGGAATGGACATTCGTTGAAGTTCATTGAGTTGAGCAAATAAACACACAGTCATCAAAATTTATGAGTGTTTATTTTTTTTAGATTCTTTTTAAATTCTTTGAACGAGCTGACGGCTTTTTTTGTTCTTGTGTCCTCTGTCACCGTTAGAATTGAAATATTCTACATATTAGGTCCACAGTGAGCCTGGTTAGGATATTCAAAGTGTGGGCGTTATTTCCTAGCCATGCCTATGTGCTCTGCTTTCAGGTATTGGCTGCAACAGGTTAGGGTTCTGGCAGAAGGAGGCTCTTTTTCAGCATGTAAGTGATGTGACAGTCTTTCCCTAATGGTCCTAAATTTGTTGTAGGTGGAGCTTACATGGATGACTTAAAAGTCTGTGATTTCCCACAACGGATGATATTTTCGTATATCAATTATATCTTCCGGGTCGCCATGCGCTGTTGCCATTTTTCGCGGTGCACTCAGCCTCGTGATGCCAATTGAAGAGCTACTCGACCGAATAGTAGCGGCTCCGCTCAAAGAAAACCATCGTAACGACCGGGAGAGCGGTGTGCTGACCACACGCCCCTTCTATCCGCATCCTCAGCTGAGGATGACACGGCGGTCGGATGGTCCCGATAGGACACTTGTGGCTTCATGACGGAGTGCTTTACCATCAGTCAGGGACAGAAGCAGAATGTAAACATTTTCGTTGGCCACTTCGTGCTACCACGTATGGTGCTTCTCTAATGGACTGCTCTCTTACAAAATTACTGCAGAAGAAAAAGTTTACTTCGAGGAAGTTTGACCGAAGGAAACCCCAAAATTAAAGGAATTTAAAAGTGGTTGCACACATGACGATGCCCCCACGTGACACAGAGAGCCTTGTTAGAAACCGATGTTGGGTCTCATTTGTTTGTTTTATAAGAGTTATCAGCCTCCCATGTTGACTGATCTGTGAAAGCATCAGAGCTGAATCTCTTTCGTTTGTATAGGAATATGCTGTTAACATTTGTGTTTACAGTGAAGTAATGGAATTAGTTGTGGTGGTTCTGTTTGGGAAATTTTATGTGTATTTTAGTAGTTGTGGAAATCTTTTAAAATTCATCGATATATATCTTCTGAGAAAGGCAGATTTGGCTACTTTCTCTCATAAAACATCGACAGATGACAACCTATATCAAGCACTCTCCCCACCTGGCAATACGTCAAGGTGTGGCTGCCAGAGAGATATTATTTTACACTCCTGGAAATTGAAATAAGAACACCGTGAATTCATTGTTCCAGGAAGGGGAAACTTTATTGACACATTCCTGGGGTCAGATACATCACATGATCACACTGACAGAACCACAGGCACATAGACACAGGCAACAGAGCATGCACAATGTCGGCACTAGTACAGTGTATATCCACCTTTCGCAGCAATGCAGGCTGCTATTCTCCCATGGAGACGATCGTAGAGATGCTGGATGTAGTCCTGTGGAACGGCTTGCCATGCCATTTCCACCTGGCGCCTCAGTTGGACCAGCGTTCGTGCTGGACGTGCAGACCGCGTGAGACGACGCTTCATCCAGTCCCAAACATGCTCAATGGGGGACAGATCCGGAGATCTTGCTGGCCAGGGTAGTTGACTTACACCTTCTAGAGCACGTTGGGTGGCACGGGATACATGCGGACGTGCATTGTCCTGTTGGAACAGCAAGTTCCCTTGCCGGTCTAGGAATGGTAGAACGATGGGTTCGATGACGGTTTGGATGTACCGTGCACTATTCAGTGTCCCCTCGACGATCACCAGTGGTGTACGGCCAGTGTAGGAGATCGCTCCCCACACCATGATGCCGGGTGTTGGCCCTGTGTGCCTCGGTCGTATGCAGTCCTGATTGTGGCGCTCAGCTGCACGGCGCCAAACACGCATACGACCATCATTGGCACCAAGGCAGAAGCGACTCTCATCGCTGAAGACGACACGTCTCCATTCGTCCCTCCATTCACGCCTGTCGCGACACCACTGGAGGCGGGCTGCACGATGTTGGGGCGTGAGCGGAAGACGGCCTAACAGTGTGCGGGATCGTAGCCCAGCTTCATGGAGACGGTTGCGAATGGTCCACGCCGATACCCCAGGAGCAACAGTGTCCCTAATTTGCTGGGAAGTGGCGGTGCGGTCCCCTACGGCACTGCGTAGGATCCTACGGTCTTGGCGTGCATCCGTGCGTCGCTACGGTCCGGTCCCAGGTCGACGGGCACGTGCACCTTCCGCCGACCACTGGCGACAACATCGATGTACTGTGGAGACCTCACGCCCCACGTGTTGAGCAATTCGGCGGTACGTCCACCCGGCCTCCCGCATGCCCACTATACGCCCTCGCTCAAAGTCCGTCAGCTGCACATACGGTTCACGTCCACGCTGTCGCGGCATGCTACCAGTGTTAAAGACTGCGATGGAGCTCCGTATGCCACGGCAAACTGGCTGACACTGACGGCGGCGGTGCACAAATGCTGCGCAGCTAGCGCCATTCGACGGCCAACACCGCGGTTCCTGGTGTGTCCGCTGTGCCGTGCGTGTGATCATTGCTTGTACTGCCCTCTCGCAGTGTCCGGAGCAATTATGGTGGGTCTGACACACCGGTATCAATGTGTTCTTTTTTCCATTTCCAGGAGTGTATTACAAAAGTGTTTACAGGGTAATAGTCAAAACCCAAATGAGAGTTTTAATAACTGTATATGGGAATGGATACCAAAAATTGTTCTGGTAGGACTAAATACTTGGAAAACAGGTGTACTGGATGCTCTTCTGTGTTCATTGACGGTGCAGTTCGAGGTACAATGACGGGAGTACCTGGTGAACTAAATATGCAAAGTTCTTTAATTGCACTTGACTACAGGAAACTCTTAGAAGCGGAGGTATCAGTGTTGGAAACCGCCAATGAAGCAAGAATAAAAAGAACAATTCAGCAAAAGGAAAAGGAGGAGGAACAACATCGGAAATAAGATGAATATCGACTAGTGATGTATTCGTATAGTGTATGCTAGACAGAGAAAACAGTTTTAGCTAAAACTTTGATTTCCCAAAAGTTCACTCTTTACATCTCTGGTACACACTGGCTAAAAACTATTGCAGACAAAGAGTTGAGATTTTGTACATTGTCTTAAAACATACTCAAATAAAAAGCAGACCATTTCATGACTTAAATTTAAAAAGCGAGGTTTTGTAAAGAAGAACTATGAGCTAATTATAACTTTTGAGGACCATAATTAATTTATTTGAAACATAAATAATGATAGCAACATCTATTTAAAAGTCTGTTTAAAAAGTGAGAGTTTTAAGAACTTTCAAAACAAAAATAAAGCTTCTACTTTGTTTTTATTTCGAGATATGTGTATCTAAGCTGTGCATTCATAATTACTATGATTTACCTCACTTGCAACAGAAATAAAATTCAGGAAAAAGCGTGTGACCAAAAGCTATTGCTGACAAATCAAAATTTTCCTAAAAGATCTGTTAAAAGCTAGTAAGCATTACACCGAGTTACAGCTCTTATTCCTTGAGCTGCAATATTTAGAATACTGATAATTTTTTTTTAAGATTTCATCTGTTGTTCATGTAGCAGTTCGCTTAAGAGTGATGTTTTGAGGGTCTGTTTCACCGTTGATATTACACTATATTCTTGTTTCGTTGTTGTGGAGATTATCGGCGACAGTTGCTAACGACCAGTTAGAGGCGGTGTATGAATTGTTAGCGGTATAAGTTTCCTAGTCCAACAGTCTGGTGTAACAATCTTTCCGAAAGTAGTTAGATAGCTGCAATGCACTGACCGTCGAGTAGTTGGAGGTTTAACCCAGCTTCGCGCGTTAAAGCGAGGCTGGCGACCCTTATTTAGAGTTTTTTTACCAAAAGAAAGTGACCAAACAGCCGTATGTTTTCATAAGTCGTTATTTTATTTAGTAAAAATTAAATAACAACTTCCGAAAACATACTACAGAGGGGCCGAGCGGTGACACCTCTGCATGACGTCAGAATAGCAGTTGGATACCTCTGACGCTAGTAAAACATTGTCAAAGATCAGTTATTTGTTAACCATGTTGACAGTCGACTTGTTCCACACCGGCTGCCTGTCCAATTCCTGCTGAACACTGCCGAGTCAGCTCCAGTTCTGCAGGCCCAGGCAGAGTGAGTGACCTCGCGCCACTGCGCACTGCCGGCGCGGCTGTGGTCCAGCACGAATGGCCTCGTGTTAGGTGCTGGAGTGTGCTCGATCGCACTCCGCATTCTGCGTTGAGCCCTGATGATCCATCCACGATGTGGTGTTGTCGAAAGTCGTGTAGTCGGTCGATATCCTTCCTACTGGCCTGGGACATTTCAGCACCCAGAGGTGCCTAAGTCTTGAACAGGAACGCGGACCCCAAGACGCACTGCTGCTGGTTTCCGCTCTAAAATTTGGTGCTGTCAGCACTTTGGGATGTGGTGTTGTCGGAAGACAGTCAGCTTCTCCATCAGCAGTGGTAGCCGGAGAACAGTATGAAGTTCATCAGGCGAAGACCGTCACCTCAGATGCATCTTCGGCTGGTTCGTTGACTGTTCTGGAGTATCTAGGACACAGATTTGCTACACTATCGTAATCATGGAATCCAGTGCTATTACAGTGAACGACAACGATTCCAGTGATTAACTCCTTGACAGGTTCGAATCCTGCCTCGGGCATGGATGTGTGTGATGTCCTTAGGTTAGTTAGGTTTAAGTAGTTCTAAGTTCTAGGGGACTGATGACCTTAGAAGTTGAGTCCCATAGTGCTCAGAGCCATTTGAACCAAGCTATTTGATTAACTCCTTGAGAGATGGAGAGCTCGAATATTTAAAAGGAGCTAATGTTAGGAGCTAAAACGTTTTCCTGTGTCTAGCCTGCACAACACGAATACATCACAGATCAATATTCAGCTTATTTCTGATGTTGGTCCTCCCATCTTTCCTTTTACAGAATTCTTCTCTTTATTCTTTCTTCTTTGGTGGTTTCCAACACTGATTCCTTTGTTTCGAAGAGTTTCCTACAGTCGAGGACAGTTAAAGAACTTTCTATATTTAGTCCGTACCTCGACACTGTACCATTAATGAACATAGATGAGTATCCAGCAAACGTAGTTTCAAAATGTTTAGTCCAATCAGAACAGGGTGCTTGCTTCACAACGACTATATGTGTCCCTGTTATTCTGCTATATTTGCTTAAAAGGCTCTTAACTGCTGGGTAGGTTCTCTGATACTGGTTGTTATGAAATTGGTATTGTTTCTTTCGACATCTCTTACCAGATAATGCACTACCCAGATACTTAGCATAATACTGACGGTATCTCGTATTATGCTTGATAAAGGTAAAGGGATGTCGCAGGAATGTCCAAAAATCAAGAACCTTCCTCTCTTTCATGAAACAAGTAAGAGACCGATTCGTGTTTTATCCAGTTCACTGCATTGGTCGTACGTGTGAAGTAGGTCTATCCAGGATCATGTCTGACTTCGGTGCAATGGCGTTGAGAGCCGTACGTAGAAGAAAAGGAAGCATTTTCCAAATCAGCTGCCAGTCGATGTTCATCTGTGTCAGGCGTGTGACACTGGGGACAAAGCGACGATTCTGCCGTGTTAATGACATGTAGACGACGTTGTGTCGTATGTTTCCCATTAACAACCTGACACCGGCTCGAACGAGCTTTCGTGCCGAGGGGGCACGGTGCACAGAACGCCGGACCAAGGCCATACGAACCGTAGGATACCGGCTTTCCACCACATTCCGGGCATGATCTCCCGTCATTAGGCGGTAAATATCACGTCCCGTTGGATTCCTGGTACAGCTCAAGTCGGTGCAGACTTAACTGTATTCGATAAAAAAGGTTCTGAAATGTGAGAGAGAGGCAGAAATATGTGCTGCTGCAACGAGCTCCTCTGGGGAGGGAGGGACCAATTCCTCAACCAGGCTTCCCGTTAATCCGCTCCAGTGGCGAGTCCACGATTTAACCAACATTCTTACATAAAGGGCAGCTGATCTTGCGTGGACGTTGACAAGACCGAGACCACCGTCTCGAGGATGAAGAACCGCTTTTGCTGTCCGTGCACGAGTTACGGCCCTACCCAAACTTCCACATGTTGTCGTTCCTGCGTCACTACCTGTACTCGTACACATATTATGTACTTCCCGTACAGGGAAGGACATTTTAATTGAAAGACGCTGCCTAGTATCGCCGGCTAAAAACGATGTTGCAGGGTCTGTGTTGTTCCTTTGGATATTCATGCAAGTGGCGTCATGGAAGACTTGCTGCCGTCAACTGTCACTAAAATTGACACAACCCATATAACTGTAGTCGTCCAAGGAGTGGCAGGGCTGGATTGAGCCGTGACTGAATATAGTGTTTGAACACATGTTACGTAAGAAAAACATATTCATCGCCGGCCGCGGTGGTCTCGCGGTTCTAGGCGCGCAGTCCGGAAACGCGCGACTGCTACGGTCGCAGGTTCGAATCCTGCCTCGGGCATGGATGTGTGTGATGTCCTTAGGTTAGTTAGGTTTAAGTAGTTCTAAGTTCTAAGGGACTGATGACCACAGCTGTTAAGTCCCATAGTGCTCAGAGCCATTTGAACCATTTGAACCATATTCATCCATTAGAGCAGGCTGTTCCAGCTCGTGGGCTCCGCTGTGAGCCGCGGAGCGCTCCCTGCTCCAGGGAGCTGCGTCGCTCGCTGTGACCAGTCAAGTGGGCTGGCACGCCGGCACGTGGCACGGCTGGCTTAGGCAGGCGGCAAGACAAGGGTTTTGATGTGCCAGCTGCGTCTTACAAGATCGAAAACCTCACACTCTTAGCTGCTAAGACGTGGTGACGTGCTACACCAGGAAATACGATCTTCAGGAAATAGATAAGAAACAAATGTTTTACAAGAAATTGCATGCTAAATTTATTGAGCCTCTGTAGCTTGAAATTTTCTTTTCATTGCAAGATCGGAAATATCAGGCGTCAAAGTGTTCGCAGCGTTGATGCGGAGGATGGCCTTCATTGTTTCATCCTGAAGAAGCGATCGTTCCTTACTTTATAACTGTTTTCATTGCTCAGAAAAGCTGCTCACATCAAAACGTAAATCCAAACATGCACATGATCTGAGCGGCATTGTTGTGAAGTTTGGGAAATGTTTTTTCTGTAATGAACACTACCATCGTGACAAATACAACGTGATGTAGTACCTCTCTTTCAACAAAGTTGAATTTTGCAAATCAATAATCTCCAATTGAAGCGACGATGACAAGTCATCGTTGGAAACTGAAAAAGGAGTGCTGAATACCTTAAGTTCCATTTCCAAACTAGTGAGGTCTCGGAATCGTGTTTCAAACGACGTGATGAGCTGTTTTAACTTTGCTTGGTAATCGCCGAAAGTAGTACCATCAGGTAGTTTTAAAGAAGCAAGATTATTGAAGAACGTTAGATGTCCATTACTCATCTGTCTCTCAAATAGACGTAACTTTTCCATGAACACTTTGATCTGGTCGTGCATGTCAACGATTAGCTGCCCTTTGCCCTGCAATGACAGATTTAAATTATTCAGATGCATAGTTATGTCAGCTAGGAACGCCAGGTCTGATATCCACTTTATATCTTTCAGATAACGCATTTCTTCCCCTTTCATTTCGAGAAAATGGGTATTTCCTCACTAATGGCAAAGAAAACATCAAGAACTTTTCCCCGGCTCAGCCAACGAACTGTACTGTGGTGAGATATATCCCCATACTCCGCTTCCACATCTTTCAGGAATCCTTTGATGACGCACAAAATTCACACAGTTCACATCTTTCATTACGCCACCTAGCTCTACTGTTTCAGCACACAGTGCCTCTTGGTGCATTACAGAACACGAACTATGTTGCATGTTTTGATGCCCTCCGTATTACGAATCCGTTTTTAAACATACGTCTACTGGTATGTCGTTCTTAAGCCTGGCTAGCAGGTCTCTGCGTGCAACGCCTTCAACCTGACTGTATTTAATTCTGTATATTGTACCTCTTCGCAGAATTAAATACTTTATGACATACAAAACACTGCGGTCGATCATCCCTCTCAATGAATAGAAAGGTATCCTCCAATAGAGGTACAGAGCTCCCGCGGCTAGTCATAGCTGTCATTGAGCACGGATTATTACGGCTGCATGCGGCCAGGGGGCAGTGAGTTCGCTTTCCCCCTCCACGCGGGCTCCGAGCTGCCACAGTGAGCGCTCCGGAGCGCTCCGGCTCCCTGGAGCTCGGTTGGAACAGCCTGCATTAGAGCCATAGAGCCATCAGCTAACCAACAACTAATTAAATAGGATCAATCTGCTTTAATTTTGCAAATCACTGAAACCAGAACATGAATCTAACAACGATTAAGCTTAATTAAAATTGTAACACCAGTGCAATCAATAAAACTGTTGCGGCCGACTCCGCAGTAACACGGGAAAAGCAAAGAAGATACTCATGAAAGCTTAACAACTGTTGTACATGTTGTTTTCACGGAGACAAAGTGCCACTGTAAGCTTCACGACGGGAAGCTAGGCGGCCAGAGTGGCCGAGCGGTTCTAGGTGCTATAGTCTGGAACTGCGCGACCGCTACGGTCGCAGGTTAGTATCCTGCCTCGGGCATGGATGTGTGTGATATCCTTAGGTTAGTTACGTTTAAGTAGTTCTAAGTTCTAGGGGACTGATGACCCCAGAAGTTAAGTCCCATAGTGATCAGAGCCATTTGAATGGGAAGCTAAATTTGTACATGCATCACTTGTTGGCTGCTGAATGGTACTTGGCGCAGGTTTGGAGTAGACCCTACAGCGCAACCACTGACATTCGGTATGACCTAAAGGTGGGACAGTAATAGATGGTATGCATCTGTCAGTAACTCAGTGTTCTTTTAGATGCTAAAAATCAGTTGGTAGCACAATAATTGATCTTACGCGCACTTGCTGCATTCTCATAGCTACAACATTTGTAGGCGGTTTTGATGATGTTTTGTGTGTGGGGCGCTCAACTCCGCGGTCATCAGCGCTCGTACGAAGTCCCAATTTTTACACGGTCCAATTTTTTACGCAGTCCAGTATAGCTACCGTCACGAATGATGATTATAATGATGAAATGATGGTGACAACACAAGCACCCAGTCCCCGGGCAGAGAAATTCCCCAACCCGGCCGGGAATCGAACACGGGACCCAGTGATCCAGTGGCAGCAACGCTAGCCCCTCGACATTCGTGGGCGGGATCGCTGCTACAGGGTTAAAATACGTTTAGCATCGTTAGATATATGGTGCGAGTGAGAAGGATGTTATATGCAAACATAATCTAAAAGTAGCTATATTATCGCCGAAACAATAGTATTCAAAGCCTTTAGGCTGACTGTCGGCAATTTCGATGATATTCAATCTGCACATATGAGGCCGACAGTAGAAAATGTGGTAGATAAAACACAACTTTGGGACTCATTAAGCATTTTAAAACTATTTGTGTACACATATGACTTAGAAACTGGAAATGTGAAAAGGACAATAAGGGTATGAACACCTGTATAGATGCGGGTGATAATGTGTGTGTCATGTATGGGATTACATGCGACTGTAATCACAGACGATAAATTATTAGTATCGAATCCTTTATCGATAAATTATTAGTATCGAATCCTTTATCGTAGATGTACCTCGTCTGGTGGGGGATTACAAGAGGCGTGTGTAGATGTTATTCTAATCGGGCAGCGCCGAGAAATCAAGTAATACCATCACACAACGCAATCTATGTTTTTTTTTAGTTTTATTTATTTCTTTCTTTCTTCAATAACGAGGATTAAGGGGATTACATCGGTTTACAACAGCTCAATTCGAATGTAATCAGCTTCCCCGAGACGGAAAAGCTTCTGTTTATAAAATGGTTCAAATGGCTCCAAGCACTAGGGGACTTAACATCTGAGGTCATCAGTCCCCTAGACTTAGAACTACTTAAACCTAACTAACCTAAGGACATCACACACATCCATGCCGGAGGCAGGATTCGAACCTGCGATCGTAGCAGCAGCGCGGTTCCGGACTGAAGCACCTATAACCGCTCAGCCACAGCGGCCGGCTGTACGGGATGGTGTCGTCGTTGAGTGACTGTAGGAACATACAGGACGACTTTGACAAAATTTCTAGGTGGTGTGACGAATGGCACCTAGCTTTAAATGTAGAAAAATGTGAGGTTATGCAGATGAGTAGGGAAAACAGTAGCCGTGCGAGACTAGCCGAGCGGTCTGAGGCGCTGCAGTCATGAACTGTGCGGCTGGTCCCGGCGGAGGTTCGAGGCCCCCCCCCCCCCCTGGGCATGGGTGTGTGTGTTTGTACTTAGGATAATTTAGGTTAAGTAGTGTGTAAGCTTAGGGACTGATGACCTTAGCAGTTCTTAAAAAAAGGGGGGAAACAGTCGGTAATGTTCGAATACAACATTAATAGTGTGTTGCCTGAAAGAGTCATGTCGATCGAATATCTAGCCGGAACGTTGAAGAGATATATGAAATGGAACAAGCATGTAAGAATTGCGGTAAGGAGTGAGA
The DNA here is from genome assembly GCF_021461385.2 of Schistocerca piceifrons. Classification (NCBI taxonomy): domain Eukaryota; kingdom Metazoa; phylum Arthropoda; class Insecta; order Orthoptera; family Acrididae; genus Schistocerca; species Schistocerca piceifrons. The sequence goes on along the minus strand of NC_060138.1, from coordinate 202,564,416 downwards.
ATTGTCACCTTCGCTTTATTAAGAGAGGGACGTGGGTGGTTCATCTTTAAAAGAGACGGACTATAGGACGCTAGTGCTACCTATTCTTGAGTATTGCTCGAGTGTTTGGGAGTCTGGAAGGGAGACATTGAAACAATTCAGAGGCGTACTGTTACATTTGTTAGCGGTGGGCTCGAATAACTCGCAAGTGTTGCCGAGATGCTTCGCGAACGCAAATCGGAATCACTGGAAGGAAGGCGAGTTTTTCTCGCGGAATATTATTGAGAAAATTTAGAGAACTGGCATTTGAAGCTGACTGCAGAACGATTCGACTGTCGCCAACCTGCAATTCGCGAAGGATCACGAAGATAGGGGAAATTAGGGCTCATTGGGAGGCTCTGGCTCTACTTGCAGGTGAATGGGGAAGGAAATAATTCGGATAGACTCCGTCACACTCCATACGATGGCTTACGGGGTAAGTATGTAGATGTCAGCGTAGATACGCCGGTGCTTCTGAGAACGGCACAAGGACGAAAGTGGCGGCGCTTGGCATGCTGTGACTTTACGGTCTGAGGAGAGGGCGAGTTTTTGCTGAGCCCGAAGGGCAGCGCGGCGAGATGGCCACCGATACGCAGAGCTGGAAATGAGCCAATCGCTGACGGCGGCGCTTATTTGCACGGCACGGCGCGACGTCCGGCCCCTGACAGCGGCCGCCGCTCAGAACTGCCCCGGGAACAGGGGTCCGCCGGCGGCCTGCCTGCCTGTCTGATTCCCCGCACCCCGACACCGGAAACGAGGTGCGCTGCCGATTAACAACACGCGGGTTCGGACAATGTGGCAGGACTTCCCGTCCCAAGAATTTCCCTCCCAATCTACGAACGCCAATCACTCGGTTTCGCCTTCTGTATCTGTCTACTTTGTCACTCCAATCCTATGTCAAAGTCTCCTTCTTCTCTTACAAACTATACATATTAGAATTTCCCACTCTTTCCGCAACCTTCTACATCTACATCTACATTTATATTCCGCAAGCCACCCAACGGTGTGTGGCAGAGGGCACTTTACGTGCCACTGTCCTTACCTCCCTTTCCTGTTCCAGTCGCGTACGGTTCGCGGGAAGAACGACTGCCGGAAAGCCTCCGTGGGCGCTCGAATCTCTCTGATTTTACACTCGTGATCTCCTCGGGAGGTATAAGTAGGGGAAAGCAATACAGGGTTATTACAAATGATTGAAGCGATTTCACAGCTCTACAATAACTTTATTATTTGAGATATTTTCACAATGCTTTGCACACAGATACAAAAACTTAAAAAGTTTTTTTAGGCATTCACAAATGTTCGATATGTGCCCCTTTAGTGATTCTGCAGACATCAAGCCGATAATCAAGTTCCTCCCACACTCGGCGCAGCATGTCCCCATCAATGAGTTCGAAAGCATCGTTGATGCGAGCTCGCAGTTCTGGCACGTTTCTTGGTAGAGGAGGTTTAAACACTGAATCTTTCACATAACCCCACAGAAAGAAATCGCATGGGGTTAAGTCGGGAGAGCGTGGTGGCCATGACATGAATTGCTGATCATGATCTCCACCACGACCGATCCATCGGTTTTCCAATCTCCTGTTTAAAAAATGCCGAACATCATGATGGAACTGTGATGGAGCACCATCCTGTTGAAAGATGAAGTCGGCGCTGTCGGTCTCCAGTTGTGGCATGAGCAGCATGTCCAGATACACGTGTCCTGTAACGTTTTTTTCGCAGAAGAAAAAGGGTTCGTAAACTTTAAACCGTGAGATTGCACAAAACACGTTAACTTTTGGTGAATTGCGAATTTTATGCATGAATGCGTGAGGATTCTCTACCGCCCAGATTCGCACATTGTGTCTGTTCAGTTCCCCATTAAGAATAAATGTTGCTTCATCACTGAAAACAAGTTTCGCACTGAACGCATCCTCTTCCATGAGCTGTTGTTGCAACCGCGTCGAAAATTCAAAGCGTTTGACTTTGTCATCGGGTGTCAGGGCTTGTAGCAATTGTAAACGGTAAGGCTTCTGCTTTAGCCTTTTCCGTAAGATTTTCCAAACCGTCGGTTGTGGTACGTTTAGCTCCCTGCTTGCTTTATTCGTCGACTTCCGCGGGCTACGCGTGAAACTTGCCCGCACGCGTTCAACCGTTTCTTCGCTCACTGCAGGCCGACCCGTTGATTTCCCCTTACAGAGGCATCCAGAAGCTTTAAACTGCGCATACCATCGCCGAATGGAGTTAGCATTTGGTGGATCTTTGTTAAACTTCGTCCTGTAGTGTCGTTGCGCTGTTATGACTGACTGATGTGAGTGCATTTGAAGCACGACATACGCTTTCTCGGTTCCTGTCGCCATTTTGTCTCACTGCGCTCTCGAGCGCTCTGGCGGCAGAAACCTGAAGTGCGGCTTCAGCCGAACAAAACTTTATGAGTTTTTCTACGTATCTGTAGTGTGTCGTGACCATATGTCAATGAATGGAGCTACAGTGAATTTATGAAATCGCTTCAATCATTTGTAATAGCCCTGTATATTCGATACCTCATCCAGAAACGCACCCTCTCGAAACCTGGACAGCAAGCTACACCGCGATGCAGAGCGCCTCTCTTGCAGAGTCTGTCACTTGAGTCTCCGTAACGCTATCACGCTTACCAAATAACCCTGTGACGAAACGCGCCGCTCTTCCTACGATGTTCTCTATCAGGAGCGCTCCTGTGAACGGGAACGCGTTATGCAGATCTTGGTGCCTCTCGCGTCCATCTAGAAAAGATAACCTGAAGATGCCTAAATAAGGTGCAACGAGTCGTAGAAAAATAAAAAAAAAAAAAAAAAAATTGCAACCAAGACTGTTTTAAGAAATACTGTTTTCTTGCTATTCCCAGGGTGATCTAGTCATTCTAGAAGACACAGTGGAGCGGCAAAAGTATCCATATATCTTTGCGGATCAAGTACAACCCCTAAATGCAGTTTGGTTTTCCTCAGTACTACGGCACCTATCACCAGGAAAATGCAACATGTCACACAGATCACAGTGTACGCGCGTGGTAAAGAGAACACCAGGATGGGTTTACCACACTCTCCTAGCCACCAAACCCAACAGATAATATGTGCGATCACCTTGATCGGGCTATTCGGGCCATACATCTAAAACCGAGAAACCCAGTGTAACACTGGAGTTCTCATAGGTCTATATGTGGTCTATAACCTCACTGGCTAAGTTCCTGCACGTCTCGCGCTGCAAAAGATGGTTATTCAGCCTTTTGACAGGTGGTCACATTAATATGACTGGACAGTGTATTTATCTAGACTTTAACACTTAGCGGTGGAGGTGGCATTAGGAAAAGCTGATTTATGAAACATAACTCTGAAAAGCTTCCAAAAATTTGAAGCTAACTTGGTGCGCACATCATTTATTTACGTAGACTCAGATCACAGTTCGGTAATGATGAAGACTAGGCTAACGTTTAAGAGTCTAGTCAGGAAGAATCAACGCGCAAAGAAATGGGATACCGAAGTACACTCCTGGAAATGGAAAAAAGAACACATTGACACCGGTGTGTCAGACCCACCATACTTGCTCCGGACACTGCGAGAGGGCTGTACAAGCAATGATCACACGCACGGCACAGCGGACACACCAGGAACCGCGGTGTTGGCCGTCGAATGGCGCTAGCTGCGCAGCATTTGTGCACCGCCGCCGTCAGTGTCAGCCAGTTTGCCGTGGCATACGGAGCTCCATCGCAGTCTTTAACACTGGTAGCATGCCGCGACAGCGTGGACGTGAACCGTATGTGCAGTTGACGGACTTTGAGCGAGGGCGTATAGTGGGCATGCGGGAGGCCGGGTGGACGTACCGCCGAATTGCTCAACACGTGGGGCGTGAGGTCTCCACAGTACATCGATGTTGTCGCCAGTGGTCGGCGGAAGGTGCACGTGCCCGTCGACCTGGGACCGGACCGCAGCGACGCACGGATGCACACCAAGACCGTAGGATCCTACGCAGTGCCGTAGGGGACCGCACCGCCACTTCCCAGCAAATTAGGGACACTGTTGCTCCTGGGGTATCGGCGAAGACCATTCGCAACCGTCTCCATGAAGCTGGGCTACGGTCCCGCACACCGTTAGGCCGTCTTCCGCTCACGCCCCAACATCGTGCAGCCCGCCTCCAGTGGTGTCGCGACAGGCGTGAATGGAGGGACGAATGGAGACGTGTCGTCTTCAGCGATGAGAGTCGCTTCTGCCTTGGTGCCAATGATGGTCGTATGCGTGTTTGGCGCCGTGCAGGTGAGCGCCACAATCAGGACTGCATACGACCGAGGCACACAGGGCCAACACCCGGCATCATGGTGTGGGGAGCGATCTCCTACACTGGCCGTACACCACTGGTGATCGTCGAGGGGACACTGAATAGTGCACGGTACATCCAAACCGTCATCGAACCCATCGTTCTACCATTCCTAGACCGGCAAGGGAACTTGCTGTTCCAACAGGACAATGCACGTCCGCATGTATCCCGTGCCACCCAACGTGCTCTAGAAGGTGTAAGTCAACTACCCTGGCCAGCAAGATCTCCGGATCTGTCCCCCATTGAGCATGTTTGGGACTGGATGAAGCGTCGTCTCACGCGGTCTGCACGTCCAGCACGAACGCTGGTCCAACTGAGGCGCCAGGTGGAAATGGCATGGCAAGCCGTTCCACAGGACTACATCCAGCATCTCTACGATCGTCTCCATGGGAGAATAGCAGCCTGCATTGCTGCGAAAGGTGGATATACACTGTACTAGTGCCGACATTGTGCATGCTCTGTTGCCTGTGTCTATGTGCCTGTGGTTCTGTCAGTGTGATGATGTGATGTATCTGACCCCAGGAATGTGTCAATAAAGTTTCCCCTTCCTGGGACAATGAATTCACGGTGTTCTTATTTTAATTTCCAGGAGTGTATAAAAGAACGAAGAGACACGTTTGAAGTTGTCTGGGTGTATAGATACTGCGATAAGGAATAGCTCGGTAGGCAGTTCAGTTGAAGAGGAATGAATATCTCTAAAATTGGCAATTAAAGAAGCTGGAAAGAAAAACGTATGTACAAAAGATGTAACTGTGAAGAAACCGTGGGCAACAGAAGAAATACTTCGGTTGATCGATGAAAGGAGGAAGAAGAAAAATTTTCATGAGAATTCAGGAATACAGGAATACAAATCGCTGAAGTGTAGGGGAGCTAAGCGAAATGACTGCATGAAAAAAAAGAAGAAATCCAAAAATAAATGATTGTCGTTAGTTCTGTAACAGCATATAGTAAAGTCGAAACAACCTTCGATGGAACTAAAAACAAGGATGGTAACATTAAGAGTGCAATGGGAATTCCACTGTTAAGTGCAGAGGAGAGAGCGGACGGATGGAAAGAGTCCATTGAAGGCCTCTTTGAGGGGGAAGATTGTCTGAGACCGTTACAGAAGAAAAAACAGGAGACGAAATAGTAGAGACAGGAGATCCAGTACTAGAATCAGAATTTAAAAGTGCTTTGGAAGACTTACGGTCAAATAAGGCGGAAGGGATGGATAAAATACTATCAGAATTTCTAAAATCATTGGGCTAAGTGGCTATAAAATGACTATTCACGTTGGTGTGTAGAATGTACGAATCTGCGGTATACCATCTGACTTTCGGAAAAACACCATCCACACAATTCCGAAAACTGCGAGAGCTGAAAAGTGCGCGAATCATCGTACGATCAGCTTAACAGCTCACGCATATAAGTTGCTGACAAGAATAATAAACAAAAGAATGGAAAAGAAAATTGAGGATGTGTTAGATGAAGATCAGTTTGGCTTTGGGGAAAGTAAATCCAGCAGAGAGGCAGTTCTGACGTTGCATTTGATAATGGAAGCAAGACTGAAGAAAAATCAAGACATGTTCTGGGTAATATACAATATGTGCAAGAATCAAGAGCGGAAAAATAAAAGTGTAAGACAAATAACGATGTGATCTGATTAAAAAGGGTGTAAGACAGGGATGTAACCTTCTCGCCCTGCTGTTTAGTCTACACGTCGAAGGAGCAGTGACGGAAATAAAAGAAAGTTTCAAGAGTGGGATTAAAATTCAAGGTGAAAGGATATCAGTGTTAAGATTCGCTGATGACATTGTTATCGTGAGTGTACGTGAAGAAGAATTACATGCCCTGTTGAATGCAATGAACAATCTAATGAGTAGAGAATGTGGATTGAGAGTAAATCGAAGAAATACTAAATAAATGAGAAGTAGCAGAAATGAGAACAACGAGAAACTTAACAGCATAATACGTGATCACGAAGTAGATGAAGTTAAGAAATTCTGCTACCGAGGCAGCAAAATAATCCATGACGGACGGAGCAAGGAGGGCGTAAAAAGCAGACTAGCTTTGGTAAAAATGGCATTACTGGTTAAGAGGAGTCTACTAGTATCAAACATAGGTTTTAATTTGAGGAAGGAATTTCTATGCATGTACGTTTGGAACACAACATTGTATGGCAGTGACACATGGTGTGCGAGAGAACCGGAACAGAAGAGAATGGAACCATCTGAAATGAAAATTACGTGGACTGATAAACGTAAGAAATGAGGAGGTTCTCCGCAGAATCGGCGAGGAAAGAAGTATCTGGAAACACTGAAAAGAAGAAAGTACAGGATGATAGGAAATTTGTTAAGATAACGGGGGATAACTTCCATAGTATTAGAGTGAGCAGAAGGTAAAAATTTTAGAAGAAGACAGAGGTTGGGATACATCCAGCAAATAATTGAGGATGTAGGTTGCAAGGGCTACTCTGAGATAAACAGTTTGCACAGGTGAGAAATTTTCGTGAAAAAAAGACATGACTGGTGGTACTAGGCTTGGGGTGGGGCTGTAATGGCGGTGACAGGAAAAAAGTCTCGAAAATGACTCATTGTAGTGGAATATGAGTAGGTTTCGGGATCATTAGATGACTAGTGACAGCCCCGATCACACTGCAGCCCAAGTGTCGTAGTGCAGGTGGGTAGGGGGCGACAATAAAAAATTTAATTGAAGCAAGAGAAATCTTAAAAGAAAAGGCGGACACTGAAAAGTTATGTAGTTCAGACTACACCTCATTCCGACAGACATCTCTTTTAATTTTTAAAAGAAGGTAAGGATAGCTGTTAACATATAGTGAGCCTTACCTTCTTCATCACGGACAGTACCCCATGTTTGCGATCTATCAAGCAGTGTGGAGTGGTTTTGAGAACGCTATGTTTTTTGTTTTTTGTTTTTTTTTTTGGGGGGGGGGGGAATAGTATATGCTGTTTAGTCAAGAGTTGTTCAGTCAAGAATTTTTTTCTCTTGCACTCGGAAATAAAACAAAAAAATATTTTACGTAATTAAGGTTTGTGGTATATTAATAGTGACCTTCTAAAAGTTGTCTTGTAGACAATATTGTCAGTTTTAAAAGTATATGAATAAACTCTGTTATTATACTACAGATATATCTATTTCTTTTTACTATCTACGAACAATACAAGGTTGCGGCAGTCAAATGAAAAAAGAGGACAACAGAGAGTCAGCCAGTGTATCTCTAAAAGCAAAACGCAGCATACTGTTAAGGTTTTAGTTGCAGTGTCGTACTGCCATTTTATAGAGTATATATGAGATTATGAGAAGTACGAGACCATTGCCATCCGATATGTCAGTAATTTGGATGTGGCTTACAAATATGTTAAGAGTTACAATAACATGTTTCACAATATTGACTTTAAAATAATGTCAGTTGTTGCGGTGATGACGTTCCTGTACGAATGTGCAAGTTGCTGAAAAAATAAGCCGTATTATTTGGCAACGATAATTGGAGAATTGCAGTGATTAATTTCATTTAATGCCAGCAAGAGTTCCTAAATAATATTCGCTTTATAATGAATAAATCCACGCAATTCTTTCATAAATTTGACAGACAATTAAATCAAGTAGTCTATGTGGCCGAGTGTCGAACAGATATTTGTGGTTAGCGACAAAAGTGATGTTGCGGTTATGTAACACCAATCTATATTATAAACGTCCAACGAGGGAAATCTTCTGGAATCAAACGATGATATTTTACTGTTACTATTTGTTCATTGTATCATACATAATCTATAAATTTAGTAAATTTACTAACAACATTAGCCATTTGAATCTACTCCTAGGTAAATGCCTCCAATAGAAATTTCCATGAATTCGAGTCTTCAGAATATCCATCCACAGTGCTGCTCATAATGTCAATCTTCCATTTCCCATTAGACTGTCGCCTCTGTCCTTTCTTAACTCTAAGATTTCACCGTAGAACTTTCATGGTCCGTTTGGGCTTATTCATACACTCCTGGAAATGGAAAAAAGAACATATTGACACCGGTGTGTCAGACCCACCATACTTGCTCCGGACACTGCGAGAGGGCTGTACAAGCAATGATCACACGCACGGCACAGCGGACACACCAGGAACCGCGGTGTTGGCCGTCGAATGGCGCTAGCTGCGCAGCATTTGTGCACCGCCGCCGTCGGTGTCAGCCAGTTTGCCGTGGCATACGGAGCTCCATCGCAGTCTTTAACACTGGTAGCATGCTGCGACAGCGTGGACGTGAACCGTATGTGCAGTTGACGGACTTTGAGCGAGGGCGTATAGTGAGCATGCGGGAGGCCGGGTGGACGTACCGCCGAATTGCTCAACACGTGGGGCGTGAGGTCTCCACAGTACATCGATGTTGTCGCCAGTGGTCGGCGGAAGGTGCACGTGCCCGTCGACCTGGGACCGGACCGCAGCGACGCACGGATGCACGCCAAGACCGTAGGATCCTACGCAGTGCCGTAGGGGACCGCACCGCCACTTCCCAGCAAATTAGGTACACTGTTGGTCCTGGGGTATCGGCGAGGACCATTCGCAACCGTCTCCATGAAGCTGGGCTACGGTCCCGCACACCGTTAGGCCGTCTTCCGCTCACGCCCCAACATCGTGGAGCCCGCCTCCAGTGGTGTCGCGACAGGCGTGAATGGACGGACGAATGGAGACGTGTCGTCTTCAGCGATGAGAGTCGCTTCTGCCTTGGTGCCAATGATGGTCGAATGCGTGTTTGGCGCCGTGCAGGTGAGCGCCACAATCAGGACTGCATACGACCGAGGCACACAGGGCCAACACCCGGCATCATGGTGTGGGGAGCGATCTCCTACACTGGCCGTACACCACTGGTGATCGTTGAGGGGACACTGAATAGTGCACGGTACATCCAAACCGCCATCGAACCCATCGTTCTACCATTCCTAGACCGGCAAGGGAGCTTGCTGTTCCAACAGGACAATGCACGTCCGCATGTATCCCGTGCCACCCAACGTGCTCTAGAAGGTGTAAGTCAACTACCCTGGCCAGCAAGATCTCCGGATCTGTCCCCCATTGAGCATGTTTGGGACTGGATGAAGCGTCGTCTCACGCGGTCTGCACGTCCAGCACGAATGCTGGTCCAACTGAGGCGCCAGGTGGAAATGGCATGGCAAGCCGTTCCACAGGACTACATCCAGCATCTCTACGATCGTCTCCATGGGAGAATAGCAGCCTGCATTGCTGCGAAAGGTGGATATACACTGTACTAGTGCCGACATTGTGCATGCTCTGTTGCCTGTGTCTATGTGCCTGTGGTTCTGTCAGTGTGATCATGTGATGTATCTGACCCCAGGAATGTGTCAATAAAGTTTACCCTTCCTGGGACAATGAATTCACGGTGTTCTTATTTCAATTTCCAGGAGTGTATTTAGAAAATATGTCTTACAATACAGTCATTACTAACTGAATCAGTGACACATACACTATATGATCGAAAGTATCCGGACACCAATTAGTGCATATTAAAAGTACTGATGTTGGGCGCTGGGGTCTGGAGTGAAGTCAACATTTTAACTCATACCACAGGTGTTCCATTGGGTTCAGGTCGGGAACCTGAGCTGACCAGTCTATTTCAGGAATGTTATTGTCCACAAACCATTGCTTCGAAGATGGTGGTATACGCTGAGAGGACAAAAGTCGTTGGATACCTTCTAATATCGTGTTGGACCTCCTTTTTCCCGGCATAGTGCAGCAGCTCGACGTACCATGGCTTCAAGGAGTCGTTGGAAGTCCCCTGCGGAGATATTGAGTCATGCTACCTCCATAGCCGTCAATAATTACAAAAATTTTGCCGGCACAGGATGTTGTGGACTAACTGACCTCTCTATTATGTCACGTAAATGTTCGATGAGATTCATATCTGGCGATCTGAGTGCCCGAAATGTTCGCTCGAATTGTCAAAATTTTCTTCAAACCAGTTACGAACAACTGTGGCTCGGAGACAAGGTGCATTTCATAAAAATTCCATAGTTGTTTGGGAACATGCGATCAACGAATAGCTCTAAAGGTCTCCAAGAAGCCGAGCGTAGCCATTACCAATCAATGATCCGTTCAGTTGAATCATAGGACCCACTCCACTCCAAGTCAACACAGCCCACACCATTATGAAGCCACCGCGAGCTTTCATTGTGTCTAGTTGACAACTTGGGTCCATGGCTTCGTGGGATCTGCGGCACACTCGAACCCTACCATCAGCTCTTAGCAAGTAAATCAGGGACTCATGTGATCATACCACGGTTTTCCGGTCGTATAGGGTCTGACTGATATGTTCACGGGCTCAGGAGAGGCGCTGCAGGCGATGTCCTGCTGTTAGGAAGATCATTCGCGTCGGTTATCTGCTGCTATAGCCCATTAACTCCAAATATCGCTGCGCTGTCCTAACGGATGCGTTCGTCGTACGTCCGTCATTGATTTCCGTGCTTATTTCACGCAGTGTTGCTTGTCTGTTAGCACTGACAACTCTACGCAAATGGTGCTGCTCTCGGTCGTTAACGGGAAGCCGTCGCTCACGGCGTTGTTCGTGGTAAGAATTAATTCCTGAAATTTGGTATTCTCGGCACACTCTTCACGCTGTGGATCTCGTAATATTGAATTCTCAAACGATTTCTGAAATGGAATGCCCCATGCGTCTAGATCCAACTACCATTCGTGGTTCAGTCTGTTAATTCCCGTCGTGCAGCCATAACCACGTCGGCAACATTTTCACATGAATCACCTGAGTGCAAATTACAGTTCCGCCAAAATACTCTCCTTTTCTACCCTGCGTACGCGATACTACTGCTACCTGGATAGGTGCATATCGCTATCCCATGATTTTTACCAGCTTAGTGTATGACACGGTGCACTGATATGGTGATACAAATTATTATCGTCTCTGAGATCTTCCTCCACTACACACACTACGCAATGCTATAAAATGTGCTCATATTCTTTCTCATTTAGCGTGTTCTTAAGCACAATGAGGGAACCACATCCGAACCAGGAAAACATCCCCATACCGCAAAACCACTTCCTTTGTACTCCATTGTTCGCAATAAACATAACGTAGACATTCGCCGCTCCCATACGCTTCCACAGCATTGCCACAGGCTATAGCGTGATTCATCACTCCAAAATACTCGTTTCCAGCCATCCTCTGGCTATGTTAGACGCTCATTGGACAACCCGAAGCGTATGCCAGCCCGACAACAGAAATGTGTGGCTAATGCGAAACTGCTCGACCGCTGTATGCAGTTCTTTTTAACTCCGTACACACACTCATTGTGCTAGCTGAACTTTCGGTAGCACTTTGAAGGTCACGAATGAGTCCTTCGCCGGTTTCATACGATTCTCTACATACATTCTCCGTAACATTTGAACTGTGTCTGTCTGTCATTACATGAGGTCTGTCAGGTCTTGGTGCAGCTGTGTTGTTCCTTCGCGTTTTCAGTTCACAGTCACATCTACAACAGTCGACTTGGCAGCTATACAGGGTGGTCAGTTGATCGTGACCGGGCCAAATATCTCACGAAATAAGGGTCAAACGAAAAAACTACAAAGTACGAAACTAGTCTAGCTTGAAGAGGGAAACCAGATGGCGCTATGGTTGGCCCCCTAGATGGCGCAGCCATAGGTCAAACGGATATGAACTGCCTTGTTTTAAATAGGAACCCCCCATCTTTTATTACATATTCGTGTAGTATGTAAAGAAATATGAATGTTTTAGTTGGACTACTTTTTTCGCCTTGTGACATATGGTGCTGTAATAGTCACAAACATATGGCTCACAATTCTAGACGCACAGTTGGTAACAGGTAGGTTTTTTAAATTAAAATACAGAACGTAGGTACGTTTCAACATTTTATTTCTGAGAACGCATGCTGTTACGTCATGATTACCTGTAAATACCACATTAATGCAATAAATGCTCAAAATGATGTCCGTCAACCTCACTGCATTTGGCAATACGTATAACGGCATTCCTATCAAGAGCGAGTAGTTCGCCTTCCGTAATGATCGCACATGCGTTGACAATGCGCTGACGCATGTTGTCAGGCGTTGCCGGTGGATCACGATGGCAAATATCCTTCAAATTTCTCCACGAAAGAAATCCGGGGACGTCAGATCCAGTGAACGTGCGGGCCATGGTATGCTGCTTCGACGACCAATCCACCTGTCATGAAATATGCTATTCAATACCGCTTCAACCGCACACGAGCTATGTGCCGGACATCCATCATTTGGAAGTACATCGCCATTATGTCATGCAGTGAAACATCTTGTAGTAACATCGGTAGAACATTACGTAGGAAATCAGTATACATTGCACCATTTAGATTGGCACTGGTAAAATGGGGGCAAATTATCCTTCCTCCCATAATGCCGCACAGTACATTAACCCGCCAAGGTCGCTGCTGTTCCACTTGTCGCACTCATCGTGGATTTTCCGTTGCCCAATAGTGCATATTATGCCGGTTTACGTTACCGCTGTTGGTGAATGACGCTTCGTCGCTAAATAGAACGCGTGCAAAAAATCTGTCATCGTCCCGTAATTTCTCTTGTGCCCAGTGGCAGAACTGTACACGACGTTCAAAGTCGTCACCATGCAATTCTTAGTACATAGAAATATGGTTCGGGTGCAGTCGATGTAGACGTAGCATTCTCAACACCGACGTTTTTGAGATTCCCAATTCTCGCGCAATTTGTCTTCTACTGATGTGCGGATTAGCCGCGACACCTTCTAAAACACCTACTTGGGCATCATCATTTGTTGCATGTCGTGGTTGACGTTTCACGTGTGGCTGAACACTTCCTGTTTCCTTAAATAACGTAACTATCCGGCGAACGGTCCAGACACTTGGATAATGTGGTCCAGGATACCGAGCAGCATACATAGCACATTCCCGTTGGGCATTTTGATCACAATAGCCATAGATCAACATGATATCGACCTTTTCCGCAATTGGTAAACGGTGTATTTTAACACGGGTATTGTATCATGAAGCAAATACAGTCCGCACTGGCGGAATGTTACGTGATACGACGTACTTAAACATTTGTGACTATTACAGCGCCATCTATCACAAAGCGAAAAATGTGGTCCAATTAAAACGTTCATATTTCTTTACGTACTACATAAAAAATGGGGGTTCCTATTTAAAAAAACGCAGTTGATATCCGTCTGACCTATGACAGCGCCTTCTAGCAGGCCAACCAGAGCGCCATCTGGTTTCCCCCGTCAAGCTAGACGAGTTTCGTTCTTTGTAGTTTTTTCGCCTAATGCTTATTTCGTGAGATATTTGGCCCGGTCACTATCAATGGAACACCCTGTAGAAGGGTTGAAATGTCTCTGATGGGTGTGTTACTCCGGTGACATCCACTGGCTAGTCCACGTTCGATGTCAGTGACCTCCCCTGACCGACTCATTCTGCCTTTGCTGCTTCTCTGCTGACAACACAGTGCTCCCCGCCTTCTTTGACGCTGACATATGCGCCTGTCGTGACATCTAGTGGTCTGTTCCACATTGGATAGAGGTGTCTGATACTTTTGATCCGACAGTGTAACTAGCAACGTGAACTGCATTCTGTTCTACGCTCGGTCGTCCGATTTCCACAACTTAACGAAAATTGGTCGACTTGAGTCCAACCTGCACATTTTCTCGCAGGCTACCATGAAGTTTTCCTTATTATCGATATCAAGTGACGTTGAAAACCAGGTAAACCCTTCCATACACGTTAAAGTACATGGAGTATCAAAAATATTAATCCGATTTCGTAAGATTGCACCTTCTACGAGGGCATGTTGAAAAATGATGACTCCTAACTTTTTATATGATAACTGTTAAAGATTTTACATAAAACAAACGTTGTTAACGTTCCACATCTTTCTTTTTCACGTTTACAGATTTGCAGCCCTCTGTCGCTAGAGCGGTCTGACCTTAGCGTGTAGTGTGGCGGTGTGTAACGTAACGATGGCGGTGCATGAGAAACAGCGCGCTGTTATTGAGTTTCGAATTCGAAGAGTTCGTTAAACGCCAGACCACACACGAGCGCTGCGACATCTGCAACAGTCGGACATCTTGGGTTCACTGTCATCGATCACCGTCCACAAAGTCTCGACTTGAATCCATCCGATTTTCACCTGTTTCCAAAACTTAAAGAACCTTCGAGGACTTCACTTTCATAGTTATGAAGTGGTAGATGCAGACGTGAGGTTATTATTTCGTCAACAAAGTTAAACAGTCTACAGTGACGGTATAAATAAATTGATCTCTCTTTGGGAAAAATGTGTTCGTCCTCCGGCCGGCTATGTTGACAAATAAACATGTAGACATGAGTAACAAGGATGTATAATGTTGATAATATTAATTTGACTTAAAAAGCTTTAAGAGTCTCTCAGATAAAAAATTCGGAAGTATTACTTTTCAGCACACCCTCGTACATGAAAGAAGACAAATTCTGGGGTAAACTTTAACATACGGGTAGCATTATGAAACTTAGTTTTCAAAAGAACCAACCGATTTCACCAAGATATATCTTCCACATATATCCAAATAAAGCCTTCAGGTACTTTTTACAGGTGCATTTAGTATTAAACGTATCATTTACCTTCACAGATGTACTGTGCGCCCTGTACGGGTCGCAGAAAAAATGTCCAGACGGTACACGGTACGTAAACTCGTCCGCACAATTGTGAGCACCTCTGGAGTTGTTGCTTTCAGTACTGTAGCTACAAGGCGTCGCTTCCACCCTAAGTTTCTGGAATTAGAGGTACGGAGATGGAGTTGTTAAGACACAAAAGGACATTTATGGACAGCCTGATATATAATCACCATATGATACCTTTTCAGAAAAACATTTTCTGTTCCATCCCTGCCAAATCCGAGTTTATGCCCCTTCTCCAATGGTTTATGTAGATACGTTATAGCCTTTTCTGCGCTCCTTTTCTCTTTCATTGCTTCTCTCGCTCCTTCTATTCCCCCTTCCCCTCCCTTCTGCCCACCCCTTCGATCTGTATTTTCTTGTCCTCGGTGGTAACTTCTCACACTCGTCGTTTGATGGGTTTCGTACTCAGCTATCAGCTACGTAGGTGAAAATTTCAGTGTGTAGCTACTTAGTGATGTCTGTCCGCTACTGGCCTCCAGGTCAAACATCGATGATCGCTGGTGCGGGTTCAAGAGACAAGGGAATCAAAAGTACATGTATGGTGAATGCGACACATCTACTAAAAATAAACCAGCATGATGCCCAGACGTCAAGGGCAAAAAGAAGCGAATATTATCGCATAATCAGATAAAATCTCGGGCACTGAAGCTCCTAACAAGAATAATATACGAAAGAGGGGAAAAGAAAATCGAAGATCTGTCAGAAGACGATCAGTTTGGTTTTCGGAAAGGTAAGGACACCTGGGAGGCAGTCCTAAGGTTGTTCTTGATAATGGAACAACGAGTTGATAAAAATCAAGACACATTCGCTGGATTTGTCGACTTAGAAAAAGTGTTCTATAATGCAAAACGGTGCAATATGTCCGTAATTCCGCAAAAAATGGGAGTGATTACTGGGAAGTATTGGTAATACGTCACATGTACAAAAACCAAGAAGGGCAAGGAGGAACAATAACGATGGAAGACCAAGAGCGATGTGGTCGTATTAAAAAGGATGCTTGAGAAGGATGAAGTCTTCCGCCCCAACTGTTCAACCTAATCTGCGAAGAATCAATGACGGAATTCATGAAAATTTGAAGAGGGTGAAAGGATGTCAATGATAAGATTTGCTGATGACATTACAATCCTGAGTAAAAGCAAAGAAGAAATACAGGACATGTTGCATGGCATGAAGAGTCCAGCGAGTACAGAATATGAATTTAGAGTAAACGGCAGAAAGACGAAAGTAACAAGCAGTACCGGATATCAAAATAATGATAAAATTAATATTAAATTTGGTTACTACGGTGTAGACAAAATTAAAAGCTTCTTCTACACAGTAAGTGTTAGGTTGGTGCATAAGATCGTAGCCTTTTTTCTTTTGCTTGTTGCTATTCCGCTTGCTACTGGTTTATTAATCGATTACCAATTTTTATTCGTAGTTCACTGTTGCTGTTTGAGTTTACATATTTTCATTTTGTATTCTGAGAGTGAGTGGAGCAGCAACTCCCCGTATAAAGACCTGCACACATCACAAAATATAACGTTATGCATCTGCTTGCATTTGAAAGGAAGCTCCTCAGGGAAATATTTGGACCAGTCCGAGATCAGACTACTGGAGAATGGAGAAGACGCCACAACACAGAATTAGAAGAGCTGCACAAGGAGCCTTTCATCTTGAGAGTGATGAGAACCAAAAGGCTGCAATGGGCTGGACATGTAGTTAGAATGGAGGCAACAGGGTGGCCCAAATTTGCAATGGACTGAATCCCGTCAGGCAGCAGACCAGTGTGAAGACCTAGAAAGAGGTGGATCGATGGAGTGAGAGAAGACTTTTTGCAGCTGGGAGTCGTGGAAAACTGGAGACAGATAGCGGAAGACAGAGACATGGAGAGCTCTGAATGCGTTGGCGTGCGGTCCACTGGGCCTGATCACGTGAATGAATGAATGAATGTGTTAAAAATGCCTGAGACTTAAAAATAAATGAAAATTGTTTTAAATATCAGTTCGTTGCTCTTCTCTCGAGAGTAATATGCTGGCTATAGGGAAAAGAATTAGACCTGTCAGAAGACAGATGACTCGAGGAGAAAGACGTCTAATTTCTTCCTGAACGAAACGCGTTTTTCACGATACAGTGCGAGACAAGAAAGAGATCGAAGAAGGTATACGGGGTAAAAAGGCAGATAGGGATAGGAGAATGAGGAGTGAGGGGGAAAAAGGACACTGCCCAGTGTCTGTTACCACGGGGACATAGTGTGTATGTGATGTTGGGAATGGACGGTGTTTCGGTGCACAGACGCTGCGTCCAAATGTTTCGCGAGAGGCGGCCCCTAACTAAACTTGCTAACTAGGCTGGCTGCAAAATGCGGTCAGGGTGAAAAAGGAGAGAGGGGGGAGGGTGGGGGATGCACTCTGACAGAGTGAAGTTGCGACCCCTCAGCCTCATCGCCAGTCGGCAGGCGACGCGCAATGTGGACCGCTGGAGGGTTGGGTTGTTTGAGGGAAGAGACCAAGCAGTGAAGTCATCGGTCTCATCGAATTAGGGAAGGACGGGGAAGGTAGTCGGCCGTGCCCTTTCAAAGGAACCATCCCGGCATTTGCCTGGAGCGATTTAGGGAAATCACGGAAAACCTAAATCTGGATGGCCGGACGCGGGATTGAACCGTCGTCCTCCCGAATGCGAGTCCAGTGTGCTAACCACTGCGCGCGGTGGACCTCTGGAACCTCTGCGCTTAGGGTTCCACTCCGTAGGGACGAGGCGATGTGCTCGTGTCGACATTTCATGATCGCTTGTGTTAACCATTTAATGCATAGTGTAGCTGATCAGCTACAGACTTCATTTCTTCGATCTATCCTATACTGAGCAACATTTTGTAAGAAATTCGTTGTATAGTTAAGTATATACACTCTACTGCAGCTGTAAGCTGCTAGTAGTTCCTCATAGCGATCGTAAATGGCAGGATGAACTGAATCAGTTCGTCAATCAAATGTTCGGATGCACTGCCGCGCGTGTGTTTTGGTGGAAAGTAGAGACTTTTTTTGGTGTTTGTGCACTGATTTGTGGGTTTGAAAATTACTTTTTTATTTTGAAAACGTAGGTAGATATGATGTTGACAGTTAATTCGAGTGTCTTACGATTGATTTGAAATTAGGTCTGTTTCTGTGTTTGTAGAGATTGTCAACAATAATGCTTTGTTAATACAATTAAAAAAAATTCAATATTTTGTTCGTAATTTAGGTACTATAAACTAAACGTGGTAATTTTTACAGCTTGAAATAAAGAATCATGCGTTTAAGGGTTAAGACCACACGCTAGGCGTTTTTATATCTACTCAGAAGAGAGAACGCCTCGATACCATCACTGTCGGTACAAAATATTAATTACTATGCTAGTCAACGGTGGCTCGACTACAATCCCTTGGGAGCTCAGCTCGGGAAAGGGGAACGAAACTCGATATGCGAGACGATCCACGGGGGAGCAGACTGAACACCACAAGCTCGAGCGGTTGAGTAACAAAGCACATGGAAAACAAGAGTACGGCGCGAGGCGGAAGCCAGGCCCGAAGTAGTTGATGTTCGCTTTAGAACTGCCGACCCTCTCGTGTTGGCGTCGAGAATAAATCACCTGTGTCAGTCGCTCCGCCCATACAACACCTATCACAAGCCCTCCATGGCAGCGTTCGGCAGTGATACCCACGTCAGCCCATCTGCATCCATCTCGATATCCGCTGGCAGGTACAGTAAAGGCGCCATTTTAAGTTGTGCCGCACTTAAATGATGCACCAGATTGAGTGTCCTTTGTGTAATGGAACTAGTTATGGATTTAGTTAATAGTCCCAGACTGGTAAGCTATTTATTTAAATTACAATTATTAATTATTTTGCAACTGCAACAGCGAGTGTCAAGGTTCAATTACGAAAACGAGATAAAAAATTAGTTACGCCCAGGTGACAATAGGCCAGCACCATGTAACACCGACTCTAGCCATGATAATGGCCTTAATTCGACGAGGAACACACTGAGCAAGTTACTAATATAAACCATCTAATTATAAATCTCATTATCAATGAGTGTTTGATCATGAGATACTGTAGCTGTTTCATGATGTGGGGCTGTTGATTGCTACATTTCACCTGCTATTTGAAATAGTCCCAGATATTTTTTATGAGTTTAAGATAGGATGATATAGCGGTTCAATTAAGAAGCGGTAGGCTGCATAAGCGTTCGGTACAAGAAACACGTAATCGTGCACCGGACTATGAAAACGACTGTTCTCATGTTGCAAAATAGGAATACCCCCAGGATAGTCATCATGAAGATGTTAAAGATATGGCAGCACTTAGTCACTGAGAATATCGTAATAAACATCATACTTTACTGTCACAGTAACTTGAACGAGTGAGGCCAAACTACGAGGTGTGGCTAGAAAAAAACCTGACTAGTACTGGTGAAACAATAAAACGAATGCAATAAGGCTGAAAGTCGCGTGGCCTGTCACGTGACTCTCGCTCCGCCTACTGCTCGAGTTTCATCTGCCTCCTGCACTCAGTCTGCCCGTGGCGTCTGTTTTAAGTAGTTGACGTTTTGTCTGTGCGTCGGAAAATGTTGAGTGTACAGAAAGAACAGCGTGTTAACATCAAATTTTGTTTCAAACTAGGAAAATCTGCAAGTGAAACGTTTGTAATGTTACAACAAGTGTACAGCGATGATTGTTTATCGCGAACACAAGTGTTTGAGTGGTTTAAACGATTTAAAGATGGCCGCGAAGACACCAGTGATGACACTCACACTGGCAGACCATTGTCAGCAAAAACTGATGCAAAAATTGAAAAAATCGGTAAACTTGTTCGACAAGATCGCCGTTTAACAATCAGAGCAGTGTCTGAGTTAACAGGAGTTGACAAGGAAAGTGTTAGGCAGATTCTTCATGAAAGTTTCAACATGAACAAAGTGTGTTCAAAAATGGTTCCAAAGTGTCTCACAATTGAACAGAAGGAACGCCGAAGAATGATTTGTTCTGACATCCTGGAAAACATTGAAAGTGACCCCACCTTCTTACAAAATGTTATTACTTGCGATGAATCGTGGTTTTTTACTTACGATCCCGAAACTAAACGCCAATCGATGCATTGGAAAACTCCTGGTTCTCCACGACAAAAAAAAGCACGAATGTCAAAATCGAAATTCAAGGCAATGATGATTGTTTTTTTTGACATCAAAGGGATTGTGCACATTGATTGGGTACCAGAGGGACAAACAGTGAATCAGCATTACTACATTAGCGTCCTGGCTACCCTACGTGAGCTTGTACGGAGAAAACGGAACGATTTGTGGAGAAAAATGTCATGGATCCTTCACCAAGACAATGCCCCAGCAAACAGTGCGTTGTCAGTGAAGACGTTTTTGGCAAAACACAACATTCCCATCTTAGATCATCCACCCTACTCACCTGATTTGGCCCCCTGTGACTTTTTTCTTTTCCCTAAAGTCAAGTCAGCTTTGAAAGGAACTAGATTTCAGACTGTTGAAGCAGTAAAAGAAAAAGCGACGGAAGTAATGTATGGACTTACCGAAAATGATCTGCAGCATTGCTATGAATAGTGGAAAATTCGTATGGAGCGGTGTAGAGACCGAGGAGGAGAGTACATTGAAGGAGATAACATGAAATTGTAAATAATTGTAAATAAATGTTTTTTCCAGCATCAGTCCGGTTTTTTTCTAGCCGCACCTCGTATGACACCAAAAGTATCCCGTAACATCGTACAACCACATCCGGCCTTCACTATACACTCTGCACGCAGTGGGCTAAACGCCTATTTGGGCCGTCGCCGCATTCGGTCGCATGCTAAACGTGACAAGAGGCACAGTTGCGAAATGTCGAACTACACTATACGCTTCCATTCAGTGTGTTGTGGAACTCACTGAAGACTTGCTGTCTTAGATGCGTCGTACCCAGATTCCTGTGTTCATCGCATGGACACTGTCTTATCAAAAGTACTCGGATACCTCTTAATGTACCAACCCTTCGCCTACGACGCTTGAACTCTGCTGGGGACACTTCAGTGATGTGTCTGAATGTCTACGGAAGAGTGAGTGTCCCATCTTCCTAAAGAGCCGAAACGAGAGAAGGTAGCGAGATCTGGAGCGAAGGCGATGTTCTAACTAATCCCAAACCTCGGCAGAAAAGTCCATTTGAGGAATTTTACTGTCCACAAACCATTAATATCGATCCGCCACTGCAAGGAGTCACACCTTTTAGGTACAAGTATCTGTTGCTAACTGTCTGAGGCGATAACGAGCCATGCTGATGCCAGACTGACAATCATCAGATCATCCCAAGGAAATGTAGTTCACCCACTAACAGATATGCTTAAAGAAAGCAAAATACACTGAAGGGCCAAAGAAACTGTTACACCTGCTAATATCGTGTAGGGCCCCCGAAACCACGCAGAAGTGCCGCACACGGCGTGGCGTGGACTCGACTAATGTCTGAAGTAGTGCTGGAGGGATCTGACACCAGAAATCCTGCAGGGCTATCCATAAATCCGTAAGAGTACGAAGGGATGGAGATCTCCTCCGGACAGCACGTTGCAACGCATGCCAGATATGCTCAATACTGTTCATGTTTGCGAATTTGTTGGCCGGCAGAAGTGTTTAAACTCAGAAGAGTGTTCCTGGAACCACTCTATAGCAATTCTGGACGTGTGGTGTGTAGGTGTAGGTGATCATACATGATGCTTACGTACGTGTCGCCTGTCAGAGTCGTATCTATACGTATCATAGGTCCCATATTACTCCAACTGCCCACTCCCCACACGATTACAGAGCCTCCATCAGCTTGAACAGTCCCCTGCTGACATGTATGTTCATTGATTCATGAGGCTGTCTCCATACCCGTGCACGTCCATCCACTCGATACAATTTGAAACGAGACTCGTCCGACCAGGCAACATGTTTCCAGTCATCAACAGTCCAATGTCTGTCATGACGGGCCCAGGCGAGGAATAAAGCTTTGTGTCGTGCAGTCATCAAGGGTACACGTGTGGACCTTCGGCTCCGAAAGCCCATATCGAAGATGTTTCGTTGAATGCTTCACACGCTGGGTAGCCCGGCATTGAAATCTGCAGCAATTTGAAAAAGGATTGCTCTTCTGACTTTTCTTCAGTCGTCGTTGGTCCCGTTCTTCTAGGATCTTTTTCCGGCCTCAGAGATGTCGAAGATTATGTTTTACCGGATTCCTGATACTGTAAACTGGCGGAATACGGGAAAATACGCACTTCATCGCTACCTCGGAGAAACTGTGTCCCATCGCTCGTGCGTCGACTATAACACCATGTTCAAACTCACTTAAATTTTGGTAACGTGCCATTGTACCAGCAGTAACCAATCTAGCAACTGTTCCAGACAGTTGTAGTCTTAAATAGGCGTTGCCGACCGCAGCGCCGTATTGTGCCTGTTTACATATCTCTGTATTTGAATAAGCGTGCCGATAGCAGTTTCTTTGACGCTGCAGTGTATGCCAGATCTTCATTGCAGCATTTCGTTATAGGACCCATATTGCGGAAGCTTCTTCTTGTCGTAGTTTTTACGTATTATATTTCATTTCTTCAAAGTTTCTTTAACATCCCATAACAAGTCAGACAGAAAAAAGATCTCATGAAAAATTCTGTGTCCTCTGCCGTGTAAGAGACCTTTCCATTTTTAGATTTGCAGATTCGGCTTTGTAAAACCTGAGAAGGAAGAGATAATGGCGTAAGCAGATGTGACAAAATATTATGACCACCTGTTAATAGCTTGTTTGACCGTCTTAGGAATGAAATAAATAATTGATTCTGCATATCAGGGACCCGACAATTTGTTGGTAGCTTTGTGGAGGTATGTGGCGTTAGAGGTCTTGTACAGGTCATGTAATTCGCGTATATAACGGGCTGCTGATGGCGTACGCGGTGATATCGCCCGATGATGACACATATGCGTTCCGAGGCATTTACATCAAGTGAGACATCAACGTGATTTCACTATAATGCTCGTCAAACCACAATAGCACGGGTCTCAAAAATGGTTCAAATGGCTCTGAGTACTATGGGACTTAACTTCTGAGGTCATCAGTCCCCTAGAACTTAGAAATACATAAACCTAACTAACCTAAGGACATCACACACATCCATGCCTGAGGCAGGATTCGAACCTCCGACCGAGCACGGTTCTCGCTCCGAGACGTAGACTGTTATACTGCTGGAAGGTGACATCGCCTTGGGGGAGACGATCAGACATCTTCATCTAAATCCATTCTTCGCAAGCCACCTGACGGTGTGTGGCGGACGGTACTTTGAGTACCTCTATCGGTTCTCCCTTCTATTCCAGTCTCGTATTGTTCGTGGAAAGAAAGATTGTCGGTATGCCTCTGTGTGGGCTCTAATCTCTCTGATTTTATCCTCATGGTCTCTTCGCGAGATATACATAGGAGGAAGCAATATACTGCTTGACTCCTCGGTGAAGGTATGTTCTCGAAACTTCAACAAAAGCCCGTACCGAGCTACTGAGCATCTCATCTTCCACTGGAGTTTACCTATCATCTCCGTAACGCTTTCGCGATTACTAAATGATCCTGTAACGAAGCGCGCTGCTCTCCGTTGGATCTTCTCCATCTCCTCTATCAACCCTATCGAGTATGGATCCCACACCGGTGAGCAATATTCAAGCAGTGGGCGAACAAGTGTACTGTAACCTGCTTCCTTTGTTTTCGGATTACGTTTCCTTAGGATTCTTCCAATGAATCTCGGTCTGACATCTGCTTTACCGACGATCAACTTTATATGATCATTCCATTTTAAATCACTACTAATGCCCACTCTCAGATAATTTATGGAATTAACTGCTTCCAGTTGCTGACCTGCTATACTGTAGCTATATGATAAAGGATCTTTCTTTCTATGTATTCGCAGCACATTACACTTGTCTACATTGAGATTCAATTGCCATTCCCTGCACCATGCGTCAATTCGTTGTAGATCCTCCTGCATTTCAGTACAATTTTCCATTGTTACAACCTCTCGATATACCACAGCATCATCCGCAAAAAGCCTCAGTGAACTTCCCATGTCATCCACAAGGTCATTTATGTATATTGTGAATAGCAACGGACCTACGACACTCCCCTGTGGCACACCTCTTACTTCGGAAGACTTCTCTCCATTGAGAATGACATGCTGCGTTCTGTTATCTAGGAACTCTTTAATCCTATCACACAGTTGGTCTAATAATCCATATGCTTTTACTTTGCTCATTTAACGACTGTGGGGAACTGTATCGAACGCCTTGCGGAAACAACACGGCATCTACATGGGAACCCGTGTCTATGGCTCTCTGAGTCTCGTGGACGAATAGCGCGAGCTGGGTTTCACACGATCGTCTTTTTCGAAACCCAAGGCGATGTCATCTTCCAGCAGTATAACTGTCTACGTCTCGGAGCGAGAACCGTGCTCGGTCGGAGGTTCGAATCCTGCCTCAGGCAAGGATGTGTTTGATTTCATTAGGTTGGTTAGGTTTAAGTATTTCTAAGTTCTAGGGCACTGATGACCTCAGAAGGGAATGAAGGGATGCACGTGGTTTACAGCTGTGAGCGTGTCTTCGATTAGTAATACAGATCCCGTAGCATAACACTGCTCCCGCCAGCCTGCGTCCGTGGCGCGCTGTACGAGCCGCCGTACACCTCGATGACGCCGTTTGTGGAGACGACTAGGGACGTAGTGTATGAAAATGTGATTCACCCGAAGACCGAAACGTTTCCATTGATCGACGGTCGAGTCCCGATTTTCACGTGTCCACTGCAATCATAACTGACGATGTCGTTGGGTCAACATGTGAACGTGTAGGCGTGCTGTGCTGTAGAGCTCCATGTTCAACAATGTACGATGTATGGTGTGCACCGAAACATTTCTGTGTGCACCAGCATTGTGCTCTTTCAGCAGGGATGCTACAAATGACCATCTGTCCTACTTTACAGAGCAGACAAGCTTCCAAACGCGACGTTCTGTGAAGAGTCTTGGACGTTCAACCATTTAGCGCCTAGTGACAGTTTCACTGCCCTACATGTTTCCGTAGATCCTCACGACACTACCACATGAAATTCCACCAACTTCGCCGTTTTCCAGATACTCGTTCACAGGCTATGCGTAACAATAATCTGCCTTTTGTCAAAGTCGCTTATCTCAGTGGATTTCCCCACTTGCAGCCCATATCTTCTCTAGGGTGATCTCCCATCCGTGTCTGCTTTGCTTACATGCTTTTGTTACTGCGTCACGTGTCTGCAACGCAACCAGATGGCATCCAACTTCGCGGAGGGCAGTGGTCATAATGTTTTGGCTTATCAATGTATGGCGAGTAGGTATGTTGACTGTAATAAACTTCTGATACATCTGTCATCTGTCAACATCATTCATTAAATCGTTTCTCAGCGGGACAGAATTTCAGTAAACGATTGAAAAACACTAAATCAAATTCTTTTTTCTTACACTTGCTTCAAATGTCTAAATAATTCACTTACCTTTTGTTGTGCCGACTAGAAACACATTACCACGCTCCAGTGTATAATAACAATTATAAAACGTTCATGCGATAAAGCTGGTTTCCGCCTTCTCTATAAAATTCAACATTTACAATCCTGAAGAACTTCTTCATTATCTTTCAAGCTTTAACGAACATTTATTACTATTTTAAGCTTCGTACATTAGAATGAACAGAACAAGCTGATAAACCTAACTCCACTAAATCCCACTGCATTAACATAAATTCACGATATTCGATAAAAGTCACACGAAAAAGCAGGGGATCGTTTTTCTGAGGGACGATGCCCTTCGTCGCGCTACGGCTTGTGACATGTGACAAGATTTTCGACAGAGTGGCGCCTATTGAAAGACGTCACACACGTTCTCCACGTATCAACCGTTATATGAAAAGAGAAAGATACAGTTCCTGTCGTCACACAATATACATACATATAATTCAGAACGTAATATAAACTTGAATGAAATAGGTCGAACGTACATTGGGTCGGCTGTTGTGAAAAATAAAAAATAAGTATGTCTGTCTATCTCGGGTTCTTTTGCCGACGTTCATCTAATGATTTTACTGACGTTTCGCCAGCGCGAGTGGCTGGCATTGTCAAAGCTTCACCTCCATTGCCGGTGGTGAACTGGAGCCGAGCTCGCGGCCGCAGGCTATACGTACCTGGCACGCCAACCTCCGAAGGCTTCTCCGAGGTTATTTCCCGTGCGGTTCTCCTCTTGCTACCTGCGACGGTCATTCGCTGCAGTACGGGAAGCCAGGATCCGTTCACCTTCAGGTCGCGGCCGCGAGCTAAGCTCCAGTTCAGCACCGGCAATGGAGGGTGAAGCTTTGACAATGCCAGCCACTCGCGCTGGCGAAACGTCAGAAAAATCGTCAGACGAACGTCGGCCGAAGATCCCGAGACAAAAGCCAATACGCAGTTTGTCAACAAGTGGCCACAAAAGCCTTAACGATTTTGTATGTCTATTAAGTTTGTGATACTGCAGTACCAAGTTGGATCAACAGAACAGGGATTCGAGGAAGAGATGCTAGCTTCCTGAAGGGTTTCTTTAGTTAGTCAGTAATTCTGAACATTCTGATGTGGGACTATACAATGAGGTATCATGATGACTGCTGAAGGAATATCGACAACAGACTAAAATTCAATTTACTGCCACAGCAGCCAAACGGAGGAACAGGTGGGAAGATCCTTATGCACCCAAAAATGGATCTAAAATATTCGAGCTGAGGAACGTGTTAGATCGAACAACGAATGAATTTTTTTTTTAATTTTATTTTATTTTATTTATATTTATATTTATTGCTTTATTTTTATTCGTGGACGTGCGTTACGCTGTGCGAGGGCTATTGTGATCATCATAACTGGAGTCGATAACAAAAGGGTTCTTCAGATAAAACGCAGCAATTTACGAGTCAGGATTCCAGGAAGCCACTGCTGTCAGATTCAGGTGGACTATTGTGTGCAAAATGAGAGCTATCGACTGATGCGCAACAGGGGCACACACCTGTTACTCACCGGCTAGCGCGCCCGTGGGATAGCCGCAGCTGTCTCGACGCAGCAATAGAGCTACTGGGGGCCATTACAAGTCGCCGTTATCGCAGAGCCGTATTGCTCTTTTAATACTAGTAATAGCAGTAAACGAATGGGCCATAGTTAAGACCAATTCTTTCCTTCTGTCTCACATTCTCCCGACAGCTGTAGCGAATTCCGCATATAATGATTTAAGTGACGATTAACGGGTGAACAACAGGACATATTTCTTGCACGTAGTAATTACCTCAACATCCACTTTTTGTGAGTCATTCACTTCCGTATTCGACAGGCAACACAGTGCATTTTACTTTTCTTAACAAACTATTTGAATTTTGCATAATTTATTCGCAGAATTAGAAATGCAGCGTAATAATAATTTTTTTATACTTCTGATGGTTCACCTAACTGACGCATCACTGGAATTTTGTTTTTCGTTTCATTAAATATTTGTACACTACTGGTCATTAAAATTGCTACACCATAAAGATGACGTGCTACAGACATGAAGTTTAACCGACAGGAAGAAGATGCTGTGATATGCAAATGATCAGATTTTCAGAGCATTCACACAAGGTTGGCGCCGGTGGCGACACCTACAACCTGCTGACATGAGGAAAGTTTCCAATCGATTTCTCATACACAAACAGCAGTTGACCGGCGTTACCTGGTGAAACGTTGTTGTGATGCCTCGTGTAAGGAGGAGAAATGGGTACCATCACGTTTCCGACTTTGATAAACGTCGGATTGTAGCCTATCGCGATAGCGGTTTATCGTATCGCAACATTGCGGCTCACGTTGGTCGATGATCCAGTCACTGTTAGCAGAATATGGGATCGGTGGGTTCAGGACGGTAATACGGAAAGCCGTGCTGCATCCCAACGGCCTTGTATCACTAGCAGTCGAGATGACAGGCATCTTATCCGCATGGCAGTAACGGATCGTTCAGCCACGTCTCGATCCCTGAGTCAACAGATGGGGACGTCTGCAAGACAACAACCATCTCCACGAACAGTTCGACGACGTTTGCAGCAGCATGGACTATCAGCTCGGACACCATGGCTGCGGTTACCCTTGATGCTGCATCAGAGACAGGAGCGCCTGCGATGGTGTACTCGACGACGAACCTGGGTGCACGAATGGCAAAACGTCATTTTTTCAGATGAATCCAGGTTCTGTTTACATCATCATGATGGTCCCATCCATGTTTGGCGACATTGTGGTGAACGCACATTGGAAGCGTGTATTCGATATCGCCATACTGGCGTATCACTCGGCGTGATGGTATGGGGTGCCATTCGTTACATGTCTCGGTCACCTCGTGTTCGCATTGACTGCACTTTGAACAGTGGACGTTACATTTCAGATGTGTTACGACCCGTGGGTCTACCCGTCATTCGATCCCTGCGAAATCATGCGTTTCAGCAGGATAATGCACCACCGCATGTTGCAGGTCCTGTATGGGCCTTTCTGGATACAGAAAATGTTCGACTGCTGCCCTGGCCAGCACATTCTCCAGATCTCTCACCAATTGAAAACGTCTGGTCAATATTGGCCGAGCAACTGGCTTGTCACAATACACCAGTCACTACTCTTGATGAACTGTGGTATGCTGTTGAAGCTGCATGGACAACTGTACTTGTACACACCATCCAAGCTCTGGTTGACCCAATGCCCAGGCGTATCAAGGCCGTTATTACGGCCAGAGGTGGTTGTTCTGGGTACTGATTCTCAGGATCTATGCACCCTAATTGCGTGAAAATATAATCACATGTCAGTTCTAGTGTAATATATTTGTCCAATGAATACTCGTTTATCATCTGCATTTCTTCTTGGTGTAGCAATTTTAATGGCCAGAAGTGTATATACGTGGTATTCAGCAAACAGTATCCGCAAAACCACGGAGTACGCGAGGATCACTTTTCAAATGGAGAAAATGTACGACACGTGTTGAACTTAGCGGCGAGAGAATGCAAACCACACAACATACCGTGTAGGAGTGTAACATAACATGATATCCAGGCAATGGAAAGTACTTTCTGAAACTGTCCCCGCATGTTGTTGGCTAGACTCAGAAATTAATCTGAACTAACTCCGTTAGTCTGATAGCAGCTAAAACGATCACCTGGTTACCCGATACCAGTTGTAGGATGCCTCTCTAACGGCTTCAAGGCTCCACAAAAACTTCAGTTTCACTGTTTCATATAAGTATTGACCGAATTTTAAAATTCCAAAAGTCGTTATAATCTATTCATTAAGAGGTGTATTTTTGTCTCAAAGGTTGAACACAATAAATATTAATCTCAGAAGCTATGTATACGTCTTGAGTCATTGTAGCTTATTGCGGGTAAATCACCCAGATTATATTCATCCTATATTCAAAAAGGACGATACTTAGCGACTTCCAACAAACTTCACACACAATTTCAAATTTTTCTGAAACTTTTCCTAGCTAGTACACCCCCCCCCCCCCCCCACTACCAAATACACACAAAATAATGAAAGGAAAACCTTTGTCCCTTGCTACATTTTCATTGTCCATACTGTAAAACTTCGGCATCAGGACGTTTTAATTTATTACTTCTTTACTACTATCACTAGTTACAACACATTTTTCAGTCTCTGTATATAACACTGAAAGTATCCGCAAAATTATATCATTGTACGATATTTAGTTCAAGAGATGTGACACCATAAACATTGAGATATGTGAAAATCATCGTTTCTCAAAATTAAGCGAAAAATTAATCAGATTATACTCATCCAGGGTTTGATAATGAGGGCACCTGGCGGCTTTCGACGAACTTTAAACATTATTTCGAATCTTTTCTAATTATTTTCTGTTTAGTTTTGACTTTTTCAGTAGCCTATTGGTGCATAATCCAAAACTAACATAACCAACCTAACTAGGGTTTTGCATTTTACCCATGGAGGTTTTACATGAATAGCGTCAAATATTTAACACATTAACTTATTTATAAAACGGTCAGACGTTTGAATCTGTTTCAAACATGGGAATTCGATTCTTTACAGAACCGGGTGTGTGGACAGATTTGGGTGGGATTTACACTGGTACTGTATATTTACACCATACATTTTAACTGTTTATCGTTAATATCATTATTTTCTATCTGAATAATAATGCAATGGATTCCGCTACACGTTAAATAAATAATAATTTTATGAAATGTTAACTTACAGGAATAAAAAACCTATATAATAGAGAGCATTGTTCCTTGAGTATAATGTACCTAGGAACTCACGATGTGCCCTGGTTGTTTCAATACAGTGGCTATAACGTAATACTAGCCAACGCTAAAAGCATTTCTGGCATTTTCTACGGTTTTTCTTCTTGTGAGACGTGAGATTGTGTTTTATGCAACATTTGCAATTATTTTGAATTCTACACATTGAACTGCTCTACAATATATTAAAGCTATTTTGTGTGGATGGTTAAGCCATACTTCTTTGGACGTGGACCATCTAGTACGTTGAAACGGAAGAATATTTTCTACCATGGAACATGTGATATTTGTAAGCGATCTGAATCTCTTCAGTATCCTAATATGTTATCTGTCTTGCAAATAAAAATTTATATTAATTTCCGATAGCTTCCGTTTCAAATCGTATTTAACCTGTAACTGGTTTTCATAATACTTCATCTTCATTTGATGTCTCCTGATTATTACTGGTGTGTAGTATAGTATGAGGGTCACCCCAACATAAATGCACACTATTTTTGTAAAAATACAGTTTTCATTCTGCATGTGTAAAAGTTTTACGGTGTGTAGATACATCCTTCCCGCTTGTTTTCAAACTTAGTTCAACCTGTTCCCGTGAGTGGCGCCGTCACAGCATGTCTTCAAGATGGCTGCTACACTTGACGTTCGTCAGAAGCAACGTGCTGTCATAGAATTCCTGTGAAAACGAGACACTGGGAAACATCCACAAGAGGTAGAAAATGGTGTATGCAGATGCTGCTGTCGATCGCAGTACGGTTAGTCGGTGGGCAAGCAGGTTACGTGATGAAAGCGGGCACGGCTATATTGAGGATTGTCCTCGCAGCGGCAAGCCTCGTACTGCACACACTCCAGACAATGTGCAGAGAGTTAACGAATTGGTGACTCCTGACAGACGCATCACAGTGAACGAATTGTCACGCTACGTTGGGATTGGGGAAGGAAGTGTTTGCAGAATACTGAAAGTGATGGCGTTAAAAAAGGTTTGTGCCAGGTGGGTTCCCAGGATGTTGACAGTGGCTCACAAAGAAACAAAGAAAATGGTATGCAGCGAACTTTTGGGACAGTACGAGAATGGTGGAGATGAATTTCTTGGACGAATTGTAACAGGTGATGAAACATGGCTCCATCGTTTTTCACCAGAGATGAAGAGGCAATCAATGGAGTGGCATCATGGAAATTCACCAAAGAAAAAAAAAATTCAAAACCACACCTTCTGCTGGAAAAGTTATGGCTACAGTGTTTTTAGATTCCGAAGGACTCTTGCTTCTGGACATCATACCAAGTGGAACCACCATAAATTCTGATGCATATGTGACGACACTGAAGAAACTTCAAGCTCGACTGAGCCGTGTTCGACGACATCGGCAAAAGCAGGATGTTTTGCTATTGCACGACAATGGACGGCCACATGTCAGTCAAAAAACTATGCAAGCGATCACAAAACTCGGATGGACAACACTGAAACACCCACCTTACAGTGCTGACCTGGCTCCATGTGACTATCATCTCTTTGGGAAACTGAAAGACTCTCTTCGCGGAACAAGGTTTGAAGATGATGACTCCCTTGTGCACGCTGCCAAACAGTGGCTCCTACAGGTTGGTCCAGAATTTTACCGTGCGGGTATACAGGCGCTGGTTCCAAGATGGCGTAAGGCAGTTGAGAGGGATGGAAATTATGTGGAGAAATGAAAATGTTGTTCCTAAAGGATGTATCTACACCCTGTAAAACATGTAGAATAAAAGATGTATTTAAAAAATAAATAGTGTGCATTTCTTTTGGAGTGACCCTCGTAAGAATGTGACACAAGACTATAAAATAGAGTACTGGCCTGATTTTCTCGACGGTAAGGATTTTTAATTACAATTCAATGTTTATTCCTAGACAGTAGACTATACTGTACCTTGGAATATTTTTCGCATTGAGAAACCTTACTTTTATGAAGAAGTTCCATATTTTTCATAAAAAGACTGTAGAACACAAAAAGCAAATGCCATCATTTAAAAATGGAGTAAGAAAACAGATTAAACTTCTACACTGAGGTGCGAAAGTCGTTGCATACCTCCTAATACCGTGACGGACCTCCTTTTACCCAGCATAGTGCAGCAGCTCGATGCGACATAGACTCAAAACGTGTCGTTGGAAGTCCCCTGCAGAAATATTGCGCGATGCTGCCTCTATAGCCGTCAGAAGTTGCGAAAGTGTTTTCCGGTATAGGATTTTGTTCGCAAACTGACCTCTCGATTGTGTAATACAAATGGTCATTTGCATTCAGGCTGGACGATCTGGATGTACAAATCATTCGCTCGGATTGGCCATAATATTCTTCCAACCAATCGCGAACCATTATGGGTTGGTAACACAGCACATTCTCGTCCATGTAAATTCCATCGTTGTTCGGGAACATGCAGACAAGGAATGGTTGAAACCTGTCTCCAAATAGCCGAAAATAGCCATGACGAGTCAATGATCCATGTAGACACATCCCACACTCTCAGGGAGCCACCACCAGTCACACAGTGCCTTTTTGATGACTTTGTTTCATGGCTTCATGGTGTCTGCGCCACACCCGAATCCGACCATTAACTCCTACCATTTGAAATCGGGACTCATCTGACCAAGCCATGGTTTTGCAGTCGTCTAGGGTTCAACCAATACAGTCACGAGCCCAGGAAAGGCGATGCAGGCGATGTCGTACTGTTAACAATGGCACTCGGGTCGGTCGTCTGCTGCCATAGCCCATTAACGCCAGATTTCGCCACACTGTCGTAATGGATACGATTGTAGTACGTCCCACATTGATTTCTGCGGTTATTTAACACATTGTTGCTTGTCTGTTAGCACTGACAGCTATGCGCAAACGCCCCTGCTCTCAGTCGATAAGTGAAGGCCCTCGGTCACTACGTTGTCTGTGATGAGCGGCTTTGACTGAAATTTGGTATTCTCGACACAGTCCTGACAATGTGAACCTCCGAAGTGGTATGTTTCATGCGTCTAGCTCCAACTACCATTCGACGTTCAGAGTGTGTTAATTCCCGTCGTACGGACATTACCACGTGGGGAACCTTTACAAGTCAATCAACTGAGTACAAATGATAGTTCTGCCAATGAGCTGCCATTTAATACCTCGTGTACGTGAGACTACCGCCACTTACATTTGTGCATATCGCTATCCCACGACTTTTGTCACCTCCGTGACTTAGGCTAGAAGCCTAAGTCTGAGAAGTGTTACAAGGTACAACACACGGTGATTCAAGTCTTTGACCAAACGTCTAAGGGGGATGTATATCGTGTCATGGAGAAAAACTTTTATCAGAGCCACATGTTCACTGACATTTCATGGCTGCAATAGGAGTCTTTTTGTATTGGTTATGCCCTTGACAGGTAACATTGCATAGGCAATCTGCGGCGTGCCAATGCAGTACCTGTTGCCTGTAATTGGTCGTCTGCTACAAGTAGAATGAACAGGCCACACAAAATTCAAGTCTCTGATTCGCTTTTCCTCTTGGAGACGCTCATTGCTAAGGTTTTCCAAACAAAATGATTATTGACAGCTAGTTAACTTCGTTCAGTTGCTCAGAACTGAGAGAAAGACCACCCCACTTCTCTCGGTCATGCATTAAGATATTAAGCGTTTAATCTGTTTCATTTTTGTATAGCAATTTTCTTTTTACTTTGTACCCTTTTTAAATCGCTGTTCACTTTGTTAAGCATATCATTGTTCAGACCAATGTTATGTGTGAAGATGACGCGAAGTTTTCCTCTATCTTTTTGAGTACATACTTCGTTCTAAAATTGTTGTCTTGGAATATGATTTCATAGGAATAGTTACTCTCCCCACCCCAATGTTTATTATTATGCATTACCACATTGCACCATGAATGTTTATTTAGAAACAGAAATCTAGGTTAGCACCTACCTGCTTGCTGTTTGATGTTGTGTTTTCGAGAAATCTGCAAGAATCTCGTTAAGAAGCGAGGTAAGGGAAAATTTTGATTAGGGCCAGATAATTATTTTACTTCAGTTGCGCATTTAATATAAAGAGAATTTGTGTTCAGAACAGTTACAATTCAATTCAAATTAGGTTCTGTTTACTCATAGGTTAGCATACAAGTCTAAATTGGATAGCAGTTTGTGGGAACATAGTTTTGGTAACATGTTGACATTTATAGAGTGGGACGTAAACTTGGTCTAAATTTCAGACAGAAACAAAATATAGTAAGGAGGTTTCACTATGTACCAAAAGGATTCTTAACTTACTCGTACAGCAACGAACAATCAGTTATTATTAAAAATGCTTTTGGCAAATGTTAAGTGCAATTGATTATTTTTATTTCAGGATTTTCAGAATTTGCGCCAGTGTGTTTTCGAGTTCGTGGTACGTATTTCGGGACTCTGCTTACTACCTACATAGTTAATATGTTCAGATACGATCTGCTGCAGTGTGGACAGTGAACGGTGAAGACCCATGAACCGCCGAAAAGTGAGTGACTAGTATAAAGGTTGTCGTACTTCTGTTGGATCTTAATGAATATAATAACGCACCACGCACTTTTATATTTAGCTGTGTATAGATTTGGTCAACGTGGTCTGAGAACGTAAGTGTCTGAACAGTATCGATATACCGAAACATTGCGCGAGGTTCTTGATCGAATCACTGTCGAATTTTGAAATGAAACTTTAGAAATGTTAGCGTTTATTACACTAGTTATGAAACAATTAATGCTGCCCTTCTCCATATATCTGTAAAATATGCATTTGTACACAGTAGGAAAGTATTTTATTTGTTGTTCTAGTGACGCTTCGTAACTATCGTGTTGCATGTAAACAAATTTCTTTTAGATAGTATAGCGACTAGACGAAAGACGTTTAGTCTCGTATAACGAACGACTGGGCACCATAACCGCATACATAGGCATACAGGCGATAGACTTATTTGCGTAGTGATAGGAATGCTCCTATCGTCATGATGCTTATGTTGAGAAATAGTCGGTACTTGCATTGTGCAGAAACCCTTCCTCACCTTCAAGCTTGTTATATTTTCTGTCTCTATCGCAGATTAAAAAAAAAACATTATTAACATTCTAAATCTTTATTATACATATCTACATACTTATTTTTCAACATTGTTACCTGGCGACGAAGACATCTCTACCAGCGAGAGATCATTTTTTTAATACCGTCACTGTAGAATCTTTAACTTTGTTCACGGAGCCAACCCCCCTCCGCTTTCTCGCTTCATCGCTCTCAAAGTGAAGTCCTCGAAGCTGTTCTGGAAACAGATGAAAATCGGATGGGGCCAACACAGGACTCAATGGTGTATGATAGATGGTAGTGTTCCCAAGAAGTTGGATTGTTACAGATGTCGCAGCCTTGTGTGTGGTCTGGCAGTGTAAAACTAAAGAAGGGGGTTCTCCATGTATGGACAAACTAATCGAA
This sequence comes from Schistocerca piceifrons, assembly GCF_021461385.2. Lineage (NCBI taxonomy): Eukaryota > Metazoa > Arthropoda > Insecta > Orthoptera > Acrididae > Schistocerca > Schistocerca piceifrons. Next base: position 202,528,629 of record NC_060138.1, on the reverse strand, counting down.
TTCCAAACTCGATGAAAGTACGCTGTTATTCACGCACCGACGTAGTAACATTACACGTCGCCATGCTACATGCTGTAATTCGGAGACCTCTAGCCGCAGAGGGTTGCTAATATGTAGAAATAAAGAATAAAGCTGCAGAACATTAATAACCTTTGTTTTATGTCCTTCAATGCGAGATGCATTTAATAATTTCCACAACGAAGTTCTCTCTCGAAATGTGGCAGAAAGCCCAAAGAGATTCTGGTCATACATAAAGCACACCAGTGGCAAGACGCAATCAATACCTTCACTGCGCGATAACAACGGTGAAGTCACTGATGACAGTGCCACTAAAGCAAAGTTATTAAACACAGTTTTCCGAAACTCCTTCACCAAAGAAGACGAAGTAAATATTCCTGAATTCCAATCAAGAACAACTGCCAAGATGAGAAACATAGAAGTAGATACCCTCGGTGTAACAAAGCAGCTTAAATCACTTAATAAAGGCAAGGCCTCCGGTCCAGATTGTATACCAGTCAGGTTCCTCTCAGAGTATGCTGATAAAATAGCTCCATATTTAGCAATTATAATCAACCTCGTGCCGGCTGGAGTGGCCGTGCGGTTCTAGGCGCTACAGTCTGGAACCGAGCGACCGCTACGGTCGCAGGTTCCCATCCTGCCTCGGGCATAGATGTGTGTGATGTCCTTCGGTTAGGTTAGGTTTGATTAGTTCTAAGTTCTAGGCGACTGATGACCTCAGAATTTAAGTCGCATAGTGCTCAGAGCCATTTGAACCATTATACAACCTCTCGGTCACAGATAGATCCGTCCATGAAGACTGGAAAATTGCTCAAGTCACACCAATACCCAAAAAGTGAAGTAGGAGTAATCCGCTGAATTACAGCCCCATATCACTAAGGTCGATTTGCAGTAGGGTTTTAGAACATATATTGTATTCGAACATCATGTAGTACCTCGAAGAAAACGATTTATTGACTTATAGTCAGCACGGATTCAGAAAATATCGTTCTTGTGAAACACAACTAGCTCTTTATACTCATGAAGTAATAAGTGCTATCGACAGGGGATGTCAAATTGATTCCATATTTTTATATTTCCAGAAGGCTTTCGACACCGTTCAGCACATGCGTCTTCTAACCAAACTATGCGCCTATGGAATATCGCCTCAGTTGTGCGACTGGATTCGTCATTTCCTGTCAGAAAGGTCACAGTTCGTAGTAATAGACGGAAAGTCATCAAGTAAAACAGAGGTAATATCCGGCGTACCCCAAGGAAGTGTTATAGGCCCCCTGTTGTTCCTGATCTATATTAACGACATAGGAGACAATCTGAGTAGCCGTCTTAGATTGTTTGCAGATGATGCTGCCATTTACCGTCTTGTAAAGTCATCAGATGATCAAAACGACTTGCAAAATTAATTAGGTATGATTCTGTATAGTGCGAACAGTGGCAATTGACCCAGAATAAAGAAAAGTCTGATTACGTGATAAGTCGCACAAATCTGAGGGCTGTGAATTCAATTAAATACTTAGGGATCACAATTACAAATAACCTAAATTGGAATAATCACATAGATAATATTGTGGGCAGAGCAAACCAAAGACTGCGATTCATTGGCAGAACACTTAGAAGGTGCAACAGGTCTAATAAAGAGACTGCTTACACCACGTTTGTCCGCCCTATTCTGGAGTATTGCTGTGCCGTGTGGGATCCGCATCAGTTGGGACTAACGGACGACATCGAAAAAGTACAAAGAAGGGCAGCTCCTTAAGTATTATTGCAAAATAGGGGAGATAGTGTCACAGACATGATCTTCTCATGAAATTTCAATAATCAGTTTTCTCCTCCGATTGCGAAAACATTCTGCTGGCATCCATCTACTTAGGGAGAAATGATCATCACGATAAAATAAGAGAAATCAAGGCTCGCACAGAAAAATTTTAAGTGCTCGTTTTTCCCGCGTGCCGTTTGAGAGTGGAACGGTAGAGAGAGAGAATGGTTCATTGAACCCTCACCGGCCGTGTGGCCGAGCGGTTCTAGGCGCTACAGTCTGGAACCGCGCGACCGCTACGGTCGCAGGTTCGAATCCTGCCTCGGGCATGGTTGTGTGTGATGTCCTTAGGTTAGTTAGGTTTAAGTCGTTCTAAGTTGTAGGAGACTGATGACCTCAGAAGTTAGGTCCCATAGTGCTCAGAGCCATTTGAACCATTTTTGAACACTGTGCCAGGCATTTTATTGTGAATATCAGAGTAATCACGTAGATGTAGATGCAGAGTTTTCACATAAAAAATTCCTTGGCGTCATACTTCAGCACGTTGTCGTACATTACGTGAGTCTGGCGCAGTTTGGATGACGAGTTGACGTCGAACGACTGCCTGTGAAGTTTCAACTTACGACTGTGACGCCCGCGAGAGCGTATAGGGCTGTGGCGAAAATGCTGAAACGTGTTGGAACGTCCACTGTGCTGCGAACAGACGGCCAATATTGAGCCGTTTCGCGGCTGTGTTCCCGTTGTGTGCACAGGCGGCTGCTTTTGAAAGCAGCGACACTGTCCCCCAAAATTGGTTTATCGCGAGCCGACAAAAGTAGCAGGCAGGCAGTCGATTAACGGCGGCGAGACCCGGGATTGCCGCTCCAGCGCTGGAGGCCGTAATTGCCGCGATATTGCAGGGCCCGGCCGTAATGACGTGTTAGCACGCCCCTGGCTCCGCCGACACCCGCACAGCACGAGCAGCTCCGTCCCCTCTTGCTGTGTGGACGCAGGAGCAGTGAATGAGCGGTTTCCTACAGTGGTTAGGGGTAGGGGCTGTCCTTTGCCTACAGTTTGTGGCGCGGCTGGGTGAGTACAAACCCATGTCTTCTACGTTAAGTTTACAGGGTGTATGAAGACATCACAGACAAGAACGTACAGAGGATCGTATTTTCTCAAGAGACATGACGTTTCAAAAAAAAAGTTATGTATTTCAGCAAAATCTCACATAAATGGTGTTATTATCAGTTTCGAATTATTGACAAGTCATCATCAGATCTACATTTACATTTACATCCATACTCCGCAAGCCAACTGACGGTGTGTGGTGGAGGGTACCTTAAGTACCTCTGTCGGTTCTCCCGTCTATTCCAGTTTCGTATTGTTCGTGGAAAGAAAGATTGTCGGTATGCCACTGAGTGGGCTCCAATCTCTCACTTTTATCCTCATGGTCTCTTCGCGAGACATACGTAGGAGGGAGAAATATACTGCTTGACTCCTCGGTGAAGGTATGTTCTCCAAACTTCAACAAATGCCCATACCGAGCTGCTGAGCGTCTCTCTTACAGAGTCTTCCACTGGAGTTTATCTGTCATCTCCGTAACGCTTTCACGATTACTAAATGATCCTGTAACGAAGCGCGCTGCTCTCCGTTGCATCTTCTCTATCTCTTCTACCAACCCTATCTGGTACGGATCCCACACTGGTGAGCAGTATCCAAGCAGTGGGCGAACAAGTGTACTGTAACCTACTTCCTTTTGTTTTCGGGTTGCATTTCCTTAGGATTCTTCCAATGAATCTCAGTCTGGCATCTGCTTTACCGACGATCAACTTTATATAATCATTCCATTTTAAATCACTCCAAATGCCTACTCCCAGATGATTTATGGAATTAACTGCTTCCAGCTGCTGACCTGCTATATTGTAGCTAAATGATAAAGGATCTTTCTTTCTATGTATTCGCAGCACATTACACTTGTCTTCTTTGAGATTCAATTGCCATTCCTTACACCATGCGTCAATTCGTTGCAGATCCTCCTGCATTTCAGTACAATTTTCCATTGTTACAGCCTCTCCATATACTACAGCTTCATCCGCAAAAAGCCTCAGTGAACTTCCGATGTTATCCATGAGATAATCTGTTTGAAAAGGAAGAAAAAGGGGGCAATAGAAAAAACTAGAAAACGTGAACATATCGGTGCTCTGATTGTCGTAGCTGTAGGCTACGATTCACTACGTAATACAGCGAGGTGATTAAAGTCACGAGATAGCGATATGCACTTATACAAATAGCGACAGTATCGCGTGAATGTATAAAGGGGCAGTGCACTGGCGGAGGTGTCGTATGTACTCAGGTAATTCATGTGAAAAGATGTCCGATGTGATTATGGCCGCATGACGGGAGTTAACGGACTTTGAACGCGGAATGGTAGCTGGAACTATACGCCTAGGACAGCCCATTTCGGGAAATGTTAGGGAATACGTTTTCCGAGATCCACAGTGTCAAGATTGTGCCGAGAATATCACATTTCAGGCATTACCTCTCACTACAGGCAACGCAGGTGGTGGAAGACCTTCACTTAACAAGCGAGAGCAGCGGCGTTTGTGTAGAGTTGTCAGTACTAAAATGTAGACTTTCACGGCCGGAAATGTCATGTCCATTATAATTATCCGGGCTGTTATGCCGTGGTCGGTTGATGAATTCTGTGTCGATTCCCAACGTTTCGTCTCCGACTGCGGGAGATATCTTCAAGGGGGTCCGTAGCTCGATGGAAGGTCCAACACACCCACTGCCTCGCTACTGTCCACAACTGGCCCATCGGGACCATCCGACCGCCGTATCATCCTCAGCTGAGGATGCAGATAGGAGGGGCGTGTGGTCAGCACACCGCTCTCCCGGTCGTTATAATGGTTATCTGTGACCGGAGTCTCTACTCTTCGGTCGAGTAGCTCATCAATTGGCATCACGAGGCTGAGTGCACCCCGAAAAATGGCAACAGCGCATGGCGGCCCGGACGGTCACCCATCCCAGTGCCGGCCACGCCCGACAGCGCTTAACTTCGGTGATCTCACGGGTACCGGTGTATCCACTGCGGCAAGGCCGTTGCTGTTCTTTAGGATGGTGCAGTGAAATTTGGCGGAATTGGGCCATTTCATCAGATAACTAACACGAGTGCCTTTGCAAGCAGCACGACATCGCTTGCACGGCCTCTCCTGGGCTCGTGACCATGTCAGTTGGAACCTAGATGATCGGAAAACTGTGGCATGGTCAGATAATAACCGATTTCAGCCGGTAAGAACTGATGATAGGGTTCAAGTGTGACGCAGATCCCACGAAGTCATGGATCCAGACCCCAGGAAGCCATGTACCCAAGTTGTCAACTTGGTGTTGGTTCCATAATTGTTTGGGCTGTGTTTACGTGGAATGGGCTGGGTCCTCTGGTGCAACTGAACCGATTATTGAAGGGAAATGGTCATGTTAGGCTACCTGTAGACTATTTGCAGCCATTCATTGACTTCATGTTCCCAAACAAAGATGCGTCACGTCACCGGGTAACAATTCTTCGCGATTGGTTTGAAGAGCATTCTAGACAGTTCGAGAGAATGTTTTGGCCACCAAATCGCCCGATAGGAATCGCATCGAACATTTGTGGGACATAATTGAGAGGTCAGAGGTCAGTTCGTGGACTGAATCCTGCACCGGCAACACGTTCACAGTTCCGGACGGCTATAGAAACAGCATGGCTCAATATTTCATCAGGGAACTTCCAGTGACTTGTTGGGCCCATGTCACATCGAGTCGCTGCACTACATCGGGCAGAAGAAGGCCCGACACGATATTACGAAATATCCCATGACTTTTGTCACCTCATTGTGGTATAATGATGTTAGCTTTTAAATCGCAAATTAAAGACCAAAAATATTCACGATATAAACCGATTGTTAGATAAAGCATTCTCAAATTGAAAACCAGAAAAATATTAAGTGCTATTGTAGATAAGCTAGATGCACACTAGAAAAAAGATAGACGATGCCGTAGCATGTCTATAGCAGTAGGCAGGCAACTGTATTTCCGTAAGCCATTTACCCTATCAAGTGTATAAATTTTTTAATTCGTCCTGTGAGTTATGCGCTTGAACAAGATGCACTGGTGAAGGCTGCAAATGAACCGTATCCAACTGGCAATTAGTTGTTCTGCTTTCAAGCCTTTATTAAGCTTTATAATTCATTGGTTACCTGTGAGAACTAAAGACAACGCGGGCTATGAATTATTCGAGATCATGATGTAACAAATCGGGGGTGTTCGACCTAATTTTAATGGTACAATTGACCGTGTATACGAAGGGTGGCCCGAGCTCGTTTTATTGACATAAAAGAAAGCACTGACTTAGCAGAAACAAATAACTTGTATAAAAAATAAGCAGTAACATGCAAACACACTTCAGTCAGGTGCCAGTTTTGAATAGAGAACCTGTGGAATTCTCAGACGATAAGGACATGTCACTGATTGTGATAGGCTAGCGCGCGCTTCGTATTGTGTTGGAGTGAAAGTTTAATTTCAAATTTGGAAATATTTATCACTTGTAAAATCGCTACAGGACATATTTATGATTTGCACTGTATGAGAGTATGTATGTGGTTACGATACAAAAACTATCAGAAAAACTGTAGTGAGCTTTGTTGGTGTAGTTCGTAATAATAGTGACCATTAAATACTATTACTGTAATTTCTCAGAAGCATTTTGGCACATGGTTGAAACACCAGGTCATTTTTAAATACAGCTTTCATTCAATCTGACTTTACTGATAAGCTTCTGGCAATCTGTATTATTGGTGGAATTGCTTTTAAACATTATCAAACTCACTTTTATGCTCTAAATAAAATTCATAGCCAATCTGACAGAGTAAATCATTGTCCTGTCGGAATCAATAATACTGGTAGGTTTAAGTAGCAACAACTAATTAATGCGGTTGGGTATATAAATGGATTTTTTATTAATTTCAAAACCAACAGTGTTCGCACTTTCTACTGTGTTATTGGAAATGGAACGCCTTTTTATCTGAAAACAGAAAGCTACAAGTACAAACATCGCCCATAAATCTGTCAAAAAATTCTTTGCGTTGGCTGCACTTTATCTCGTGGGTTTATTCCTATGTTCCGCGACGACAACGGCGATGAGCTCTTGAACTGAAAAATTATGCTTTGAGACTCTTTACGGATCTGTTTCAGGTAATGTTCCAACTCCTATCCTCTTGTTTTTGTCACCGAAACTTCAATATTGTGGCACCTCAGTTTCACGATCTGCGCAACGTGGACACGCGACCTGTCTTCTTCGTCTCCTTCTTTTTACGTTCTTTCCATATTAGGTCAATTGTGACCTGTTACTATCCCCACCTGCTTCTAAGTCTGCCAGAATCTCTTTTCCATTTTGACGTAAAGGTTTTTATCTGACGTGGTAGTCTCGCTGAGTTCAGCCTCTGTATATTTCATTCCTTCTTTTATCCAACTTTTTCTCACACTCTAGATTTTCAACTCCTTTCAAATATCTTTATTTTGTATTTTATCTCTTTTTTTAAAATTCATTCACCACTTTAATAAATCTCATTTGTATTCCTTCTATTTGTTTCTCTCGTCTTTTATTCAGCACTCACGATTCACTAACATACAGTAGGGCTGGCAATCCGATTTTTTTTTCTTTTCGTATTTAGTGCTGTTACCTTTTATTAATTGTTCCACAGATACTACCAGGTCTATTCATCTCAATATGCATATCATCTTGGTATTCATTTGATATTTTATACATAAGATAATTAAAATATTTCACTTGTTCAGTTGCTTTACATTATGTGCTATCTAATTTCTTACTAAATATCTTCCACAAAATGCCACTGGCAGATTTACTGTAATCAGATTAAAATTATTTGTTAGTTGACGGCTAGCACTCAGCAGTACAGCATTGCTGCATTGCCACTCAATTATAGGCGACATACAAACATGGAGGGTCGCTTACAAAGTGCTGTAACGCGGAACACCGTTGGAGCAGCTGCAGTGAGGTATGACGGGAACGCAAGATGCTCTGTCAACAGTAGATTCTAGGTGACCAATGACTGAACTGCGGCAGACGATGCGTTTTGTAGCCTCGAATTTAAACCCATGTTCTAACCTAACCACAACCTGGTGATGTGCAATGTATGCGAGAAATCGGTGCTCAACAACTTGCGGCAGAACTACGAGTACTAATTACGCTCGCTTTGTTCACGGCGATTAAAAGCAAACCTCTACCAGCAAACTCAACACAGAAATATGCCACTTACACCTAAAAAATTAAACAGTTATTTCTTCCTTTCATTGGTTATCTGGAACTGATGCGTTATCAAACGATGGGCAGTCCTGGTTGACACCCAGTTACAGGTTACAGGCGACACGAGTACAGCACGTAGAAACAAAGCATACTGATTAAAAGCAAGTAATCGGTTTTTGTGCACATACCTTCAACGTTTAGCTGCAGGCAGCTGCGTTGCCCGAAAGAGGGTACACATCACTCAGTTCAAAGTATGGGAACTTTTTGACGTGGATGAGCAGTTGAAAGCAATAATAATTTCCTTAACACTATCTTCGAGAAGACCGTCATTGTTCCACACATCGCCAGTTACTCGTTTTGTTTGCATCACAACAGCCCTCCAGTTCATTTCGGTGACGTTTTCCATGCCACAAATAGTTTCCGGACATTACTCACAGTAAAAGTTTTACTTTCCCTAGGAACAAAACTTTTCACTTGCGCCCGAGTAAGTTCAACTGTGTTATAGTAGCGTTGATAAGGTGTGGTCTTATGACTCTATGTACGTATTTATAGGCTACTCCGTCGATAACGTATGTCGGGAATTGTGGCCTGTGCAGTGACACAGGTTCAAATAACTCTACTTTTTTCAGTGCAGTGTATCATCCACAGCAGTTTCGCGTTGTCGTGAACTCTGAATAATATCTTCCTCTCGAGAGGACGGCGATGGAGTCATTTCCTTTACAGCTGAATGGTATGAAGTACTGCCAAGAATAGCTACTGATGGAGTTTCTAAGCTTGGTAACAAAGTATTTTCGAACCAATTAAAAATGTTTTATGAATAATATCTTCATGGTACTCTGACTTTTTGTTTGAATTGAAAAGCGGTTAACAATGCAATAAGGCCATAGTAGGTGCCAGTATGTAAAAGAATAATTCTACCACCTCTGCAGCTGGTAGTACCATACCTTCTCCTTTGTCATCACTCCAGTCTTTCGTAACAGTATGCCTAACAGCCCCCATGTTTCGTCGATCCAAACAATGTCCTCAAAATTAATATCTTTTGCTTCAAGCAGAAATATGCGACAACATGTCTGCTCGTTCCATCGACATTTTACGGCCTGAAATATTTTTTATTTAAAACCCAGACTCTGTAGAACCTGTCACAACGATAAATTGTTGCCTTCAAAAAGTTAGGATTCAAGCAATATGGTGAGAATTTTATCTGATTTAAGTTGATCTCGCAGATGATGATAATTGTATATGTGACGCAGAGTAGCGTCTTGGATAAAAAGATTCGGATTTATTACGCCTTTCTGAATGCTTCTCTTCTTGTCTTGCATTTGAAGGCAAGAGGATCCTGCTTCAGTTCCTCCCTTCAGGTAGTTTTCTTTACCAATACGAAGTACGGTCGTTTCACTACACTTAACAGCGGCAGCGGTTCGCCCGAGTACTCCGGAAACCGGAACCTTATTTTCTTCCTTCCCCACAAAATATTCCCGGACATTGCATGAGACTTGTCACTATTGTCCTTTAAACGCAATTCCTTGTCCGACTTTCTTTCTCGATATATTTGGATCCTGGGACTTCCCTTTTTATTTCGCATTCCATCAGACGTGATAGATAAACCAAACCCACACATATTCTCTCTCTCTCTCTCCCCCCCCCCCCCCACACACACACACAAACTCAAATGGCTCTCAGCAGTATGGGACTGAACATCTTAAAGTCATCAGTCCCCTAGACTTAGAACTACTTAAACCTAACTAACCTAAGGACATCACACACATAAATGCCCGAGGCAGGATTCGAACCTGCGACCGTAACAGCAGCGCGGTTCCGGACTGAAGCGCCTATAACCGCTAGGCCACAACGGCCGGCTCACACACACACACACACACATACACACAACGCTGGTAACGAAATACGCACGTTTCATACGTAGCATCAGTCAGGTAACAGAAGTGAACTGTCCATGTATTGTGGCAATTTGACAACGGCAAATAGTTGAAATGTCTCTGAGCACTATGGGACTTAACATCTGTGGTCATCAGTCCCCTAGAACTTAGAACTACTTAAACCTAACTAACCTAAGGACATCACACACATCCATGCTCGAGGCAGGATTCGAACCTGCGACCGCAGCAGCCGCGTGGTTCCGGACTATGCGCCTAGAACCGCTAGACCACCGCGGCCGGCGGCAAATAGTTAGGGCGAGACGTTGAGTGCTTTGTCAAGAGAGAAAGAGTTCTACTAGGTGAAGTGTCAACCAAACAAATAATTCCATCAGACTATGGTAGATATTTCCATGATACATTCTGTTCATTTTATTTGGTTCATAAAGTTCTTTTTGTATAGCATTTCCTCCTGATAAAATCACTGTAAGATCATCAGCTCATAGAAGTGATTTTAGCTTTACCGAATCGGATAGTTGTACCCTAGTGTTTATCCTAGAATTCCATCTATGGACTGCACAGTAAATGTAAGTACTGAACAGCGGAGGGGACAAATTACAGTCTTGTCTCATCCTTCTATTCATTTGTGTCTGTTCTGTATACATGCCTTCTATAACTGAGATTACTTTACACAGACTTTTGAAAGTGATATAAGCTTTGTGCTCCATTATTCTCCGTAACTTTTCTCTAACCACATCATCAGAACCCTCTTAAACATGTATAAAATCAGTAGGTGTTTTTTTATTAAACACCCTATGCTCCTCGATAATCTGTTGTAAAATAAAATCTGCATCAGTTGTTGATTGTGTCTTTCTAAATCCTAACTGTTCTTCCATTGGTTCATATGGTTCAAATGGCTCTGAGCACGATGGGACTTAACATCTATGGTCATCAGTCCCCTAAAACTTAGAACTACTTAAACCTAACTAACCTAAGGACAGCACACAACACCCAGTCATCACGAGGCAGAGAAAATCCCTGACCCCACCGGGAATCGAACCCGGGAACCCGGGCGTAGGAAGGGAGAACGCTACCGCACGACCACGAGCTGCGGACCTTCCATTGATAAAAGATTTTGCCGCGCGGGATTAGCTGAGCGGTCTAGGGCGCAGCAGTCATGGACTGTGCAGCTAGTCCCGGCGGAGGTTCGAGTCCTCCCTCGGGCATGAGTGTGTGTGTTTGTCCTTAGGATAATTTAGGTTAAGTAGTGTGTAAGCTTAGTGACTAATGACCTTATCAGTTAAGCCCCATAAGATTTCATACACATTTGAAGATTTTTAAAACATTTTGGCCAAAGTTTGTATGCTGTGTCAAGTAAACTTTGCAAGATACCCTCGCTTATAAACTGATACTGTTATTACTCAGCTTAGCCGCGAGTCCGTAGAGGGTGGTATATGTGACGTACAGTATAACTGGTCAGCATTTCCACCCGGAATTTGCGAGTGTATATCGGACCTTCCTTGATCCGCCTTGGGTAGTGTCGTCGGATTTCCTCCTACCTGTGCGCGGTGCAGCTCTCGTAAATGTCGTCCCGTGCAGATTCTTCACTGTCGCATTGGATGTCTCTATCGGTGGAAGCTAATTATCTGAAATTGCTGTCGATCAACTTTGGGGTATCTATTTACTCGAAATTAACATTCAGAATGCCGTTATATCACTTTCATTCCTATTAGATCAATAACGAAACACTCATGTCACAAACTCTTCGTAACCGAGAGCATGGCTACCATCGAACAAGACAGGAAGGGCTCTTAACGCCGACTGTCAACTTTGGCACGCAGTCCGTATCTCTTAGTAGTTTCCTCACAGATCGTGGATTTCCGATCAAGTTCGTACTTACTAAGGTATGCATTTATTAATGAACGGGTGTGAATTTTAACGAGACAAAATTATGATAAATAGTTTTAAACATCCAGAGGCTCCTCCTAGTATTCATGTTGTCATAAATGACTTTAATTATTAAATATAAATAAACAAAATCGGTGACTTTGGAGCGAAGATGGCGGTACTTCCCATCATGTATATTTCCCAGGCTGACGCTTGTTGCTACGGTCCAGTTCTAGAATTTATTCAGTCACTGACATTCCTCTTACTGTTCATATTAATGACGTTCATACATTGTTTCAACGGCAAGTACAGGATTCTCTTTCATTGTCCTTACATATTCAGTTGCACGTCAACGTTCATATTTTTTCCGTCGCCAGATCCTATCGTCCCACCGATCTTCTTCCGCACGTTATTTTCAGCAATTTACGAGCGGCGAGAACATTCCGTCACAGTCTATCAATAGTTCATTCTCGACTTCTTTACAAGCTATCATAACCATGAAGGTATAATAATGGGAGATAGCGCTACGGATTTACGAAGTGCGCTGCTCTGAAGCCGGTGCTGCCATGTTAGATGCTTCGAAACACTAGCAGACTACTGTTTAAGATCGTATGCAAGCAACTGCCATTTTAAATGGTAAATATTACACTGCTTTCGTGAATAACACAGAGTGAGGAAGACATTTTCAGACGTTTTTCCAGCCTAGCATGCGTATTTGTTTCATGTTCCCGAAAAGGCTGAGAATATATTTTTCTGTGTTTGGTCGATTTACAGTCTTTGCCCCTCACAGCGTTCACCCACAGAGCTCTTCGAGTTGGACTGATATGATCATGAAAGTGAAAGTAAACAACGCAACCACAATTCACGCATGCAAAATAAAATATCTCCTTAAATAGTCCAAATACGAATGAAATATGATTCCTTTGCACTTTAGACCATGATCAGAACGATTAGCACACCAGTAAATGACACAAGCTGGCATTTTTGAGAAAATTCTTCCACCAGAGCTTAATGTTTGGGGCAACTGACATGACTTCAGCTTCAAGCTTGTGATGTCTTGACAATTCCTCTTATATCTTCATGCTGATAACAAAGCCAGCGTACTCATATATTGTAACTCTGTGGCCTGACACAGGTATCTCAAATTTTTAAGAACTGTGTCTCTAATACCTAACATCATAAAATAAAGTAAAAGAAAAATAAAAGGTGGCATACATTGGCTACACAGAGCAGTATCGTTATAGTGGATATGATTATATGCACTCAACGAACTCTATTATTTGCTGAATACGTTCCAGTCTCTGTCTTGCTCCACAGTTCTTACGTGTCCTTCTAGTACCACGGAAATTATTCCCGATGTTTTAACACATGCCCTGTTCTTCTACTCAGTGTATTTCGCATTTTCCTCCCTCCGCTAGTTACGCAGTGTACCACCTCATTTCATATCATAACAGTCCACCAAATTTTATGCACCGTTCTGTAATCCCACATTTCAGACCCTTTAATCGCCTACTTTCCGAGTTTTCTCACTGTCTATGATTCACCTCCATGCAATGCTGTACTCTAGACGTACGAGTGTATTGTCAGAAATTTCTTCCTCAAGTTAAGGTCTATGTCTAACACTAATAGAGTTGTTTTAGCCATGAACGCCTCTTTTGCCTGTACTAATCTGCTTATTGTGTATATTCTTCTTGCTTTGTCCGTTATGATTTATTTTGGTTCCAAGGTAACAGTATTCCTTCGTCTATATGTCGTCCGCAATTTCGATGCCAACGTTATGGCTAGCCATTTCTGCTACTTCTCATTACTGCCGCCATCCTTTGGTGTACACTAAATTTATATTCTGTGGTGATCAGGCTGTTCATTCCATTCAACAGATTCGGTAATCCTTCCTCACTTTCAAAGATCTAATTGACATCAGTTCATCCTGAATTTTAATACCTCTAATAAAGCTTGTGTTTCCGTCATTGCTTCTTCGGTGTGCAGTTTGAATAGTAGGGCAGAAACATTGCATTCCTGTCTTACTTCCCTTCTAATCCGAGCACTTCTCTACTGGTCTCCCTTTCTCATAACACCCTCTTGGATCTTGTTTATATTGTATATCACTCTTCTTCATGTAATCTAAAATAACTGAGCTATATGTCAATGGTGTACCGGACAGTAGTCGCAACCTAGCGCTTTCTCTCATTATTTCAGTGATGGCTATCCAGTAACAAAGCAGATGCCACTTACTCTGCGCCATCGTAAATGTATCTCGTTTGAAATCTGTAGTGTAGATTCTTCATCAAAGTGCTTATGCTGCTGTCTTCACATAAACGTGCTATTTACAGCTAAGGCCTACTTCACAAATGTCGATTACTGTAAGAGTCAGAATATCCACATCTCGGACTTCGATGCATAAGCGATTCTTGTAAAATCTCACAACAAAGAATTTCCATGAAAATTTGGACTAGAATAGTTCGTATTTATCTCTATGTCCTGTACTTCTGAAGCCATGTCTGATGGAACAGCTTACCATCAGGTACTGCACCCTTCACGGAGTTACTTGCCTCAGCTATTTGCAAAAACCTTTGTTTATATAACATGAGGTTCAAATGGTTCAAATGGCTCTGAGCACTATGGGACTCAACTTCTGAGGTCATTAGTCCCCTAGAACTTAGAACTAGTTAAACCTAAGGACATCACAAACATCCATGCCCGAGGCAGGATTCGAACCTGCGACCGTAGCGGTCCTGCGGTTCCAGACTGCCGCGCCTTTAACCGCACGGCCACTTCGGCCGGCTATAACATGAGCCGCAACATAGTTCAGTAATGACGTGCGAGCATGGTTAACTGGTTGGATCAAATAGTGTCAACAACCATCTGAATCAGTGTAGGGCACCTTTAGCGTCAACGAAAGCCTTTATCCTCCGCGAAATACGTGCATGTAAAAAAAGTGCTCCCATTTCTGCAGAAATTCTGGAGGTCAGCGTCTTCAGCCGTTTCTCAGTACACAACAAAATGGCTCCATGCTGTTCTAAATCTACTGACTGAGAAAGTGAGAGAAGATCTGTTATCAATATGATTATTTATACTTATTCCTTTATCTGTACTAAAATTTTAGATTTGTTTTTATTTTGAGATACAGTAAGAAATTCGGCAAACGTGGAACATATACCAAACTGTTTAATGGGACGCCCACATGTTCCCAAGGTTGTTTCGAGTAAGCTGCAGAAGTTTCACTGTGTAGGCCTTACACGTATTCCATAGAGACCCAATCTCTCCTCAAACGGTTTCCACGTTTTTGGAGCCCTGAAGAAAGATATTCGTGGCGGCCGATTCACATCGGACGAAGAGGTGCTTGCCTGAGTACAATCATGGTTCCGTAATCAACCGCAGACATTTTCCATTAAGGTATTGATCGCTTTGCCTCACAATGAGATATATGTATTAACAGTTGTGGCAGTTACTTTTGAAATAATAAACAATTTACTTACTTTTTTTCCGTCCGTCTCGTTTCAATTGGACTGCACAGCAATATAGCTGTAGAATTATTTTTATCAAATTTTGCCATATTCGATTCGTTTTCTTTCCAATAAATAGTTAAAAGTTTTTCTTGTGATAACCATTTCGATTTACTCGCAATATACGCAAAATGATATAGGTAACTGCATACCGCAGTCTCCACTTGAGCTAGTAGCTAAAGTGTATTTTTTGATACTAACTTAGATTCCTTTGCTACAATTTCTTTTTCTTGGTATCCGTTACTGTTGTGCTCACTGTTTTACTTGTGTTTCAAAACTTGGCCAGGTATATGACACTATAGTCGCCATGTTGTTTAGGTCTCTCATGCCTTCTTACTACATCACTGGTCATAACCGGCTGCTAGTACCGTAATTTTTGCTTTAATAGCAGCAGTTTTATTCTCTAAAGGATCACATTTAAAATAATAAGAGCAGAAAGAGTAATTCACGTACTCTGCCGGAAAAAATTGATACATCTGGAAAGACGTAATCAATGTTGATCTGATGATAGCACATGCCACCTGGGGGATAGTAAATGTACTGCTAATGGGTGGAAAATGTATCAGAGCGCCATCTGTGTCCACCCTGCAACAGGGAATGCTCACAGCCAGAAGGCTCAGTGTGGTCTAGACGTGTGAAGCGAGCAGGCAACCACGCCACGGAGAAGCACTCGTGCTTCCTGCAGACAACTGAGCGAGTTTGAAAGCGGTTGCTTTCCGAGTGGCGGAATGGTCCTTTCGGAGAACTTGCACAGAATTTGGACGGTGGTATCAACGGTCGCGTGGACATTCTCACACCTGCAGACGAGGTTCTGGATGCATACGCAGCACGATGCCCGCCACGACCGTCGTATTGTAAGGGCAGCAATAACAGACCGTACAGCTATCACAGCACAGATAAGAGGGCTCGTGAGTCCAGACGTGTCAACACGAACTGTTGTGAACCAGTTATTAGCATCTGGACTACCGACAGCACGACTCTAGCCCATCTTACACTCATGCCTCAGGATCGACATACACGGCTCGACTGCTGTCGTCAGAGGATTACTTGGAAAGTGGAATGTCGCGCCGTGGTGTTCGGCAATGAAAGCAGATTCTCCCTGCACGCAAGTGTGGTTGTTTTCGCGGACGATGTAGACCTGAGCGCTGTCTCGTAGAGTGCATTCGTCCAAGACACAACGGCCCCACCGCAAGCCTGGAGTGTGATAAGCTACAATTCTGGTCCGCCTTCGATGTATCTAGAGGAGACGCTAACCAGCGGTCGGTACGTGCAGAATGTTATCAGACCCGTTCCCTTCTCCTTCTTGCAATAGGAAGGTTGTGTGTATGCGTCGTCTAGGCAGATTAGATTAGATTAGTACTTGTTCTATAGATCATGAATGCGACACTTCGTAATGATGTGGAAAATGTCAGGTTAATAAAAGGTGTCTATCCAAGATATTACATTACACAAAATATTACATGACACTTAATATTTTTAATTTTTTTTTTGTGAGGGTGGGTAAATTACCCACTTACTATAACTTACTATATCCAAAAATTCATCTAATTAGTAAAGGAGTTGCCATTCAGAAATTCTTTTAATTTCCTTTTAAATGCTATATGGCTATCTGTCAGACTTTTGAAGCTATTAGGTAAGTGACCAAAGACATTTGTCGTAGCATAATTTACACCCTTCCGAGCCAAAGTTAGATTTATCCTTCAATACTGAAGATCATCCTTTCTCCTAGTGTTGCAGCCATGTACACTGCTATTACTTTTGAATTCGTTCGGATTGTTAATAACAAATTTCGTAAGTGAATATATATATATATATATATATATATATATATATATATATATATATATATATATTCCTGGAAATGGAAAAAAGAACACATTGACACCGGTGTGTCAGACCCACCATACTTGCTCCGGACACTGCGAGAGGGCTGTACAAGCAATGATCACACGCACGGCACAGCGGACACACCAGGAACCGCGGTGTTGGCCGTCGAATGGCGCTAGCTGCGCAGCATTTGTGCACCGCCGCCGTCAGTGTCAGCCAGTTTGCCGTGGCATACGGAGCTCCATCGCAGTCTTTAACACTGGTAGCATGCCGCGACAGCGTGAACGTGAACCGTATGTGCAGTTGACGGACTTTGAGCGAGGGCGTATAGTAGGCATGCGGGAGGCCGGGTGGACGTACCGCCGAATTGCTCAACACGTGGGGCGTGAGGTCTCCACAGTACATCGATGTTGTCGCCAGTGGTCAGCGGAAGGTGCACGTGCCCGTCGACCTGGGACCGGACCGCAGCGACGCACGGATGCACGCCAAGACCGTAGGATCCTACGCAGTGCCGTAGGGGACCGCACCGCCACTTCCCAGCAAATTAGGGACACTGTTGCTCCTGGGGTATCGGCGAGGACCATTCGCAACCGTCTCCATGAAGCTGGGCTGCGGTCCCGCACACCGTTAGGCCGTCTTCCGCTCACGCCCCAACATCGTGCAGCCCGCCTCCAGTGGTGTCGCGACAGGCGTGAATGGAGGGACGAATGGAGACGTGTCGTCTTCAGCGATGAGAGTCGCTTCTGCCTTGGTGCCAATGATGGTCGTATGCGTGTTTGGCGCCGTGCAGGTGAGCGCCACAATCAGGACTGCATACGACCGAGGCACACAGGGCCAACACCCGGCATCATGGTGTGGGGAGCGATCTCCTACACTGGCCGTACACCACTGGTGATCGTCGAGGGGACACTGAATAGTGCACGGTACATCCAAACCGTCATCGAACCCATCGTTCTACCATTCCTAGACCGGCAAGGGAACTAGCTGTTCCAACAGGACAACGCACGTCCGCATGTATCCCGTGCCACCCAACGTGCTCTAGAAGGTGTAAGTCAACTACCCTGGCCAGCAAGATCTCCGGATCTGTCCCCCATTGACCATGTTTGGGACTGGATGAAGCGTCGTCTCACGCGGTCTGCACGTCCAGCACGAACGCTGGTCCAACTGAGGCGCCAGGTGGAAATGGCATGGCAAGCCGTTCCACAGGACTACATCCAGCATCTCTACGATCGTCTCCATGGGAGAATAGCAGCCTGCATTGCTGCCGACATTGTGCATGCTCTGTTGCCTGTGTCTATGTGCCTGTGGTTCTGTCAGTGTGATCATGTGATGAATCAGACCCCAGGAATGTGTCAATAAAGTTTCCCCTTCCTGGGACAATGAATTCACGGTGTTCTTATTTCAATTTCCAGGAGTGTATATATATATATATATATATATATATATATATATATATATATATATATATATATATATATATATATATGTGTGTGTGTGTGTGTGTGTGTGTGTGTGTGTGTGTGTGCGTGTGCGTGTCAAGATCCCCAGTTCCCTAAATAAGTGTCTACAGGATGATCTTGGATGAGCTCCAGCAATTAATATGATAACACGCTTTTGTGCAATGAACACTCTTTTACTCGATTATGAGTTACCCCAGAATATGATTCCATACGAAAGCAGAGAATGAAAATAAGCGTGGTAAGCTAATTTACTGAGATGTATATCGCCATAATTTGCAATGACCCTAACAGCATAAGTAGCTGAACTCAAACGTTTCAGTAGATCTTCAGAGTGTTTTTTTCCAGTTCAACCCCTCATCAATGCGCACAACTAGAAATTTTGAATATTCTACCTTATCTGCCGATTTCTGATGGAAGTCTATATTTATTAATGGTGTCATTCCATTTACTGTGTGGAACTGTATATACTGTGTTTTGTCAAAGTTTAATGAGAGCCCGTTTGCAGAGAACCACTTTATGATTTTCTGAAAAACATCGTTTACAGTTTCATCAATGAATTCTTGTCTGTTGGGTGGGATAGCTATAGAATGGCTCTCACTCGTCTTGTTAGGTTTAGGTTCTCCAAGGTGGATGGACGAACTGTGGCAGAGCAGTCCAATTAGTGATACACAAATATACACTTTACTGCGCTGCGAGACTTAAGTTCTACAGCAGATCGCTGGATGTGCTTGCGAATAGATACAACTAAGCAAGTGGTCTGTCAAGGCGTGCGTTACTGAATACAATGTCAACAAGGCTATGTCCGTCGTGGGCACCACTCTGCCAATCTCTATAGTAAACACTCGGCACCGTGTGACGCTACAGGCGTCTCCACTTGTAGACTAAGTGTCACAGGCTGATCTCCTCCACGAACTGTAGCTACGACCTGACGAACTGCAACCCTGAAATTCTGTGCTAGAAATGTCGTACCCCAACGCCCAATATGAACCACCCGCTGCTGCCTGTGGCCGTTGCTTATCACAACGAGGAAGTTCATCTGACTGGCGGTGGCACGGAGGTTGCTAATGGAAAATTTGGAAATTTGTGCAGGTCGGGGTGGCCGTGCGGTTTTAGGCGCTCCAGTCTGGAACCACGTGACCGCTACGGTCGCAGGTTCGAATCCTGCCTCGGGAATGGATGTGTGTGATGTCCTTAGGTTAGTTAGGTTTAAGTAGTTCTGAGTTCTAGGGGACTGATGACCACAGATGTTAAGTCCCATAGTGCTCAGAGCTATTTGAACCATTGTTTTGGAAATTTGTGGTAAGATCTTACGGGACCAAACTGCTGAAGTCATCGGTCCCTAAGCTTACGCACTGTTTAATCTAACCTAAGCTAACTTAAGCAAAGACAACACACACCTCCGTGCCCGAGGGAGGACTCGAACCTCCGACGGAGGGAGCCGCGCGGACCGTGATAAGACGTTTCAGACCGCGCGGCTACCTCTCGCGGCGGTTGCTAACGGGGCCGCCGTTGTGGTTGGCAACGAACTTCAAAGCGTTGCCCTTAGCGCCTGTGCAAAACTGCCTCAGCGCGCCAGCTGCGGTTGCGTCCACTGTCGAGGACGCAACAAAAAGTGATGTGTTTTTCCAACAGGACAATGCTCGCCCACACACTGTCCGTGACATGCTCTGCGAGACTTGCAGATACTTCCCTGGCCTGGACGATCTCCAGACTTATCTCCAATGGAGCACATGTGAGACACGACGTGACGAGAAGTCACTCTTGCGACTCGTCAACCAACAACCCTTACAGAAGCACGTGAATAGGACCAGCAGACGTGCCATAACATACCCCAGGTCAGGACAATATTCGCCATCTGTACAATCGTTTGGATGCCAGAGTCAGCTACTGCATTGCCACTCATGGAGGCTACGCTGCATACTGATATGTGTGTTTCAGCATGCGTCAATACCTGGTACCTCAGAAATGGTTGTACTATTGCTCTGTAAATGTAGTCATTTTATGTACTTCATATTAACTATTCCAACAATAAATCTGAACTGGAAACCTCTAGAAGGAATTACTATAGTTCAAATGGCTCTAAGCACTATGGGACTTAACATCTGAGGTCATCAGTCCTCTAGACGTAGAACTACTTGAACCTAACTAACCTAAGGACATCACACACATCCATGCCCGAGACAGCATTCGAACCTGCGACCGTAGAGGAATTACTATCTTTTTTTGTGGCAGTGTATATAAGCATTTACGTATTTAAGGCCTAGTTTGACAGGGATACGATAGCTTGCCGACCGTTGCCCTGTAAACGGAACCATCCCGCTATTTGCGTGGAGTAATTTAGGAAAACTACACGAAACCTAGGACGGGGAGCCACAGTCTCCATTCTCCCGAATACAAGGCCAGGCTATTTAAAACAGCACAACGTCATTCACTATATCCCTAGTGTAAAATATTGTTTTCTTCACAAGTTGGTTCAAATGGCTCTGAGCACTATGGGACTTTACTTCTGAGGTCATCAATCCCCTAGAACTTAGAACAACTTAAACCTAACTAACCTAAGGACATCACACACATCCATGCCCGAGGCAGCATTCGAACCTGCGACCGTAGCGGTCGCGCGGTTCCAGACTGAAGCGCCTAGGACCGCTCGGCCACACCGCCCGGCTTCATAAGTTGTTCCAAAGAAATTATTCCATACTTTAAAATGCTTTTCTACATTTTTCATTCTATTCTCAACACCAATCACTAGCCACACCACACACACACCGTTTACTGACATCAGGACAATGACAACGAAGTTTGATTTCAATTTTGTGTACCGCGTATTGAAATTTACTCGCATAAAAAATTGAGTCATAATCCCAAGACAATGCCATATTGAACGAATAAAGAGGATAATATGTTAGCATTATCCATCGCAGACCTTTACTGTAAGGATTACCACGAAAAAAATTCCAGTTTGAAAGTGTGTTGTGAAGCGACAGAGATGTTTTATTATTATTCACATGCGTTACATTGATGATCAAACTTCTAGTCTGTTTTGTCCAACAATCTTTCACTCTATAGAATGTATTGCTGAGCAGGTGCTTTTCAGCTGCCGTTACTTCCATGTTGTCACCAAAACTCAAGAACTAACCGCCATGTTATTCTTGCAGACAAAGAGGTGAAAACTCGCTATTCTCTCTGAGCTCTTCCTATGAACGACTGTGAAAGGTGTTGTGTACGAAAGAAATATCAGGAAGAAAATGTAAATCATAATATGCAACTACTGCAAAGGAAATTTTGTCCAATTTCAAAGTACAGTTCGAAGATTATGAATCGGTGATTTTTTGTGGAGCTCTAATGTCAGTGGTAGTCATATTCTTACACGTATATGAATTTCAAAAATGGCTCTGATCACTAAGGGACTCAACTGCTGTGGTCATCAGCCCCTAGAACTTAGACCTACTTAAACTTAACTAACCTAAGGATATCACACACATCCATGCCCGAGGCAGGATTCGAACCTGCGTCCGTAGCAGCAGCGCGACTCCGGACTGGACCGCCTAGAACCGCACGACCACCGCAGCCGGCTGTATATGAATTTAATGTTATTGTATGTACACAGTGTCGTGACATTCATTTTTAGTTACTCGAGAATTTGGTTTAGTTTCCCTTGACAGTAATAAGAGTCCGACTGTCAAATAAATAAAAAACAACGAATAAACATGCCGGAGTTAGAGGCGAGTTGCGCTCCGTGTTGAATAAACATGGAGGACAATATTTCTTCAGTCAGATTCGAGGGAGTCTCAGCTTGCTGTCTGAATCAATAACCTTGCAACGAAATCGAGTTAGCTACTACAGGAAAACTTGTAATTTTGTTTACGGTTGGGGGAAACGCGATCTCCTGCGCGGGGATTAAGTTGTCTCCAGAGACTAAGTTTTCCAGCCCAGAGGTGTACCTTACCTCCACGGTGTCGCTGCGCTCTTGTGCGTGTACTGGTGTACCCACTGAGAAAGAGCGAAGAGGCTACTTGTACTCTGGAACAGCTGTGCACAGCCTACTATTTTAAAAGAACCTTGGTTTTTGGCCCAGCGGACAGTACAGCACACAGTTTTCATTTACCACGAAGTTTCATTTTTGTAGTCGTTTGTTATTTAATTCTAAGAGTGGTTCAGACACTAATTAAAAAATAAAAAGCTACATCGTGCTTAACACGATTAAATAATGAACTGAGATAAAGTCTAATCACATTAAAGGTAAGTTAATTTTATCGTAATTACGGAAATACTAAGGCAGTGGTTTCAACAGGAAATAAAGGAAGGTGAAAGTGAAAGCCGGCGGGGGTGGCCGAGCGGTTCTAGGCGCTACAGTTTGGAACCACGCGACCACTACGGTCGCAGGTTCGAATCCTGCCTCGGGCATGGATATGTGTGATGTCCTCAGCTTAGTTAGGTATGAGTAGTTCTAAGTTCTAGGGGACTGATGACCTCAGAAGTTAAGTCCCATAGTGCTCAGAGCCATTTGAACCATGAAAGTGAAAACTTTTTATGAGTTAGTGGAACAAGTTGATAAATTCAGGTACCTCTGATGCAATATAACCGGTAAACACGACATGTGATAACGAACTCTACATGACTATAGCAAAAGAAATGTTCTGCAGAAGGCGCAGTATTTTCTGTGGTCCACTACATAATTAATTAAAAGATTAGTTCTCCATGGAATACTGGCACGGTGCCAAAACTTGGTGGTGGATAGATGTAAAATGCGTATATTGTTTTCAAGTGTGCATTTGGTAAAGAACGAAGGTGTAAAATGCAGGGATCAAATAAGGAATTAGGATGAATGCGAAACGGCAAATTCTGAATACAATTGAGAGAAGGAAAATAAATTAAGTAGGACAATGAATGAGAAAAAACTGCATAATGGACGATGGACTAGAAGGAATGCTGGTGGGGAACGGAACAGGGGAAGAAGCAGATATCAACTAAGTGGTGACATCATGGTAAATGCATTGAAATGGCGTGGAATGGAAGAAAAGAACCTGGAGGGTTGAAGTATGCTGAAATTGCAGTGATGGACCTGCATAATAGGCACAATAATTCAGCGTCATCATAATCATCATCTTCGTGAAGCAATATTTCAGGCGTTAAACATAGGTCTTCGTGACCAAAACTGAGGATAACCGCACATATTACAAAAATGTATATATGTATGTGTGTATGTTCCACATCTCCTCCTAAACCACTGAATCGATTTCAACCAAACATGGCACAGGTATCCCTTACTGTCAGACAACAATCGCTGTGGGCGTAAGAACCACCTACCTATCATAGTTCATGAGATATAAAATAATAAACAATGAGATGCGTGGAAAACTGCCGCATCATGCATGACTTTAAAAATTTATTATTTCTGAACTACTAATTCTATTTGTAATAAATTTCCCTTAGCCACATATGCTGCAAAATGCACTTAGAAAATTTTATCGTGGTGCTACACATACTTCAGGAGATATGACGTCACAAACACTGAAATGTGTGAAAAACTGTGACATCATACATTACTTTTCAATTTGTTACTTGTTTGCCAGTAACTCTATTCGTATCATTTCGTAGATAGTAGCCACATGTCGCGATGAATGTACCTATAGAAATGTACTCTAATGGCCATTAAAATTGCTACACCAAGAAGAAATGCAGATGATAAACGGGTATTCATTGGACAAATATATTATACTAGAACTGACATGTGATTACATTTTCACGCAATTTGGGTGCATCGATCCCGAGAAATCAGTACCCAGAATAACCACCTCTGGCCGTAATAACGGCCTTGATACGCCTGGGCATTGAGTCAAACAGAGCTTGGATGGCGTGTACAGGTACAGCTGCCTATGCACCTTCAACACGATACCACAGTTCATCAAGAGTAGTGACGAGCCAGTTGCTCGCCCACCATTCACCAGACGTTTTCAATTGGTGAGTGATTTGGAGAATGTACTGGCCAGGGAAGCAATAAAAACATTTTGTGTATCCAGAAAGGCCCGTATAGGACCTGCAACATGTGGTCGTGCATTATCCTGCTGAAATGTAGGGTTTCGCAGGGATCGAATGAAGGGTAGAGCCACGGGTCGTAGCACATCCGAAATGTAACGTCCACTGTTCAAAGTGCCGTCAATGCGAACAAGAGGTGACCGAGACGTGTAACCAATGGCACACCATATCATCACGTCGGATGATACGCTAGTATGACGATGACGAATACACGCCTCCAACGTGCGTTCACTGCGATTTCGCCAAACACGGATGCGACCATCATGATGTTGTATACAGAACCTGGATTCATCCGAAAAAATTACTTTTTGCCATTCGTGCACCCAGGTTCGTCGTTGAGTACGCCATCGCAGGCGCTCTTGTCTGTGATTCAGCGTCAACGGTAACCGCAGCCATGGCCTCCCAGCTGATAGTCCATACTGCTGCAAACGTCGTCGAACTGTTCGTGCAGATGGTTGTTGTCTTGCAAACGTCCCCATCTGTTGACTCAGGGATCGAGACGTGGCTGCACGACCCGTTACGGCCATGCGGATAAGATGCTTGTCATCACGACTGCTAGTGATACGAAGCCGTTGGGATCCGGCACGGCGTTCCATATTACCCTCCTGGACCCACCGATTCCATATTCTGCTAACAGTCATTGCATCGCGACCACCGCGAACAGCAATGTCGCGGTACGATAAACCGCAATCGCGATAGGCTAAAATCCGACCTATATCAAAGTCGGAAACGTGATGGTACGCATTTCTTCTCCTTACACGAGGCATCACAACAACGTTTCACCAAGCAATGCCAGTCGACTGCTGTTTGTGTATGAGAAATCGGTTGGAAACTTTCCTCATGTCAGCACGTTGTAGGTGTCGCCACCGGCGCCAACCTTGTTTGAATGCTCGGAAAAGCTAATCATTTGCATATCACAGCATCTTCTTCCTGTCGGTTAAATTCGGCGTCTGTAGCACGTCATCTTCGTGGTGTAGTGATTTTAATGGCCAATAGTGTAAATGTATTTGCAGATACTTCCAAACATCTGTGAATATCAGTGTGCTGTCTTGCATCCGTTTACTTTGGTTAACGTAAGACATTTAACAAAGCAATTCTCATTTCACATGTACAGAATGTAACTGTTATAAGAGCAGATATTTTTATTTGTGACTGTGAAAAGCGTAGAGAACAACATTACATCACTATTTACCTCTTTTATACACTAATAATTATAGCTAGCGGAAGTAGTCGTTTTTTAGTTTGTTCAGTACTTCCAAGTACATGTGGCAGGAGCGAGCCACTTAATGCTAATTTACCCCTGGGTAGCATGCCAGGTGTCGAAGTGCTAGTGCGTGGACACGAGACGGTTAGTCTGTACTGCAAGAGTAGTCCACTTAAGTGGTGCAGTTACGACTGTGGAGGAAACAGCAAGTAGTGAATTATGTGATGTGTTTGCGGGAATACTGTTTGACGCAGAGAGAAAAAAAGCAACCAACACTCTGGTATGTATACGTATTAAGGTATCATATACACTCCTGGAAATGGAAAAAAGAACACATTGACACCGGTGTGTCAGACCCACCATACTTGCTCCGGACACTGCGAGAGGGCTGTACAAGCAATGATCACACGCACGGCACAGCGGACACACCAGGAACCGCGGTGTTGGCCGTCGAATGGCGCTAGCTGCGCAGCATTTGTGCACCGCCGCCGTCAGTGTCAGCCAGTTTGCCGTGGCATACGGAGCTCCATCGCAGTCTTTAACACTGGTAGCATGCCGCGACAGCGTGGACGTGAACCGTATGTGCAGTTGACGGACTTTGAGCGAGGGCGTATAGTGGGCATGCGGGAGGCCGGGTGGACGTACCGCCGAATTGCTCAACACGTGGGGCGTGAGGTCTCCACAGTACATCGATGTTGTCGCCAGTGGTCGACGGAAGGTGCACGTGCCCGTCGACCTGGGACCGGACCGCAGCGACGCACGGATGCACGCCAAGACCGTAGGATCCTACGCAGTGCCGTAGGGGACCGCACCGCCACTTCCCAGCAAATTAGGGACACTGTTGCTCCTGGGGTATCGGCGAGGACCATTCGCAACCGTCTCCATGAAGCTGGGCTACGGTCCCGCACACCGTTAGGCCGTCTTCCGCTCACGCCCCAACATCGTGCAGCCCGCCTTCAGTGGTGTCGCGACAGGCGTGAATGGAGGGACGAATGGAGACGTGTCATCTTCAGCGATGAGAGTCGCTTCTGCCCTGGTGCCAATGATGGTCGTATGCGTGTTTGGCGCCGTACAGGTGAGCGCCACAATCAGGACTGCATACGACCGAGGCACACAGGGCCAACACCCGGCATCATGGTGTGGGGAGCGATCTCCTACACTGGCCGTACACCACTGGTGATCGTCGAGGGGACACTGAATAGTGCACGGTACATCCAAACCGTCATCGAACCCATCGTTCTACCATTCCTAGACCGGCAAGGGAACTTGCTGTTCC
This sequence comes from Schistocerca piceifrons, assembly GCF_021461385.2. Classification (NCBI taxonomy): domain Eukaryota; kingdom Metazoa; phylum Arthropoda; class Insecta; order Orthoptera; family Acrididae; genus Schistocerca; species Schistocerca piceifrons. The sequence continues at coordinate 202,501,514 of NC_060138.1, read as the reverse complement.
AACAGGACAATGCACGTCCGCATGTATCCCGTGCCACCCAACGTGCTCTAGAAGGTGTAAGTCAACTACCCTGGCCAGCAAGATCTCCGGATCTGTCCCCCATTGAGCATGTTTGGGACTGGATGAAGCGTCGTCTCACGCGGTCAGCACGTCCAGCACGAACGCTGGTCCAACTGAGGCGCCAGGTGGAAATGGCATGGCAAGCCGTTCCACAGGACTACATCCAGCATCTCTACGATCGTCTCCATGGGAGAATAGCAGCCTGCATTGCTGCGAAAGGTGGATATACACTGTACTAGTGCCGACATTGTGCATGCTTTGTTGCCTGTGTCTATGTGCCTGTGGTTCTGTCAGTGTGATCATGTGATGTATCTGACCCCAGGAATGTGTCAATAAAGTTTCCCCTTCCTGGGACAATGAATTCACGGTGTTCTTATTTCAATTTCCAGGAGTGTATAATAATACACCACTGGCCATTAAAATTGCTACACCACGAAGATGGCCTGCTACAGACGCGAAATTTAACAGACAAGAAGAAGATGCTGTGATATGCAAATGATTAGCTTTTCAGAGCATTCACACAAGGTTGGCGCCGGTGGCGACACCTACAACGTGCTGACATGAGGAAAGTTTCTAACTGATTCCACACACACGAAAAGCAGTTGACCGGCGTTGCTTGGTGAAACGTTGTTGTGATGCCTCGTGTAAGGAGGAGAAATGCGTGCCACCACGTTTCCGACTTCTATAAAGATCGGATTGTAGCCTGTCGCGATTGCTGTTTATTTTGTCGCGACAATGCTGCTCGCGTTGGTCGATATCCAATGACTGTTAGCAGAACATGGAATCGGTGGGTTCAGGAGGGTAATACGGAACGCCGTGCTGGATCCCAACGGCCTCGTATCACTAGCAGTCGACATGACAGGCATCTTATCCGCATGGCTGTAACGGGTCGTGCAGCCACGTCTCGATCCCTGAGTCAACCGATGGGGACGTTTGCAAGATAACAACCGTCTCCACGAACAGTTCGACGACGTTTGCAGCAGCATGGACTATTAGCTCGGAGACCATGGCTGCAGTTACCCTTGGCACTGCATCACAGACAGGAGCGCCTGCGATGGTGTACTCAACGACGAACCTGGGTGCACGAGTGGCAAAACATCATTTTTTCGGATGAATCCAGTTTCTGTTTACAGCATCATGATGGTCGCATCCTTGTTTGGCGACATCGCGGTAAACGCACATTTGAAGCGTGTATCCGCCATCGCCATACTGGCGTATCACCCAGCGTGATGGTATGGGGTGCCATTGGTTACACGTCTCGGTCACCCCTTGTTCGCATTGACGGCACTTTGAACAGTGGACGTTACATTTCAGATGTGTTACGACCCGTGGCTCTACCTTTCATTCGATCCCTGCGAAACCCTACATTTCTATGCACCCAATTTGTGTGAAAATGTAATCACATGTCAGTTCTGGTATAATATATTTGTCCAATGAATACCCGTTTTTCATCTGCATTTCTTCTTGGTGTAGCAATTTTAATGGCCAGTAGTGTATCTGTACTTATCCCCTTAACAGACTGTATCTATAGTGAATCACCAGCTATTGGGGACCGATAACCCTGTAGTTTTGTCCTCTTCTCTCCAAACCAACCAACCAACTAAATCTTGTTTAGTTTTTATTTTGAATCGTTCAACACATCGAAACGAGGTTTTCAGAATACGATGGTATGCAATGGAGCGTGTAGTGTCGTTGTACATAAACCAAGATTTTGAAGCAGATATAGTGTTTTTAATTTGTACAATACACGTTTTTTACTACAGTTAAATGTTCATGAAAGAGGGCAAACAGCCTTTCTAAGCAACATTTCCTCATGACTTCAAAAATAACGTAGCATTTACGGATTCCAGAATTAGGTGGATCTTCGTGTATGCCTAATCTTTAAAACAGAGCACATCAGAGCTCCCGAGGCAAGCCGCAATTTACTTCTGTGTTGTGTATGACTATCAGGCTAACATAAAGCACTTCATTGTGCTTTATAAGAAATTTTCATTCAGAGGATGCAATTTAAAGTGAAACTACAATATAAAAAAATAATATGTAGGAGAGGTAGATACGAGACCGAGATTGACTGGTGGAATCTGTAGAATGTACAATCCGTGGCTGAAGGAGTACCGCTTTTTCTCGCAGACCATTCGCGACTGGAACAGGAAAAAGGGCGAAGAGTGAAAGAGATACACTAAGTATATCCCTCCCCCCCCCTTCCTCCCACTACTCAAATAGACAGTTAGGTAGCGACAGAGATTCATTCGGCTGCCAAGGAGCCAGAGCAGACATAGTTATTTTGATACTTTATTTAAAAAATCGCTAACGAGGTTATAGGACGAACAAATTAAATAAAGCCGCTCACTGAAACTCCGTGCTTTCATGCATTCCGCTTCATTCATTTATATCGCCAAATGCTAATTTAATTTCCGCTTAAAAGCGCAACAGTGCTGTTACCGAAAACAAAATAATGCTATACTGACGTTATCAATGAACACCACTCGTGAAACATTTATCTGCAGCGTGGCAGACAGCTTAAAAGCCTGTTACTGCAAGGATAACCCAGACAGTGACGAAAAAGCAGTCTAATGCCGTTTTATAAAATTAACGAGTTCTGCCGCTGCATAATACATCACAACATTTGGAAATCACAGCTTTCCGCTGGACGACAATTCGTCATTCTGCAAGCTTTAAGCCGCTCACAGACTGTGCCTGTCTTGCTCATTACAGAATCTACACTTGTCATATACAAGCTACGTAACGATGAAGAACACAATATGCACATCTGTAATTTCTTCCGAAAACTACTCATTGTGAAAAGTGTTAAATAATTATTTAAATAAAAACATTCTAATATAACACGTTTTTAAAACTGACTAAAAAATATAAAATAATTTATCCTAGCCCAATACAGATTCCTAACCTCACACAGATACTCATGAAAATTTATTCTTGTGAGTTTTTAATAGGTTGAAAATACTTGTAGAATAGAAAACGAAAAACATGGGGTGCATGCAATAGATAATAATAAAGTGGTGAACTATTCATGCGTCAATTATGTACCGCATGGGGATTATGCAATAGATAATAGTAAGGAAGTAAACTAGTCGTGCATCAGCTATGTGTTGCGTACACCCCACGTTTTTCCGTTCAAATTTTACAAGTATTTTCATAGCTGTCAAAAATTCGCGAGCACAGATTTTCAGGACTATCTGTACGGGGTTAGGAGTCTGTGTGGGGCTAGTGGGAATTATTTTATACTATTCAGTCAGTTTTAAACAAGTATTATACTAAGAAATATTTTTATTTAAATAATTATTTCCTTCCTTTTGGTCTTGTGTCTGTCAAATTTTTCAGTCGATTCCAATATACAGGGTGCACCATTTCTCTTGAGCACCCTAAATAACTGTTTGTCCAGATGCAAATCACAAAATGTTTCAAGCAAATGTTCTTTAGCCGTCAGGGGTACATCAATCAGCGTGACTGCCTTCGTTGTAGCTTTGTTTTTTACAAAGATATGAACAGAGGTATGACTTTTTTAAATGGCACCCTGCATTTTTTATTCCGTAATTCATTTTCTCTCCTAAAGACTTATTCAAAATTGTATCACAGTGCACCATTCACTGAAACACGTTATTAATTACATAACACAACATTGACTTTGATCCCGGTATCACAAACTCGTCCACTTGCTGGAGCTGTCAGAAAACAAGTGAAAACCAAGTAAAAAGATATCACAAAATTGACTTTCACTCTCCTGTGCCATTGCCCAGGAGTAGAACATTCAAAGGTGCTCAAAGTTGTGACCCTGGACACCGATACACTGGTGCACTCGTTGAATGAAAGAATTATTTACTACTTCCAGTGTTGCCTGCTGAAGAGAATTACAAGCAAGCACGATATGTTCCTGCATGTCCTCTGGAGTTGTTGAAATATCGCAGTAGGGAACGTCGTTAATGCATTCCCGAAGAAACAAGTGGCCGGCCGCAGTGTCCGAGCGGTTCTAGGTGCTTCACTCTGGAACCGCGCGATAGCTACGGTCGCAGATTCTAATCCTGTCTTGTGCATACATGTGTGTGATGTCCTAAGATTAGTTAGGTTTAAGTAGTTCTAAGTTCTAGGGTACTGATGACCTCAGATGTTAAGTCCCATAGTGCTCAGAGCGATTTGAACCATCTGAAAGAAAAAAGTCCAGAGGATTTAAATCAAGAGACCTAGCAGGCCAAGTAATTGTTCCTCCTCGACCAATCCATCTCGCAGGATACCGTCGGTTCAGAACACGACGTTCACGCGGGCACTATGTGCTGGACATCCTTCGTGTTGATACCACATAAGCATTCTGGTTCTTAGCGACACTTCATCCAGAAGAGGAGGAAGAATTCGTCTGATAAAGTTCGCATACGCTGTGCCGTTTAGACTACCATTGATGAATTAAGAGCCAATAATTGTAGTACCAAGCATCGGACACCAGATGTTAACTCTCCATTGACGCTGATGTTCCACCTGTCCAAACTATCGTGGGTTGTCGCTGGACCAATAATGCATGTTCCTTTTACTTACCTGTCCTTCGTTTGAGAAGGAACATTCATCGGTAAATAGGACACTGGAGAAGAAGTTCGGGTTGACGAGGATTTGATGCTGTGCCCATTGACAGAACTGTACAAGATTCTTGATGTAGGTGTACAAGGTAAGAATGGAACCGGGGACGTATACGAATACGATGTACACTGGTTTTAGGAATGCCAATCTCATGTTCAAACTGTCGTGTGTTCCCCTGTGCTTTCATACCAACGGAATCGAGAAGAGTAACTTCGGCAGCTTTGTCTGTGCGAGTGCTACAACGATTGCGTTTCCTGAAGCGTCGCAACAAGTCGAGAAAACATCCGTCGGGAAGGTTGGTTCTTGTCATGATATCTCTCTCTGTACAGTCCCGCTGTATGCGTATCATTTCGCCTACCTTCAACAACAGCAGTAAAAGAAACGTTATGTCGATGCAGTTTGTAGGAAGGACAGCCTTTACTGTATGCCTACTCTACATATTGTTATTGTGGTCTTCAGTCCAGAGACTGGTTTGATGCTTCTCTATTTTGTGCGAGCTTCTTCATCTCCCAGTACCTACTGCAACCTACATCCTTCTGAATCTGCTTAGTGTATTCATTTCTTGGTCTCCCTCTACGATTTTTACCCTCCACGCTGCCCTCCAATGCTAAATTTGTGATCCCTCAATGCCTCAGAACATGTCCTACTAACCAGTCCTTTCTTCTTGTCAAGCTGTACCACAAACTCCTCTTCTCCCCAATTCTATTCAATACTTCATCATTAGTTATATGATCTACCCATCTAATCTTGAGCATTCTTCTGTAGCACCACATTTCGAAAGCTTCTATTCTCTTCTTCTCCAAACTATTTATCGTCCATGTTTCACATCCATACATTGCTACACTCCATACAAATACTTTCAGAAACGACTTCCTGACACTTAAATCTATACTCGATGTTAACAAAATTATCTTCTTCAGAAACGCTTTCCTTGCCATTGCCAGTCTACATTTTATATCCTCTCTACTTCGACCATCATCAGTTATTTTGCTCCCCAAATAGTAAAACTCCTTTACTACTTTAAGTGTCTCATTTCTTAATCTAACTCCTTCAGCATCATCCGATTTAATTTGACTACATTCCATTATCCTCGTTTTGCTTTTGTTGATGTTCATCTTATATCCTCCTTTCAAGACACTGTCCATTCCGTTCAACTGCTCTTCCAAGTCCTTTGCTGTCTCTGACAGAATTACAATGTCATCGGCGAACCTCAAAATTTTTATTTCTTCTCCATGGATTTTAATACCTACTCCGAATTTTTCTTTTGTTTCCTTTACTGCTTGCTCAATATACAGATTGAATAACATCAGGGAGAGGCTACAACCCTGTCTCACTCCCTTCCCAACCACTGCTTCCCTTTCATGCCCCTCGACTCTTATAACTGCCATCTGGTTTCTGTACAAATTGTAAATAGTCTTTCGCTCCCTGTATTTTACCCCTGCCACCTTCAGAACTTTAGAGGGAGTATTCCAGTTAACATTGTCAAAAGCTTTCTCTAAGTCTACAAATTCTAGAAACGTAGGTTTGCCTTTCCTTAATGTAGCTTGTAAGATAAGTCGTAAGGTCAGTATTGCCTCACGCGTTCCAATATTTCTACGGAATCCAAGCTGATCTTTCCCTACGACGGCTTCTACCAGTTTTTCCATTCGTCTGTAAAGAATTCGTGTTAGTATTTTGCAGCCGTAACTTATTAAACTGATAGTTCGATAATTTTCACATCTGTCGACACCTGGTTTCTTTGGGATTGGAATTATTATATTCTTCTTGAAGTCTGAGGGTATTTCGCCTGTCTCACACATCTTCCTCACCAGATGGTAGAGTTTTGTCAGGACTCGCTCTCCCAAGGCCGTCAGTAGTTCTAATGGAATGTTGTCTACTCCCGGGGCCTTGTTTCGACTCAGGTCTTTCAGTGCCCTGTCAAAGTCTTCACGCAGTATCGTATCTCCCATTTCATCTTCATCTACATCCTCTTCCATTACCATAATATTGTCCTCAAGTACATCGCCCTTGTATAGACCCTCTATATACTCCTTCCACCTTTCTGATTTCCCTTCTTTGCTTAGAACTGGGTTTCCATCTGAACTCTTGATTTTCACACAAGTGGTTCTCTTTTCTCCAGAGGTCTCTGTAATTTTCCTGTAGGCAGTATCTATCTTACGCCTAGTGAGATAAGCCTCTACATCCCTACATTTGTCCTCTAGCCATCCCTGCTTAGCCATTTTGTACTTCCTGTCGATCTCATTTTTGAGACGTTTGTATTCCTTTTTGCCTGCTTCATTTACTGCATTTTTATATTTTCTCCTTTCATCAATTAAATTCAATATTTCTTCTGTTTCCCAAGGATTTCTACTAGCCCTCGTCTTTTTACCTACTTGATCCTCTGCTGCCTTCACTACTTCATCCCTCAGAGCTACCCATTCTTCTTCTACTGTACTTATTTCCCCCATTCCTGTCAATTGTTCCCTTATGATCTCCCTGAAACTCTGTAAAACCTCTGGTTTAGTCAGTTTATCCAGGTCCCATCCCCTTAAATTCCCACCTTTTTGCAGTTTCTTCAGTTTTAATCTACAGTTCATAACCAATAGATTGTGGTCAGAGTCCACATCTGCCCCTAGAAATGTCTTACAATGTAAAACCTGGTTCCTAAATCTCTGTCTTACCATTATATAATCTTTCTGATACCTTCAAGTATCTCCAGGCTTCTTCCATGTATACAACCTTCTTTCATGATTCTTGAACCAAGTGTTAGCTATGATTAAGTTATGCTCTGTGCAAAACACTGCCAGGCGGCTTCCTCTTTCATTTCTTAGCCCCAATCCATATTCACCTACTACGTTTCCTTCTCTCCCATTTCCTACTCTCGAATTCCAGTCACCCATGATTATTAAATTTTCGTCTCCCTTCACTACCTGAATAATTTCTTTTGTCTCATCATACATTTAATCAATTTCTTCATCATCTGCTGAGCTAGTTGGCATATAAACTTGTACTACTGTAGTAGGCATGGGCTTTGTGTCTATTTTGGCCACAATAATGCGTTCACTATGCTGTTTGCAGTAGCTTACCCACACTCCTATTTTTTTTATTCATTATTAAACCTACTCCTGCATTATCCCTATTTGATTTTGTATTTATAACCCTGTATTCACCTGACCAAAAGTCATGTTCCTCCTGCTACCGAACTTCACTAATTCCCACTATATCTAACTTTAACCTATCCATTTCCCTTTTTAAATTTTCTAACCTACCTGCCCGATTAAGGGATCTGACATTCCAAGATCCGATCCGTAGAACGCCAGTTTTCTTTCTCCTGATAACGACGTCCTCTTGAGTAGTCCCCGCCCGGAGATCCGAATGGGGGACTATTTTACCTCCGGAATATTTTACCCAAGAGGACACCGTCATCATTTAACCATACAGTAAAGCTGCATGCCCTCGGAAAAATTACGGCTGTAGTTTCCCCTTGCTTTCAACCGTTCGCAGTACCAGCACAGCAAGGCCGTTTTGGTTAGTGTTACAAGGCCACATCAGTCAATCATCCAGACTGTTACCCCTGCAACTACTGAAAAGGCTGCTGCCCCTCTTCAGGAACCACACGTTTGTCTGACCTCTCAACAGATACCCCTCCGTACTGGTTGTACCTACGATACGGCCATCTGTATCGCTGAGGCAAGCAAGCCGCACCACCAACGGCAAGGTCCATGGTTCATGGGGAGGGGCTACTCTACATAATAGTATTTAAAAGGACTAAACTACTGTAGTAAAGGTACCTGTACATAAGAAGACAGTATTGCAATTACTGTTCATATCTTTGTAAAAAAACAAAGCTACAACGAAGGTAATCATGTTGATTGACGTCTCCCTGGCGGTTAAGGAACATTTGCTTGAAACATTCTGTAATTTGCATCTGGACAAACAGTTATTTAGGATGGTCAAGATAAATGGGACACCCTATAAACTATTATTTAAGTAATACAAGCCATAATTAGCTATATCGCAGTTGGTATATTCCGTGATCTTTTCCAGGGGTTTCGTTGTGCAGATTATGTTACTCTCTTAAAAAGATTGAAGTTTTATGGAATTGATGGCTTTACGCACAGATGGTCTGATTCACACTTTACAACCAGAATGAAAAACTTTGTGCTCAATAATACAGACATTGACGGAAAGGTAGAAAATTTTAATGACGGGAAAAACCACAGAGAGATTCTCAAAGGGTTCAATTTTCGGTCCCCTGCTATTCTCTGTATTTGCGAATGACCTTCCACTTAACATTCAACAAGCAAATTTGGTACTTTTTGCAGACGGTACTAGTGTCATTAGATAGAAATCAACAGAAGAGTTACGAATGGCATTTTCCACAGAATTATTAAGTAGTTCTCCGAACATGGAATCTCCCTGTAGTTTGGATAGAAACACTACATTCATTTCTGTACAATAAATAGTCATATCAACAATTCATGTAGTACATAAATAGGAGTCAGTAAATATGGTAGAATGGTTCAAATTTTTGGGTTTACATACTGACGAAGGCTTAAACTGGAAGAAGCATATTACTGAGCTTCTGAAACAAGTTCAGTTACCTCTGCTCTTCGTCTAGTTCCTAATCTTGGAAACAAACGTATCAACTTACTGACATATTTTGCATATTTCCATCCAGTAATGTCTTACGGAAAAATTTTCTGAGATAACTCATCCCTTAGAAAGAAAGTACAAGGGTTGCACAGAAAGTAATTCACTGAATCTTTTTCTTCAAATATTCTTTATGGAATATAATGAGAATTACACATACGAAAAAATGGTGTTTTATCTACACACCTTGTGTTTCATGTAGTTTCCATCCCGTTCTAGGGTCTTCCTCCAGCGCGAAAGAAGGGCGTGTGTGCCCTGTCGACCAATTCTTGTCCTGATGGCGGAGCTAGTGCTTCACTGTGTGAATCACCTCCTCATCGTCCTCAAAATGTCTTCCGCGAACCTGTCGCTGTGGCCGAGCGGTTCTAGGCGCTTCAGTCCGGATGCACGCAGCTGTTACGGTCGCAGGTTCGAATCCTGCCTCGGGCACGGATGTGTGTGATGTCCTTAGGTTAGTTTACCTAGTTCTAAGTCTAGGGGACTGATGACCTCAGATGTTAAGTCTCATAGTGCTTAGAGCCATTTGAACCATTTTTTCCACGAATGGCATCTTTCCTCGCAATTGACAACATCAGCTCGCTGCAACACGTCAGGTGTGACAACCGTGGATGGTCTCCCCGACCGCTGCGAATCGTGGAGCTCCGTCGAACCGCCTACTGATGACCTTGCCTTCCGTGCTCAGCGACTAACTGTACTTCTGTCGATAGCAGATGCTCCATAGAGTTTGCACAAGCGTTTGTGAGTATTCCCCACAGTTTCTTCCTCTGCAGTGAGAAATTCAATGACGGCACGTTGCTTGTAACGTAGATCACCCACAGACGCCATTTTGAAACCGTCCTGCAGCTACGTTATCTGTCGGAAGTGACGGAAACTTGGCCCGCTCACTCAGGATACTTCAAATAATGCATACGTAACGTTTCGCATTCGTAGCATTGTTTTCGTCCGAGAAAAAAAAATGCGTTGCATTATTTTCTGGGCAACCCTCGTATTGATTGCACAAAAGCGAACAATAAGAATAACGTGTGCAGTTCACACAGGGATGTCATGCAGGTACCTTTTCAAGGAGAATGCTCTAGTGAAATTCGTCATAAATAATTCACCACAACGGTAATAACCTTTCAGCAAATATCCACTTGCCGGAATTCAAGCTTAATTACATAAAACACAGTAAAACCAAGAATTTTTTTATCATTGGCTATGGTAGATTATAAATAGACAATTAAACACCGATGAGAAATACAGTAAAGACAACAGCACTCGGAAGCCTCCAGGAGGTCGGTCTGCTCTCGTTCACGTAGGCGAGAGAGGTGGTGAGCCCAACTACACTTGACCCGTCGGAACGCAACCAAGGGACAGCCACAGACCGACCGACAAAGGACTTGATTGCCACCAATCGGTACATGAGGATTCCAACACAAAATGTTACAGGCGTGATTATCCACAATCAAATATGTGTATGTATTAAGCTGCCAAAACTACACACCGTGTTGGACAGCGACATCAGGTGAGGAAAAGACACTGCCTGTAATTACGTTAGTGGCCAGGGCGGGTAACCGGAACACTAACGGTCACAAGCCAGAAAATTCCGCTGTTGCACTTAAATTCTAGTCAACCAATATAGTTCATTCCACCGCGTGGCGGCTAAATTTCAGTAATACAAACACTCGGTGTTGGTCACAGGAAAACCTCCCCAACAGCGAACCACCGAAACGAACCACACAACGTACTTGGGTACTTGAAACCACTACTCAACTTTGACGTCCTGGGTCGATGAACCACGAAGCTCGTAGCGATCTGACAGCTCCACACACGCACTCAGACACTGCACAGGGACCGCCAGCGGACCCAGCCGACTGCACCGCGCGGAGATAACTTTCCTGGTCCGCAGCAACCGACCGACTCCTCTCAGAATGCCGACAACATCTAAAATAGTCGTCAGCGGAACTAACGCCAACTACACACACAACCTGCCAAACACTTGCACGAAGACCTGGACGATACCCAACAGTAACTAAGCACGCACGAAGACAAATCGGGAGTCGAAACGCACACACACACACACACACACACACACACACACACACACACACAGCCGACTCATGAACTATCTGCGAGCCAAAACGCGTCGACCGGTAGGACGACCGCCCGATGATCCACCAAGACCGTGGCCCGGCTCTCGTGATGCGTGGCGGCAACGGTCGGGCGAGCCATGTCGACGCAGACCTCACTGCTGCTTCCAACCCGACTGCACTAGTGCCGCATTGCAACTCCGCGGCTGGCAGGTCCGGACTGCGCTCCAGACACATTCCAACTGACTGGCAGCCCGAAATCGCTTACGACAGACAATGACCGGGAAGTAATGGCAGTCGAGCAAAGATACTACGAGAGGGGATATATCGATACGCGCTGCTAACGCCGCTCACAGTCAGGCAAAGCAGCAACTCAGCGACAGTAGTGATTTAAATTAACGTAGTGAGCTGAAAGTACGTTAAAAACAGGGTGTAAAATACATGATAGCGATAACACGAGCCACGCATGGCTCAGTGTGTATGTTTGTGTATACACTGAAGAGCGAAAGAAACTGGTATACCTACCTAATAACACGAGGGCCCCCACGAGCTCGCGGAAGTGCCACAACACGACGTGAAATCTCTGTTGGTCCGCTACGGCCAGGGGACATCGGCTGGTACGTACTATTCAATTCAGTAAATTTTAACAACAGCCATACATTTTAAGATATTTTATTTTATTCTGAAAGCAACCAATTTTGGCAATTCATTTTGCCATCTTCAGGCCCCATACGCTGTTTTCAAATCAAAGAACTTATCGTATAGCGCCATAAACCTGTAAAACTGGATGTCGTGAATTCCAATCTTTGTACAGCTGATTTATACAAAAGCGTAAGAGAAGTTGTTGTCGGACAAGGCAACACGTTTCCAGTCATCAACAGTACAACGTCGGTGTTGGTGGGTCCAGGTGAGGGGTAAAGCTTTGTGTCATGCAGTCATCAAGGGTACAGGAGTGCGCCTTCGGCTCCGAAAGCCCATATCGATGATGTTTCGTTGAATGATTCACACATTGGCACTTGTTGACCGCCTTGCATTGAAATGTGCTGCAATTTGCGGAAGGGCTGTACTTCTATCACGTTGAACGATTCTCTTCAGTCGTCGTTGGTCCCGATCTTGCAGGATCTTTTTCCGACCGCAACGATGTCGGAGATTTGGTATTTTACAAGATTCCTGGTATTCACGGTACACTTATGAAACGGTCGTACGGGAAAATCTGCTCTTCGTCCCTACGTCGGATATGCTGTGTCCCATCGATCCTGTGTCGACTATAACACCACTTTGAAACTTACTTAAATCTTTATAACCTGCCATTGTAGCAGCAGTAACTGATCTAACAACTACGCCATACGAAAATCCCTGGCAGATTAAAACTGTGTCCCGTACCGAGACTCGAACTCGGGACCTTTGCCTTTGGCGGGCAAGTGCTCTACCATCTGAGCTACCCAAGCACGACTCACGCCCCGTCCTCACAGCTTTACTTCTGCCAGTACCTCGTCTCCTACCTTCCAAACTTTACAGAAGCTCTCCTGCGACCCTTGCAGAACTAACACTCCTGAAAGAAAGGATATTGCGGAGACATGGCTTAGCCGCAGCCTAGGGGATGTTTCCAGAATGAGTAAAGTAAAGTTTGGAAGGTAGGAGACGAGATACTGGCAGAAGTGAAACTGTGAGGACGGGGCGTGAGTCGCGCTTGGGTAGCTCAGATAGCAGAGCACTTGCCCGCGAAAGACAAAGGTCCCGAGATCGAGTCTCGGTCCGGCACACAATTTTAACCTGCCAGGAAGTTTCATATCAGTGCACACTCCGCTGCAGAGTAAAATGTCATTCTGGAAACTACGCCACACATCTGTTGTCCTATAGAGGCGTTGCCGACAGTAGCGCCATATTGTGCCTGTTTACATTTCTCTGTATTTGAATACGCATACCTATACCAGTTTCCTTGGCGCATCACTGTGTAGTGTACAGCGTTCTCTCGAAAAGATTGATGAGAGTCACATGTTGTGCTGACCTTTATACAGGATGAACCAGAACTCCACCAAAAAACTATCAGAGCTTGTTCGTGGATATTTTCTGAATATTTTGGTATAAGGGACTGACAGAATCTGGAATATCGTTGCAAATTAATACTGTAGTTATGATTTATTTGATTTGTTACTGCAGTCACTCTTGTTTCCGCCAAGAGAGCTTCCCAGCAGGGAAGAGACCTGTAATATGCAATAACCAATATGTACAACAAACAACTCAAATTAATGCCACAAGCCTCAGACGAGAAACGTACACTTTTATCACAGTGTGTTGACTCTGTTCTGTCGGTGTACAGTACAGCATGTAACAAAAGCAGAACTCTTCCATTACAGCCGTTGAAACTTTCGACCACCTTGGTCACGGCAGAGTGCGCAGCAACGCATCATGGACTGTATTACACGCTCAAGAACTCCAGAAATTCGGCATACTACCTTCGCGGCTGCGGTAATCCAAGCAACCAGGTCGGTGAGTGTAGCGAACGGCGTCTGTCAAACTATGCTCTTCATATGGTGTCATGTCCGCTGATCGGGCAGGATCATCGCGACCGATCCAGTCACGTCAAAGATGTGCTTCCTAACATCGAGTGGGAAATGTGCTGGCGCCCTGTCATGTTGAAACCACATATCGTGAGCAAACGGGAACGAGACACACAGCGCACACCGTCCACATTTGCATTGTTCTGCACTATTTTCAGTATTATACGGTTAGAAAGCTAATGGGGGCAAAAAACTAGAGGAGCTACCAGAGATCTTGAATACCTTAGACAAAAATAATCAGACGGTACAACAACTTGAAAGTCCGTGGAATTTTGGATCACCCTGTATCTTGAGAAAATAGCGTGAAAACTCCGTTTTGCGCAGCTTCTAAGTAGCAAATGCTATGCAATAAAATAAAAAAGCTCTGGGTATATCCGTTCCCGAGCGGTATACTGGGGCCGACCGGTGTGGCCGAGAGGTTCTAGGCGCTTCAAAATGGTTCAAATGGCTCTGAGCACTATGGGACTTAACATCTATGGTCATCAGTCCCCAAGAACAGAACTACTTAAACCTAACTAACCTAAGGACAGCACACAACACCCAGTCATCACGAGGCAGAGAAAATCCCTGACCCCGCCGGGAATCGAACCCGGGAACCCGGGCGTGGGAAGCGAGAACGCTACCGCACGACCACGAGCTGCGGACTCTAGGCGCTTCAGTCTGTAACAGCGCGACCGCTACGGTCGCAGGTTCAAATCCTGCCTCGGGCATGGATGTGTGTGATGTCCTTAGGTTAGTTAGGTTTCAGTAGTTCTAAGTTCTGGGGGACCGATGACCTCAGATGTTAAGTCCCATAGTGCTCAGAGCCATTTGAACCATTTGGTATACTGGGTGTTCCATTTATCTGATGAGCGCCTGTGCGGCGCAGCTTAGATGCCAGGCAGCGAGCGTCCGTCCACTGCTGCGGTACGTCATGACTAGATTTAAAATATAAGCAAATAAATTTTGTACTCACCTACATCACGCTAGGAGATGCTGGAACTGCTTACCATTATTTTCCACACATTTCTGACAACTACTCAAGAAATTAATCACACGATGTAATTCTCTCTGAGGTATTGAAATAATTGATTCATGGACATTATCCGTGAGTTCCACTACCGTATGAGGATTTGTTGTGTACACTTTGCCCTTCAGTGCACCCCCACAGATAAAGATCGCACGGATTTAAATCAGGACATCTAGCGGGCAAGATACTGTTACTAGTCACTCTTTCATCGAACACATCGTGAATTGTGTGTCGTATGAGCCCTTGCCGAATCCTGTTGAAAAATGCGAAGCATAGTTCTCTTTCATAGAAAATTTACAAAAACACATCACCATTATGATTAAATGTCAATAACTCATCAACTATATAATCCTTCAAGATAGAATGTGATAACCAAGACCGGAGCTAAACATTGCACAGTTAAGTCGCGGTTTCTGCAGTGCAAGGTTGTTGGTTCGTGTCCCATTACATGCAATTATTTCATGTTAGCGTTGTTAACACGTTCTGTTAGTTTCTTATAAATGCAATATAAGAATGTTCCGCTATCTTGAATGTTATTTACATACAGTCTGATCTGAGAACGAAGGATGAAATAAATATTTAGCGATTTCCAAGTATGTGGTTAGGTAGGAACGTAAGAGTACAGCTTAAATTGCTACGACTGAAAAAGCAACAATAAAATTCGTATTCTTCCTTCTCACAAATATTTGACTCTCTCTTTCCGAATATGTGCTATCTTCCGAGCGTATGGTTAAGTAGGACCAAAAGAGAACAGTTTAAACTGCTGCAAGTAAACGAGGATTATTAACATACATATTCTTCCGTATCACAGACATTTCGCAGACGTTTTCTGAGGGAGTGGTCAGTCAGGAACGTAAGAGGACAGCTTTAATTGCTGCGAACGAAACGAGCAGCAATAAAATTCATATTCTGCTTTTTCGCTAATATTTAGCTCTCTATTTCCGAGTACGTTGCGATTTTCGAGCTTGTGACTAGGCTCCAACTCAAGAGTACAGCTTTAAATGCTGCGGCTAAAAAAATGGTTCAGATGGCTCTGAGCACTATGGGACTTACCTTCTGGGGTCATCAGTCCCCTACAACTTAGAACTACTTAAACCTAACTAACTCATCCATGCCTCAGGCAGGATTCGAACCTGCGACCGTAGCGGTCGCGCGGGTCCAGGCTGAAGCGCCTAGAGCCGCTCGGCCACAACGCCCGACCCGGGTGATGGTTTTAGTTGGCTAGTAATATAGATAATTAACAAGTGCCTGCTTGTGGCTATATTAAAGCTATCGGTGAAAAGGAAGCTAACTAAAATTCCATACACGCAACAGAACATATCACCTCAGTTATTGGAATGATTACCTTATGCGCTGTTTTACAAACACTAAAGCTGTCAGCACACGGGACGAGTTAGCTAACGTTGACGTGGCTCTCTAAGAGTTTTGTGACGTCACTTCCAGCTATCTATTGTTGAGAAGCCATTTCGTCACATGAAACACATAATAAGATCTGCGATATTTCGGCAAAGTGCCACGTAAAATAGAGCCAATACGAAGCATGAACGCTCCCTACGTCACAAGCAGAAAGCGAGAAGCCATACTGTACTTGGTTTGTCAGCAGAAATCGATACTCGATGGATTTTATATTATGCGTTACACCCTATGAATATGTCTTGAAATGAATCGTTATTGGTACTAGTTGTTGTAATAAATCGCGAGAAAGTCTGTTAACAAAGTTTCAAGGACAGGCTTTAAATGATTAATAATATACTACAACCCCTACGTATTGCTCACATAGGGACTGTGAGGATAAGATTAGAATAATTACCGCATGCACAGAGGAATTGAAACAACCATTCCACTTGCGCACCATACGTGAACGGAACAGGAAGAAACCCAAATAAATGGTACAATGAGGCATACCCTCCGCCATGCACCTCACGGTGGTTTGCAGACTATAATTGTAGATGAAGACGCAGAATAAAATGACTGGGAAAGTCATATTGGTGGTTAAACAATTTTCATATTTAGGTACATTCACGCTATAGCTCGTGCCTAATGAGAGTAAGCCATTTTAAAGCAACGACCCATTTAAGATTCATAAAACGATGTCGTCCTTATTATGATTTATTATCTAATTAAGACCCAGTAACATTTCGGACAGTGGAATTTCATATGAAATTAACAAAAATAATTTCTGTCATATTTGATGTTACGTAAATATGAATGCGCTCTCTTCTAGAAGTGGGTGTCTTTGATTTGCTGAACTTCTATAAGCTGATGTCTTTCCTGAGTGGAAATGTATCTTCCGTTTTTGTTTTATTACAAGTTCTGGACTTTTGAATTTTATTTGTGTATAATATAGAGAAATCAACATGAGTAGCATACGATCAGGAGAGTAAATGTTCGCTTTAGTAGAGCTAAGGTACGAATTCTACGCACATTTATGTTTGTGAACAAACAGTATAGTTTGCGTGCCAAATACATCCGACAACCGTCGAGGGAGAGAGCTGAGAGCGCAAAATCATGTCAATCAGCTCGTGCCGTGTGACGTGGGACATCCCCTCCGGGTATATGTCAACGGTTGCTGCCTCGTCCTAAGTGCCAACGACTTAACAGTCGTTGAATCACCGTAGTCCTCTTGTTAAGAACTGTTAGATGGCGTTCTGAGAAAAACATCGCTTAAGTACAAAAGCATCGTTGCTACGTTTCCACAGCCAGATGATCGAAAACCTTTCATACATAAGCTTTATCCTCCGCCACACACCATAAGGTTTCTTCCGGCATATGAACGTAGAAGTCGATACAATTCCTGACTTAATCTCTCATCTCAATGACACACAGTAAATAGTTGTGCACATTTTCGAATACCTTATTTAATAAGTTAGCAGCCAAAAAAATATCGCTCTCGGTTTCATTAATTATACTAAAATATCTATTCCTTTGGGCGTCATAATAAAGCAAAAGTCGCAAAGGCCTTTAGCGTGTGAACGACGGGTCTGACATGAATTTGTAAGTTCACGCAGCTAACAGGCACGAGGAGAGGATTGTTGCACACATAATGCTGCTACCGTCCTTCAGTTAACTGCATCTCCGAAGTTGGCATTCCACTTTCGAGCAAGTAATGAGCTACGCGCTGCAGCGGCGTTTCGGTGTCAGTGGCATGTCTTCAGGAGCCGTGCCTGGCAGGTGCGGCTGGCGCCAGTCGCCGCGAGCGGAACGGCGTGGAATGCGGCGGCGCCTCACTGGCGCGCCAGGAACGCCGTTCTGCACACAGACTGGTGCCGGTTCTTCGCAAAGGGTACTGCAGTGCAGCCGAGACAGCAAGCCGCCAGCTGTTCGGCGCGCCACATGTCGTGGCAAGAACACGTCAGAGCGATGGCGAATACCACGCGAACGAATGTTTGTGATCGTGTATACCGTGTTCACATTCCTCCTTCACACAGAAATGCTAGCATCTGTAGCCGAATCGATTCCCACCAGACTAGGCTGAAAGAACCTACATTATACAGGGTGTTACAAAAAGGTACGGCCAAACTTTCAGGAAACATTCCTCACACACAAAGAAAGAAAATATGTTATGTGGACATGTGTCCGGAAACGCTTATTTCCATGTTAGAGCTCATTTTATTACTTCTCTTCAAATCACATTAATCATGGGATGGAAACACACAGCAACAGAACGTACCAACGTGACTTCACTTTGATACAGGAAATGTTCAAAATGTCCTTCGTTAGCGAGGATACATGCATCCACCCTCCGTCGCATGGAATCCCCTGATGCGCTGATGCAGCCCTGGAGAATGGCGTATTGTGTCACAGCCGTCCACAATACGAGCACGAAGAGTCTCTGTATATGGTACCGGGGTTGCGCAGACAAGAGCTTTCAAATGCCCCCATAAATGAAAGTCAAGAGGGTTGAGGTCAGGAGAGCGTGGAGACCATGGAATTGGTCCGCCTCTATCAATCCATCGGTCACCGAATCTGTTGTTGAGAAGCGTACGAACACTTCGACTGAAATGTGCAGGAGCTCCATCGTGCATGAACCACATGTTGTGTCGTAATTGTAAAGGCACATGTTCTAGCAGCACAGGTAGAGCATCCCGTACGAAATCATGATAACGTGCTCCATCGAGCAGTACATACTGACGAAACTAAAATGAGCTCTAACATGGAAATTAATCATTCCCGGACACATGTCCACATAACATCTTTTCTTTATTTGTGTGTGAGGAATGTTTCCTGAAAGTTTGGCCGTACCTTTTTGTAACACCCTGTACATCAACTGGCTATTATTACCGAAACTCAACCGTAACAGCCATGTCTCGATAATCAGGAAATCTCGTTAGTTACTCACCCATCCAAGTAGTAAAGGAAACCAAGGAAGAATTTGAAAAATGAATTACAATAGCGGAAGAAGAAATACAAGGAGTTTTAATATTTTACTGGAAGGCTATACTCAAAGTGCAACTACTAACAGAGGTTCAGTGTGGGCTATAATTATTGTGTGGCAGCGAAATTTGGCAGATATGCTAAAGGAACCGATTTACAGTAGAAAAAAAAAAAAATCTAATTTTGGCCACCAGGTCTAAATCTAGCGCTGTGAACGCAAGAAAGACTTATAGAAATGTTTCCACATGTAATGGATTAGGAGCTGGACAGGGGCAGAAAAGGTCAGACAAGTGAGGAAAGCTTAATATTGATTTTAATATTAGCTGTCACATAATTTGTTCAGTATGAGCATGGGAGCAGTTGATCGCCACAGTTCCATTGGGATGTGAACAACGCGTTCCTGTTGGCATTCAGATCAGGTAGAGACCGAGCGCGTAATTTTTGATATCCCCAGAGTCAAAAGTCACACGAATTCAGATGAGGTGATTTCGCAGGCCGTGTAGAAACCTCTGGAGACAAAACGTTCGTGATAGACTGCATTCAGCAGAGCTTTCATTGAGCGAGCTATATGAGATGTGGGCCCACCTCGCATGAAAACTGTGGTTTCCACGCTGTTGCGCTCTTCCAAACCAGGAATCACATGCTGTACAAAGAGGTTTCGATAACGTGCAGAGCCGGCCGTTGTGGCCGAGCGGTTCTAGGCGCTTCAGTCCGGAACCGCGCTGCTGCTACGGTCGCAGGTTCGAATCCTGCCTCGGTCATGGATGTGTGTGATGTCCTTAGGTTAGTTAGGTTTAAGTAGTTCTAAGTCTAGGGGATTGATGACCTTAGATGTTAAGTCTCATAGCGCTTAGAGCCATTTGAACCATAACGTGCAGACGTCACTGGCCACGTGAGAGGCTCTCTGGTTGATTCTAATCAAAGGAGAGCGGACTGAGAATAAAGGTACTACTGAATCCACACCACACAGCGCATACGGCGAGTGCAATGACTCTTCGTGTACAACACGCAGTTTAACAGTATTCCAAATTCGGAAGTTCTGCATATTTACAGCACCTTGTAGTGTAGATATGTGCCTCGTCACTACACAACATATTGCCTGGCCACATCTCATCAGCTTTGATACGTGCCAGAAAAATTGGAAATTTGTGGTAAGTTCCTATTGGACTAAACTGCTCAGGTCATCGGTCCCTAGGCTTACATACTGCCTAATCTAATTCTGGTTTATTCTACGGGCAACATACACACCCATGCCCGAGGTAGGACTCGAACCTCCGACGGGGACAGCCGCGCAGCTAACCTGTGCGGCGATTCGTGCCAGAAGCCAAAGAGCAAATACGGAAAGATGCTGCGGATCATGAAGTTTCAGTTGCTTCCGTGCCTGAATCTTGTACGGGTACCTGCATAAAACAGACCACAATTTTCCGCATTGTCGATCATGGGCTGTACAATTTTCGTAAAGCTGCACCAGCACCAGCACTACCTAGGGCAATCGCTGCATGGTCAGTTGCAGCAAAAGCAAGCTCACCGATAACTTCTATCAGAATAGGACGGCTTCCTCTTCCAGGTGCCACACAAATTCACTCATGTTTTCGGACTTCATAACTATCTTCTTTATGTCATTTCATGACATCAGTCGGCGACATTCTCTTAACGCAGTGCTGTAACTGTTGCCGTTCACGTAAAACAGTTTCATTAACAGTGCACAATCCCTCCGCCAGGTAGCCATACTGTTCACTCACGTTATAGCTTGTAAAACGACAGCGTGGATGTGATACCATCGAGCAAACTGTGTACAGCGCCAGATTAGCACCTGGTGGTCAAAATTAGAACTAATTATATTTCTAGCTTTTCGGTTCCGATTTATCGTATTGGCATATATACCAAGTTTCTGTGCTACGCGATAATTACAGCCCGCGTTGGATCTCCTTCAGCGGCTGCAATTTAATTATAACCTATGGGTACATTTTCTGAAGACGGTAAAAGACTTGGAAGATCGGTTGACTGACAAGGACAGTCTCTTGAAAACAGGTTGTAGTATTAATATCATAAAGAATGAATCAAGAATAATGGAATGCAGTCGAATTTAATGAGGAATTACGTGGACACTTCAAAAATTAAGTTAGACATGTCGTCCCAGGCTAAGACAACTGAGCAGCAAGAACAGCACACGTTCAGGGTTTCTTGCAGGCATATTTCTTCTTTGGTACGGATTACAGGTGAATCACAGTGTGCAAGTAAAATAGCGTGGCAACTGGAAACGTACTCTGAAGTTGAAAGTGCACAGGAGTGAACGGATTATTTTGTGTATTTGGTGTTGGCTGATTTTCTATGGTTTTTTGACCCGGAGGACTGCAATTTCTTACGTGACCTCTCTGGATGCTTTCGGTTTTGTCTTCCCACCAGCCTTCTCAAAGTTTATACACACTGATTATGTGACGTATTTACAGAAGGGCAGTTGATGTTGGAGGCATGCTGTCGGAACGCAGCGGTATTATTTGCAGATATTAATCGAAATACTAGAGATCACGAGTCCTTTATGTAAACCCACTCATAAAATATTCTACACAAAATATTCTAGAAAAATCTCTGAAATGCTATCCATACAGTTCCGATACATCCAGTATATTACTTGTTGTTGCTAATAACCAGGTAATTTAAAAATAAAATGCTGGAGAAAGGTCTTTTTATTTATTGTTATTGGTTTCAGGCAAAGCCCGTGCCACCATATACGATTATGTCACATAATGATAGGAACAATGCACTTGTCTACCTTCGTAACAAAATGTACAACATAAATGAGCGGATTACATAGTGCATTTGTCCCACTACACAATTACAATAAAAGCCACATAGTTTTAATATGAAATCCAACTATATATGCACTGAAGCGCCAAAGAAACTGCTATAGGGATGCGTATTCAAATACAGAGATATATAAACAAGCAGAATACGGAGGTGCGGTCGGCAGTGTCTATCGCAGTTGTTAGGTCGGTTACTGCTGCTTCAAATGCAGGTTATCAAGATTTTAATGATTTTCAGCATGGTGTTATAATCGGCGCACGAACGATGGGACACACAATCTCCCAGGCAGCGATGAAGTGGGGATTTTCCCGTATGACCACTTCACGAGTGTACCGTGAATACCAGGAATCTGTAAAATATCAGATCTCCGACATCGCTGTGGTCGGAAAAGATGCTGCAAGAACGGGACCGACGGCGACAGAAGACAATCGTTCAACCTGACGGAAGTGCAACCTTTCCGCAAATTGCTGGAGATTTCAACGCTGGACTATCAACAAGTGTCAGAGAGCGAAGCATTCAACGAAACCAGACTCGTGTACCCTTGGTGACTGCACGACACAAAGCTTTACGCCTCACCTGGTCCCTTCAGCATCGACATTGGACTTTCGATAACTGGAAACATGTTGCTTGGTTGGAATAGCCTCATTTCAAATTGCATCGAGCGGGTGGACCTGTACGGGTATGGAAACAACTTCATGAATCAATGGACCCTGCATGTAAGCAAGAGATTGTTCAAGGTGGTGGAGGCTCTGTAATGGTGTGGGACGTGTGCAGCTGAAGTGATATGGCACCCCTTGTACGTCTAGACACGGCACTGACAGGTGACACGTACGTAAGCGTCCTGTCTCATCACCTACATCCATTCGTGTCCATCGTGTATTCCGACGAACTTGGGCAATTCCAGGAGGACAATGCAACACCCCACACTTCAGAACTGCTACAGAGTGTCTCCAGGGACACTCTTCTGAGTTTAAACACTTCCGCTGGCCGCCAAACACCCCAGACATGAAATTATTGAGTGTATCTGAGATGCCTTGCAACGTACTGTTCGGAAGAGATCTCCACCGTTTTTACTCTTACGGATTTGTGAACAGTCCTGCAGAACTCGTGGAAGTGGTAAACTTCTATGGGACCAAGCTGCTGAGGTCATTTCTCAGGATTCATGGTGTCAGTTTCTTCCAGCACTACTTCAGACATTAGTCTAGTCCATGCCACGTCGTGTTGAGGCAGTTCTGCGTGTTTGCGGGGGCCCTACACGATATTAGGCAGGTGTACCAATGTCTTTGGCTCATCCGTGTATATGAGCTCCTCAAATTTTGAAGTTCCCTTTTACAAAGATGGGTGATATGACAAATACGCAACGAACGTGTCTAAGGAACTAAGAGCTCTCTAAGGAGAAATAATCTTTAATTCTTAATGGCAGTATAGTTGCTCTTAAATAATTTTATTCATCACATTCTATCTGTATATGTGTCCGCTGCTCATGGTCTCGCGGTAGCGTTCTAGCTTCCCGAGCACGGGGTCTCGGGTTCGTTTCCCAGCGGCGTCAGGGATTTTTCCTGCCTCGAGATGACTGGGTGTTGTTGTGTCGTCTTCGTCATCATCGTTCATACCCCTCACGGTCGGAGGAAGGCAATGGCAAACCACCTCCACTAGGACCTTGCCTAGTAAAGCGGTGCGGGTCTCCCGCATTGTTCACCTACGCTCTGTAAAGAAGCATGGGACTTCATTTCCATTTTTTCCCATCAGTATATGTTTAATTTCCTCTCATTGAGGCAGGTACTACACCTTGTAGAGAATATCAGTCTTAGGAAATGTAGTAATTTTATTAGTATTCAATTGACATGATCTTGGTCTGTTAATAGTAGCAATTTCGTTTCTCTTGAGCACTGAGTTTGGAAACCAAGGGTGAAATGGCATCTGTTGGTGCATCGTCCAGTACTAAATACCTTTTATAATACGGTCCACATTCACTAACCTTGTCCATTCCTTTACGTCTCGTAAGTGCGACGACGCCAGGAATCTAAATAAGGCAAGCAATGTGATGTAGTGGTAAGGCACTGGACTCACAGTGAGATTACAGTGGCTCAAATACCAATCTGCCGTATAGATTTAGATTTTCAGTAATTTATTTAATCTTTTTGTGGAGTTCTGATTCACCATGTATACGACGGTAAGAACTTGTCAGTAATGTGAAAGTTGTCTGTTGTTATGCTTTAGCAAGCGATTTACGAAGCACTCATATAACCCAGACACTCCGTAGTCCATTTTCCGTCTTCTACACTAGCCTTATTTTTGGTTAAGTAGTGAAAAGCATGTGTTTAAGCAGTACTTTGAGCACGGAGTTTAGTCAGGCAGTCAGACTGCTTCGCAGCCAGTCATTCTACATCTACTCTTTTTCTCAGCTTGAAAACATGAACATCGCGCTGCCTGCTTATGGTTTACAAATTATAGACCTGTGTCTTGTTTACTATTGATAATGCCATTTCGAAGCTACATCGTCCATGATTATTGATGAAACTGTATCAGAATGAAATGTTCACTGAGCAGGAGCGAGTGCGCTGATGTGAAACAAAAAAGTGTGTGCCGGAGTGAGACGCGAGCTCTGGACCTTTGCCTTTCGCGAGGAAGTGCACTACCGACTCAGCTAGTCACGCACGACTCAAGACCCGTTCTCACAACGTCACCTCCACCAGTACCTCGTCTCCTATACTCAAAATTTCACGAAGGTCTCCTGCGAACCTTGTAAAACTATCACTCCTGGTAGAAAGAATTTTGCAATCACGTGGTACAGCCTGGAGGATGTTTCCAGAATGAAATTTTTACTCTGAAGCGGATGTGCAGTGATATGAAACATCTTGGAAAAGGTCCCGAGTTCGAATCTCAGTCCGGTGCACAGTTTTAATCTGACAGGAAGTTTCGACGAGATTGTTACTTGCTTGTACTGTATTGACGTA
Organism: Schistocerca piceifrons; assembly: GCF_021461385.2. Classification (NCBI taxonomy): domain Eukaryota; kingdom Metazoa; phylum Arthropoda; class Insecta; order Orthoptera; family Acrididae; genus Schistocerca; species Schistocerca piceifrons. The sequence goes on along the minus strand of NC_060138.1, from coordinate 202,476,463 downwards.
TTTCTGTATTGCGTGATTTTCAGGTCCATTTCCGAGGCGTGCTTTGCAGTTGCTCATATAAGGCAAGGTTAGCTCCTCATTTGCTTCGCATCTTTCTTTCAATACGCGAGTATCAGTGTCTACTTTCCATTGAGTCATCCGAGCTTGTCGGTCGTCTTTAACATTCCATATTTTTAAATGGGTGATACAATACTGCCAAGCGGGTTGCTTGAAGATATTTGTATATATTATTCATGAGCTGTAATAACTGAATATAGGATCAAATCAATCACGAAGTATTTTTATGACGAAGTCGTTTTACAGCGCTCATTTGGAGATGTGCTCATTGCAATGTTCCTCCAAGCACCATCGCTTCCCCAGCACGGGATCCCGGGTTCGATTCCCGGAGGGGTCAAGGATTTTCACTTGCCTCGAGATGACTGGGTGTTTGTGTTGTCCTCATCGTTTCATCATCATTCATGCAAGCGGCAAGATTCGACTGAGCAAAGGTTGGGAATTTGTACGGGTGCTGATAACCGCGCAGTTGAGCACCCCACACACCAAACATCATCATCATCCAAGCACCATGTACGAGTCCCTGTTAATTCAAACGTACTGCCTTGAGCGGATTTATTCTTTCTAGAAACTGTCTTCGATTTTATGTACAATTTTCAGCTGAATAAGGCAACTACAAGTCGCAGTGAACTACAGAACACTTGTTGCAGCAATGAATACGCGAGAGGTTGCTTTCAAGTGCATCATCCTTTTTTGGATACACGTCGGAATGTACCATGTGCAGTTGCACCTGTATTGCAGGTGTCTCTCCTGCGAGGAGGGATGTACTCAACATGATAGACCGGAAATGTATTCGCAGTTGCGAATATTGGCAATCTTCAACTGTAGAATGGAATCACGACGCCATAAATTTGTACCGAACCGGTACTCGAATCTGGATTTCCTGATATACTCGAGCGGTAGCATTAACCATTTCAGCCATCCGCGTACACTTCATGACCAGGCTCAAACTTCCATATGTCGTCATCCATGTGTCATGCATGTCCGAAGAAATATTGGATGGTACGTTTTACAAACATAGGCACTGCAATATCGTATTATACTGATAAGTTTTATTAGGATATGCAGGAAATGTACTCGTATTTGGAGTTGCTACTACGGACCACCTTCGGCTGTGTATTGGAATGACGACAATGAAAGTTTGTGCCAAACCGGGACTCGAAACCGGATTTCCCGCTATACGCGAGCGGGCACCTTAATCGCTTCCGCTATCCGTGCACAAATCGCGGCCTGACCCAAGCTTCCAGATGTCATCGTCCTTGCGTCATAACGTTCACTCGTTCATTGCGTACATTTCCGTCCAGGAAGGACATATCCATTGAGAGTCGAGGGCCTGGCTTTGGCGAATAAATTACGAAATAGTAGTGCACATTTTATTAAGAAAAACTATGCAGTGTTCCTTCGGACAACACAGGCACTGCCCTGTCCCATGTGTTAGGATAGTTGAAGATTTTGGTTGCGATTTATCATCATTTGCTACACTACTGGCCATTAAAATTGTTACACCACGAAGATGACGTGCTACAGACGCGAAATTTAACCGACAGGAAGAAGATGCTGTGATATGCAAATGATTAGCTTTTCAGAGCATTCACACAAGGTTGGCGCCGGTGGCGACACTTACAAGATTCTAACACGAGGAAAGTTTCCAACCGATTTCTCATACGCAAACAACAATTGACGGGCGTTCCCTGGTGAAACGTTGTTGTGATGCATCGTGTAAGAAAGAGAAATGCGTACCATCACGTTTCCCATTTTGATAAAGGTCGGATTGTAGCATATCGCGATTGCGGTTTATCTTATCGCGATATTGTTACTCGCGTTGGTCGAGATCGAATGACTGTTAGCACAATATGGAAACGGTGGGTTCAGGAGGGTAATACGGAACGCCGTTCGACGACGTTTGCAGCAGCATGGACTATCAGCTCGGAGACCATGGCTGCGGTTACCCTTGACGCTGCATCACAGACAGGAGCGCCTGCGATAGAATACTCAACGACGAACCTGGGTGCACGAATGGCAAAACGTCATTTTTTCGGATGAATCCAGGTTCTGTTTACAGCATCACGATGGTCGCATCCGTGTTTGGCGACGTCGCGGTGAACGCACATTGCAAGCGCGTATTGGTCATCGCCATACTGGCGTATCACCTAGCGTGATGGTATGGGGTGCCATTGATTACACGTCTCAGTCACCTCTTGTTCGCATTGATGGCGCTTTGGACAGTGGACGTTACATTTCAGATGTGTTACGACCCGTGGCCTTACCATTCATTCGATCCCGCGAAACCCCACATTTCAGCAGGATAACGCACGACCGCATGTTGCAGGTCCTGTACGGGCCTTTCTGGATACAGAAAATACTCGACTGGTGCCCTGGCCAGCACATTCTCTAGGTCTCTGAGCAATTGAAAACGTCTGGTCAATGGTGGCTGAGCAACTGGCTCGTCAAAATACGCCAGTCACTACCCTTGATGAACTGTTGTATCGTGTTTAAGCTGCAAGGACTGTTTGACTCAATGCCCAGGCGTGTCAAGGCCGTTATTACGGCCTGGGGCGGTTGTTCTGGGTACTGATTTCTCAGGATCTATGCACCCAAATGGCGTGAAAATGTAACCACATGTCAGTTCTAGTATAATATATTTGTCCAATGAATACCCGTTTATCATCTGCATTTCTTCTTGGTGTAGCAATTTTATTGGCCAGTAGTGTATATGTTAAAGGCCCCTTTGCTCTTCCGTTGTACTATGGAGGTTTGTTTACTACCCAATTGTTGGTCTTTGATGGCTTAAATTTCATAGAAAAGAGAATATCTTCATAGTATTAACACGGGAGTTATAAACTGATACGCACTCACAGGTAAAACTATAAGGTAGCGGCAGCTTTCAAATGGGGTCTCTAAACCCCTGTTTATATCAGTGATCCACGGTAGATATACAGCAGAAGAGGCTTTCAGCTCTCACAGGTAAAACTATAAGGTAGCGGCAGCTTTCAAATGGGGTCTCTAAACCCCTGTTTATATCAGTGATCCACGGTAGATATACAGCAGAAGAGGCTTTCAGCTCTCACAGGTAAAACTATAAGGTAGCGGCAGCTTTCAAATGGGGTCTCTAAACCCCTGTTTATATCAGTGATCCACGGTAGATATACAGCAAAGAGGCTTTCAGCTTCCAGCGACTGCTGCAGCCACTCCGCCGCCGCCAGATCATTTCACCCTCTGCGTCAGCGGCAGGGTGTTTCGCACAGCGGGGCGGAAGGAATGGCGCTGTACGAGGTGCGGCTGTTTGTGTTGCAGTGCCCATCATTCCGGAGTTCCTGTACGACATCCGCCACCCCAACGAGAGCCACGGCGCCGTGGTCAGTCCGGAGCCGCCCCCGCCGCCCCCACCAACCACCGCCGCCCCCACCACCGCTGCCCCCACCGACTCCACTGAAGACCAGGCCCGGCTCGAGTTCCTCACCGACCACACGACCGTCTCCCCGGAAGCAGGTACGCCACTGCCTCGACAAGTAGAAACTAGTTCGTGCAAGGTGCACACCACTACAGCCTCAGTCCCGTGTACACTTCACATTTACAGCAAGCTATTTCTTCTTCCTTCCACGCTGGTGGATGCAGGAAATTCGTCCACTGGTTATAGATAATAATTCTACATATCATTTTCACTAGTGTAAAAAATACAAAGTGTCAATGCTGTCTTTTTCTACGTTCCAGAATTTGTTACACTAAAATTAAAAGATAGCTACGTGAATTTTATTACGTAATTAGACACACAACTTGGTAGGATGTTCTGTGTTAAGTATTTCTCTTACACGAGGCGCGATTTTTAAGTTTTGAAATTAAAAAAAGACATGCTAAGATATCTCAATAATTTTATTTTTACATGAAAGCCTGTACCTTAATCTACGCACTGATGCCATTACAGACTGATTCTTCCTAGTTTACGTTGTGTACTGAGCGTTTGAAATGCCTCCGATACTCGTGAGTCCCGCCGACTGTGAAGTACGGGCTGTTATGAGATTTCTTAGTGCTAAAGGCCTAAAAGCGATCGATATTCATCGTGAGAAAAAGATTATGAGTGAAAGTGGGTGAGAGCACTTAAAGATGGCCGCACAAATGTGCGTGATGAACAACGGAGTGGGCGTCCTTCCGTCGTTAATGAAGTGGACAGTAAAATTAGAGAAAACAGACGCTTTACGATTTCCTCCTTGCAGGATGACTTTCCTAATGTTTCTCGTAGTGTTTTGTATGGCATTGTGACCGAGCACTTGAATTACCGAAAATTGTGCGCACGTTGGGTACCAAAAATGTTGACGGATGTGCACAAAACCAAACGTTTAGGCAGTGCATTGACTTTCCTTGAGCGGTACCACAACGATGGTGATGATTTCTTAAGCCGAATTGTTACAGGTGATGAAACATAGCTGGCCTACGTCACACCAGAATCAAAGCAACAGTCCATGGAAGTTGAGCAAGGGCATCGTTTTGCTGCAAGACAATGTCCGTCCTCATGTGGCGAACCAGACCAAAGATCTCATCACATCGTTTCGATGGGAAACTCTAGGTCATCCTCCGTACAGCCCCGATCTTGCGCCCAGTGACTACCATCTGTTCCTGCACTTGAAGAATGAGATTTACACTCTGCAGCGGAGTGTGCGCTGATATGAAACTTCCTGGCAGATTAAAACTGTGTGCCGGACCGAGACTCGAACTCGCGACCTTTTCCTTACGCGGGCAAGGAGTTCGAGTCTCGGTCCGGCACACAGTTTTAATCTGCCAGGAAGTTTCAAAAATAAAATTATTGAGATATCTTAGCACGTTTCTTTTTTAATTTCAAAACTGTGCATACTTAAAAAACACGCCTCGTATTATTATGGTAGATTATGCACGAAACCCCTACCAAAAAGTTTTAATACTTGGATTCTTGTTAATAGCAATAATGATCACGTGCTCATTTATCCACATAATTACTGCAGACCTTGTGCGCAAATTTATGTCGTAAGTTAAAGTAATGTAGATTCTGTCTTTCGTGGCACTGAGCCCACAGCGCAGTACACGTCGTAATACATTTTGAAAAAGGAAAGGTCAACACTAGGTGCAATAAATTTAATATTCTCTATTACGACATCTGTTTCGGCTGTTACATTTCACCGATTGGATTTTGCTGTGAAACATATCATTATTGCTGCCTAGCTAACTACATTTTGGAAACATGTATCATAAGAGAAAGCGAAGTGTCAAATAAATTTCAAATCGTACTTTATAGTAAATGAACAGTCAAATAAGTGACAAAACGTATTCCATACGTTTATAATTACTGCATGTCACGTAATCTCTACGAATTAGACAATGACCGTTTACTATAGACGCAATATGGATGTCAAATCAAACTAGATGTAAGTACCAATGTACTCTTCTGGTGTGTACTTATTCATATGAACAACAACCATATGTGCAGATAATTTCATCAACGTTATTCGCAAGTTACTTGAGAATGGAAAAAAGCCGAAGCACGTGTCGTAATAAAGAATGTTAAACTTATCGGAATTGGAGCTAGCCAAGACCTTTCCATTTCAAAATAACGTTTTTCTCTCCCGAAAAGTATTTGGCTAGGTACCACACCAAAGTTTATTTAACAAAAGTACCATCATATGCGTTACGAAAGGAAATTTATTATTTATGCTTATGAGGACAAACATATTATCTTCGATGAAGCGTCATCGAAAAAAGTGGAAAGCGACGTCGAAAAAAGGTGTACCTCAGGGTGGTGTGTTGGAACCGTTGGTGTGCATGTTGTGTATTATAGCAACCTCAGATTTATTATCTTTTTATGGAGATGGCACAGTTATCTGGAAGCACCGTCTAAAAAGCTGCACAAATATCCAGTCAGATCTTTCCAACATTTCAACGTCGTGCAAAGATTGACAACTTGCTTCAGATACACAGAAATGTAAAATCGTGCACATTGCAAAACGCAAAAGAGTAGCACCCTACTGACTCAGCATCACTGACTCATATTTTGAATCACTGTACTCACATAAATATCTAGGTATAACAATTTAAATTGATCTGAAAACAAATGGTCACGTGGGCTTAGTCATTCGTAAAGCAATTTAGTCGGCAAAAGAGTTGCTTACAAGTCACCTGTGTGTCTCATCTTTCCGTCTTAGTATACTGCTCCAGCATGTGGGACATATATCAAATACTACTAACAGGGGATACTGAATGCATACTAAGAAGGGCTGCCTGCACGAATGGTGGTAGGGTTGTTTGACTTACAGCAGGGTGTCACAAAAAGGGGGACAAATCGGAATTTACGGATAACTGGAGATTGACGCCACTTACTCCGTGAAAGCCTACTCACAAAGCTATATGAATACGTGATGTCTGTTCTTTCGGACATGCGTAAACTGAAAGGAGGAGGGAGAAAGGATAGAAAAGGAAAGGAAATGAATTGACGATGTCAGTGGAATCGAGATTTTACGCGACTTCAGAGTCGAGAGAAAATATGTGACAGACCAGAACTCGAACCCAGAATCTCTTGTTTTCCAGGTTTTTTTCTTTTTTTGTATGAGGGAGGTTTGAATATGGATATTCCGCTTTTTCCTTTTCTTTTTACCTTTTTTCCGTCCCTGGACAGGAAAGGGAAACTATAGAAAAATCTACTTGCCACCGCCACTTGTGTCTTAACAAAATGAATAAAATAAAATAAAATGCACCTCTTCAGACCTACGCCTATCCCGAAACAATTAGCCTATTACTACAAGGATGTAGGAAAGGAAGAAAGTAGGGGGGAAGAACATATAGAGTAGGGATGAAAACGAAAGTAGTTGTGTATGGGTTTTTGTTTTTTTAGTATATTTTATTGCATTTTCCGTTTTTTTCTATGTATATATCTTCATTTTCTTTCATTTATTTATGTATTATGTTTTTTTTTAATTTTTAAATTAAATTAGTCTATGTACCAGAATTTCAGGAGTCGCTAGAGCCTTCGGATTGGCGGAACGTCCAAACGTGTCTTTTCGAGATTTTAATGGAGATTCCGTTTTTAGTGCGTTCAGAACATCATGTCAGCAAAAAAACATCAGCATCTCATGGCTTGGACGTTCCAGGTGGAACATTAATAATGAAAGGCGCTCCGTAGAAAATTGGAAAAGAAACTTCTTGTATCTGGGGTTGCGAAGAAGTGCACAGTGTCGATCGTTAATAACCTAGTTCTGATTTCTCATCGGGGCCAAAACGGTAGCGGACCGTATGACCGCGTATCCAATGCACAGCGTTAGTTTTTGTTGCGGAGTAATGAGTCACATCCCGGAATAAAAGCGTCAGGAAAGTGATCTGAGCAGGTGTCTGTCGGGTAAGGAAAGCCAAGATACGCTGCGCGAGCCTCCAGACGTCAGACGACAGTCTACATGAGAATCGATCAGCGTCTGTGTCCTCTACACCACAGAGAACACAGAGAGGTGTGCCAGCGAGGCGGATGCGGTGCAAACGAAACTGGTTGACCTGTTTGCAATTGACGGTGATATACCAGGTGGCCTGGACGCTGGTGTCGAGATAGCCAGCATGCACCGCTTTCCACACACGACGCCATATGATCTGGGGAAACTTGTGTTGATGGGTCCAGTTAGATGCGTTAACCACTGCGCCATCCGAACACGCTGTTTATCGTAATTGAGCGGACCATCTCGTCACGCCTCCCGGCCGATTGACACCCCCACCGAGCGCTACCTACCTGTAGTCCCATTCCATGTTCTCCGTGCTCACGCTGAAGGTCGAATGTACTTATGCATCCGCACTGAAGGCGGTGCATTCATTGCCCATCGAGGCGAATTATTTGGATGAGTGCATGGTGCCTGTTCTTTAAGACATTTCGTATGCTGTTACAACGGAAAGAAATCCTGATACGTGATACAATGCTACGAACCCTCCGTTATGTACTTCACAGTTTTTTGCAGAGGTATGTGTGTAAGGTTACATAAAGTGTCTGTCAGAAACCTTTGACACCAAAACATTACAAAAGTTATAGAGCCAGTAAATACACCACGTGGCTTCAGGAAGGAATATGTGATCTGCTGGAATCAGGAGACCGAAGACTTCTGCAAGAAATACGAGGGCAGTGGTGATCCAGAAATAGGCAGAAAAGTTCTCCGTTTCTTAACAGCCAAAGGAAAGGAAGATGGTTAACGACTTCCCAAGAACTAGATTTTATCTACTCAATCCGCAAAAACGGTCCATTCACAGACAGTTAGAAGCAGCAACACCAAAAATAAGCCAGAAACCAGAGATCACATCACCGCGTATTGCACAGCACATCAAGTCGCGAGCGGAAAATGTTCCTCTGGGCAGCACAAAAATATGCAAGAAGAGCTTCTACAAAAGGATGTCCTTCAGCTCTCCTTTTACTGACAATGAGATCGAGAAAGCCATAAGATACCTAAAGCTAAAGAAAGCAGCAGGGCTAGGTGGACTGTTCCCAGAATTTACCATTTCTCCTTGGAAAAAATGGCAGAAATGGCTAAAGAGATTTTAATCAGACTGTTGAGCAAGGGTCAGATACCAGCAGATTTTAAGATAGCAACAACTATTAGAATCCTCACGCCAGGGAAATCGAAAGTCGATCCCCCAAGCTATCGTCCAGCTGCCCTTCTCAGTGTCTGTTACAAACTGCTACAACGCCTTATTTACAACAGGATTTACGGTAGAGTTGCCACTAAAGTGGTTCCTACGAAGCAGGCTTCAGGCAAAACCGCAGCAGCTGTGAGCAAGTACTGGCGCTTACATCTTACATCGAAGCTGCTTCCCAGAAAGGACCAAAATCTGTAGTAGCGTTTGTGGATCTAACTGCTGCTTACGATACGTCGTGACTGGATTGACTAATTCTAAAGCTAAAGCGAACTGTCCCTTGCTTAAGGCTACAACTCTGTGGTCAACATGTTGAGAAACCAGTATTTCCGAATCTGCTTTCATGACAAAACGAGCAGGTGATGTACAATCAAGAACGGTTCACCACGAGGATCTGCCCTGGCCCCACAGTTGGTCAACTTGTATATAAGTGACGTGCCGGAAACTGTGTCCAAGAAGTTCTGCTACACAGGCGATGCTGCCAATCCATCTCAAAGCAAGCAACTAGAGTATGGAAAATGTGCTCACACAAGACCTGAGATTACTTGGTGACTACTATACACTCAAGCGCCAAAGAACAGGTATAGGCATGCATATTCAAATACAAAGATACGTGAACAACCAGAATACGGAGCTGCGGTCGGCAACGCCTGTAAAAGGCAACAAGTGTCTGGCACAGTTATTAGATCGGTTACTACTGCTACAATGGCAGGTTATCAAGATTTAAGTGAGTTTGAACGTGGTGCTATAGTCGGCGCACGAGCGATGGGACACAGCATCTCCAAGGTAGCGATGAGATGGGGATTTTCCCGTACGACCGTTCCATGAGTGTACCGTGAAAATGCGGAATACTGTAAAACAATAAGTCTCCGACATTACTGCGGCCGGAAGAAGCTCCCGCAAGAAGGGACTCAACAACGACTGAAGAGAATCGTTCAACGTGACAGAAGTGCGACACTTCTGTAAATTGTTCAGAGTGCGAATCGTTCAACGAAACATCATGGAGATGGGCTTTCGGAGCCGAAGGCCCACTCGTGTACTCTTGATGACTGCACGACACAAAGCTTTACGCCTCGCCTGGGGTCGTAAACACAAACATTGGACTGTGGAAACATGTTGCCTGGTCGGACGTGTATCGTTTCATATTGTATCGAGCGTATGGACATGTACGGGCATGGAGACAACCTCATGAATTAATAGACCCTGCATATCAGCACGGGACTGTTCAAGCCGGTTGAGTTTCTGTAATGTGGGGTGTGTGCAGTTGGAGTGATATGGGACCCCTTATACGTGTAGATACGACTCTGACAGGTGACACGTACGGAAGTTTCCAGTCTGATCGCCTGCATCCATTCATGTCCATTGTGCACTCCGACGGACTTGGGCAATTCCAGCAGGACAATGCGACACTCCACACATCCAGAATTGCTACAGAATGGCTCCAGAACCACTCTTCTGAGTTCAAACTCTTCTGCTGGCCACCAAACTCTACAGACATGGACATTATTGAATATGTCTGGGATGCCTTGCAACGTGTTGTTCGGAAGAGATCCCCAACCCCTGGTAATCTTAAGGATTTATGGACAGCCCTGCAAGATTCATGGTGTCACATCCTTCCAGCACTACTTCAGACATCAGTTGAGTCCACGCCACGTCGTGTTGCGGCAGTTCTGCGTGCTCGCGGGGGCCCTACACAACATTACGCAGGTGTTCCAAAAATGGTTCAAATGGCTCTGAGCACTATGGGACTTAACATCTATGGTCATCAGTCCCCTAGAACTTAGAACTACTTAAACCTAACTAACCTAAGGACATCACACAACACCCAGTCATCACGAGGCGGAGAAAATCCCTGACCCCGCCGGGAACCGAACCCGGGAACCCGGGCGGCAGGTGTTCCAGTTTCTCTGTCTTCTCAGTGTACAAATTGGAGACTGTGCCCTAACCTTACAAAGATTGAAGTGACACCTTTCCACCTCAACAGTCTCTTAGCAAACCAGCCGCTCAGAGTAGCTTTCTGTAACAAAACGGTTATGAGCAATACTCACTCTAAGTACCTCGGATTCGCAGTGGGGGGGGAGGGGGAGGGGGGGGGGGGGACTCAAGCTGACTCTCGCCATAGAGTCTCATCATCTCTTTTACACTGACAAAAAACATTCGTAACATCAAAGAATAATTGATGTAGAGTTATGCAATTTCGGCAATACATTTGTCTAGGTAACATACTAAAGTGATTAACATTGCAAGATCACAGCTTAATGTAAGCGCGAGATAAAACACTACAGAAGTGAAACGCTGGTTCATTGACGGCCGGTGTAATCGCCAGAATGTTGATTGCGAACATGCAAACATGCACGCATTCAGTTTTACAGATCCCAGATGTCAGTCTGTGGGATGGAGTTCCGTATCGTGCACTTTGTCGAGCAATGCACGGACAGTTAATGCTTTTTGTGTTTGATGCTGGATGTGGCGTCCGATGATATCACGCATGTGGCCGATTGGGTACAAATATCATGACTGAGCAGGTCAAACCAACTTGTCGACACTTAGAAGGGCTAGTTTTGTTGCAATAATGGTATGTAGGCGAGAGTTATCCTGCTGAAAAACAGATCAAATCACCAAATTGACGTACATACTTGCAGTCAAGGTGTGGGTATAACTACGAGACGGCTTCTGCTGTCATATGAAATCACACACCAGACCATAACTCCAGGCTTAGGTACAGTATATCAAGCACGCAGACAGATTGGTTACAGGTCCTCAACTGGCCTCCTTTTAACCAACACACGGTCATCATTGAAACCAGAACCAGCTTTCATCATAAAACACAACAGACCTCCATCATGGCATCCAATGAGCTCTCGCTTGACACCATTGAAGTCACAAATGGCGGTGGTTTGGGGTTAGTGATAAGCACACTAAGCGTCTGGCTTGGGGCTGTCCTTGAATTAACCGATTTGTAAGAGTACGTTGTGTCACAGTGGTGCCAACTGCTGCTCAAATTGCTGTTGCAGATGCATCACGATGCGACAGAGCGTTCTCTGAACACGATGATCTTCCCTCTCGGTAGTGCCACGTGGCCGTGTAGAGCCCGGTTTTCTTGCGACCGTTCACTCTCGTAAACACCGCTGCGAGCAGTCATGTACAGTAGCTACGTTCCTGACAAGTCGAATAGCAGAAAGAACATCCTGCTTCTCGTAGCCCCATTACACGACCTTGTTCAAACTCAGTGCGGTGTTAATAACACCGTCTTTGTCCCCTAAAAAGCTTTCTTGACTAACGTCAACTCATAACTTCCAATTTCAAAGGTAACTAATTCTCACTACCGTTACAGCCTCTATTGAAAGCAAACCTGATCTGCGCCCTCATAGTGGCGCTACCAGTGCCACTGTTATGCAACTGGCTCGAAATTTTAATAGTGATCGCTTTTCAGGTGTAGAGACACCTCTACCAATTTTAGTTTACGTCGCACACCTTTTACTTGGTATTGCGATTTTTTTCCGTCAGTGTATATTCTGTGGTTGAATACTGAGCACCAGTATGATACAAGAGTGCAACTGAGCTGAACGATACCGTGAGAATCATAACAGGCACTTTGAGACCGACTCGTCTACCTTGGCTATTTGCTCTCAGTAACACTGCTTCACCACATTTGAAACAACAAATGGTTCAGCCGGCCGCGGTGGTCTAGCGGTTCTAGGCGCCTCAGTCCGGAACCGCGCAATTGCTACGGTCGTAGGTTCGAATCCTGCCTCGGGCGTGGGTGTGTGCGATGTCCTTAGGTTAGTTAGGTTTAAGTAGTTCTACGTTCTAGGGCACTGATGACCACAGATGTTAAGTCCCATAGTGCTCAGAGCCATTTGAACCAACAAATGGTTCAAATGGCTCTGAGCACTATGCGACTTAACTTCTGAGGTCATCAGTCGCCTAGAACTTAGAACTAATTAAACCTAACTAACCTAAGGACATCACACACATCCATGCCCGAGGCAGGATTCGAAACTGTGACCGAAGCGGTCACTCGGCTCCAGACTGTAGCGCCTAGAACCGCACGGCCACTCCGGCCGGCTTTGAGACAACAAGAAGCAGTGACTCTTGAATGGTAAAAAATTAATAAGGAAATTTACCGAAGGTTGCCTATCCAGGAAGTTTTGGTTAGTCCACCCAGCAAGCGTCTGAAGTCAAGGAAATCATTCTACATTGCTCGCGAGATCCAACCACTGAAGACTGAAGGTGGGTGGAAGGAGACATGGAAAAACAACACCAGCGTCCGTCGTCATGGCCTCGAAGACGCCACAGGTATTTCAAGCTTGCAACAGCCTAGAAGAACCTGGTGTCAACTGAACAGAATCCGATGTGGACATCGCAGAACGAAGTCCTTCATTTACGAGTTGGGCTCTCGGGACACCCCAGTGTGTGACTGCGAAGCTTCGGAGGAGACCGGCGATGATAGTGTAGAGGAACGTCGCGAGAGATGTTTCAGAGGAAAATGGAAGGATATCATCAACGCATCTCCAAGAACACTGGGATGGATAGGCTCTCTTGAAATCAATCTGGAAGATCAATTAAGACCAGAGATCTTGCATATTCAGTTTGTACCACACTGTGTAAATAGTGTATAGTCTCCATACGAGAAATAAGTAAACAAAAAGTTCATGTGAACGTGGGTCCGAAAATCCTTCGTTCAGGAGGTGCAAAAGGATTATTCATGGCACATAAGTGATACATTTGGTATGCATATTTACGTTTATAGAAATTTCTTGATCTGACAACCTCCTGCTTATATGATTCCCCTGAGCCTGCGTTCCAGACTTTTCCGTTCGTTGTTGAAAACTCCCAGTGTGTTCCGTATTTGCTCAAATCCTTTCTGGACACTCTCCCTCAGAATACTGAAACTGGGTAACGAAGTTGAATACGCAGAGGATTTTAAATATACCCAAAGGAAAAGAATCCATTGGATTCCAATCTGGCGATCGAGCAGACCATGCAATGGATCCCCCCTCGACTAATTCACCTATACGGAAGGTGATTTTTCGCGATACTAGCCAGCTATCTGAGTAAAGTGAGGTGGAGCATATTGTGCATAAACCAAATCCGTTGGATGACATGTAGAGGTACATCATCAAGTAAATGAAGTAACTCATGTCTCAGTAACTGCAGATAGGTCTGTTCAGTATGAGGTTGCAGAAATAAGGAGGGGCCAGAGAGGTGATTATGAGGCTGAAACTTCTGTTGATGTCTAACTTGTCGGACTCCATAACGGTTTTCGTAAGCTCAAACTTGATTGATGTGATAACCAAAAATTCCATCAGTGAAAAGCCAATTTCGTCAGTGATTAAGGTAGATGGTCAGAACCGCAGAAACACAGCACACTGCCCTAACATATATTGACAGAAAATTTTTCCTGACTGAACGTCTGCCTTATTTAATTCTTGCGTCCACTGAACATAACATTTTCATGAAAAATTTTCAACATCGTCATGTGATTAACGCTTTCCCACCTCGCAGTCCTCCTTCACTTAATGGAATTTCATCCACAATTTGGAGAGCCTGTGTTCAAGCTCAGGCGTTTGATAAATTACGTGGTCTCCCACCACCCGCATCTCCCTTCTCGAATGATCCTTTCTCTTGCGAGAATTGGTGGAATCTTACAAACGTTCCTATACAATGTACCTTTCAACATACAGTTGACGTTCTGCGTCCATATTCCCATGCGTTACGCCATGTGTGAAATGCATCTCTATCATTTCAGACACTAAATACATCGCTATAATGTGTTGTGATAAAAGTCACTCTAAAACACAACAAGCAGGCAAAATAAATAAAATGTTATGACGTACTGTAAACGCGACATCGAGTAAAAAGCACATAAGAGGTAAATTACACAACCAGGAGGTAGTATAGACCTTTCATACTTCCTAACGAAGGATTTTCGGATCTATGCTTGAGTGAACTTTCTGCAATATTTTCATGTCAAGAATTAATTGCTAGAGCTTCTGACATACGTTTTTACAAGTCCTGTGTTGTTTGCTCATAGATGTATCTCGCGAAAAAGAGAGAGATACGAGTTCACACTGCGATATTACTAACTTTTTCAATATAAAGCTACTGCCTTAATGATCTTTGAATTGCTATCGCGAAAAATACTACGCTCTAACTTATCACCACAAGTAATTAGTAGTAAATGTCAAAGACAGTAAAATATACACATCAATGCTTTTTGCAGTACTCACAGAATGTAACATTTTTTATTATATTTCATCTCTGTACAGAGAATGCCAACTTAATGGCACGTAAGCATAATTCGCGTCTTGCTGGGCGATTATCTTAATCTACGATGATGGTGAGTTTCGTCTTGCTGTATTAGATCGAAGTCAGCAAGGAAACCTAAAAAAAGGTTAAGCTACCCGCGATGCGTCTCTGTTGTAGCAAGCGTACATTGCTAGATCAGGGACTTACATATTTTACTTTCTCTTAAAGTATGGTACACTACAGTTTGGAAAAAACTGAAACACCAAGACGTAGATACGTGATCACAGTGGAATTTATTCTACCGATTAAGGACATGAAACTACACAAATGGCCAGCATACTGACCTGTACTCGCACTGGGACTGTCGAAATTCAGTACGGAGTATCACAACCACGTGCTGCGATCAGAGCCGCTAGACATCGTGGCGTGGAAACAAAGAGCGCCTGAATGTGCTGCTTAGGAATACTCTGCCATGCAGTTTGTAGGCAAGTCCACAAAGCATCAATTGTGACTGCAGGAGGACATGAACGATCAAGTTGTCGACCGACCACATTCCGAAATGCTCGAGGGGCGACGTGTCAGGCGAACGTACAGGCCAGAGAAGCAGCGGTACCCCATCATTTTTCGAAAAAGGCTTTCACATGCAGCCGGGCGTTGTCCTGCTAAAATATGGCATTTCGAAAGGCCTGCAGAAGGCACGGTGCCTCGGGCTGTAAAACCTCCCTGACACTGCACTAGCTGTTCACGGTGACCTCAAGACACGAGACGCGAGATCGCGTGTTGTGCGCAATGGTGCCCCAAACCATCACACTTGGCATTCGTCCACTATGCCGCTCACAAGGGAACCTCCCCATTGCACCCCCCTCAGATTTAGTTATAAGTTGGCACAGTGGATAGGCCTTGAAAAACTGAACACAGATCAATTGAGAAAACAGGAAAAAGTTGTGTGGAACTGCGAAAAAATAAGCAAAATATACAAACTGAGTAGTTCAAGGGAACATATGCAACATTAAGGACGATGGGAATTTAGGAGCGCCGTGGTCTCGTGGTAACGTAAGCAGCTGCGGAACGAAAGGTCCTTGGTTCAAATCTTCCATCGAGTGAAAACTTTAATTTTTTATTTTCAGTTTATGTGACAAACTCTTACGTTTTCATCACTTTTTTGGGAGTGATTATCACATCCACAAGAAAACCTAAATCGGGTAAGGTAGAAGAATCTTTTTACCCATTCGCCAAGTGTACAAGTTAGGTGGGTCGACAACATATTCCTGTCATGTGACGCACATGCCGTCACCAGTGTCGTATAGAATATATCAGATGTGTTTTCCTGTGGAGGAATCGGTTGACCTATGACCTTACGATCAAATGTTTTCTGTTCCCATTGGAGAGGCACGTCCTTTCGTCTACTAATCGCACGGTTTTGCGATGCGGTCGCAAAACACAGACACTAAACTTATTACAGTGAACAGAGATGTCAATGAACGAACGGACAGAAAATAACTATGCGAAAATGAAGAAAGTAAGATTTTCAGCCGAGGGAAGGCTTGAACCAAGAACCTCGCGTTCTGCAGCTGCTCACGCTACCATGGTACCACGGCGCTCCTAAGCTCGGATGCTCCATTATGTTGCTTATGTCGCCCATGGACTACTCAGTTTGTATATTTTGCTTATTTTTTCACAGTTCCACACAACTTCTTCCTGTTTTCTCAATTGATCTGTGTTCAGTTTATCAAGGCCTATCCACCGTGCCAACTTATAACTAAATCTGAAGGGGGGTGCGATGGGGAGGTTCCTTTGTCAGTAGTACAACCTGCGGAATTGCGTTCACCCAACACCGACTCAAAGGAAGGCCTCGGCGCTTGTTCGTGGCGTCACGTCAGCTAGGCACGGCGAACGCCAGGTCTGTTGCAGGCATACTCATAATGGTGGTGTCTCCCTCCCTGACACAGGAAAATGTGTAACTATTGGCGGTAGTTGACCAATACACATTGTTCTGAGAGATTTCTGCAATCAATTAATTGTGTAATTCATTACACTTCTTAACAAATAGTGTACTCCTGAACTTAAATTTCCACCTGTTTTAAGGAGTGACATACAAAAACAACTTCATGGTCCAGCAGCAACAGAATTCGTGCTCCATTACCTTATTTGTAAATCTGAGGAAGTTACGTTTGTACTGGGTTGCTTTTACAAGAAACTGTGAACATATTGGTGCTCTTCTTTAGGTATCTTGGTTGACTATGGGCTGAGGAGAACTGAATGTTAATGAAATATCTTGCGATTGTACACGTTGGGGGAGGGGGTGGGGGACAGAAGAAGAGGCAAAAGAGAGATACTTCTTTTATCAAATAAATTTTTTTTATCTTATAAAGTTTCTCCTTTCAGTTGCAAGAGGGGAATATTTATCTTTCCTAATGTGGATGTTTAAAAAAGTTTAAGCTCAGCAGTGTTTTCGATGTATGAAGCTATTTTGTTTCCTGTTTAGAATTCCTTTCGTTGAAAACGACTGTAATCTAATGACTGGCAACAGTTGAACATTTACACATGTAAATTAGTTCATATTTCCAGTTACGATGTCAAACGAAAATAAATAAATAAATAAATAAAAGAAACGAGTTCATTGTAAGGGGGTTGGGGTAAGTTTCGATAGCAAAATGGATCAAGTAAATATAGCTACTTGAATGTAAAATTTCCGAAGCTTGCAATGGGGCAAGGCGTCTTCTCATACTGATCTACGTTTGTTTCGACAGGATTCAGTAATACAGAACTACGACCATCATTTGTAGCTTTACAATAGTAAGAAAATCTTTCATCTAAATAAAAATGCAGAATCCAAAACAATACCGAACATTTTGTCCAAAAATAAGAGATTTATAGTGATAAACACGCCAAGGCGTTTCTGCCTGCCACAGATGTGGTGTTCGCCGTGCCTAGCTGGCGTGACGTCACCAACAAGCGCCGAGGCCTTCCTTTGAGTCGGTGTTGGTTCACCACGGCGGCGTCGAACGTGTTTGCGGCCATCTCTGTTGGACAAGTTTAAGCAGGACTCACCCGAAAACACTGCATTTTGCCACTCAGCACACCACCGTCGGAGTTCCCATGCCCATTGCAGTCTCCGACGTTGGTGGGTTCTGATCAGTAGAAGCCGACGCAATGGAAGGCGTGCCACCAATCCATCCAACAGAGGAAGTTGTTGAACCGTCGAAAAAGACATTTCCACACATGTTGCAGTGCTCCAATGTCGCGCCAACACTGTGAAAGAAGCTGTTCTGCCCGTTTCAGCCAAGTGGACAAGTTTGTTATCTCGCGCTGTGGTCACATTGTGTCTTCCAGTACCCTGCCGGCGCTGTGTATTGCCATCTTCTCTCCACTGGTTCCATGTACGCCTTAGTTTTGAAGCATCATGCCCTTATGAAACGCAATGCCGCAGTGCGACAGGCCCAGGAGATCAATCATCCTGCCCCGTTCCAGTGAACTCGCATCATAATATTCTACCCTGTGACTATCCAGGTCCGACACGATTGGACATGTCCGAAAGAAGAGACATCTACATTCATATAATTGATTCGCATTGATGGGTGATGAATGCAACATATTCAGTGCTGATGCATAATCACGCCCAAATTCCTTCGGGAATCTCTAAGAAGCCATCATGGAGAATGTCCACGAGGACTTCAGATAGGTGGCAGTAGGTGGAAAAGCGGGTCGGCTGAGAGGGGTGGCGAGATAGTACGTGCAATGTCCGGGTGGCGCAGTGCTTAAAACAACTGCCTAATGACCAGGAGATCCCGGGTTCTAACCCCGGTCTGGCACACATTTTCATGCGTCGCCGATGATGCTGCACAAAGTCATGATGTAGCTGATATCAATAATCTCTTTCATTTTCTTATCTTTCCTTTCCTTTCTCTCCCCTCCTCCTTCAATTTACGTAATCGCAAAGAATCACTACTTTAACAGAACATTCACTATTTTAACAGAAAAGCGGAAAATATCAGTTGTACGCAAAGTACCCATCGCCACACACCACGCGGTGGCTTGGGGAGTATGGGTGTAGATATAGAGGTCGAAAGTTTGTGCGGAAAGGCAGATGATGCGGCTTGGTGTCTGGTGTGATGGCCCAGCGGGGTCCACTGCTGAGCTGTCGGCCCGATGGTATCACCGCAATCCCCCCCACCCACACCCCTTCAGCCACCGTTGCAGACCATTAAACACGAGCCGCGCTGCGCAGACTCAGCAGTCGTTAGCCACCTGCCCCGCGCGACTGCAGGACGTCTCGCCGCCCCATAAAGCATTGCGCCACTACTTGCAAAGTGTGCATACATCTGGGGACTCGCTGCTTGCCTTCTCCAGGGACCGCCATTTTTTCACGCTTATAGCGTTCCAAGAACAGCCAACACCTGATGTACACCTTAACAGCCAACAACTGTAATCAGACGGAGTGCCTTGTTTCCAATACAGGCAAAGGCTTTCAATCAGTTACCAACCGTAGTCTAATTCACGAGTGCAGGATAATCCTAAAGACTTAAAATTCTGTTTCAATATACGTGAGCTTGGTGAAATTGTTGAGGGGAGAGAAAACAAAGCTACCTATGAATTATACAATGGGATTGTCCGAATTTTCATAGCCAAACGAAGAGTGGTAAATAAACAAATGGGATATAAGACTGATCAGAGTGAGGAATACTTACGCAAAACAAGATTTACTTCCTTGTAAGCAATTACGGTGATTAAGAAAAATTTAATTATTGATTTGAAAGAAATTATTTATCCGAATTTTCATGGACAAACGAAATGTAGGAAATGGGGAAACGGAGTATAGAGTTGTGCAGCTTGAGATCTGTTGTTGTTGTTGTTGTCTTCAGTCCAGAGACTGGTTTTATGCAGTTCTCCATGCTACTCTATCCTGTGCAAACTTCTTCATCTCCAAGTACCTACTGCAAACTACATCCTTCTGAACGTGCTTAGTGTAATCATCTCTCGATCTCCCTCTACGATTTTTACCCTCCACGCTGCCCTCCAATACTAAATTGATGATCCCTCGATGTCTCAGGACATGTCCTACAAACCGATCCCTTCTTCTAGACAAGTAGTGCCACAAATTCCTCTTCTCCCCAATTCTATTCAGTACCTCGTCATTAGTTACGTGATCTAACCATCTAATCTTCAGCATTCTTCCGTAGCACCACATTTGGAAAGTTTCAATTCTCTTCTTGTCTAAACTATTTATCGTCCATGTTTCACTTACATACACAGCTACACTCCATACAAATGCTTTGAGAAAAGACTCCTGACTCTTAAATCTATACTCGATGTTAGAAAACTTCTCTTCTTCAAAAACACCTTCCTTGTCATTGCCAGTCTACATTTTATAACCTCTCTACTTCGACCATCATCAGTTATATTGCTCCCCAAATAGCACAACTCCTTTACTACCTTTAGTGTTTCATTTCCTAATCTCATTCCGGCAGCGTCACCCTATTTAATTGACTACATTCCATTATCCTCGTTTTGCTTTTGTTGATGTTCATCTTATATCCTCCTTTCAAGACATTGTCCATTCCGTTCAACTGCTCTTCCAGGTCCTACGCTGTCTCTGACAGAATTACAACGTCACCGGCAAACCTCAAAGTTTTTATTTCTTCTTCAAATTTTTCTTTTGCTTTCTTTATTGCTTGCTCAGTATATAGATTGAATAACATCGACTCTTATAACTGCCATCTGGTTTCTGTACAGATTGTAAATAGCCTTTCGCTCCCTGTATTTGACCCTTACCACCTTCAGAATTTGGAAGGGAGTATTCCAGTCAACACTGTCAAAAGACTTCTCCAAGTCTACAAATACCAAAAAAGTAGGTTTCCCATTCCTTTATCTCCTAAGATAAGTCGTAGGGTCAGTATTGACTCACGTATTCCAACATTTCTACAGAATCCAAACTGCTCTTCCCCGAAGTCGTCTTCTACCTGTTTTTCCATTCGTCTGTTAAGAATTCGTGTTACTATTTTGCAGACATGACTAATTAAACTGATACTTCGGTAATTTTCACACCTGTCAACACCTGCTTTCTTTGGGATTGGCATTATGGTATTCTTCTTGAAGTCTGAAGGTATTACGCCTGTCTCATACATCTTGCTAACGAACTCGTAGAGTTTTTTCATCGCTGGCTCTCCCAAGACTATCAGTAGTTCTAATGGTATGTCGTTTACTCCCTGGGCCTTGTTTCAACATACGTCTTTCGGTGCTCTGTCAAACTCTTCACGCAGTATCGTATCTGCCATTTCATCTTCATCTACGTCCTCTTCCGTCTCCATAATATTCCTCTCAACTACATCGCCTTGTATAGTCCCTTTATATACTCCTTCCACCTTTCTGCTTTCACTTCATTGTTTAGTAGTTGGTTTCCATCTGAGCTCTTGATATTCATGCAAGTGGTTCTCTTTAATTTTCCTGTAGGCAGTATCTATCTTATACCTAGTGATATATACCTCTACATTCTTACATTTGCCCTATAGCTATTCCTGCTTAGCCATTTTGCACTTCCTGTCAATCTCATTTTTGTGACATTTGTATTCCTTTTTGCCTGCTTTATTTACTGCATTTTTATATTTTCTCCTTTCATCGATTAAATTCAATATCTCTTCTGTTAACCAAGGATTTCTACTAGCCTACATCTTTCTACCTACTTGATCCTTTGCTGTCTTCACTATTTCATCTCTCAAGGCTACCCATTATTCTGCTACCGTATTTCTTTCCCCAGTTCTTGTCAATCGTTCCCTAATGCTCTCTCTGAAACTCCTTACAACCTTTGGTTCTTTCAGTTTATCCAGGTCCAAATTTTTTCAAATTTCCGCCTTTTTGCAGTTTCTTCAGTTTTAAACTGCAGTTCATAACCAATAGATTGTGGTCAGAGTCCACATCTGCCCCTGGAAACGTCTTACAATTTAAAATCTGGTTCCTAAATCTCTATCTTACCATTATATAATCTATCTGAAATCTTCCAGTGTCTCTAGGCCTCTTCCACGTATACAACCTTCATTCATGATTCTTAAACCAAGTTATAGCTATGATTAAGTTATGCTCTGTGCAAAATTCTACCAGGCGGCTTCCTCTTTCGTACCTTACCCCCATTCCATATTCACCTACTACGTTTCCTTCTCTTCCTTTTCGTGCTATGGAATTCCAGCTCCCCACGACTATTAAATTTTCGTCTCCCTTCACTATCGGAATAATTTTTTTATTTCATCATACATTTCTTCAATCTCTTCGTCATCTGCGTAGCTAGCTGGCGTATATACTCGTACTATTGTGGTAGGCGTGGGCTTCATATCTATCTTGGCTACAATAATGCGTTCACTATGCTGTTCGTAGTAGCCCACCCGCGTTCCTATTTTTTTATTCATTATTAAACCTACTCCTGCATTACCCTTATTTGATTTTGTATTCATAACCATGTATTTACCTGATCAGAAGTCTTGTTCCTACTGCCACCGAACTTCACTAATTCCCAATATAGCTAATTTTAATCTATCCATTTCCCTTTCCAAGTTTTCTAACCTACCTACCCGATTAAGGGATCAGACATTCCACTCTCCGATCCGTAGAATGCCATTTTTGTTTCTCCTGATAGCGACGTCCTCCTAAGTAGTCCCCGCCCAGAGATCCGAATGGGATACTATTTTACCTCCGGAATATTCTACCCAAGAAGACTTTCAGCCGTTCGCATTACCAGCACAGCAAGGCCGTTTTGGTTAGTGTTACAAGGCCAGATCAGTCAGTCATCCAGACTGTTGCCCCTGCAACTACTGAAAAGGCTGCTGCCCCTCTTCAGGAACCACACGTTTGTCTGGCCTCTCAACAGATACCCCTCCGTTGTGGTTGCACCTACGGTACGGCCATCTGTATCGCTGAGGCACGCAAGCCTCCCCACCAACGGTAAGGTCCATGGCTCATGGGGGAGGCTTGAGGTCTGCTTATGGGAAAAGAATTGTTTAATTGCTTGAGAGTTATCATGGTAATTAAGAAAAACGTAATTAGTGATTTGGCTGAACTTTCGTAGCTAGACAAAGAGTGGTCAATGAACAAATGGGTTTCAAACCGACCATTGTGACGCGTAGTATTGCAGAAAAAAATATTTAATTAGTTGAAATTAATCAGCATAATTAATAAAACGTAATTAGTGATCTGAGACAAAATTATTATCCTAATTTTCATACCAAACGAAGAATTCAAAGTGGACAGATGGAGTTTCAAAATGACAAGCGTGATATCTGATTTGCAAAAATGTATTTAGAAGCTTGCAAGTGATCTTACGTAATTAATGATTTGAGGGAAACTTGAAATATTTCACGTGTTTCTGCCGCAAACTGTGTAAACGAAGTGACGAATTAATTCTAAGAAGAGGAAAATACTACTTTTAATGTCTCTGCTTACATTGTGGAATAGGCTGTAGATGTATATATTACTGTCCAGGTACATTCGCTGCAGAAAACCTGTTGTCACCGCTTTTGCAAAATGCTGGATCGTTTTGTAATTAACAGAATGTAACTTTTTGAAACGAAAACCGTCAGACATTATCTAACTCATAACTTCTCGATTTATCCAGTCCAGCTCACTACCATACAACAAACACTTACAACTGGTGACTATACTGAACTGCTTTTTTGAGTGATATTAACAACTACGAGATGCCGAATGCGAACTCTAATGGGCTCGCAGTCACGGTTATGTATGTGAATGGAATCAGTTTTAGGTATTATTACAAACAATATTTTGTGTAATTTGCGAAATAACATATGCGTGACGGCATGCTCAGGGGAAAACGTAACATAGTTTGACAAAATACAGTTTTTTACAAGTCAGATTTCGTAAAATCGGTTTTGAACAAGTATTTTTGCCAACATATCGAGGGAAGATTGAAGTCCCCACCAACTATAACCGTATGAGTGGGGTATTTATTTGTTACGAGACTCAAATTCTCTCTGAACTGTTCAGCAACTATATCATCGGAGTCTGGGGGTCGGTAGAAGGAGCCAATTATTAACTCAGTTCGTCTGTTGAGTATAACCTCCACCCATACCAATTCGCACGGAGTATCTACTTCGACTTCACTACAAGATAAACCACTACTGACAGACACAGACACTCCACCACCAATTCTGCCTAATCTGTCTTCCCTGAACACCGTCTGAGACTTCGTAAAAATTTCTGCAGAACTCAGCCTCGTCATGCCAATTGAGGAGCTACTCGACCGAATAGTAGCAGCTTCGGTCAAGAATACTATCATAACGACCGGGAGAGCGGTGAGCTGCCCCACACCCCTCCTATCCGCATCCTCCACTTAGGATGACACGGCTGTCGGATGGTCCCGACGGAGTGCTTTTTAATTATAAATTCACAGATCTGTTATTACAAATTATTGAAGTTTGTGATTTTGTTGATGGCACAGCGTGTTAAGTTCTTCTATACAACATAAAATAATGAATGATAAATTTCTAATGTAGCCATACGATAGTGAAATTCTCGATACTGTGCCTCGAGGAATACTTTAAATGCTGTATATCGTGTATTTCAATATGATATTCAAGGTTATTATATTACATGGTTTAGGTGTATAGATTTCGTCGATTAGGAAGGAAATCCGCAGATTTGATATCCGTTGTTCGTGGTGCCGTATGGGTAAGCTGACTCATTAGCGGGTTAACTTCGCTATAACATTTGTAAAAAGTTTAAATTCCAGATGGTACTAATTTGACATTAGAATTTCAACGACTTCGATGTTAAATAGATTTCTACGAGCAAAGGTGGGTTCTGAACGAACCCTGGTAAACAGCCACAGCTTGGCGGGGAACGTTGTCGGCTGCGGTGCAGCCTTTGCTCGTTAAGTCGTAGCGGGCCCGGCGCCTACCATTTGCACATTCGCCCATTTCCGGCCGCGAGCCCCGCTGGCTCTGTCCTTGTTGATACGTGGTACACACGGCTCAGTCCGCGTGACGTGTGCCAAACACGGCGTGTCCCCGTCAATCGATGCCTGCCTTTGTCGGTAGGGGGAGGGGTGGAGGGGGGTGAGGAGGGCCGAGGCCGGCCATTTGCGTAATCCCCTTTTGGCTTTCCGCTCCTGCCCACAGCCGAACACAGAATCACGCGCCCAGTTGCTGCTCTAACCTGCCATGACAGCAGCGCTGGCCGAATTAGTTTACCGTAACCTAAGCCCGTGCTACTTTGTGAGGTGGAGTTTCTGTTTCTAGCATATGAGATGTTTCTGGAGACCACGCACTATTTATTATCGTGTATTCATACACTGACGGAAAAAAATAATTAACGTAGAGTAATGAAATTACGGGAATTCATTTGTCTAAGTAACATATGTAAGTTATTAACATTGCAAGAACACAGAATAATGTAAGCGCGAGATAATTCATTGCAAATGCGAAATGGTGGTACGTTAATAGCCGGTATAGCCGCCAGAATGTTGAATGCAAGCATGCAAACGAGCATGCATAGTGCTGTACAGGTGCGAGGTGTCGGTTTGTGCGATGGAGTGCTATGCCCGTTGCAAAAATGGTTCAAATGGCTCTGACCACTATGGGACTTAACATCTGAGGTCATCAGTCCCCTAGAACTTAGAACTAACCTAAGGACATCACACACATCCATACCCGAGGCGGGATTCGAACCTTCGACCGTAACGGTCGCACGGTTCCAGACTGAAGCGCCTAGAAGCGCTCGGCCACAGCGGCTGGCTCTGACTTTCAGTCAGGATACCAGTGTCAGCATCGAATCTTACCATTTATATCCTTTCGTCCAGAATGCTAAGCCCACTCTTCAACCTTTCGTTTATTTCCGTCATTGTTCCTTCGACGTATACATTGAACAGTAGGAGCGAACGACTACATCCCTGAATTACATCCTTTTTAATACGAGCACTTCGTTCTTGGCTTCCATTCTTATGACTCCCTCTTAGTTGTTGCTCTTATTGTACATTATCCGTCTTTCGCAATAGCTTACTCCTATTTTCGTCAGAATTTCGAAAATCTTGCTACATGTACTTTGTCAAAGCCTTTTTTGAGGTTGACAAATCCTATACCATGTCCTGATTTTTCTTAATCCTTGCTGCCATCACTACTAGCAGCGTCAGAACTGCCTACCGGTGACCTTATCTCTTCTGTGATCACTATCCAACAGATCCTCAAATTTATTTTCCATTATTCTGCATATTATCCTTGTCATCCACTTGGATGCGTGTGCCGCTAAGCTGATTGTGCAGTAGTTCTGGTACATACCTGCCCTTCGGAATGTGGTGTCACCGCCAGACACCACACTTGCTAGGTGGTAGCCTTTAAATCGGCCGCGGTCCGGTAGTATATGTCGGACCCGCGTGTCGCCACTATCAGTGATTGCAGACCGAGCGCCGCCACACGGCAGGTCTAGAGAGACGTCCTAGCACTCGCCCCAGTTGTACAGCCGACTTTGCTAGCGATGGTTCACTGACAAATTATGCTCTCATTTGCCGAGACGATAGTGAGCATAGCCTTCAGCTACGTCATTTGCTACGACCTAGCAAGACGCCATTATCATTTGCTATTTATCTTGTGATGCATGTACCGTCAGACTGATGTTCACCAATTATGGACTAAAGTTAAGTATTCCAGCAGCTACGTACTTTATTTGCTAGTCTCAATTACTTTACCTGTTCCAGACCTCACGCCAGCCTGCGTGAGCTTAAACGCGTGCCTTTCGGCTTCCTCCTAGTGGACTGGCTGTCTTGCCAGTTGACAACACGGAATCGTTTGGATGACAGATTTCCGAAAGTCGGATGTTATGTGACCAGACTCAACCAATTGGTGCCACTTCCACCGATGATTTCAGAAATTCTAATGGAATACTATGTATCTCTTCTGCCTTATTTGATCGGAAGCCTTCCAAAGCACTGCTAAGCTCTAATACCGTATTTCCTGTGTCTTCCATACCAACTCTCATTTCTTCCTCAGCCATGTCATCAAACGAGTCCTCCCCCTCGTAGACACCTCCAATGTACTTCTTCTACCTACTCGCTCTCTCCTCTGCGCTTAACGGTGGAACTACCATCCCAATCATAATGTTGTCACCGTTGCTTTTAATTTCATCGAAGGTTGTTTTGACTTTTCTATATACTGATTCAGTCCGACCGACGACCATTTCTTTTCCGAATTCTTCACGTTTTTCCTGAAGCCATTCCGTCTTAGCTTCCCTGCACCTACTATTTATTCAATTGCTTCAAATATATCCTAAGATTAGTTTCAAAAGGTAACCGAGCATCTATCAAAACAAAGTTCAAAGCCACAAAGGGTATATCTACATACAACTGTTTACCGTACAGTCACATGTCCGGTTCGAAGTCGTGCACTTTTACAACTGTGTGATGTGGAATTACGCATGGAATGCGATATTTGTTTGACGAGAATGAAATATCCACATCCATTGTAGATGTACTCAAGGATGAACCACGCAGGTGGCTAGTAGTTCCTATTAAAGTACAGTTTTAAAATATAACCTGGTGCAACAACTGACAATCTGTATTGATTCCTAGGAATCTAGAGATGTACCTTCTACATTTAATTATATAATGTCATTTTACCCTTTCAAACTGAAATTCATCGCATTTATTTTATTTATTCTCAGTGTTAACTTTATTGCATACCAGCTGCAGTGTACCGAGCGAGGTGGCGCAGTGGTTAGCACACTGGACTCGCATTCGGGAGGACGACGGTTCAATCCCGTCTCCGGCCATCCTGATTTAGGTTTTCCGTGATTTCCCTAAATCGTTTCAGGCAAATGCCGGGATGGTTCCTTTGAAAGGGCACGGCCGATTTCCTTCCCAATCCTTCCCTAACCCGAGCTCGCGCTCCGTCTCTAATGACCTCATTGTCGACGGGACGTTAAACACTAACCACCACCACCACCACCAGCTGCAGTGTCCGGCGTCGCCCGTGATGTTCAAAATGTCCCACACGAAGTGATTCGCTCTGTGTGTTGTTGGTACTCATAGCGAATGCAAGCCGGGTGGGAAACCGCAATCGTTTTAAATCGAAGGGCACATTGAAATCACGAGGTATCAGCGGAATGCGGAGAATGAGTGCGTCATCACCTACAGCATACCGCGTGATGAAGGTGGCCTCTATTACGTTCTGCAACAGGTTATTCACGGCCAGCCTTGCTCCGTTGCATATACAACAACAACAGTTAATCAATAAATAAGAGTTTGCAGTCACGTTTCTGTCAAATTGTCGAGCTTTCGCTCGTCCGGCGATGTAGTGACGTTTGATGTACTACACTCCTGGAAATGGAAAAAAGAACACATTGACACCGGTGTGTCAGACCCACCATACTTGCTCCGGACACTGCGAGAGGGCTGTACAAGCAATGATCACACGCACGGCACAGCGGACACACCAGGAACCGCGGTGTTGGCCGTCGAATGGCGCTAGCTGCGCAGCATTTGTGCACCGCCGCCGTCAGTGTCAGCCAGTTTGCCGTGGCATACGGAGCTCCATCGCAGTCTTTAACACTGGTAGCATGCCGCGACAGCGTGGACGTGAACCGTATGTGCAGTTGACGGACTTTGAGCGAGGGCGTATAGTGGGCATGCGGGAGGCCGGGTGGACGTACCGCCGAATTGCTCAACACGTGGGGCGTGAGGTCTCCACAGTACATCGATGTTGTCGCCAGTGGTCGGCGGAAGGTGCACGTGCCCGTCGACCAGGGATCGGACCGCAGCGACGCACGGATGCACGCCAAGACCGTAGGATCCTACGCAGTGCCGTAGGGGACCGCACCGCCACTTCCCAGCAAATTAGGGACACTGTTGCTCCTGGGGTATCGGCGAGGACCATTCGCAACCGTCTCCATGAGGCTGGGCTACGGTCCCGCACACCGTTAGGCCGTCTTCCGCTCACGCCCCAACATCGTGCAGCCCGCCTCCAGTGGTGTCGCGACAGGCGTGAATGGAGGGACGAATGGAGACGTGTCGTCTTCAGCGATGAGAGTCGCTTCTGTCTTGGTGCCAATGATGGTCGTATGCGTGTTTGGCACCGTGCAGGTGAGCGCCACAATCAGGACTGCATACGACCGAGGCACACAGGGCCAACACCCGGCATCATGGTGTGGGGAGCGATCTCCTACACTGGCCGTACACCACTGGTGATCATCGAGGGGACACTGAATAGTGCACGGTACATCCAAACCGTCATCGAACCCATCGTTCTACCATTCCTAGACCGGCAAGGGAACTTGCTGTTCCAACAGGACAATACACGTCCGCATGTATCCCGTGCCACCCAACGTGCTCTAGAAGGTGTAAGTCGACTACCCTGGCCAGCAAGATCTCCGGATCTGTCCCCCATTGAGCATGTTTGGGACAGGATGAAGCGTCGTCTCACGCGGTCTGCACGTCCAGCACGAACGCTGGTCCAACTGAGGCGCCAGGTGGAAATGGCATGGCAAGCCGTTCCACAGGACTACATCCAGCATCTCTACGATCGTCTCCATGGGAGAATAGCAGCCTGCATTGCTGCGAAAGGTGGATATACACTGTACTAGTGCCGACATTGTGCATGCTCTGTTGCCTGTGTCTATGTGCCTGTGGTTCTGTCAGTGTGATCATGTGATGTATCTGACCCCAGGAATGTCTCAATAAAGTTTCCCCTTCCTGGGACAATGAATTCACGGTGTTCTTATTTCAATTTCCAGGAGTGTATCTGCAGCGCGGGTACTGCCGCTATAATTCATTCTCACGATAGGAATTACAGTCAGTTCACCACAATATATTTCGTTTGTTACGAATTCAATTTTTCATTAATTTTTTTTTCATTGTTTCATCTGAATGTAGAAATTTCAAGCAAGAATCTTTAGATACTTTTGATAACAACCTTTCCCCTTTATATATTAAGTACATGCATGTTCCGTATCAGATGGAAAAATATTATGAAGACAGTGACCTACCTCTTGTCTTGAAGGTGAAATGTGGAAACTTTCGTCATGATTTGTATGGATTACAAAGAAAATGAAGCTCTTCTTCATATTTCTAGACAGACTGACAATTTGCAAACTTCCTGGAGGATTTCATTTGTTTTACTTAAAGAGAGTTTCCGTGATTTTTCAGAGACTGCACTGCTCCTGCCTTCAGGAAAGTGAATTCTTTTCCGTTGACTAACAACATTTGAAAGTTTTTGTTGTATTTTAGGAAGAATGATGGTCCTAACACGCTGCCCTGAGGAACTACTTTATTATCTCCGCAGACAACGTGACGACGACCCTCTCGCCCGAAGAGCAGCGTCGCAGGCAGCGGCACAAGGACCTCATCGAGGAGACGGTGGCAGTCGGCATGATGTTCGCGTCCAAGGCCTTCGTCCAGCTGCTCGCCAACCCCATCGTCGGCCCGCTCACTCACAAGTAAGCACCTCCCCTATCCTCTCACTGCCCGCCTCCCGTGCAAAAAAACATTGCTGTCAGCCATATCTTTTAAGCGATTATATACCACAAAAAATTTCCTTTGGCGAAATTACATTGTCCACTTAAAAGAGCCCTCTGGTCTCATTTAAACGCTGTAGATGGTGTAGACCTGGTGCCAATCGGACATACCAGACAAGTGCATGCTGCATCATGAGAACGCCCCATGTCACGCGACCACTTCCATCACGGTATTTTTTTTTTACCTCAAACGGCATTCCGTTGTTCTACAACCCCCCTATTCAGCTCATCTGAGTCCTTGCGACATTTTTCTTCTCCCGAAAATTTGAAAATGCCTTGAAAGGACATCATTTCGGGACTATGGAAAACGTTAAGAAGAATGTGACCGACATGTTGAAGGCCCTACCAGTTGAAGCTTTCCGGTGCTGCTGCCCAGACCGGAAACAACGACTTCGCCGGAGTTTAGTTGCCGAAGGGAACTGCTTTGAATGGAACAATATTGGTGTCTCGAAATAAAAATTTTGGTGGATAAAATCAATCTCATTACTTTTCTCAAACGTCTCGTAGCGTGGTCCAGAGACAAGCGGTTTTGCCTGTTTCCAAATGATATTAGGTGTCGAGTACAATGAGGCCCACTGAGGCGTTTCGCCTGGAGCGTGTGGAGGGCGTATTTTAGGTCTAAGATAGTTCCGTGTTGCGGTGAGGGTGTTTTCGTGCCATGAATTGGCCCCTCGCATTCAGGTTACCAGGAACATAAACTAGAGTCTATCAGTAGAAATCGTCGGTAGCCTAGTGTTGCCATTTACACTACTGGCCATTAAAATTGCTACACCAAGAAGAAATGCAGATGATAAACGGGTATACATTGGACAAATATATTATACTAGAACTGATTAAGGGGCATAGATCCTGAGAAATCAGTAGCCAGAACAATCACCTCTGGATGTAATAAGGGGCTTGGTGCGCCTGGGCATTGAGTCAAACAGAGCTTGGATGGCGTGTACAGGTACAGCTGCCCACGCAGCTTCAACACGATACCACAGATCATCAAGAGTAGTGACTGGCGTATTGTGAAGAGCCAGTTACTCAGCCACCATTGACCAGACGTTTTCAGTTGGTGAGAGATCTGGAGAATGTGCTGGCCAGGGCAGCAGTCGAACATATTCTGCATCCAGAAAGGCCCGTACAGGACCTGCAACATGCGGTCGTGCATTATCCTGCTGAAATGTAGGGTTTCGCAGGGATCGAATGAAGGGTAGAGCCACGGGTCGTAACACATCTGAAATGTAACGACTGATCAAAGTGCCGTCAATGCGAACAAGAGGTGACCGAGACGTGTAACCAATGACACCCCATACCATTGTGCCGGGTGATACGCTAGTATGGCGGTGACGTATACACGCTTCCAATGTGCGTTCACTGCGATGTCGCCAAACACGGATGCGATCATCATGATGCTGTAAACAGAATCTGTATTCATCCGAAAAAATGACGTTTTGCCATTCGTGCACCCAGGTTCGTCGTTGAGCACACCATCGAAAGCGCTCTTGTCTGTGATGCAGCGTCAAGGATAACCGCAGCCATGGTCTCCGAACTGATAGTCCGTGCTGCTGCAAACGTGGTCGAACTGTTCGTGCAGATGGTTGTTGTCTTGCAAGCGTCCACATCTGATAACTCAGGGATCGAGACGTGGCTGCACGATCCGTTACAGCCATGCGGATATGATGCCTGTCATCTCGACTGCTAGTGATACGAGGCCGATTCCATATTCTGCTAAGTCATTGGATCTCGACCAACGCGAGCAGTAGTGTCGCGATACGAAAAACCGCAATCACGATAGGCTACAATCCCACCTTTATCGAAGTCGGAAACGTGATGGCACGCATTTCTCCTCGTTACATGAGGCATCACAACAACGTTTCACCACGCAACGCCGGTCAAATGCTGTTTGTGTATGAGAAATCGGTTGGAAACTTTCCTCCTGTCAGCACGTTGTAGGTGTCGGCACCGGCGCCAACCTTGTGTGAATGCTCTGGAAAGCTGATCATTTGAATATCACAGCATCTTCTTCCTGTCGGTTAAATTTCGCGCCTGTAGCACGTCATCTTCGTGGTGTAGCAATTTTAATGGCCAGTAGTGTATTATACGTCACGCTGAGTATGGTGCGCCGGCCGAAGTGGCCGTGCGGTTAAAGGTGCTGCAGTCTGGAACCGCAAGACCGCTACGGTCGCGAGTTCGAATCCTGCCTCGGGCATGGATGTTTGTGATGTCCTTAGGTTAGTTAGGTTTGACTAGTTCTAAGTTCTAGGGGACTAATGACCGCAGCAGTTGAGTCCTATAGTGCTCAGAGCCATTTGAACCATTTTTTTGAGTATGGTGCGGACACTTCGTTGTCCCAAGGTGACAGCAGCCATGATCACAAAGCTGCACACAGGGGAATGTCTTATAAATTGCACTACCTTGTAAACTGTACCAGTAACGTAGTTAGCAAACAGTGTACATTGTGAGGACGCCTGTTTGACAGAACGTGTACTATGCTGTATCTAGAAATTATACACGGCAGTTTGACAGACAGTTGAGAATTCTGGCGTGGAGTGGTTCATTTCAGGCCCTGAGGTGATAAATATTTGTTTGTGGAATTGTACTCTCACATGTATGAAAAGGTTATTTATAATTTATGTAATGAGAAATTACACTTATTTAGGGATAATATAACGTAGAAAATTTTACAATCGCCCTAACCAATACCCCGTAAACAATAAGTTCAAAAGTATGTCATCCCCTTATACAAAAAATTGTACCATTACTTTTCTTACATAAGAGGCGATCACAAAGTTTCCGTGAGGAGGCGTCGCTGCAGCGTATATGCAACGCAGCGCGATTACGACGCGGGTGATCTTTCCACATGCCATTATACGATTTTCATGCCATTGGTCCCTTAAAAAAACCTAAGGTCGACGATTTCTGACGGACAAGAATGTGCAGCAGGCAGTTACGGACTTCTTCACGTAGCAGGGCATGGTCTTTGCCAAGCTGGTACCTTCAACCTGGTACTTCAAATGTCTCTGAGCACTATGGGACTTAAGATCTGTGGTCATCAGTCCCCTAGAACTTAGAACTACTTAAACCTAACTAACCTAAAGACATCACACACATCCATGCCCGAGGCAGGTTTCGAACCTGCGACCGTAGCAATCGCGCGGTTCCGGACTGAGCGCCTAGAACCGCTAGACCACCGCGGCCGGCAACCTGGTACTTCGGTGGGATCATTGCCTCAATGCTCAAGGCGTTTTTGCCTGATTGGCATACCGATTCTGGACTGTACAACCTTCGAACTTATTCAGAACCACCTATATACTGCAACGGTACAATTTAAAACGATGGTCACTACATATGTTTTAACAATATTATTCTAATAACAGTACCACCATATGTGTTGAAGAAATTAGGACATAGCACAGGCCTACCTGTGAAGCTTGAGGATGAACTAGTGGATCACATTCTGCTACTTGAGTCCCTCATGTCTGGAGGTCCTCGAACTGTAAAGGTTAGCCTTTGATTTGGCTCAAGCAAATGGGAGTACACAGATTTAAAAATAGGACGGCACGTAAACAACAGTATTACAGCTTCACGTTTGGGCACCTTGAATTATGTTTGTGCCAACCAGAAGCTACTTCGACAGCTAGAGCATTTGGCTTCAACGAAGAAGCTGTCATGAAATTTTTTTCAAGTTTTTCCTTATTTAGTGAACAAACATGATGTTTAGGCTATGCGGTTATTCAGTATGGACGACATTTGCCTATCCACGGTACAGAAACCTCAAAAACACGAAGCGGGAAACAAAAAGTAGGCGCAATAACTGGCGCAGAAAGGGGAACAAATAACATATCTGTTTGTTGCTCCTGCTGTGTGAGTATGTGCCTCAATTTAAGAAATACCATTTTATGATGATTTGAAACCTGTAGCTCCACCCGTCTTGAAATTACCCTACTTCAGACAGCAGTTGGATGACTAGTGAATTGTCTGTTCAGTGGATGGAGCGCTTCATCAAAACTGTAAAATCTGGATGTAAGAGAAAGGTGCTATTAATATTAGACGGACAATCAATACGTACCAAATCTGTGCAAGCTAGAACTTCAGCTAGAGATAACGTTGTAATCATGTTTCTTCTGCCTACACACAGGTGACCCACAAGCTATAGCCAATAGAGACGTTGCATTTTTTACGCCACTTACAGCGTATTGCAACCATCAGCTTCGCACAAACCCTAACACCAATATTAGTTAGACAAAGATTTTTCTCCCGTTAGGTGAGTCATATGCCAGTTTTGCGATAGTACAAAATGGTGTCACTGCTTTTGAATGATCCGATCATTCTTGTGGCACTCGCACTGTAAGGATGTCGTCGTAGTAAAGAAATAGGAATCCCAAGTGAACTTTTATTTTTAAAGAACTATGATTTTGTTAAATATTTGTATTTTATTAGGTCTGCATCTCTGTTTGGCGACGAATACTCGTTTATCTACATGAAATTAACTTGTTTAACCGTGCTGTAGACAGTTTTGCTGCAATGTGTTTCACTCTGAAATACGTCTATCTTTGCCGTTTGCTTATCACTATAACCTCCGTAGAGTGCACCAGTTCAGTAGGCCACGATGTAATTCGCCATAGATATCTGTGAGCCCTAAAGATGGAGATACAGATAAGTAATTTGTTATTAGTAATAACATAAACGTCTCCTTTCCTGTCTTGTTAGATGACGTTAGAAATAACACACACAAAATTTTTGTTCTCGAAATCTTCCTTCTGCAAAGCAAAATTGGTCCTTCTTTCTACAGCTATACATTGTCTTTCCTGGTTACCTACTTATTTATTTATGTTTTGAAACTACAAAATGTGTTCATGGCGACAGTCAACTACAGGGGTCCCATATCAGTATCCATTGTATTATAATTTTTTTCCAAATAAATAAACAAATACCGACAGGCTGTGGTATGTAGGTACCGAAACATGCCTGGTCTATCACAAGAATGAAATGCATTTTGCATTTTTAAAAAAAGCGGTACTTCCAGATTTATCTCGTAAATACGGAGAAAATAAGTACGACATGTGACCAGAGACAATATTTTTATTTAAATTTTACAAAATACTAAGAATTTCTTATACTAAAACTTCTGATTTATTTAAAACTCTGCATTCAGTTACCAACATCTAAACACAGTAGACGTTTCTGTCTAAACATGATGAGTATGTTCCATAACAGCCCGGAGACTCTCAATGTCTTTTTTTAGTGACTCTTTAGCTACATAGTTCCATCTTTACGAGACCTATAATTACTATTTGTTGCCCTTCTATTAGCAATACTAATCTCCTTTCACATCGACGGCTACCGCTTTCTTACGTTCTGATAATTTTTTTCTGTTTCAGGATTGGATACAGCATTCCCATGTTCACTGGTTTCATCATAATGTTTATTTCTACCTTGAGTAAGTACATGCCTAATGGATAATCTAAATTAACTTTAAAATTTTACAACTATATCTGAGAGATTACAGCGACGTGTCTGCACCATTATTTTTGCCTAATTAAAGTATGCTTTGCATTGTGATCAAATTGTGCATAAAAGCATCGCCTTTTCTCCTGCTACTCTAAGCGTCAGAATAAACAGTTGATATTTGTCTTGTAGCGATTCAAATACGCAGAATCATTTCATAATACTATGTCTGCTCTTTGTGTAAGGAGCAACTCTTGGTGCATAGGTGTTTCTAGATTTTAAGAATGGGATAAACATATCAGCTGAAACATTACGGCAGAATTCTGCAGAATATGGTGACCCATCTATGTTTCGATTTAGTTATTTAGTACATCATCTTACCAATCACACATTTTGACATAGAAGGGTTGACAAACACAATTAACGAAGAATGTGTTGTACATGTGTTGAATATAGATCCGCTCTGTCTGACTATCCTGGAAAGAGTAATGGTAGTAGACGACAAACAGTTTACACAGATTTTCACTGATTGAGCTGCAGTTTTCCAAGATGACGGCTCCATGTTTTATAGTATTACCTAGGTATGATGGATGTATTGTACCATTACGGTTCCCAAAATAGGTGTTCAGTTTCTCACTTGTTGAACAGGTATTACAATGGTATTTTATCTGTGGACTTTGGTGCCATAAACTGAAAATACAATTGGATACGCACCATTACATAACCATTGCGAACATTATAGTATATACGGCTGTTGCGAATCCAATTTGCCATAATATACTATCATCCTGAAAAGTATCCAAACGACCCGAATTCCGCGCCACCTGATTCGCATGCAGCCCACATAATGTAACTTTCTTGAAGATCCTCCAATCTCTTTTCATCACAGTCCTTAGACTATACATAACGGTTACCGTAAGTGACCACTAGGGAACACTGCACTGTACGGCAGGGAATCCAGATATACACTCCTGGAAATGGAAAAAAGAACACATTGACACCGGTGTGTCAGACCCACCATACTTGCTCCGGACACTGCGAGAGGGCTGTACAAGCAATGATCACACGCACGGCACAGCGGACACACCAGGAACCGCGGTGTTGGCCGTCGAATGGCGCTAGCTGCGCAGCATTTGTGCACCGCCGCCGTCAGTGTTAGCCAGTTTGCCGTGGCATACGGAGCTCCATCGCAGTCTTTAACACTGGTAGCATGCCGCGACAGCGTGGACGTGAACCGTATGTGCAGTTGACGGACTTTGAGCGAGGGCGTATAGTGGGCATGCGGGAGGCCGGGTGGACGTACCGCCGAATTGCTCAACACGTGGGGCGTGAGGTCTCCACAGTACATCGATGTTGTCGCCAGTGGTCGGCGGAAGGTGCACGTGCCCGTCGACCAGGGATCGGACCGCAGCGACGCACGGATGCACGCCAAGACCGTAGGATCCTACGCAGTGCCGTAGGGGACCGCACCGCCACTTCCCAGCAAATTAGGGACACTGTTGCTCCTGGGGTATCGGCGAGGACCATTCGCAACCGTCTCCATGACGCTGGGCTACGGTCCCGCACACCGTTAGGCCATCTTCCGTTCACGCCCCAATATCGTGCAGCCCGCCTCCAGTGCTGTCGCGACAGGCGTGAATGGAGGGACGAATGGACCACTGGTGATCGTCGAGGGGACACTGAATAGTGCACGGTACATCCAAACCGTCATCGAACCCATCGTTCTACCATTCCTAGACCGGCAAGGGAACTTGCTGTTCCAACAGGACAATGCACGTCCGCATGTATCCCGTGCCACCCAACGTGCTCTAGAAGGTGTAAGTCAACTACCCTGGCCAGCAAGATCTCCGGATCTGTCCCCCATTGAGCATGTTTGGGACTGGATGAAGCGTCGTCTCACGCGGTCTGCACGTCCAGCACGAACGCTGGTCCAACTGAGGCGCCAGGTGGAAATGGCATGGCAAGCCGTTCCACAGGACTACATCCAGCATCTCTACGATCGTCTCCATGGGAGAATAGCAGCCTGCATTGCTGCGAAAGGTGGATATACAGTGTACTAGTGCCGACATTGTGCATGCTCTGTTGCCTGTGTCTATGTGGCTGTGGTTCTGTCAGTGTGATCATGTGATGTATCTGACCCCAGGAATGTGCCAATAAAGTTTCCCCTTCCTGGGACAATGAATTCACGGTGTTCTTATTTCAATTTCCAGGAGTGTAAATCAACACCACGATACTGCAAATATCAGGAAACACTTTACAAGAGATGAGACAGTCCTGCACGCTTGCAAACTCAAATTTATTCCAATATGTGACTCTCATTAGTATATGAGACAAGTGAAATCCATAAACTTATCACATAATGAAGTTAAATGGCCGGGAGGCCCTATCAGGGGAAGTTCGGCCGCCAAGTGCAAGTCTTATTTCAGTCGACAACACATTGGGCGACTTGCGCGCCGGTGATGAGGATGAAGTGATGATGACACAACATCCAGCCCCCGAGCAGAGAAAATCTCTAACCCGGCCGGGAATCGAACTCGGGTCCGCTTGCATGGAAGGCGAGCACATTACCACCCAGCTCAGCAGGCGGACATACCCTATCACATAAATCATTAAGTAATCTTTAGTCAACACTATTTTTAAGAGATTTTGCGAAACGTGTACACCCAAACTTCTGTGATAATTGGAAATATGATTGCAATCTAAAAGGTTTTCCACCTATCTGTTAACCGTCGTTATCTAGACGAGTGGTTCTGCATTAACTGGTTAATGAAGTAATCACGCAGGAAAACCGTGATCAACAGCGTCAAGCGTTCTCTGGAAAGCTCAGCATCAACAGATTATCACTAGTAATTTCACTGTACTCATAATGGCATGTGGATCTATGTGATGTTGGAAAGTCCCCTTCGTTCTAGTTGTCATTGCAAAGTGACACTAAATATCTAAGGTATTCACAAACAGCTAGCTGTTTACATGTTTGAACTTTAAATGTCATGACTCCTTTGCTCTGGATATGGATTCAAATCCAACACCTACAGCAAATACTAAATAAGCAAAGCTTTCTTGTCTGACTGACATTCGAACACAACACCAAGCGTCATAGCTGACTAGGCATAAAAGGACGAGAAATTCAAATATTTGGCCAGTATCAGTCCGAAGTTGAAGTTACATGACAGGAATTTGTATAATGAGTCAAGACTTCTATTCACGAGCTACAGTTGTTTATAACTAGCCATGAAAGATGTTAATTATAGTCTCATTCACAACTGACAGAACGTGTGCATGTTTAAACTTGAAATGACGGAACATAATGTTTTGTGTTGCAAGGGGATTGTAACCTAGATTTAATCGGACTGTTAACTAGGCAAAATCAAATGTTAGACACCAATATCGATATGTTCTATATTGGTTTCTTTCACTGGTAGCGAGAAGTATGAATTTTTGAACTAGAAATAAAGTGACAAAAATTTATTCGCTTACTGGGAATTGAACCCGCACGTATCATCGTTGTTGTCTAGCACGAATTCTTTTTCATCAGTAGCAAGAAGTGGCATGGTGTGATAATTCTGGAATATTTGCTAAGCAAAGAAACGATGGAACTAAGTCGTCCCGAAAGTGTCAAATCTCACAAAAGGGGAGATCCTAGTTGGAATCTCATTCCTGAACTATTATTTTCCACAACTCAGTTTCAAACTAAATAGGAAATTTGTCCCCTATGGCCTTACATGATGATTAGATCATTAAATAAATTAACACTTCGAATGTGAGAAAGCTTATTGGTCACTGTTTCCACTTGCCATAACTTCCGACTCTGTAATGGCCATACCTAAACCGACTCTGCTCTAGTCAGTAGCGAAGGAACATCATGTATAAAGTGGATTTGGAGCCACAGTGCATCGCTATGTTCTTCATCTGGCGTTATCAGAGATGAAAAGAGTCTGTTCATCCTTCTTAAAAATGGTCAAGAGTAATGATAATCGAAACAAGGCCTTAGGCTTACCAGTCTAAGCATCAATCCAGTACCCAGCTTCGCATGTGGCTGTGTCATAATTCTGTCGCGATGAATGATGTTCAAAGCTGGGTAAGAATTCTGAGTCGTTAGTGGTGGATTACAGCCTGTTCAATGTATTCATTTCCTTGTTCAACCGCACCGCCATTCACCAGCTTACTCGGTTACCCAATGTGTACATTCGACTTGATTTTGAAATCACTGAAATCATGTGGGTGTCGTTTCCACCTACTGACAACTGAGGAATTCTGAAGTCTATACAGCAAGCGTTGTCTTTCACTTGAAGTGTTCTGATGCTGTACGTGTTTGTAATTTAGTGGTAAACGGCGAGCAGTATAACCTCAAAGCCGAGATATCGGAACCACTCCTTCCTTTATTTTTTAACCTGCATGTCACCTCTCTGGTAAAAGTATCGTCTGATGAAAGTTCAAAGATAGTTTACTTCATATTCTAACCTGACAGTAAAAGCAAAACTTTGCAGAACATCTCCGTGAAAGAGCTTGGGGCTGTCTGTCAAAATCAGAACAACTTGTGATCGGGAGTTTCCGCCCGCTGCAGCAAGCTACCCTCGGGCAGCTAACATAAGGCTTACAGTGCACGTGTCTGCACTCGCATTGGCATGCACAAAATTATTTAATATTGCATATTATTTAATACTGTAGTTTGGTTTTCAGCGCGAAATATCTTTGATAAACCGAGTGAACATCTTTCAGTAACTACAGAGTTGTCACAATTGCTCAGGCAACATATGACGTGAGGAATATTAAAATATGTAACCTATCACCGTGGGTAAAACTGACCTGAATAAAGTATCTTGGGGCACAAGTTCGTGGCGATTTTGTTTAGCTTGTTCTTACGCAAACTAATATTTTCGTGCATAAGTTCGTGATGATTCTGTTTTGCCTATGTTATTAATAAGTGAATTCATCAATCTTCATTTTTAGTTGAAGTGTGGTGACTTATCAGATGTTGCATATTTGAATGTTATGAAGACTGTAATTTAAAAGTTAGGAAACGAAGCGTAAAACAAAAAAGTGTCTAACATATGTGACATTTTGTTCTCTTTGGATTTAATAGAGGTTTGAAGGCAGTGTAGGCAGCTGGAAACATATGTCAAGGCCATCAAAGAAATCACCGTAGAAAGTAGTTTTCTCGATTCAAGCAGGATCGTTTTGAGATGAATTAGTCATCGCATTCAGGAAAGACGTTTCTTACAGTTTATCTCTAAGGGTCACGTCACTGATCCCTATAATAGGCATGAACTGTGACTATTTAGACTTTGTGCGATACTTGCACTCAGTGGGCAATGTTGGAGAAAAAGGAAAGGCAGTAAGATTGGGTTTAAAGTTACAACTGATCACGAAATCGCTACTGACGAAGCCAAAACTTGGATTCAGAAACACTGGAATGTGAATCACCTGTACCCTTTCAAAGGAATTATCCCATTATATGTCTTAATAACTT
Organism: Schistocerca piceifrons; assembly: GCF_021461385.2. Lineage (NCBI taxonomy): Eukaryota > Metazoa > Arthropoda > Insecta > Orthoptera > Acrididae > Schistocerca > Schistocerca piceifrons. The sequence goes on along the minus strand of NC_060138.1, from coordinate 202,435,131 downwards.
TAAGGAAAACACACAAAGCCTAACTCTAGATTACCGGAAGAGGATCTGAACTAACGTATGTTAACTTCATGAAAAGAAAATAATGACTGAATCCTAACAAAAAGCTTCTCAGGCAAAGGAAAGTGTGAGTCCACAAATGAAATGCAATCCATCTGGTGGCACAAGAAGGTGTTTTGTGTTACAAAGGGCATCCCAGGGGTGTGCTCATCCCAGTTAATATCTGTTGCAACAACCGAGGCATCCTGCAGGCGCAATACAAGAAAAACGATCAAGAAGTATATATCAAGTGTTGCTGCTGCACGGTAAGCTGCCTGCACTCTGCTGATTTCATAAAAGAAGCTGTCCAGTAGCTTCGTTGGGAAGCCATCCTCCACACCACTTATTCTTCTAATGGTGCACCCTCATATGTTTACCTTTCTTGCTCCTTATCGAACAGCCATCAAGAATAGTTCTTTGCTGAAGCAAATGAGTTAAACTTTGAAGAAGTAGGTTTTTACAGACGTGGAATTGAAAAAGTGCCTGAGCATGATCAAACTGTTTTAGATAATTTGAGATGATATATTGTTGACTATTACTTCTCTCATATTTTTTTACATTTTGTTCAATAAAGTAACAATTAACGCTGTACGGCGCCCATCACTTTAACAGAAATGAATTACAACTTATCACGATAGCCTTATGACGTAAGCCTATCTTCATTTAACATTAAGTATCTGTAACATGATGGTGTCGAAATCGTCACGATATACTAAGCTATTGCGCAATTTTGATCTCTAAACGATCTGTGAAGACCTGTGTCATACTCCAGTAGCATTACAGACCTACATGAATATGGTAGTGTGGCAGTAGGAGTAGATGCATTAAAAAAAAAAAAAAAAAAAAAAAAAAAAAAAAAAAAAAAAAAAACAGAGAACAAATTCTTCAGTGCCACAGTTTCATCACTCAAATCACAAATTTACAAAAAAAATATGTCAACAGAAGTAAGAAACATATGGCATTACCAACTTAGCAATTCTGCAACATCATTTGTTTATTACCCAGTGAGGTGGTGCAGTCTTAACAACATGGACTCCGTATTCGAGAAGATGACGGTTGAAATCCACTTCCGCCGACCAGATCAGGTTTCCCGTGATTTGTTTGAATCGACCAAGGCAAATTCTGGATAACTCCTTTGAAAGGGTGCTGCTGATTTCCTTCTCCATCCTTGAACCAATCCGAGCTTGTGCTTCATCCCAAATGATCACAGTGCGGAAGGGACGTTAATCCCAAACCTTCCATCCCTTCACAAGTATTACGATACTGAATGGAATAAGAATCATTTTGATGGGATTTTCTTAGTGATATTAAATCTCGTCGTTTCTGGCACTACAACAGAAAAGGTAAAAAGTTAGTCGTCCGTGAGATTGGAGCGGACAGCTAAATCAGTCTTTCCTCAACAGCGTGTCTACCTTAACACAGAGCCAGCGAACACCTGCAGTTTTCTAACTCACTAATTGTACTATTGGTGGTTAAGGCAGACGGTTTTCAATGTAAACAATGAAATTTATTGTTGTTACTGCGTAGAACAACCTCGTCCCAACCGGACAGCTGAATACGTTAACGCCCCACCTCTGGAACTGAGGACGCGATACTGCCCCAAGTTGATGGGCCTCCTTAGCTAGCCATTCTGACTGTGGTCTTTACGTGGTTTGCCACACCCATCTAGGTAAGTGCCCGGCAGATACCCACATGATACACACTATGCAAACATTCAGACCACGCTCTCACACTTAATTTTCTCCGGACTCATGCAGATGTGGCACACAAATTCTGTCCTGGCGGTGTGGTGGCGTCAGAAAGAGCTTCCAGCCACAACTTTCACTAACACTGCTTCAGTCTGCAGAGAACATGAACAATCAACGAAGAAGAAGAAGAAGAAGAAGAAGGAGAAGACTACGTGGAAAAGCTTTCCTGTACTCAACATTATCTATCTGATAAATCGATGACCAACTTAAGTGTTCATTCAGCACACTTAATTGAAACCCCAAGATAAAATCAAATGAATTTAGCAGGACAATTATGTGTCACTGCAGAAAGTAAGACAACAATCACAGAGTTAAAACTTCTTGGTAGATTAAACTATGTGCCAGACCGAGACGCGAACTTTTCGTGGGCAAGTACTCTATCGACTTTTTCTTTTTCTTTTTAACCTTATTTCTTTCGTGATTGTTTGTTCTATTTGTTTGCAGCGATCGCCCCACGACGCTTGTTCAAGTTCATAGTCGTTCCATTAACTCAGTTTTTTTTTACTACACATGGCGGCTAACCCTCTGACCGAACACGCTACCGTGCCGAGCACTCCTGGAAGAAAGGATATTGCGGAGACATGGCTTAGCCACAGCTGGTGGGACGTTTCCAGAATAAGATTTTCACTTTGCAGAGGAGTGCGCGTTGATATCAAACTTCCTGGCAGATTATAACTGTGTGCCGGACCGAGACTCGAACTTGGGACCATTGCCTTCGCAGAAGAGCTACTGTGAACTTTAGAAGGTCGTAGACGAGGTACTGGCGGAATTGAAGCTGTAAGGACGGGTCGTGAGTCGTGCTTGAGTAGCTCAGTCGATAGAGCATTTGCCCGTGAAAGGTAAAGGTCCCGAGTTCGAGTCTCGGTGTTGCACACAGTTTCAATCTGCCAGGAAGTTTCATCTACATCTACATCTACATCTATACTCCGCGAGCCACCTTACGGTGTGTGGCGGAGGGTACTTATTGTACCACTATCTGATCCCCCCTTCCCTGTTCCATTCACGAATTGTGCGTGGGAAGAACGACTGCTTGTAAGTCTCCGTATTTGCTCTAATTTCTCGGATCTTTTCGTTGTGATCATTACGCGAGATATATGTGGGCGGTAGTAATATGTTGCCCATCTCTTCCCGGAATGTGCTCTCTCGTAATTTCGATAATAAACCTCTCCGTATTGCGTAACGCCTTTCTTGAAGTGTCCGCCACTGGAGCTTGTTCAGCATCTCCGTAACGCTCTCGCGCTGACTAAATGTCCCCATGACGAATCGCGCTGCTTTTCGCTGGATCATGTCTATCTCTTCTATTAATCCAACCTGGTAAGGGTCCCATACTGATGAGCAATACTCAAGAATCGGACGAACAAGCGTTTTGTAAGCTACTTCTTTCGTCGATGAGTCACATTTTCTTAGAATTCTTCCTATGAATCTCAACCTGGCGCCTGCTTTTCCCACTATTTGTTTTATGTGATCATTCCACTTCAGATCGCTCCGGATAGTAACTCCTAAGTATTTTACGGTCGTTACCGCTTCCAATGATTTACCACCTATGGCATAATCGTACTGGAATGGATTTCTGCCCCTATGTATGCGCATTATATTACATTTATCTACGTTTAGGGAAAGCTGCCAGCTGTCGCACCATGCATTAATCCTCTGCAGGTCCTCCTGGAGTACGTACGAGTCTTCTGATGTTGCTACTTTCTTGTAGACAACCGTGTCATCTGCAAATAGCCTCACGGAGCTACCGATGTTGTCAACTAAGTCATTTATGTATATTGTAAACAATAAAGGTCCTATCACGCTTCCCTGCGGTACTCCCGAAATTACCTCTACATCTGCAGATTTTGAACCGTTAAGAATGACATGTTGTGTTCTTTCTTCTAGGAAATCCTGAATCCAATCACAAACCTGGTCCGATATTCCGTAAGCTCGTATTTTTTTCACTAAACGTAAGTGCGGAACCGTATCAAATGCCTTCCTGAAGTCCAGGAATACGGCATCAATCTGCTCGCCAGTGTCTACGGCACTGTGAATTTCTTGGGCAAATAGGGCGAGCTGAGTTTCACATGATCTCTGTTTGCGGAATCCATGTTGGTTATGATGAAGGAGATTTGTATTATCTAAGAACGTCATAATACGAGAACACAAAACATGTTCCATTATTCTACAACAGATTGACGTAAGCGAAATAGGCCTATAATTATTCGCATCTGATTTATGACCCTTCTTGAAAATGGGAACGACCTGCGCTTTCTTCCAGTCGCTAGGTACTTTACGTTCTTCCAGCGGTCTACGATAAATTGCTGATAGAAAGGGGGCAAGTTCTTTAGCATAATCACTGTAGAATCTTAAGGGTATCTCGTCTGGTCCGGATGCTTTTCCGCTACTAAGTGATAGCAGTTGTTTTTCAATTCCGATATCGTTTATTTCAATATTTTCCATTTTGGCGTCCGTGCGACGACTGAAGTCAGGGACCGTGTTACGATTTTCCGCAGTGAAACAGTTTCGGAACACTGAATTCAGTATTTCTGCCTTTCTTCGGTCGTCCTCTGTTTCGGTGCCATCGTGGTCAACGAGTGACTGAATAGGGGATTTAGATCCGCTTACCGATTTTACATATGACCAAAACTTTTTAGGGTTCTTGTTTAGATTGTTTGCCAATGTTTTATGTTCGAATTCGTTGAATGCTTCTCTCATTGCTCTCTTTACGCTCTTTTTCGCTTCGTTCAGCTTTTCCTTATCAGCTATGATTCGACTACTCTTAAACCTATGATGAAGCTTTCTTTGTTTCCGTAGTACCTTTCGTACATGATTGTTATACCACGGTGGATCTTTCCCCTCGCTTTGGACCTTAGTCGGTACGAACTTATCTAAGGCGTACTGGACGATATTTCTGAATTTTTTCCATTTTTGTTCCACATCCTCTTCCTCAGAAATGAACGTTTGATGGTGGTCACTCAGATATTCCGCGATTTGTGCCCTATCACTCTTGTTAAGCAAATATATTTTCCTTCATTTCTTGGCATTTCTTATTACACTTGTAGTCATTGATGCAACCACTGACTTATGATCACTGATACCCTCTTCTACATTCACGGAGTCGAAAAGTTCCGGTCTATTTGTTGCTATGAGGTCTAAAACGTTAGCTTCACGAGTTGGTTCTCTAACTATCTGCTCGAAGTAATTCTCGGACAAGGCAGTCAGGATAATGTCACAAGAGTCTCTGTCCCCGGCTCCAGTTCTGATTGTGTGACTATCCCATTCTATACCTGGTAGATTGAAGTCTCCCCCTATTACAATAGTATGATCACGAAACTTCTTCAACGACGTTCTGCAGGTTCTCTGAGGCGCTCAACTACTACGGTTGCTGATGCAGGTGGTCTATAGAAGCATCCGACTATCATATCTGACCCACCTTTGATACTTAACTTAACCCAGATTATTTCACATTCGCATTCGCTAATAACTTCACTGGATATTATTGAATTCTTTACTGCTATAAATACTCCTCCACCATTGGCGTTTATCCTATCCTTGCGGTATATATTCCATTCTGTGTCTAGGATTTCGTTACTGTTCACTTCCGGTTTTAACCAACTTTCCGTTCCTAATACTATATGCGCACTATTTCCTTCAATAAGAGATACTAATTCAGGAACCTTGCCCTGGATACTCCTGCAGTTTACCAATATTACGTTAACTTTTCCTGTTTTTGGTCTCTGAGGACGGACGTTCTTTATCAACGATGATAATGTCCTCTCTGGTAAGCCGTCAGGTATTTTATCGTTTCGCCCAAGGGGGGGTCCCTCTAACCTAAAAAACCCCCGTGTGCACGCCACACGTACTCTGCTACCCTAGTAGCTGCTTCCGGTGTGTAGTGCACGCCTGACCTGTCTAGGGGGGCCCTACAGTTCTCCACCCAATAACGGAGGTCGATGAATTTGCAACCATTATAGTCGCAGAGTCGTCTGAGCCTCTGGTTTAGACCCTCCACACGGCTCCAAACCAGAGGACCGCGATCGACTCTGGGCACTATGCTGCAGATATTAAGCTCAGCTTGCACTCCGCGTGCGATGCTGGTTGTCTTCACCAAATCAGCCAGCCGCCGGAAGGAACCAAGGATGGCCTCAGAACCCAAGCGGCAGGCGTCATTCGTTCCGACATGTGCTACTATCTGCAGCCGGTCACACCCAGTGCGTTCAATAGCTGCCGGAAGGGCCTCCTCCACATTACATCGAAAAAGTTGAAAGAAAGGCAGCACGTTTTGTGTTATCGCGAAATATGGGAGAGATGATACAGTATTTTCATATCAGCGCACACTCCACTGGAGAGTGAAAATCTCATTATGGAAACCACAGAGTTCTACATCTACATCTACATGGATACTCTGCAATTCACATTTAAGTGCCTGGCAGAGGGTTCATCGACCCACCTTCACAATTCTCTATTATTCCAATCTCGTATAGCGCGCTGAAAGAATGAACACCTATATCTTTCCGTACGAGCTCTGATTTCCCTTATTTTATGGTGGTGACCGTTCTTCCCTATGTAGGTCGGTGTCAACAAAATATTTTCGCATTTGGAGAAGAAAGTTTGTGATTGGAATTTCGTGAGAAGACTCCGTCGCAACGAAAAACGCCTTTCTTTTAATGATGTCCAGCCCAAATACTGTATCATCTCTCCCATATTTCGCGATAACACAAAACGTGCTGCCTTTCTTTCAACTTTTTCGATGTACTCCGTCAGTCCTATCTGGTAAGGATCCTGCACCACGCAGCAGTATTCTAAAAGAGGACGGACAAGCGTAGTGTAGGCAGTCTCCTTAGTAGGTCTGTTACATTTTCTAAGTGTCCTGTAAATAAAACACAGTCCTTGGTTAGCCTTCCCCACAACATTTTCTGTGTGTTCCTTCCAATTTAAGTTGTTCGTAATTGTCATACCTAGGTATTTAGTTGAATTTACGGCTTTTATATTAGACTGATTTATCGTGTAACCGAAGTTTAACGGGTTCCTTTTAGCACTCATGTGGATGACCTAACACTTTTCGTTACATGGGGTCAACTGTCACTTTTCGCACCATTCAGATATTTCTTCTAAATCTTTTTGCAGCTTGTTTTGATCTTCTGATGACTTTATTAGTCGATAAACGACAGCGTCATCGGCAAACAACCTAAGACTGCTGCTCAGATTGTCTCCCAAATTGTTTATATAGATAAGGAACAGCAAAGCGCCTACAACACTACCTTGGGGAACGCCAGAAATCACTTATTTTACTCGATGACTTTCCATCAATTATTACGAACTGTGACCTCTCTGACAGGGAATAACAAATCCAGTCACATAACTGAGACGATATTCCCTAAGCACGCAACTTCACTACGAACCGCTTGTGTGGTACAGTGTCGGAAGCCTTCCGTAATCCAGAAATACGGAATCGTTCTGAAATCCCTTGTCAATAACACTCGACACTTCATGTGAATAAAGAGCTAGTTGTGTTTCACAGGAACGATGTTTTCTAAACCCATGTTGACTGTGTGTCAATAGACAGTTTTCTTCGAGGTAATTCATAATGTTCGAGCACAATATATGTTCTAAAATCCTGCTGCATATCGTCGTTAACGATATGGGCCTGTAATTTAGTGGATTACTCCTACTACCTTTCTTGAATATTGGTGTGACCTGTGCAACTCTCCAGTCTTTGTCAGACGTTTTCTATCATGTTGCCAGGTCTTAGTCACTTAGCAGCAATAATACTGTGTTTCCACAGACAATCTCTTTCTCGAGCCGGCTAGCAATACGGGAGCAAAACTAGCACTTTAAAGACACAATGCAAACAGTCGCCAATTTGTCAGAGGACTGGGATACGAAAAGTATAAGCGAATGAATACAAGCCAACCAGAACACAAGAAATTAAGAACAGGGGGAATAAATTGGTGGCTCTCCTCTTCGATTGTTGTCATAGTTACACTTCCTGACAAGAAAAGTAGAGCATCAAGACGGGGAGAGCAACCTGAATAAAACAACACAGTTGACAGGGTATCTGCTGTTAATGCAATAATTACAAAAGTGTGCCAGATTTACAAAGAATCTGGTAGGAAGAGCACACTTATTGGTACTATGTTACACCCTTATGCCATGAATGCATGCACTCGTTCGATTGGGAGGGGTGTCATAAAGTCATTGCATCGTGTCGTGAGGCAAGCTGACCCACAACTGTGGTAATTGACTGTTGTTTCCTGGACACTGGTATTGGCGCGGAGTTGAAGTCTGAAGTGTTTCTACAAACCTTCTATTGGAGACATATCTGAGGATCTTGCTGGCTGCAGGAGTGTCTCAACATCACACAAACAGTTCGTAGACACACGAGCCATACGTGGACAAACCTTACAGTCTTTAAAAATTGCACCACGATACTGTCGCGTGATGATGTACTATTGTGCCATCAGAGTTTCGTCAAGCCCTGCCAGCCATAATCGGAGGTCGTAGCAGATGGCTCCCGCATCGTGACGCCAGTTGCAGCGTGGTGCAATGTGACCGCTCGCCAGGTCTCTGCCGTACTCCCCGACGATGGTCATCCAGGCTAGTGCAGAACCGCCATTCACCGCTGAACACAATGCGACGCCATTCATCAGAATTCTATAGTTCCCGGCCACGGAACCGCTTTATATGCAACTGTTTCTGATGTGCTATTAATGAGAGCCTACGCACAGGACGATAATTCCCTAGTTTGGCAACTGCTACTTGCCTGTCAATGGTGCAGGATGATGCAGAATGTTGCAATGTGTCCACTGCTTTTTTTAGGATGGCATGTGCAGATGTGAGGAGGTAACTATATGCTTGTGGTGGTCATGCTTGTCGACGATTAACTACATCTACACTCATTCTCATAAATTAAGGGTAATGCTGATACATGGTGAAACAACGCTCTGGTGGGCGGTTTGTCGGTTTAAATCAACTCGGAGAATGACCATGCGGTGCATTTGACCTGCGGTCGTCGCACGGTGGTGCTGGCAGCAGTCCACATACGTAGAGGTGTGTTGGTGCATGTCAGAGTACGGTGCAGTGAGTAAGTGTGCAGACGTTTTCAGACGTGCTAATTGTGACTGGTGAAAATGACTCAAAGAACACATATTGATGACGTCATGACGGGTAGAATACTAGTGCGACTGGAGGCTCGTCAAACACAGCAGGTCGTAGCACGGGCGCTCCCTGAGCCACAAAGTGTGAACTCAAGATTGTGGCAATGATTCCAGTAGACAGGAAACGTGTCCAGCCGCTACAGTTCGGGACGTCCACTGTGTACAACACCACAAGAAGACCGATATCTCACCATCAGTGCCCGCAGACAGCCACGGGGTACTGCAAGTAGCCTTACTCGGGACCTTACCGCTGCCACAGGTACAGATGTCTCCAGACACAAAGTCTACAGACGACTGAACAGACATGGTTTATTCGCCCGGAGACCTGCAAGGTGCATTCCACTAACCCCTGCTCACAGGAGAGTCCGTAAAGCCTGGTATCAAGAACACAGTACATGGTCATTGCAACAGTGGTCCCAGGCTATGTTCACGGATGAGTCCAGGTGTAGTCTGAACAGTGATTCTCGCAGGGTTTTCATCTGCTGTGAAACAGGAACCAGATACCAACCCCTTAACGTCCTTAACAGGGACCTGTATGGAGGTCGTGGTTTGATGGTGTGGGGTGGGATTATGATTGGTGCACGTACACCCCTGCATGTCTTTGACAGAGGCACTGTAACATGTCAGGTGTATCGGGACGTCATTTTGCGCCAGTGTGACCGCCTTTTCAGGAGTGCACCTTCCTCCTGATGTATGATAACGCAGACCCCACCAAGCTGCCATCGTGGAGGAATACCTTGAAACAGAAGATATCAGGCGAATGGAATGGCCTGCCTGTTCTCCAGACCTAAACCCCATCGAGCACGTCTGGGGTGCTCTCGGTCGAAGTATCACTGCACGTCTTCAAACCCCTAGGACACTTCAGGAGCTCCTACAGGCACTGGTCCAAGAATGGGAGGCTATACCCTAGCAGCTGCTCGACCACCTGATCCAGAGTATGCCAACCCGTTGTGCTGCCTGTGTACGTGTTCATGGTGATCCCATGGCGTTTTGTAGCACATGTGTTTTGGGGCGGTTTCTTCAACTTATCACCAATACCGTGGAATTACAGATCTGTATCGTGTGTTTTCCCTAAGTGCCTATGCTATTAGCCACGTTGTGTGGCACCAAATTCTGCAATTATGCTTCATTTATGAGCATGAGTGTACATAGATACTCCATAATCCGCCATACGGAGCGTGAAAGAGGGTTCCCTGTACCACTGCTAGTCATTTCCTTTCCTGTTCCACTCGCAAACAGAGTGAGGGAAAAACAATAGTCTACAAGCCTCTGTGTGAGCCCTAATTTCTCGTATCTTATCTTCATGGTCCCTATGCAAAATGTATCTTGGCGACAGTAGAATCGTTCTTCTGCCAGCTTAAAATACCGGTTATCTAGATTTTCTCGATTGTATTCCCCGAAAAGAACGTTGCCTTCCCTCCAGAGACTCCCATCTGAGTTCCTGAAGCATCTCCAAAACACTTGGGCATTGTTCGAAACCGCCCGTCTTTGAGTTGCTTAGATGTCATCTTTTAATCCGACGTGGTACGAATTCCAAACACTTCAGCACTACTCAAGATCAGCTCGCACTAGTGTCCTATATGCGGTCTCTACAGATGAACCACACTTTCCCAAAATTTGCCAATAAACCGAAGCCGACCATTCGCCTCCCTAGCGCAATTCTCCGATGTTCTTTCCATTCCATATCGCTTTGCATTGCTACGCTCAGATATTGAAATGCCATGACTGCGCCAAGCAGGACACTGCTAATGATGTATCCGAACATCAATGGCTTGTTTTCATACTCATCTGCATTAATTGACATTTTTCTGTATTTAGAGCTAGTTGTCATTCATCACACCAACCAGAAATTTTGTCTGAGTATACTCCTGCAGTCACTCAACTTCGACACCTTACCGTAATGTCAGCAAACAACCGCAGTTTGCTACCCACCCTGTCCGCCAAACCATCTACGTATACAGAAAATAATAGCAGTCCTGTCACACTTCCCTGGGGCATTCCTGAAGGTACCCTTATCTCTGATGAACACTCGCCGTCATGAACAAAACACTATAGGTTCTATTACTTAAGTAGTCTAAGATCCTTTCTCATATCTAGGAACTTATTCGATTTGCTCCTACCTTCATTAACAGTCTGCAGTGAGGCACAATGTGAAATGCTTTTCCGAAATCTATAAGTATGGAATCTGCCTGTTTCACTTTATCCACAGCCCGCAGTATATCATGTGAGAAAAGACCAAGCTGAGTTTCGCACGAGCGATGTTTTCTAAAACCGTGCTGATCCGTGGACATCAGCTTCTCGGTCTCAAGAAAATTTATTATATTTGAACTGGGAATATGTTTAAGGATTCTGGAGCAAACCGGTGTTAGTGAAGTTATTCGTAATTTGGCTGGTCCGTTCATTTACCCTTTCTTATATGTATCAGTCACCTGCGCTTTTTCCAGTTTCTTGAGTTATTGAGCTGGGCAAAAGATTCGCGGTAAATGCAGTCTAAGTAACGGGCCAATGTCGCAGAGTACCATTTGTGAAACGGAATTGGGATTCCATCCGGACCTGGCGACTTATTTGTTTTCAACTCTTTCAATTGTTTATCTACGCCAGGGATGCTTATTACTATGTCGTCCATACGGCATTCTGTTCCATGGTCAAACGACGATATGTTTGTACGATTCTCTTGCGTGATAGATTTCTTAAACACTAAATTTAAAACTTCGTCTTCTGTTTTGCTATCTTCAACTGCTCCACCAGTCTGGTCAACAAGTGGCTACTAGAGAGAAGCCTTAGACCCACTTAGCGATTTTATGGTTCAAATGGCTCTCAGCACTATGGAACTTAACATCTGAGGTCATCAGTCCCCTAGACTTAGAACTACTTAAACCTAGCTAACCTAAGGACATCACACTCATCCATGCCTGAGGCAGGATTTGAACCTGCGACCGTAGCGGTCGCGCGGTTCCAGAATGAAGCGTCTAGAACCGCTCGGCCACTCCGGCCGGCGCTTAGCGATTTTAAATAGGACTAGAATTTTCTCGGTTTCCCGGCCAGATCTTTTGCTAAGGTTTCTCTTTTAACCGAGAGGGCAATAGCCTTTGCTTTCTCAGCATTTTCCGAATTCCGTTGTTAAACCATGCTGGATATTTTCCGTCCTTAATTCACTGACTAGGCATACAGTTCTCCAGACAACGATTTACCGTCGGTTTAAACTTTACACATCATTCCTGTACATCCATATTACTGGAACTAAGTGATGTCAGCTCACTGTCGAAGTCAGATACAAACAATTGCTTATCTGCTCTTTCTACCAGGAACACTGTCCTAACCTTCTTGACTGATTTATTCACTTCGTAACCATAGTTGCTATATTGAAATTATGATCAATAATTCCCTCTTTCATGATGACATCGTCAATAAGATCCGGCCTGTTCGTAGCTACAGTATCTAAGATATTTCCACTGCGTGTGTGATGCCGAACTACGAGCGGTTCTAGGCGCTACAGTCTGGAACCGCGCGACCGCTACGGTCGCAGGTTCGAATCCTGCCTCGGGCATGGATGTGTTTGATGTCCTTAGGTTAGTTAGGTTTAAGTAGTTCTAAGTTCTAGGGGACTGATAACCACAGCAGTTAAGTCCCATAGTGCTCAGAGCCGTTTTTTTTATGCCGAGCTAGCTGCTCAAGAATTTTCGGAAAAAGTTAAATATACTTCACAAGACTGTCCGTAACCCCTGCAATGAATCATAGACGTCCCAGGCTATCCTCAATACGTTAAACTCGCCTCCAACCAATACAGCATGATCTGGGTATTTACCTACTACTGAACGTAGTTTTTCTTTGGATGGTCCCAGATCTGTCCCAGACGAATGGGGTGGTGGGTGAAAGCACCCAGCAATTAACTTGGTCCAACCTAGACCTGTCATATTCGACCAGATAACTTCACTGTCACACTCAACTTCGACGCGGAGAGAAGTTCCCATGCTGTCCAACATTAAGCCACAGTCACATACGGAAGCCGCACAGATCTTGATATTGCACGATTGGATCATGTGGCCCAATGGAGACATTCGATGAGGCCTCTTTCAGACTCTGTTAGATGCTGATAACACTGTCTTAGACGAGTAAATGGTACCTGTGTATCAATCACAGTGATAACTCAACATTTGATGACATTAGGGTAACTTGTATACCCTGCAAGGCCTGGTAATTACAGTAAACAAGGACAACATTAGTGAAATCTGGTGGCCATTCCAACTGACTCAGGGAATTGCAACTCGCTGATGGTGAGCACGAGTACGAAGTTATGCTGAAATCTGACAAAGTCTTCCAGATGATTCAGTGTTGTTTTTTTTATTTTTCCTTTTTTCCTCAGGCAGTGTATTTTTTACTTAATATCCAGATTATTACAATAATCATAAGAGAATTATCAAGGAGTAATAAAATGGGTTGCACGTTAAACGTAAATACAGCTTTGCACTCATTCTGCTGAAGAGCCCAATGACAGCAAATCAGTTAACTACGAGGGTCATTCCAAAAGAAATGCACACTATTTTTGTAAAAATACAGTTTTCATTCTGCATGTGTGAAAGTTTTACAGTGTGTAGATACATCCTACCCGCTCGTTTTCAAAATTAGTTCAACCTGTTCCCGTGAGTGGCGCCGTCACAGCGTGTCTTCAAGATGGTTGCTACACTTGACGTTCGTCAGAAGCAACGTGCTGTCATAGAATTCCTGTGCTGTGAAACCGAGACCGTGGGAAACATCCACAAGAGGTTCAAAAAGGTGTATGGAGATGCTGCTGTCGATCGCAGAACAGTTAGTCGGTGGGCAAGCAGATTACGTGATGAAAGCGGGCACGGCAATATTGACGATTGTCCTCGCAGTGGCAAGATTCGTACTGCACACACTCCAGACAATGTGCAGAGAGGTAATGAATTGGTGACTGCTGACAGACGCATCACAGTGAACGAATTGTCATGCTACGTTGGGATACGGGAAGGGAGTGTTTGCAGAATACTGAAAGTGTTGGCGGTAAAAAAGGTTTGTGCCAGGTGGGTTCCCAGGATGTTGACAGTGGCTCACAAAGAAACAAGAAAAACGGTATGCAGCGAACTTTTGGAACAGTACGAGAATGGTGGAGATGAATTTCTTGGAAGAATTGTGACAGGTGATGAAATATGGCTCCATCATTTTTCACCAGAGATGAAGAGGCAATCAATGGAGTGGCATCATGCAAAATCACCCAAGAAAAAAAATTCAAAACCACACCTTCTGCTGGAAAAGTTATTGCTACGGTGTTTTTCGATTTCGCAGGACTCTTGCTTGTGGACACCATGCCAAGTGGAACCACCATAAATTCTGATACATACGTGACGACACTGAAGAAACTTCAAGCTCGACTGAGTCGTGTTCGACCACATCGGCAAAAGCAGGATGTTTTGCTGTTGCACGACAATGCACGGCCACATGTCAGTCAAAAAACCATGGAAGCGATCACAAAACTCGGATGGACAACACTGAAACACCCGCCTTACAGTCCTGACTTGGCTCCATGTAACTATCCCCTCTTTGGGAAACTGAAAGACTTTCTTCGTGGAACAAGGTTTGAAGATGAAGATTGCCTTTTCCACGCTGCCAAAAAGTGCCTCCAACAGGTTGGTCGAGAATTTTACCGTGCGGGTACACAGGCGCTCGTTCCAAGATGGCGTAAGTCAGTTGAGAGGGATGGAAATTATGTGAATTATGTGGAGATTGAAAATGTTCCTAAAGGATGTATCTACACACTATAAAACTTTCAAACTTGTAGAATAAAAGGCGGATTTAAAAAAAAATAGTGTTCATTTCTTTTGGAGTGATCATCGTATAAGTAAATAAAAAAAATTGCCTAGAGTGGCTTTCACACAAAGCGATACACAATAACACTGAGGACGTTAATCTAACAATAGAACGAGGAGATGGTGTTCAAACGTGTGAAGATTGTCCAGAGTCCCTTGGTTCACTATGCGAAACTGTTACAGTAATTTAACAGCAGTCATTGTCGACCAGATTATAATCCAACCTAACATACTTCTGGAACTATGACACTAGAATTGTGCCGTAATCTCATTAAAACATGCATGCGCACACTTGGCTACAGTAGTATTGAACGCAGTTTTCCGAAATTCCTTCACCAGGGAAGACAAATGGAATATTCCAGAATTTGAAACACGAACAGCTGCTAGCATGAGTTTCTTAGAAGTAGATACCTTAGGGGTTGCGAAGGAACTCAAATCGCTTGATACTGGCAAGTCTTCAGGTCCAGATTGTATACCGATTATGTTCCTTTCAGATTACGCTGATACAATAGCTCCCTACTTAGCAATCATATACAACCGCTCGCTGTACCTACAGATTGGAAAATTACGCAGGTCGCACCAGTGTTTAAGAAGGGTAGTAGGAGTAAACCATCGAACTACAGACCTATATCATTGACGTCGGTTTGCAGTAGGGTCTTGGAGCATATTCTGTATTCAAACATTATGAATCACCTCGAAGGGAACGATCTATTGATACGTAAACAGCAAGGTTTCAGAAAACATCGTTCTTGTGCAACGCAGCTAGCTCTTTATTCGCACGAAGTAATGGCCGCTATCGACAGGTGATCTCAAGTTGATTCCGTATTTCTAGATTTCCGGAAAGCTTTTGACACCGTTCCTCACAAGCGACTTCTAATGAAGCTGCGGGCCTATGGGGTATCGTCTCAGTTGTGCGACTGGATTCGTGATTTCCTGTCGGGAAGGTCGCAGTTCGTAGTAATAGACGGCAAATCATCGAGTAAAACTGAAGTGATATCAGGTGTTCCACAGGGAAGCGTCCTGGGACCTCTGCTGTTCCTGGTCTATATAAATCACCTGGATGACATTCTGAGCAGTTCTCTTAGGTTGTTCGCAGATGATGCTGTAATTTACCGTCTAGTAAGGTCATTCGAAGACCAGTATCAGTTGCAAAGTGATTTAGAAAAGATTGCTGTATGGAGTGGCAGGTGGCAGTTGACGCTAAATAACGAAAAGTGTGAGGTGATTCACATGAGTTCCAAAAGAAATCCGTTGGAATTCGATTACTCGATAAATAGTACAATTCTCAAGGCTGTCAATTCAACTAAGTACCTGGGGGTTAAAATTATGAACAACTTCAGTTGGAAAGACCACATAGATGATATTATGGGGAAGGCGATCCAAAGGTTGCGTTTCATTGGCAGGACATTTAGAAGATGCAACAAGTCCACTAAAGAGACAGCTTACACTACACTCGTTCGTCCTCTGTTAGAATATTGCTGCGCGGTGTGGGATCCTTACCAGGTGGGATTGACGGAGGACATCGAAAGGGTGCAAAAAAGGGTAGCTCGTTTTGTATTAGCACGTAATAGGGCAGAGAGTGTGGCAGATATGATTCGCGAGTTGGGATGGAAGTCATTAAAGCAAAGACGTTTTTCGTCGCTGCGAGATCTATTTACGAAATTTCAGTCACCAACTTTCGCTTCCGAATGCGAAAATATTTTGTTGAGCCCAACCTACATAGGTAGGAATGATCATCAAAACAAAATAAGAGAAATCAGAGCTCGAACAGAAAGGTTTAGGTGTTCGTTTTTCCCGCGCGCTGTTCGGGAGTGGAATGGTAGAAAGATAGTATGATTGTGGTTCGATGAACACTATGCCAAGCACTTAAATGTGAACTGCAGAGTAATCATGTAGATAAAGATGTAGATGTAGTCTAATGAGAAAAAAGTGAACTTCACTCATGATAGACGTACCCGGCTCTGAACCCTACATGAGCCGTATAACTCATGGCAACGGAGCCGTGTCACTCGGTGTATGTGATGGGAGTGCTCCAGTGTCAGAAGGTATTTCTGGAGTGACGATAAAATCTTTCCTCGCGCGATGGTGGGAGCCATGCTGGACTCTCTCACAGTGTGGTGATGAAGCCGCCGTATCGAGGGCGGTGTAATCACGGCCGCGGCGGCGCTGGCAGATTTTTAGCTAATAGAATTGAGCGCTGGGTGTGAAATAACTTCACGGCCGGCGCGCCGCCAGCGGTGATCGGCAAAGCCCGTGACGGCCAGGTGGGCAGGGAGCACGGCGCTCGCTCTCCTTTTGGATCGCCTCGGCTCGGTGGCCGCTATTCCCGACACGCGCTCCCCTGTATTCTCGTCGGCTGCTGCCCCGGTGTGGGCGTACAGAGAGTGGCACGTCATACGAGGCGAAAATACCTTACACACACCGAAGTGGGGCCAACGGATGTAGTCACTTCCTAGTACCTTCAGTAGTCTGACTGCCTATCACCACGGTACCACAACCTACAAAAACAATGTACTAAGGCCACACATCGATTCCAGTTTTTATAGTGATGGTCTTGCGCAACCCTGTTGTTGTAGCCAGACAAAACTCCTATCGTGCTCTGAGAAATTTTTAACTACAACAGATGAAATACGCCGATGGAAAAAAATGGCAACCTCAAAAAATAATTAATGTAGAGTAACGAAATTTCGGGGACACATTTGTCTACACTACTGGCCATTAAAATTGCTACACCACGAAGATGACGTGCTACAGACGCGAAATTTAACCGACAGGAAGAAGATGCTGTGATATGCAAATGATTAGCTTTTCAGAGCATTCACACAAGGTTGGCGCCGGTGGTGACACCTACAACGTGCTGACATGAGGAAAGTTTCCAACCGATTTCTCATACACAAACAGCAGTTGACCGGCGTTGTCTGGTGAAACGTTGTTGTGATGCCTCATGTAAGGAGGAGAAAAGCGTACCATCACGTTTCCGACTTCGATAAAGTTCGGATTGTAGCCTATCGTGATTGCGGTTTATCGTATCGCGACATTGACGCTCGCGTTGGTCGAGATCCATTGACTGTTAGCAGAATATGGAATCGGTGGGTTCACGAGGAAAGACACATTGAGCATGTAATTTTAAGCTATGGGCAACCGTCGGCAATTTCTACATTTTGAAAGAAATAATTTGCATTAGCTGTAGAACATTCCTTATTAAAAGTCACTATTAAGAAGTATCTTTATTACCTGAAAATGTGTCTTCTAGTAGTCTGAAACTGGTTGTGGCTTTTAATAAAAATATTCTACTGCCAATGCGGATTATTTCTCTCAAAAGAGACACATTGTTTGCTGCAGGATGGTATGGCAAGGTCTTGTACTGTGAGTTCAGAAATGGTTTTGTATACAGAAAGACAAGTATCTACCCAGACAGTGGAATGACGTGTAGAGCACCAAAGACTGTCAGCACGGCAATCGTTGCGGCGACTCCCCTTGAAGTAGTAGCATCAGAGAGAGGCGTGCCCAGTGGCAACACTGGACACAGGAGTGGTTCCACGTCGTATCTTCAGATATCCAGTTCTGTATACAGCAACACTATGTGCGTCTCCAAGTTCGAAAGCTTGTAGGAGCACGAACTTCGCCAGACTACACGAGCCGAGTACCTGGCGTAATAGCACGGGGTGTCATTGAACACACAACGTAATTACGTCTGAATCGCATGGCCGATAATTTGGGCAGCAGCAGTTAGATTTCTGACGTTTTGATGCCGGCAGTTGTGCTCCATCTTCGAGGAATGTCGCTTTACCTTTCAACAAGATAACGCATGATCACACGATGCCCATGCTGTCCCGACCTACCTCGACGCAGAAAGTCTTCGACTACTGCACTTTCTCCAGATATCTCACACTCTGAAAATATCTGGTCATGTCTTCTTTTTTTGCGTTCTGACTTCCCTAAACATAGCATCATCATCTGCAAACAGCCTTACATACTTTCAGCGCTGTCTACTAGAACATTTACGTATATTCTTTAAACTTTCCATGTCGTAGCAGCGTACAGTTATCATTAATTGTACTTGGTCTCTCCAACAAAACAACTGAATAATTAATTGTACCCATTCAATGTACTTATCTTTATAGCACTAAATCTACTGCGTCATTAGGGACAGTGTACAAATGCTTCTCAAATTAACTGAGACACATGTGCAACACATAATCATACAACAGGTTATTTATTTCTTTCATGAAAGTATTTTAATCAACCTACAGAAATTTCATTCGTGCTGCGTTAAAGATCTTTCCATCCATGCTCTGAAGAGACGACTGATGGTATTAGAAGTGGAAATCGCTTCGTATTCAGCTCGCTCAGTTTGCCGAGTACTTTGAGAATTTAATGACGGTAAAGATTATTCATGAATCCATTGCTAGCACTGTTTGAAGCTTTTTTGAGAAATATGTCTCTTTCGACGGCATTTTGTCCTTGCGAATGTTACACAACCTTTTTGCCACATTTCTGCTGATCGTTTGCGAAACAAGCCTCTCGATGGCAGTGTAATAGAAAGGTAATCTTGCATATTATAAATGCAAGAGTTCATGTGAGTTTGTGTGTGTGTGTGTGTGCGTGTGTGTGTGTGTGTGTGTGTGTGAGTTAGTATGTTTGTTACTACTTCATGCTGAAACGCCTGGTCGTATGTGCACGGAAGTTGAATGGAAATAGTTTATATCCTGCATTAATGCATAGGCTGCATTAAACATAGCTACCGATCAAAGAGTTGGGGATTTGGATGAAATTTTGAACAGAGATAGCTTATGCCCTGAATTACACATAGGTTACCTAATATATAGCGTTCCATTCAGATTGGGGTGATAACGTCCAGAGAGAAGAAGGCAGAAGGAGATGGGCATATATAGGGGAGGAGCGAATGAAAAAATAGAGAGAAGAGGAGATGGACAAAAAGAGGGGAAGGAGGAAATGGACTGAGGAAGAAAGGAGGAGGAGATTGGCAGGGGAGGAGCGAGAAGGAGATGGACAGAGAAAGGAAACAGAAGGAGATAGAGAAAGAAAAGAAGAACTATGAGAGAGGATAGGGGGAGATGAACAGGGAGTGGGGGAGTAGGAGTTGGACAAACAGAGGAGCATGAGAAGGTGGACAGAGAGATATGGGAGGAGGAGATGGAGAGGGAGAGATGGAGGAGATGGGCAAAAAGGGGGTGAGGAGGAGTTGGACAGAGAGAGGAAGAGGAGGAGACAGACTGAGAGAGGGAAAATGAGGAGACTGACAGAGAGTGGGGACGGAGGAGATGGACAGAGAGAGGGTGGAGGATAAGGATAGATAGAGGGGGTGAAGAGGATAGACAGAGGGAGAATGGAGGAGATGAGCTAATAAGAGCCTGGAATAAATACATATCGATTCATGTTTTATAAGCAACTGTTTAATTTGGGTAATGCCGTGGAATGGAGCTACCACGCTAGTTTTCACGTATGAAGTAACAACAATGATAAACCGCTCTGCACTAACTCCTTCAAACTATGTGTAATAAATAGTATGCAGATCAAAATATTGCTTAATTTTTCACTTGCTGTGCAAAGTATTTTTGTGTCCATTCATAATTATGGTATAAAATGTTCAGTCTGTTTTTCCATTACTAAATATTCTACCTTTGATCACTGATTCGGATCTACTATAATATCACTCTAAAAATCGCAGGACTTAAAAGAAACGTGCCACATGCGATCAAGCCGGTGACAGTTGACAGAAACGACCAAAATTCGTCCACAACAGTTTCGTAAAACGATGCACTTTATTTTAACGAGCAGCAATGTGCCATTACCGCAGCTAAACACGTAATCCACTCGTCCATTTCGACGCGAGATAATCATTTTGTGGGTTAGATCGATACAGATACAACGCTAATGAATACCGCTTGTGGCTACAACTAAGTTACAATTACGACCACTACGTCCATATTCAAACAACATATGTTTAACATTCAATTTTTTTTTTCTTCAAACGCTGTCACAGTATTTGCTAATGTGCCCAGAACATCTTACCTCCTGGTCAAGAACAATATCACTTTTACTAAAAAGATATACATTTTTAATTTGCAAATATCTGTAACTAACTCTAACACATGTAATGTGCATGTAAATTTTTAGTAATTGCAGCTCTTGAATGACAAAACTAAACTTTTCAATTTCAGTTGAATTGAAATATAATTAAAATTATTATGTTATATTATCTGTAACAAAACAACAAAATGAATTGGATTTGATTTATGGAAATTAATATTTTTAAGGTTTTGTTCTCTATTCAGTTCACTGTCTTATCTATCAAAACTACAAGCTCCTATCTCGCAGTAACGTTTTTGCATTTGCACCAGTACATTAATAGTATATATTTCGTCATATCATGTAAGTCAAGAATTAACTGAAGATTACGACATTTATGTGGCAAACTCCGTGAAGTTCTTGTGGCTGGTAGTGTACTGCAACGTGAAGGACGCCAGCTGCTAATTAAATACTTGAAGTGACGCCCACCGTCTTCGGCATAACGTCATGGACAGCCAATCACATAAGTTGCATTTCTGCCACTTTCTTAAGCTTCAAGTATTTAATTAGTAGCTGGCGTCCTTTACGTTGCAGTACACCACCAGCCACAAGCAATAGGGTTGCCATGCGCCACCGACTCCGGCAGACATCTGTGGTATACCAGCATTATTTACTGCTTATCAATATAATATTTCGTCCTTTATATGATATAAGGATTCTTGTTCATTATAGGTCTGAAGATAATATTATAATAAGATCGAAACCAGTCACCACATTAAAAAATTTATGCAATCAAGACTGTCTCCAGTTTATTTATAATAATTATAGACCGCTGTTTCCTATAATAAGAACTATGTTATTTAAAAAATTCTTTACAACCTCCGTCTGCAGGGTTAGACTGTCCCTGTGTGTCAGTAAATAAGGCCTGCCTTGTCTCCATTTAGCTGTGGCTGTTTCCTCACGTTTCGACTCCGCAGTCACATCGCCAATAGTTGACTTGGGCAGCTTTAGCAGAGTCCAAATCTCCGTGATCAATTTTTTACTCAGGTGATATCCGACAGCTAGTCCACGTACGAAGTCACCCATGTCTCCTGACCAAAACATTCTGCTGTTACTGCCTCGAGCACCCAAGGCAAAATACCTGTCCTCTGGAATCAGAGGGGCACACTTTTTAGGTTACAACCAGATTACAAATACACTCCTGGAAATTGAAATAAGAACACCGTGAATTCATTGTCCCAGGAAGGGGAAACTTTATTGACACATTCCTGGGGTCAGATACATCACATGATCACACTGACAGAACCACAGGCACATAGACACAGGCAACAGAGCATGCACAATGTCGGCACTAGTACAGTGTATATCCACCTTTCGCAGCAATGCAGGCTGCTATTCTCCCATGGAGACGATCGTAGAGATGCTGGATGTAGTCCTGTGGAACGGCTTGCCATGCCATTTCCGCCTGGCGCCTCAGTTGGACCAGCGTTCGTGCTGGACGTGCAGACCGCGTGAGACGACGCTTCATCCAGTCCCAAACATGCTCAATGGGGGACAGATCCGGAGATCTTGCTGGCCAGGGTAGTTGACTTACACCTTCTAGAGCACGTTGGGTGGCACGGGACACATGCGAACGTGCATTGTCCTGTTGGAACTGCAAGTTCCCTTGCCGGTCTAGGAATGGTAGAACGATGGGTTCGATGACGGTTTTGATGTACCGTGCACTATTCAGTGTCCCCTCGACGATCACCAGTGGTGTACGGCCAGTGTAGGAGATCGCTCCCCACACCAGGATGCCGGGTGTTGGCCCTGTGTGCCTCGGTCGTATGCAGTCCTGATTGTGGCGCTCACCTGCACGGCGCCAAACACGCATACGACCATCATTGGCACCAAGGCAGAAGCGACTCTCATCGCTGAAGACGACACGTCTCCATTCGTCCCTCCATTCGCGCCTGTCGCGACACCACTGGAGGCGGGCTGCACGATGTTGGGGCGTGAGCGGAAGACGGCCTAACGGTGTGCGGGACCGTAGCCCAGCTTCATGGAGACGGTTGCGAATGGTCCTCGCCGATACCCCAGGAGCAACAGTGTCCCTAATTTGCTGGGAAGTGGCGGTGCGGTCCCCTACGGCACTGCGTAGGATCCTACGGTCGTGGCGTGCATCCGTGCGTCGCTGCGGTCCGGTCCCAGGTCGACGGGCACGTGCACCTTCCGCCGACCACTGACGACAACATCGATGTACTGTGGAGACCTCATGCGCCACGTGTTGAGCAATTCGGCGGTACGTCCATCCGGCCTCCCACATGCCCACTATACGCCCTCGCTCAAAGTCCGTCAACTGCACATACGGTTCACGTCCACGCTGTCGCGGCATGCTACCAGTGTTAAAGACTGCGATGGAGCTCCGTATGCCACGGCAAACTGGCTGACACTGACGGCGGCGGTGCACAAATGCTGCGCAGCTAGCGCCATTCGACGGCCAACACCGCGGTTCCTGGTGTGTCCGCTGTGCCGTGCGTGTGATCATTGCTTGTACAGCCCTCTCGCAGTGTCCGGAGCAAGTATGGTGGGTCTGACACACCGGTGTCAATGTGTTCTTTTTTCCATTTCCAGGAGTGTAGATGGTCTTGAAAGAATTTACAACAAAACAGGACCAGAATGTGTGTAACAGTTTCCAGAGAAGTAGCATTAACTTGTTTCATCAGAACAATGGGGGCTGAAAAACAAGACTGATGAGCTTCTTGTGCGTCTAGAAGACGTGAAGAGTACGGATGTGACAAATGTTCTATGGGTGTCTCAACACCATGTAAATCACAGGGATAGAAAAGTATCGGTGATTATAGGATTGGCATCATTTTCAAGTAGAGTTAACAGAAAAAGGAGTTGTAACATATATAAAAGTTGGGAACGAAGTCAAAAATACTGAAATAAATCGCTTTTGTACAGATCAGAACCTAGAAGCATGTACATCTGAGATGTTATTGTAGAATATTTCTCTCATAATTACAACAGTCTACAGGAGCCCTCTAGCGAAATTTCAGCTATTTATAGGCAATCTAGATTATTTATTGAGCTACCTGTCAGACAATAAAAAACAGTACTTTATAGAGGTTTTACAGTAGATTCCATAAAAGATACGGACCGTAAAAATGGATTGGAATGATTATTTTGGTTTTTCAATGAACCTTCTAGAGTTAATTTTCCAACTCGTGTCTGACCAGATGGTAGAACCTTGATTGATAACACTTTTGTAGACAGTGCTCAGACTGGAACAATTAATGCATATCCATTTGTTAGCGGACTATCTGATCATCATACACAGTTAATGTAAATAAACAATACAGCACCTTGTTGATACAAAGCAGTGACGCTTATTAATGAAAACAGGATACAGTGTTTTAAGAGTTAGTTAAGAGATGTGGAATATGATGTAGGAAGAAATTATAACGTCAATTCTTTCTATCGCACATTTAATATGAGTCAATATTTGAAAATAGTTTTCCTAAAAACTATTCCTGAATATCAAAAAAAAAAGAAATGCCCTGGATGAATAAGCGAATCAAGATCTCATGTAAGAGGAAGGGGAATTTATACAGAGGCTAGAATAAGTCAAAATTTGATGTTACTTACTGATTACAAAAAATCAAAAAACATTGTAATAATTTAAGGAAAGTCATTAAAATGTCCATAAGTGCGCATGTGGGGAGAGGAGTTAATAGTTTAGGTAATAAGATTGCAACTATACGGTATACTGGCAAACGGAAGATAGGACAGCCAGTCAGGTTACAAAAAACTACAACAATTAAACTAATTTACAATGTTATGATTGATAACTCACAAACTGCAAGTACTTTTCACAATCAGTTTCCAAATATAGCAACAAAAATAGGGTTAAATCGTTCAACTGAAGAAACAAGAGAAAGAAATTCTAATATGGTGTTGATGGAATTTCAAGGAGAGTTCTAAAAAGTTTTTCTGACTTAACAAGTAATGTCATTAGTGATGCATGTAGTGCATCACTGGCACAGGGAATTTTTCCAAACGGACTGTTGTGGCAGCGGTAAGTTAAAATATAGCCGAAAGGAGTCTGTCAGATATAAAATTTCACCTCCGTATTAAATTAAAACACACACAACATGGCTATTTTCATATGGTCCTCACCAGTGTACAGCCAGTGCATCAGGGCCACATGCACAACGCTTACGCTAGTAAAATCTTCTGCCCAGACAGAACACGCGTCGAAGTACCGATCGCCCGTTAAGCACGGTAAGATTCCTGAAAATCAATAAATCAATTAACAAAAATTCTGTGGCTGTAATGCATTCAGAATGTGTCTTCAGTATTAACGAATAAACAAAGTAATGGGAGGTTCAAAATGTATCAGAAAAATGGAGATTTCGTTACCTCCAGTTTGCAGCGCAGCTCTTGAGGAGTGGATCCCCCCTTCTCACAGCGACACAGAATTCTAAGGGCCCGGGTTCGAGTCCCGGCTGGGTCGGAGATTTTCAGTGACTGGGTGACTGGGTGTTGTGTTGTCCTAATCATCATCATTTCATCCCCATCGATAAGCAAGTCGCCCAAGTGGCGTCAAATCGAAAGACTTGCACCCGGCGAACGGTCTATCCAACGGGAGGCCCTCGTCACACAGCGGCCGGCCGGTGTGGCCGTGCGGTTAAAGGCGCTTCAGTCTGGAACCGCGTGACCGCTACGGTCGCAGGTTCGAATCCTGCCTCGGGCATGGGTGTGTGTGATGTCCTTAGGTTAGTTAGGTTTAATTAGTTCTAAGTTCTAGGCGACTGATGACCTCAGAAGTTAAGTCGCATAGTGCTCAGAGCCATTTGAACCAACCATCACACAGCGACACAGGTCTCCATTCACAGGAAAGCTGTACCTGCGTTATCCTGCCTCCGGAAGACCTCGTTACTTACTATCTGACCAATCTAACAACCTCGTGAGCGCTTCTGGTATCCAGTTTCCTGCTTTAGGTAGATCTATACTGATGCGACGTTTTGCTTCAGCAGTTACTTCAATTACTGAACACTGATAAAGTACTAGAAGAGTAGTGGAAGCTAGCGTGGTTAATGTTTCTTGTTGTTAATACAGAAAACACAGGCAACTGTCAGCTTGTTCATTTTTTTGCTGTCGATTTTGCTGCTAATTTTGGATGTTTCGAGCAAGTTTTTGTGGTACATGTCCTGGTGGAAACTTATCTGATTTGCATTAAATGTATCGGACAACAATCAGCTGTAACTGGAATGAAGAGAATGAAAATTTGTGCCGGATTGGGATTGGGACTCAAACCCGGATTTCCCGCTTATTGCGAGCGATCCCCTTGCCGCTAGACTATCCAAGCATGCCTCACAGTCAGACCCAAACTTCCAAGAATAGTCTTACGAGTACTTCCGTCTTTTAGTTTTATTTTTCTTCGATTTTTACCGTTCAAGTAGAGGTACTTTCCTTGAAGGATAGGCCTTGTGTTCTCATTTTGTTTAGCATTTACTGTGTGTATTTTTTGCCTACCTTTTCGTTACAAAACTACTAAACCGGAAAAAAGCTTTCTTCGTGAGGTAAAAAGAAAACTGAGCGTGCAGATGTCTGGGAGAAGTTGCGTCCATTTTTACGCCACAGTGCAATGTACTATTCCAGTTTACTCTGAAGGACGCACATTTTCGCAGATTAATCCCCACAGTGCAGGCTCTCCCATAGCTGCTCCGAGGTGAGTGGGGTAATCAACGAGAAAGCAAAGTGCTGCAGACGGGCCCTCAAGTTCTTGGCAGCTTTGGAACTGGGGCGGAGCCCAAGATGCCCGCCACTCACGCGTCCCTGCCCCACGAGGCCACCAGAGTTACAGGCCCGGGAGCCGGGTTTCATATTTTACGCGCAGCACAGTCACCCTGTAGGGACGCTGGCGCTGGCGACGCATGTGAAACTTCATTGTAGATGACCACCAGCTGTTTATTTTTATGCTCAATGCTACAGGTTTCGGTCAGTAGATGATTATCAACCCGAAGCTATGTTTTTATCCAAACATCGAAGTTGTTCACTTCAAATGTTGCAGCGATCAGCTGGTTACTCTTTGCTTCGGCTTGATAACGGTCTACTGATCGAAACCGGTAGCACTGAGCATAAAAATAAACAGCTGACTGCCATCTGCACTGAAGTTCTTCAGTTACCTGACAGCCCCATCTCATCACCAATCTAGCTAACGACGCTGTTTGTGTGTTCGCAGTCTTCGCTTTCGGCCGGAGCTACGGTGTCCTCTTCCTGGCTCGCGCTCTGCAAGGCATCGGGTCTTCCTGTTCCAGTGTTTCTGGTAAGTTCCGCCTTGCAGGCTTCATTAACCTAGCAATACACTAATGTGGATGAATACAAGAGGTTTCATAGTCTAGGGGTGACAGATTACGCCATGGGCAACAACTTTCCTTAGAGACAAAATGTTCGCTGACGCTTCAAGTCCTTTAGTTTTCGCCGGCTCTGGGACAGAGTGATTGCGGTTTTTCGCGGATGATGCTGTAGTATACAGAGAAGTTGCAGCGTTAGAAAATTGCAGCGAAATGCAGGAAGATCTACAGCGTATAGGCACTTGGTGCAGGGAGTGGCAACTGACCCTTAACATAGACAAATGTAATGTATTGCGAATACATAGAAAGAAGGATCCTTCATTGTATGATTATATGATAGCGGAACAAACACTGGTAGCAGTTACTTCTGTAAAATATCTGGGAGTATGCGTGCGGAACGATTTGAAGTGGAATGATCATATAAAATTAATTGTTGGTAAGGCGGGTACCAGGTAGCGATTCATTGGGAGAGTCCTTAGAAAATGTAGTCCATCAACAAAGGAGGTGGCTTACAAAACACTCGCTCGACCTATACTTGAGTATTGCTCATCAGTGTGGGATCCGTACCAGGTCGGGTTGACGGAGGAGATAGAGAAGATCCAAAGAAGAGCGGCGCGTTTCGTCACAGGGTTGTCTGGTAAGCTTGATAGCGTTACGGAGATGTTTAGCAAACTCAAGTGGCAGACTCTGCAGGAGAGGCGCTCTGCAACTTCCCGCGAACCATACGCGACTGGAACACGAAAGGGAGGTAATGACAGTGGCACGTAAAGTGCCCTCCGCCACACACCGTTGGGTGGCTTGCGGATTATAAATGTCGATGTAGATGTAGAACTAGTGGGACCTACTAACCATGTGTGCTACATACTACCTACCCCAGTAAATTAATTCAGTGGGTGTCAACATTAAAACCTAAAGAATGAACGCCTATGAACGGCTCTATGGGGGGAAAGATTTTTTAGATGCGAATCAGGAAATTCAATTCTGCTTTCCCTACCCCACTTCCACATATAGCAAATCAAATGGAAGTATTATAGCAACACACGAGGTTAACACACGCTGGAGAGTGCCTGCACCAGTGGTTCCCAGTCTGGCGTAATTACCCCCTGGGAGGGGGGGGGGGGAGGGGGGTTAAAATGAATCCTCTGAGGTGCAAGGACATAAGGGTTCGACAGTGTACCGTTCATGAAACTAAACTCTTTTTAAAAGTCCATTGCCGTTATCACTATTCCATATGATTGTAATATATATTGCTTAAGTTACCAATAACTACTTTTTTTTCAAATTTAGCGTTAACACGTGACGCAATGTGACGGTGATATAGTTGCAAAACTACCGTAGGCTACCACAAGTAAGCGGAGACTATAGCTTTGGTCAGTTAAGATCGTAAGCATGTTACATGTACGTTAGGCGTGTTGCATACTAGCGGGAGTTATTTCGCCGGCTGATGTGGGCGAGCGGTTCTAGGCGCTTTAGTCTGGAACCGCGCGACCGCTACGGTCGCAGTTTCGAATCCTGCCTCGGGCATGGATGTGTGCGATGTTCTTAGGTTGGTTAGGTTTAAGTAGTTCTAGGGGACTGATGACCTTAGATGTTAAATCCCATAGTGCTCAGAGCCATTTGAACCATTTTTTACCTCATTTCGATAGCTTTGTTTACATATGAGATCAGTGTCGTATTAGATTCCCTACAAACCGGAAGCAGTGAACGATCTAGAAAGTGAGAAAGGATATATAAAGGGCCGCATAACCCACGGAACTTTTTTGTTCTGTATTGTTATCCTCCTGTTTCTTAAAAATAAACGGTATTTATTGAAAAACTCAAATTGACGATGCTTAGTTCAGGTTTTATTCGAAAATTGCTGACCTGTAACTTGAAGCAGAGGGATGAAGTACTAAAAGTAAAAATAATACACATTCGTCGTAAGTGCTAGAAAACAGTTTCCTCAACAAAAAGTAAAACTTAAAAAAAATCCCGATGCAAAAACATATCAATCATCTGTTCAATACTTCATCGAGCGTACATAAAACATGCTTCGGTTATTCATAAACAGCTTTCGCACATATCAGTAATAACAGGGAACTCTTGCCTTTGATCATGATTAAGAACATTCTACTGAATACAAAAAGCAACAACAATAATACGTATTTTGTTATGCTATATGCTGTGCATGTAAATTGTACTTGCATCAAAAGTAATTGCTTTGATTACTAAATGCACAGACCTTATGTGATCAACTAATGTATAATACTTATAAAATGCAATTTACGGGGGTTGGAACTTAAATAGTGGCAACACTGTTGTGGAGACACTATGCAATGGAATACACTACTGCCGCTGATAGCACACGTTATTGACATACCTACCTTACCTCCAGTAAAATGGACTCGCCCGTCCCACGTCACCGGCGTGCGCACAGTAGAGGGAAAAATAGTTACTTGTGAGCGAGCGGTCTAACCTAACGGTATCACTATGTTTTTGAAACAGGAACAACGGAGTTGTATCAAGATTGAATGTGCCAGAGGTCATACAGCACGACAGTGTCATCAAGGTCTTCGAGAGGCGTGCGGGGAATCAGCATTGCCGTACAGAACAGTGGCACGTTGGGTAAAAGCCTTCAACGAAGGTGGCAAACCGTGGCAGACATACATTGGGCAGGTCGTCCTAACGTCTTTGAAGAAGAAGTGCATGCTGTTGCCGCGTCAGTGGACAGTGATCGACGCCATACGATTCGTGAGCTCACCCACGAAACCGGATTAGCGCATACGACTGTGCTTCGCATCCTTGCATCCTGAAGGAACGCCTGGGCATCCGAAAAATTGCATCACGATGTGTTCCACGTGGCTTGACGGAAATGTACAAATGGATGTGTTACGATTCTGATCAGACGCACCTGGAACGCTATGGGTGCAAAGGAGAGACTTTCTGACGCCGTATCGTAACACTGGATTAGACATGGTCCACATCGTACGAGGCAAAACTGAAAAGCCAATCCAACGAATGGCGTCATTATGGGTCGCCACGAAAGTCGAAAGTGCATCAGAGCCCCAGTATGGTGAAAGTTATGGTGAGTCTCGTGTAGAAACTGTGATGGTGTTATCCCAACGCATTACGTTCCTCCACGGCAAACCGTCAATGCACAATATTACTGTTCTTTTTTGGAGCATCACCTGCGACTAGCTTTGCGAAAGAAGCGGCGACACTTTCTGCGCAAACCCACCCATCATTTTGCACGACAATGCGCGGGCGCATACAGCGCGAGCTGTTGCTGCTTTGTTCGGTCGATGGGACAGGGAAGTACTGTACCATCCACCATACTTCCCGGACTTAAATCCTTGTGACTTTGATTCCGAAGCTGAAGGAACCACTTCGTGGCATTCGCTTCAGAACTGTTCCAGAGATTCGACAGGTAGTAGACCGCTCCATTCGCACCATCAACAGAACAGGCACTGCTAACGGTATACTACGCCTTCCACATCGCTGGCAACGGGTTCTACACAACGCTGGTGACTACTTTGAAGAATAGTAACAGGTGCAAACATGTAACTCTTTTGTTACCACTATGTAAGTTCCAACCCTCGTATATTTAGCAAAGATATAGAATACAGGACGGACTGACACTGAACGATGTGCGGTGCTAATTATGAGCAAAACACACAAAAACCAAAGAGATGTCATTTGCTCCCAGAGTCTCTCTCGCATATTCATTTATGTTTCTTTCCCTACCAAGGCTACCAAAACTAGTGGCAATCCTGCAGTTATTACGTCATTTACGTATTTCACCAAAACGACCGAACCATAGTGTTGGTGGAGAACGACGCTAGATAGAGGCTACACCTTGTGAAACGAATGTATGAACACCATCTCTCACACATCGTCTATCCAGTTTAGACATACTTTGTTCTTTGTAGCGTGCATCAATGACAGTAAAATTGAGACGTATACGACACGTATGTTTAAATATCTAAGAAAAATACCTTCTCCGAGTTGTAGGTTGTTCCTGTAATGGATCAGAAATCACTGCATTGCTCACTTTGCAACAGTAAATGATCTAATTGACACAACAACATCTACGTAATGCCTCTTACACTGCTGTAGGGCTTACACCTTATTATTATTATACTTTTTCCCTTCGGTCCTTCTGCCAGAAAAAGGAGCCCGTGGTTCCAAAAGCTTTCCACATTTTATATGTGTTTATTCGTTTCGAAACTTGGTGAGTATATTTTTCACCTATCCACATTATATTTTCAAACACTGACTATTTTCGTTGGTATAGACACACTGCATATAACCGTGAACACAGCAAATGGGTTCATTATTCTGGATTTTGTATTTCCTTACTATTCGGACACTCCCTAGCGTCTAGGATTGTATGATGTACCGGCGGATAATTCGTGCAGATCCCAGTAACACGGTTTTCTGTAGCTGGAAAAGGGATATTTTATCAATGCCATGGCTTTCAAGTGTCCATTAAGATCTTTTGGCATTGCTCCCGCTATTATTATTATTATTATTATTATTATTATTAGTGGCAGCAGTCAAACAATGCATTGGCAGTGTGAAGTCTTTCAGTTTCTGCCACTTAAGAACTAAGGAGTCAAGCAATCAAGTGATCCATAAACTGTAACCACAGTGTGAATGGTTTTCGGAGACACTCTTTCACAAATCACCATGTAAT
Source organism: Schistocerca piceifrons (assembly GCF_021461385.2). Classification (NCBI taxonomy): domain Eukaryota; kingdom Metazoa; phylum Arthropoda; class Insecta; order Orthoptera; family Acrididae; genus Schistocerca; species Schistocerca piceifrons. The sequence goes on along the minus strand of NC_060138.1, from coordinate 202,403,337 downwards.
TCAATAATCGCGTTTCTGGTGAACGTGAGATGAAAACTACAATAAAACAGGCATAGCAGGGAACATTTTAATCAAAATAAAAACGATTTTTTGACATTTTCAAAGAGGTGTACCCTTTGAAGGATTAACAGCATCCAAATATGAGGTTAATGAAAATATGACTGTTGTATTCTACGTTGCTGTTACTCACCGGCTGTCTCGGAAGATTACTACTAATATCATCTAGTTTCTGAGCCCCATTGTTTCCCATGCATGCGTGGTACAGCCTCCGCAGTACTCACTTCTTATCGCCTCCCAGACGCCCCTGTTGGCCTCAGTGTAGGCAACGCGCGAAACAAGTGCCAGCGCTGACAGCTTTCCACGGGCAGCGGTTACAGACCTCCAACCCGCTCTGCTGCTAGAATACGACGACTGGCTGGGAAGGCCGAAGGAAACGTTGGTTGCCAATTCATTTGCGTTCGGCTTCTCATCCACACCAAACGAAGGCTTGGGACCATGGCATTCGGCCGAGTGGAATCGCAGTTAGCTCTGATAACTTGCGACGTTGCTCTCTTTTGTTTATTGTCATAATTAAAATTCAACCGGCCGATATTATGAGGAAAGAAGAAGTTTTAGCAGTCGTCGAATTTGCAGCATTTATTTTACTGGGAACAGCTGATAGTCATCAAAAGAAGAAACGACGCTTGTGGACGACTTCCTTTTGAGAAACAGGGAGCAATGTGGTGGGTCAAAATTAAAGCCTGCCTTAAAGCTGAATTGGAATATGGGCTATTTCATATTTTTTCCCTAATGAAAGCTACAGATTTCGAATTGTTACTGAACTGTGTAGGCCTAGAATTTCCAAAGATAACATCTCTTTTAGGAGAACTTTACCTGCAGCAGAAAGTTAATAATCATTACCAGGTTTGTTTGTTTCTCTTTGTCGCTCGCGGCGAAAAGATGTCAATAAAGACACCGTTTCCTTTTTCACATCGTGCGTATCACTTTCTAACAACTATTTCCCTCCTAGAGTCTAGTGTTTTCAGTTTGTTTTCATAATCGCAGTTCGTAGGAGCTCATAACGCCCGTTTTATAATCGAGTATTTTTAAACATCATAAATACACATCCTTAGCAAGAGCAGGCATTGCTTGCAGGTGAAACAGCTACTATTGATTTCAGGTTTTTCACTACAGGCACAAGTCTCACCCACAGTAAGTATGTTTTATTCATTATTTTCACTCTTTAATTTTTTCAGATAGAAATTTATGAGAATGTACGTTTGGATTAGAGCATTGAATGCTAGTGAAACATGGACTGCGGGAAAACCGGAACAGAGAAGAATCGAATCATTTGAGATGTGTTGCTGCAGCAAATGTTGGAAATCAAGGGGACCGATAAGGTAACGAACGAGGAAGTTCTGCTCAGAATCGGAGAGGGAAACAACATATGGAAAACTTAGATAAGAAAAAGGGGTAGAATGATAGAACATCTGTTATGACATCAGGGAATAGCTTCCATTATACCGGAGGGAGCCGTAGAGTGTAAATAATAATAATAATAATAATAATAATAAAACTGTATGTTGCTTTCTGATGGTAGTCTTGTTAATTTAAAGAGCGAAAGCGTCAATACGAACGTTAACTGCTTCTTGTGGCTGTCCTGAAAAACTTAAATACACACCTGTTCTAGAGACATAGCATGAAACATATACGTTTGAAATATGATTGAAATTATTTAACTGACAGTAGTCTGAAACACAAGTGTCAGAATGGGAATGGCATGTGGACGTCTATTTTATGTCGTCTCTTACACGCCTTGGTCTGTACTGAACTTTAATGACTGCGAGAATGTAAGTTCAATTTATCTGCAAGAATGGAAACTGTCAATAACTCCAAACCAATTTACATAACACAAAAACTGAACCTTATGCAACACTCTTGATTTGCAATTGGCCCTGGTAATAAAACAAAACTTGACGTATTTGAAAATAATGGTCCCTGTGCTTAATGAATGCTGTCACTGAAATAATAAAATTTCTTACCTTTATCTGCGCAGTGGTAACGCTCTTCGCACTGCTCTCTGTTAGCACTTTAGGTTGTATAGTTACCAAACAGCTAAGGTGCAAGCTTCCCACCCTCGGGTTCCCGGGTTCGATTCCCGGCGGGGTCAGGGATTTTCTCTGCCTCGTGATGGCTGGGTGTTGTGTGCTGTCCTTAGGTTAGTTAGGTTTAAGCAGTTCTAAGTTCCAGGGGACTGATGACCATAGATGTTAAGTCCCATAGTGCTCAGAGCCTGAGCTAATGTGCAAGGTTGTTGCTTAGCGCACATTTTAATTAAATCGGACGTGACTGAGACAATAACGTCTTGAGAAAAATAGTTAATCAAAAATGACCTCGGGACTAGTATTGACTTGTGGTAAGTAACAATATGGTACTAACTTTAAAACTTGTATTTTGACTCTGAAAATTAATAACGGTCATAATGAACACAGTCAATAAGCTGGTTATAGAATGAGATTTTCACTCTGCAGCGGAGTGTGCGCTGATATGAAACTACCTGGCAGATTAAAACTGTAAGCCGGACCGAGACTCGGACTCGGGACCTTTGCCTTTCGCGGGCAAGTGCTCTACCTACTGAGCTACCCGAGTTCGAGTCTCGGTCCAGCACACAGTTTTAATCTGCCAGGAAGTTTCATATCAGCGCACACTCCACTGCAGAATGATAATCTCATTTTGGAAACATCCCCCAGGCTGTGGCTGAGCCATGTCTCCGCAATATCCGTTCTTTCAGGAGTGCTAGTTCTGCAAGGTTCGCAGGAGAGCTTCTGTAAAGTTTGGAAGATAGGAGACGAGGTACTGGCAGAACTGAAGCTGTGAGGACGGGGCGTGACTCGTACTTGGGTAGCTCAGATGGTAGAGCACTTTCCCGCGAAAGGCAAAGGTCCCGAGTTCGAGTCTCGGTCCGGCGCACAGTTTTAATCTGCCAGGAAGTTTCAGCCTGGTTATACATTAGCAATTAGCTTTACATAGTCATTGGATGTGAGTGGTATACATTGTCTCAATCATCACTAATGAATACGCGCATTGCATTAGTAACAAAACAATTTTTTTACTTACGTTTTTCCCAACTTATGATGAGCACCATCAATCTTAACCCAAATATTAATTCTTTCACTAGCATTAACACGTCTCCTGTTCTTTGTATATAAGCAAAATGGCTTATCAGTAACTACAACAGCTGTACCATAATTCCTGTCGCCCTGAACTCCAATAGAACAGGTACGATAACAAATAATGTCTCTATCATAATAGGACTCCAAACCTAATTGAGGCTTATCACTGCCCCTTACAATAGCAATAGTTAACCAACTATTACCAGTTACAACCTCTGTAGTGGTACAAGAAAAATGAATCTTAGCTCCTACAAAAGTAACAGGTCCATTTAATAGCTCTTCTTGTGCTACATTATTAGGAGTAAGACTAAATGTATCGACAGTCTTGTAGACAGGCAATCTTGATCTTCTTGCATATCTTCTCCTCCTGTACGGCATGGCTGTGTGCTCAGTGCGGCTGCCTCGAGTGGAATGAGCGTGCAGCTGCCTGGTTAGCGGATGTACGTCACTGATAAGCTGAGATTCCTTTTACAGTTCGCAAACATCATAGCATCTTGCAAATAAAAAAATCATTACTACCCGTAGCGAGTAAGCGTATATCCAGCACACACCGGATATGACACGTCTTTATACTTGAGAGTCCTCGATATATCTCCCATCTAAAGTTTCTCTAACACATTACTCCTAACACCTTGAATGCTGCTCAGCAGAGACGCTGCTAGACAATCAATACTACATTTGACCATCTCTGGTTCAATACAATATTTTATTACAAAATTTCAATTAATTTACCCTATGTGTATACCTTTCAAGCAGATTGCTACACCATGAGAAGGTTCCCAACGCCAGCCAAAGGCCAACGCTTTGATGTTACCGCCAATAGACAGAACCGTAACCAAGACCAACTGCTTGGTTCGCTCCGGTTTTCCGCCAGTACTCGCTACGCAAACCTCGGCCGACGAAGGGGTTGACTGTCGTCCGTTGGCCTTAGTTGGCGCAGTGTGTAAATGTCTGAACGCTGTAGCAGTGTATGTGGTGTTGTGCGTGTTGGCAGGAATGGGGATGTTGGCGGAGCGGTACCCGGACGACAAGGAGCGCGGCAACGCGATGGGCATCGCGCTGGGCGGGCTGGCGCTCGGCGTGCTGATCGGGCCGCCCTTCGGCGGCGTCATGTACGAGTTCGTCGGCAAGTCGGCGCCCTTCCTCGTGCTGTCGGCGCTCGCCCTCGGAGACGGCCGTAGGTACCGCGCCTACGCGCCCACTCCGTTCCTAAGCCTAGAATAAAACATCGTAATCAGTCACTCTCAATTACGCGAATTCAAACGCCCTTCCTCTAGAGCAGTGGAATATTTACTTTCCAGACGAATTATGCACTTTTATATTAAACGAATCTTCAGTGGACTTTTTCGGTCGTTAGTTAACTAACTGCTATAATCCACTGAAAATGCTTATATCACAAAAATTAACTAACTTAAAAAATCCACTGAAGATTCCTTTAATACAGTACGCCAGTTGGGCTGGTAATCCTCTTTCGTTGCGGCAGGATACTTTCAAACAAATGCGAAAAATATTTTATTGGGGCCCGCCGACTTAGAGGGAAATGATCATAGTAATAAAGTAAGAGAAATCAGAGCTCGCACGGGAAGTTTGAAGTTTTCGAGTGTGGAACGGTAGAGAAATGTAGGGAAGACGATTCGATGAACCCTCTGCCAGGCACATTACTGTCTATTGCATAGTAGTCATGCACATCTAGATGTAACATAAAAGAGCGAAATTATCTAGGAAGTAAATATTATATTGCCGCTAGAAAAAGACGTTTACATTTATAAACATGTGTCTATACACTTGCGGCGGGCCGGCCGCGGTGGTCTAGCGGTTCTAGGCGCTCAGTCCGGAACCGCGCGACTGCTACGGTCGCAGGTTCGAATCCTGCCTCGGGCATGGATGTGTGTGATGTCCTTAGGTTAGTTAGGTTTAAGTAGTTCTAAGTTCTAGGGGACTGATGACTACAGATGTTAAGTCCCATAGTGCTCAGAGCCATTTGAACCAACTTGCGGCGGAAGTTGACCACACCAACAAACGTGTCAGCCACTATTAGGTTCCTCTTCTATATTTCACGGTCGGTTTCGGAGAAATAGCTCCACCTTAGGGCGGTACATCTCTTGCAAATTCTGACCCCCCAGCGTAACACATATTCCGAAGAAATGAATAAAATTCATGTAAGTTCTGTAAATTTCTAAATTTAAAAAAAAACGAAAAAAAGTCGGTCAAATGTTTTGTAAAATAATTTATCTAATAGTGAGAAAGAAGACAGCAGACAAAAATTTGACGCACATCTGAATGACGCTCGAAATCGCGTACAGCAAATGACATGCCTGTTGAGAATTTAAAGTTCAATTTTTAACTTAGAATTATAGAGAGTCCTGTTGGTATTTGTCTGGTGAACCAGGTAGACCGTGCAGTCAGCTATTGTGTACTCTAAAGATACTATTACTGTCTGAAGTCACGGCTCGTCAAATGTTACTTTAATCTAATTTAAATCTTACTTCTAGATAAATCATTTCATAACAAATTTTTTCAGTCTTTTCCAATTTCAAGTTTAGTTAAAAAATCATAAAACATATTTAAATATAGGTCGGGTATTCTGTTATTGTTATTAAGAGTATATGTATTATTAAGAATATATAGATCAGCAGAAGACAGAGAAGTTTCAATTTATGGTGTGAAAATCCTTTCGTCTGGCCACAACTGTAGTTTCTCTGATTGCTCTGTGAGGAGGCTCATCAAACTACAACACATAAAGTATTTGTTCACTTTATTACATTAATTAATAAAAAATTTACTTTACTTTGACACATTCCTTTGCCACAGGAGTACTGGGTAATTTACAACTGTTATTCACTATGAAAGCATCACTTAATATACTGATTCACAAATTGTTCTCTTGAGGCATGATGTTCGACATTTACTACACTATAACTTTAAGAACACGTTGGTCCTGGCCGGCCGCGGTGGTCTAGCGGTTCTTGGCAATCAGTCCGGAACCGCGCGACTGCTACGGTCGCAGGTTCGAATCCTGCCTCGGGCATGGATGTGTGTGATGTCCTTAGGTTAGTTAAGTTTAAGTAGTTCTAAGTTCTAGGGGACTGATGACCAGAGATGTTAAGTCCCATAGTGCTCAGAGCCATTTGAACCATTTGAACGTTGGTCCTGCACTGTGGTGTTGACTGTTGTAGCTGAAGTCTGAAACCAGGGCAGAACTCTTGCATCCTCGACATTATATCGACCTTAGCGCGAGGGCGCTGCTGTGCTGAGAGGGAAGGCGTGGTTCCTGCACTCTTCTCCATTGGCTGTTGCGGACTGCAAAAGCCCTCGCTAATGTCTGTGGTTCGATCCGCTTTACTGACTTTGGTGTGGTGCCATGATCTCTGGACGATATCATAAATTTCTTTTTTCAATAAGAAAGAAAGAATTCTTCTGCCCAAGCAGACCATATTTTTTTTTTTTTTACAAAACTAGACCTCTGGCTGGCAAACTAAATTTCTCTAAAATCATATTTAATATTTTCTTAACCACACAGAACACTTTGAACACTTAGTTTTTTTTCCAAAACTGGACCTCACGCTGAACAGTTTGGCACTCGATTTGTCCATTTACCACTTTTCGCTTGAATACACAAATTCAGACAAAATCCATTGTGTAAAGTCTTGTTTTCTCTCCGCTCAAACATTTGACCAAATAGCAGCTGTTGTAAGTTCCCTATTTCTAGTACAGTGTTCAGTCATGCAGTAGCTTTAGAACAAATATTCAGCACTTATTCTTTAATTGTAAAGATGAGTGCAAAGATGATTTTATATTTACATACATATTGATAAGCTATTTGGTTATTTCTTATATGCTAATGTTAGTACTAAACGATACTTTAAAAAAATTCCTCCACTTTCATAAGACTACATCCTCTACATGAATGAAAATACAGATTTTGGGTGCATTTCAACTTAAGCATGGGACTATAAAGTTTTGTTTTTCAAAAGAGCCATCCCATTTTACAAACCCGCATCGTTTATAAGCATGCACATATAACCTTAGGTTGCTGTCTATAGTTTTGCTTTTACCTTTCATAAATGCTCAATGTCACCAGACTCATTACAACGAACCAGGAGATTATCAAACCCGTCCACACTTTTCCAAGCTTTTCTGCAGTTACTGCTTTTACCGAGAGTTGTTGGTAGGGGAGGCAGATAGCCTCCACAAAAAAGAAAAAAATACGAGTACTGTGAGATCAGATGACCTCAGACGCCAATGGTGCAATGTGATATCCGTACGTCCCTTGTGGCCGATCCTTCTTTGAGACACGCCATGCTTAAGAAATGCTCCTAAATGCAGTGGTAAGTGTGGTGACCCTCGGTCCTGACGAAAAATGAAATTTTCGACATATCCTCACTATTGCGCAAAAACCTGGCTCTTTTGTATATCCAGGTATGTGGTTCCTAGCAGAGTGAGCAAGCGCACTTGCAGCACCGGATGGGATCCTACCGGCAACTCTACGACATAAAAATATTCATCTGGCCTTTAATTTCGACGTGTATGTTAAAATCTACCCATAGTTTCTACTATCATGTAAAAGACAGTCTTCTTAAGTCTAATGAATGTTTTTGAAACCTTTTATATTTGTAGCACGTGGTACAGATCAAAGAAGATTTTAGTTCTTACATATATACTTTGTCTTTAGGCTGTGTATCTAACAGCCAGCCGGAGTGGCCGAGCGGCTCTAGGTGCTACAGTCTGGGACCCAGCAACCGCTACGGTCGCAGATTCGAATCCTGCCTCGGGCATGGATGTGTGTGATGTCCTTAGGTTAGTTAGGTTTAAGTAGTTCTGAGTTCTAGGGGACTGATGACCTCAGAAGTTAAGTCCCATAGTGCTCAGAGCCATTTTTGTGTATCTAACAAGGGAATGGCCCAATCTGACATGTCAAAACCTAATCTGAAATTTTTCTCGTAGGAAGAATACACCAAAAGAAATGCACAGTCAGAATTTTAACTGGTAAGGCGGGCTGTAGGTATTGTTAAGAAAAACTTAAAGTATTCATTTTTGCCATACGAAGAATCGCTTATAACAGCGGTCTGTATAGCCCTTCCTGCCTAGCGCGCGAATCACCAACGCAGCCGACGTAAAGGACGTAGCGCCGCCTCGCGCGAAGCCTGAAGTGCACACACACGAATTTTAAGCACTTAAACGATACAAAAAATGTCTCAGATCATTATTTTCTTCGAATAACTTGCCGTTAATATCGTCAGATAAACTGTTGCTGACATTATTGTTACAAAACTGGCTAACAGAGGAAAGAAAATCAATGCAGTGTATGATGTTACATAATAGACTTTAATATTTTGACATGAACTATTTTATAACAATTTCTGTAGCACAGTTATTATCATAATTTTGTGCGAATGTATATTTTATTAACAATGAAACATTTCCTTGATAATTTCCAATACTCGTCCCAAAATGTGAATTTTGTATTGGATAACAAAAACATAAATTTTCTTTACAACAGTCTCACCTGATAAAATAAAAATGAATACATTTTGGCAAATCACGGTACTTACTAGTTTTATTTAGACAATACTGGGATAGAGTAAGAAATGGTTGTACGTGTTGTTCTGCATATTGTGCTGCGTACCAAGCATACTTGATCAAATTCGTAAAACCTGCTGATGCAAACTGACATTGCACAGACGACTGAAGATTAACGATACCATTCCGCTGATAAACTTGAAATGACAAAGAACTAAAAGAAATTTTACTGTACGATGAAAAGTGCTTTACAATGTCGAAAAATTTCTGTATCGAGAAGCTGAATCTTTTCGTCGTCCTCCTAATGACAGATGTGATGTTACGTCCAGACCAAGAGTTCAACAAAAGCAATTAATTATTTACTGCAACTGGTAAGAAGACGTTTCAGATGTAGCATCGAAAATTATTTTCTTCCATTGTTGCAGATTTTGGTACGTCGATTACAAGATTTAACAACCACATAGACCTTTTTTTCTTAATTTTTGGTCCTAATTTGCATCGAGGTTTCTGAAGCCAGATCTAAAGCTACAGAAATAGCAGTCCACATATCTATTATTGATATTGTTACATACGAATTTGTCATAGCATTCATCAAATGCCCAAGCGACTTTGTCTTTCTCTCGTTCGTAATGAGATGGTACAGTCTGCATGTAGTTCTTGCAAGAAACCTGACTGATCGGCTTCATACACAGCATTTTAGGGGATAACAAGAAGCTTTTGTCTTTATGTCAGCAAGAATTTCTCTATAGTCTTATCCATTAACCACATCTCCTCTACAAGCTTCCATGAAGTAAACTTCATAATTTTCTAAACTCCTTTCTCGTATAATTCTCTGAACCTGCTTAACTAGGCTGAAGAAACACGGGAATCAGTAATGTTAATCTCACTTGCTGTTCAAAGTTTCGTTATTTATATCCACTATTGTAGCAATCTGAATACACAGTAACTAATTTTAATTTCCAAGAAAGATGAGCAGATACCTACAATCCCAACCTTACTAAATTTAGCCTGTAACAAATAATGATGCAAGTTATCACATCGTAAAATGTCACATCAACACAAGAAACATTTTGAACTATGTAAGAAAAAGTAAATAGTGTTTCGTTTTTGTATGCATTATTCTCCAGTTGCTGCAAAAGCATACATGACACAAGAATACAGGTATTTATAAAAAATCGTTTGTTTAGTAATTTATAAATTTAGCACTATAAACATGACATACTTTTTCATTTCTCATGAATTTATATTGAACTCTCGTGCGAGAGGACTAAATGAAACATCCTAAAATCTGCCCTCTGAGCATGATGGTTTCTCTCAAAACAGAAGGCGAAAAATGAAATTGATTTAACTGTGACTAGTTACAGTGTATTTGTGTATAAACATTTCAGCACTGACTCATGCTGTCGTTACCAACGCCACTGAATATGCGAGACAAGTAAAGAATATTTAAGAAAAGTAATTAAATCCGTATGGTCATTATAGATATATGAGTATTGTAGATAGAGCCTGTAAAATAAATAGAAAGTTAAAAACCACAACAGGTTCGCTAATTCGAAAATAGTAAATGTGTTTCACAAAGCGGCGTTCTTGCTTACTGTCCTTCAAATCGCCGCGGAAAGTGAAAAACAAGTGTTTCATTTGCAGACACTAAAACTTTTTCTAGAAAGATAAACAGGAACAAACTGCTGAGTGTCGTTGAACGCGGGAACTGTCCATTTTCATCCAGCGAAGTATCTCTGTAGATAGTAATGCACTATTACATTTGGGAGAACTCGATTGGGAACATACTGACTAACAGAAAGGCAAGACAAGAGTATTGCTTGCAATCAGCCCTTTTCAATTTGCACATAGACGTAATGTTAAGAGAATTAAAAATTTAATTTCATTACGAACTCCGACTGCGGAATGATAATATACTTGTCTAACTTTTATATGTAGATGATACAGTTTTATATGCTTACAATGAAGCCGATCTCCAACAAAACATACATAGCGCGTTAAAGTGTGGGACGAATACAACTTAAAGTTCCTGTGAGAAAATAAAACTAATATGCTTTATAAGAACAGAGCTAAAAAGTTCAATGACTGTAGTCAAGGATGAAATAATAAATGTACCCATTCTCTGCTTACAGCTGTCACTTTACTGAAATAATGCTATTGGCCAACAGTTGTCAAGCGCCACTCACCAAGTACTAATGGACTGCATTAGGGATTCTGGAGCACTGAAATGCATGCCACACAACTGAAATGCACGTCACATCAAATCGAGCGTACTACGCAATCGAAAGTGGGCGGTTGAAATGGGAAAACTTGGATGGTTGAAGACCATAATGCGTGTAAATGTCTGGAGAAGGGTTTTATCTAGCATGACAAAATGCTGCTGATGATAATAGAGGCTGTAGGCTCACTTGCGACCAAACAGTGCTATAACTAAAAACGCAGCCTACCAGTTAAGGTTAATAGAGGAGATCCAAGGACGAGCCTAGCTTTTCTTCACTGTTTCATTTAATAATTTGAAAGCGTGTAGAAGATGGCCATAGTCTCCAATGGCAGACACTACAAGGTGATTTTCGAGGTGAAACTTTCTTGAACATCCAAAATACAGACATCAGTAAACAAGATCTCTGATAAGTCACTCACCGTTGGGAAGAACGTATCACATTAAAGAGTGAATATGCGGAGTTCATGTTTCATGGCCCATGCTTGATCTTTTTTTTTGTTTTTTGAGGTGTTCGCTAAAGCATTGTGATCGCCCCTTGTAAAGAACCAATACTTCTGAATTTTCCCCTCTTCGGTTGTGTTTGGGTTGTAAACCAGACGGCAACGAAGGTTTTCGGATAGCATTGTTTTATACGAAGGTATGTGCCTTGCAATCTAAGACTTGGTCCGACAGCTCTTCGGGCTCCACTGAAGAGGGGAAAATTCAGCAACCTATAAAAAACTATGCAGCTGTACTACGTTCAGGACATGACGTCAGTGCCTTAACGTAGGTGCAAAGTTACATGAGAAAGAAGCAGAGTGAGTATTCATATTTCTTTCCTGGTACTCTGACGTACCAGTAAGCATGTGGAATGTGGACCTGCAATTTGTTGTACTTGTGAAGCTATTACACAAGACTGAGAAATATGAAAAACGTCTATTCTGGCAGTGCTGCAGTTGCTGATGCTTCAACCGGGTGTGGTGCGCCAGGATTCCGACCCTCCATCCCTCAAGGCACTCGTCATGGACCCGTACATCATCGTCGCTGCAGGTGAGCACAACATGCTGCAATTTTTATCCACATTATATATTTCTCTGTTCCCTTCCACATAGTTTTTTTCTTTTTCTGAAAAGGATGGAGAAAAGAGTCTGATAATAAGGTCACAACAGAGTGGGAGATTTTGAATCCAACAAAACTTTCAAAACAACCAAAATTTACCGTTGTGGTTTTATGGCCTCAAAACGACAGCCAATCAGCAACTAGCATGCGGATTAAATGATGACTAATTGACAACCTCAGCTGCCGACGGGTGTTGTTGATATATCTCGTGTGGACAGCTGGAAATGTGTGCCCCGACCGGGACTCGAACCCGGGATCTCCTGCTTACATGGCAGACGCTCTATCCATCTGAGCCACCGCGGAAACAGATGAATAGCGCGACTGCAGGCAGTTATCCCTTGCACGCTTCCCATGAGACTCACATTCCCAACTGTCCACAATTCTACATATGTATTGTACCTTATAGACATTTGCCCATCCACTCATTACTCGCGCACACTTTGGCGATTCTCGTAAGAGTTTGGGCAACCTGTGCGCATTTGCACAGACGAAGGTCAATGGCTGGGTAGCCTTTAATTATATATACGAAGACAGTGGGTGGGCAAATGTCTATAAGGTACAATACGTATGTAGAATTGTGGACAGTTGGGAATGTGAGTCTCACGGGAAGCGTGCAAGGGATAAGTCCCTGCAGTCGCGCTATTCATCTGTGTCCTCGGTGGCTCAGATGGATAGAGCGTCTGCCATGTAAGCAGGAGATCCCGGGTTCGAGTCCCGGTCGGGGCACACATTTTCAGCTGTCCACATCGAGGTATATCAACAACACCTGTCGGCAGCTGAGGTTGTCAGTTAGTCATCATTTATTCCAGGGAAAAGCTGCACGGTCATCAACAGTAACTGCTCTTTCGATAACAAGTTACTGTCTTCGTATATATAGCACGCGGATGTTTGTCCGTTAAGTGAACGTGATTTGGTGAACCTAACAGTGCCGGTTTTGTTCACACTTACTGCTCTGCTGCTCTAGTTAGCATAAAACATCGTTTCTGCATCTGTATCTACGTAGATACTTGACGAGCCACCGTAAGGGGCTTGGCAGAGGATACCTTACACCTCTAGCTGTTATTCCCTTCCCTGTTCCACTCGCAAATATAGTGAGTGAAAAACAGCTATTTACATGCCTCCATATGAAACCAAATTTCCCTTACCCTTGCCTTTGCGGTCCTTAAGGGAAATTTATGTTGGCAAAAATAGAATCGTGCTGCAGGCAACCGCAACTGCCGATTTCGCGGATAAGAGTGTCGTCTTCTCCCAGTTATTAATTTTTTAGTTCTCGAAGGATTTCCGTAATACTCTCCTTTTCAGCGAACCTACCAGTAACAAATCTGGCAACATGCGTCTGAATTGCTCTGTGGAACTCCACAGCATGAATTATGACCAAACCAAAGTCCTGACACAGACTTACAAATACTGGGACTGTGTCATCAAAGAAGCCACAGAAATCAGAGTAAGGGAACCACAACTAAATCGTGACAGCGGTTACATCCTTAGCAAGGCGTGGGAACCCGCGATCACCCAGATTAAGAAGAAAAAGGATATTTCCCAGAGTGTACCGACTTCGGGGGAGGAGGGAAGAATTACGAGAGCTGTGCCGGCAGACCCTCCTGAACGAGAAGACATAGGACGCAGCGCCGAGACGGCGGGAGAACGGACGCTGTACCTGGAGCACGCGCGGGGCGCGGACCGCACCGACTCATAGGAATCGCCTGAGGGTGGAGCGGGAGGGGGATTCTCCTATATATACCTGGCGCCGGCCCACCGCCGGCCAGTACATCAGCGCACCTGATGATGGCAACGTGGTCGATTGCCGAAATATTGTGTCCTATGCACACTCATACCAGGCTGTTTATTTCGTCATAAAATACGCCTGGAGAAACTGAATAATCACAGCGTTAAAATATGTGACACAAATTACCATATCTTACGATTGCATTGCCTTACACGCTTACGTTCCGTACACCGCCAAGGGACCATCAACCTTAGTACTTGATGTAAATTTACACTTCATTCCTCAACCGTTCCTGAGAAAAACGGCTTTTAACAGCCGGACAGGCAGGCAGACAACATAATAATTATATGACGGTTCCATTTTTCCCAGTTGAGGTACAGAATTCTTAAACTGAAGGTACAACGCTATTGGAAGCTTTTGTACCCTAATAAGATGTGGCGTTTCCAGTTGCTAGGACAATAGAGGGGAACGGAAATGTAATTTTGAGAATTGGTGACTAATGGCTGTGAGTGAGACTATCACTAGTCAACATCCACTACATGTTCCGGAGTTCAATTGATACTTCAGAACGTGCAGGATGAGAGTGCGTTCTGCCAAAGTCATAATTTTTTTCTCAGTGTCCCAACACGCTGTCCTTACATCGCTGTCCATTCACGAGCAATTTTACTGTGAGATTACGCATGGGACTGAAAGTGTAGCTTTTCCTATTAGTGATCAATGAAAAAATATCATCAAGACCGAGGAATACGATATCTGTTCTAAACCAGAAAGTAAAGACCAATCATTGATGTCACTGTGAGCCGCAAAAATACACTACTGGCATTTAAAATTGCTACACCAAGAAGAAATGCAGATGATAAACTGGTATTCATTGGACAAATATATTATACTAGAACTGACGTGTGATTACATTTTACGCAATTTTGGTGCATAGATCCTGAGAAATCAGTACCCAGAACAACCACCTCTGGCTGTAATAACGGTCTTGATACGCCTGGGCATTGAGTCAAACAGAGCTTGAATGGCGTGTACAAGTACTGCTGCCCATTCGGCTTCAACACGATACTACAGTTCATCGAGAGTAGTGACTGGCGTATTGTGACGAGCCAGTTGCTCGGCCACCATTGACCAGGTGTTTTCAATTGGTGAGAGATCTGGAGAGTGTGCTGGCCAGGGCAGCAGTCGAACATTTGCTGTATCCAGAAAGGCCCGTACAGGACCTGCAACATGCGGTCGTGCATTATCCTGCTGAAATGTAGGGTTTCGCAGGGATCGAATGAAGGGTAGAGCCACGGGTCGTAACACATCTGAAATGCAACGTCCACTGTTCAAAGTGCCGTCAATGCGAACAAGAGGTGACCGAGACGTGTAACCAATGGCACCCCATACCATCACGCCGGGTGATACGCCAGTATGGCGATGGCAAATACACGCTTCCAATGTGCGTTCATCGCGATGTCACCAAACACGGATGCGACCATCATGATACTGTAAACAGAACCTGGATTCATCCGAAAAAATGACGTTTTGCCATTCGTGCACTCAGGTTCGTCATTGAGTACACCATCGCAGGCACTCTTGTCTGTGATGCAGCGTTAAGGGTAACCGCAGCCGTGGTCTCCGAGCTGATAGTCCACGCTGCAGCAAACGTCGTCAAACTGTTCGTGCAGATAGTTGTTGTCTTGCAAACGTCCCCATCTGTTGACACAGGGATCGAGACGTGGCTGCACGATCCGTTAACAGCCACGCGGATAAGATGCCTGTCATCTCGACTGCTAGTGATACGAGGCCGTTGGGATCCAGCACGGCGTTCCGTATTACCCCCCTGAACGCACCGATTCCATATTCTGCTAACAGTCATTGGATCTCGACCAACGCGAGCAGCAATGTCGCGATACGATAAACCGCAATCGCGATAGGCTACAATCCGACATTTATCAAAGTCGGAAACGTGATGGTACGCATTTCTCCTTCTTACACGAGGCATCACAACAACGTTTCACCAGGCAACGCCGGTCAACTGCTGTTTGTGTATGAGAAATCGGTTGGAAACTTTCCTCATGTCAGCACGTTGTAGGTGTCGCCACCGGCGCCAAGCTTGTGTGAATGCTCTGAAAAGCTGATCATTTTCATATCACAGCATCTTCTTCCAGTCGGTTAAATTTCGCGTCTGTAGCACGTCATCTTCGTGGTGTAGCAATTTTAATAACCAGAAGTGTAAGTTTGAAATATGTCTTTAGTTGTAAAGACCGTCACTTGCCAAGTAATAATGCAGAGATTGTAGGTGACAGACACCTGATGAGGCTGTACTTGGTTGTGGCAGGAGCCATTACGTTCGCCAACATGGGTATCGCAATGCTGGAACCGTCGCTGCCGATCTGGATGATGGACACGATGGGGGCCGGCCGCTGGAAGCAGGGTGTCACCTTCCTGCCAGCGTCTGTCTCCTACCTGGTGGGCACCAACCTCTTTGGACCGCTCGGACACCGCATGGGACGGTCAGTGTCCAGTCACACCCGCCGCTCAACTACCTACTACTGCTCTGTTTCTCAGAGCTACTCAGTCATTCCACTAGTTTGATTTTATCCTCCAGCTGCTTTTGCCTCGGGATAATACCTTCATCTCTATATAACTGTTACACACAACATTTAATTGAATCTATTTTCGTGCATATAGTCTTTGTGTGACCCTACAATTTGTCCCCTCTACCACTCTTTCCAGCCATGTTCCTGGAAGCCTATTAGATGTCCCAGTAATCTGTTCTGTCTCCTGGTAAAAGTTTCCCACACACTTCATTCCTCGTCTATTCTTTACACACACTTACCATTTCATACTTTGTGTTAATAATACATTAACCTTTTCCTAGAGCACCGAATTCCAAAAGCTTCTTCACCTGTTCTTTTTAACATGCTGTCATTTCCTTGCATGATACATCAGTTTCAGTATTTTCGCCACAGCGCAACTTTTCAAATTAATATCTTAACTGCATAATATTTAAGTCACTGCTAGTGAAAACTAAAATACAGAATGACAGAGTGAAACTAATATTTGCGAAAGAAAATTGTTAAATTTTTGTTACATGTAGACAGTATAAGTTGCAGCTTTGTACAGAAGAATGAAAGACATATAAAATTACTTATTTATTCCGCTAGGGTGACAAATGAAACTATAACAAGACATGATCCTTTACACGAAGATACTTATCAGGTGCATTTATGTTATAATTCGTGACTATAAACGGTTGAATAATGACGAACTTCTGTTCGGGTGTCCGTCATCATAAAAGTACACAGGTGGAGAAAACTGTAGAATATACTATTGCGCTGTTGTGTTCATGAGAATTGTCACCAAATCGCGTCTTGACTCACAAATGTAGCCTTTTGGTGAGTTAGAACTTATAATGAATCTAATTATGTTATATCATCTGTTCTCCTTCTGAAGTGAATATTCGTTGTGTTTTCAGATGGCTAGCCTCGATGCTTGGACTGATTATAATTGGAATCTGCTTAATGTGTGTAAGTACCCCACTACAGTGTGATTTTAGAAACATATGTAATTACAGTAATTAACTATCCTAATTGAGCAGTAGTAACTGAGCTCACCATGTTATTAGAAGCATATTCGTTATACTTCGATAAATATCATACGACTTTCAATGTAACATCGTCGTAGGTACGATCAGAATCGTAGCACGTCTGTAATAGTTGTAAGAGCTAAGAGAATAAATTACATAGTAAATTATAATTATTCCAACAACACAATATCAATTGGATTTAATAAAAGAAAGTCATCTAGTCAAAACATGGCAACAGTGTAACGTGCACGGTGAGCGGTGTGCCATACGCACGACTCGTTAGTGGATATTCTCGCAAATGAAAGGGTCCCTGCTTCAGAGGACTGTGTCCAAATTGAGTTATAGTCATTATTACGCTAAACAGAAACAGTCAGCTATTTAATTACGTTTCCGACATATTCGCCAGTATATATAAGACAGGATGTTTAGGTACAAAACAGTGAGAACCGCTACTTGATAAAGCGTTGGGGCACCATGTACAGTCTCCTGCGAATCGATACACATAAATCCATGAGAGAGACAAAGAAAATGTATTAGGTCATCGACATCCTGATCAAAACAATCTTGGCAATTTACAACTGTATTATCTTGAAAGATTCTGTCTCCGTCTGGAAACAGTGTAATTGTAATTGAATTGACGTGGTCACCTAAAGTGCTTTTGTAGGAGGTACGAATACCATTTACTTTCCATACGACGACAGAGCTCATTGAAAACCACAATGTAACTGTCCAAATTATTGAAAAATGTGTGCTCTGGTTAAAAAGGATTAAATACAGGCAGTCTTTCGCCCTTAATGCTCGATATATGCATCGAAGAAGCAATGATGCAAATAACATAAAGTTTCGGGACTGGGGTTAATATGCAAAGTGAAAGGATATCAATGACACGATTTTCTGTTCACACTGCTGTCCTCGGTGAAAGAAAGGAATTAAAGGACTTATTGAAGGGAAAGAACAGTCTAATGGAAGAAAATTATGGACGGATTGTAAACCGAAGAAAGACGAAAGTAATGACGTGAAAGCAGTAATTAGATTATTTATAAACTAATCAAAATTGTCATTAGTTTTTTTTTTTCTTCTGACTGGTGTGATGCAGCCCGCAACGAATTCCTCTCCTGTGCCAAGCCTTTCGTCTCAGAGTAGCACTTGCAACCCAGATCCTCAATTATTTGCTGCAGGTAGTCCAATCTCCGTCTTCCTCCACATTTTTTACTCTCTATAGCTCCCTCTAGTATTTCTTGTCAGTGTTTTTCCATATGTTCCTTTCCTCGCCGACTCTGCGGACAACGTCGTCATTTCTTACTTTATCAGTCAACGTTCTTCTGTAGCACCACTCTCAAATGCTTCGATTCTCTCCTTTTCCACCACATCTCACTAGTATACGATGCTCTGTTCCAAACGTACATTCACGGAAATTTCGCCGGCCTCTGTGACCGAGCGGTTCTAGGGCCTTCAGTCCGGAACCGCGCTGCTGCTACGGTCGCAGGTTCGAACCCTGCCTCGAGCACGGATGTGCGTGATGTTCTTAGGTTAGTTAGGTTTAAATATTTCTAAGTCTAGAGGACTGATGACCTCAGATGTTAAGTCCCATAGTGCTTAGAGCCATTTGAACCATTTGAACGGAAATTTCTTCCTCAAATTAATACCTATGTTTGATACTTCTAGACTTCTCTAGGCCAGAATGCTCTTTTTGCCAGTGCTAGTCTGCTTTTTGTTCCCTCGTTCCCTCCTCCTCCGTCATGGGTGAGTTTGCTGCCTACGTAGCAGAATTTCTTAAACTCATCTACTTCGTGATCACTAGTTCTGACGTTATGTTTCTCACTGTTCTCATTTCAGCTACTCCTCAACACTTTCGATTTACTCTCAATACATACTCTGCACTCATTATACTGTTCATTCCATCCAAATGATCCTGTAACTCTTCTTAGCATTTACTGAGGATATCAATGTAAGCAGTGATTCATATCATTGATGTCCTTTCACCACGAATTTTAATCCCACTCTTTAACGTTGGTTTTATTCCCGTCGTTCTTTCTTCGATGTATAGATTTAACAGTAAGATCGAAAGACAACATCCCTGTCTTACACTCTTTGTAATCCGTCTACTAGTACGGAATATTGGCCTTAATTTGAGAAAGAAATTCCTGAGAATAGACGTTTGGAACACAACATAGTATGGTGTGAATCACAGACTGTGGTAAAACTGAAAAAGAAGAGAATAGAACGTTTGAGATGCGGTGCTATCGAAGGATGCTGAGACATAGACGGTGTAATGGAATAAGAAAGTTCTTGGCAAAATCGAAGAAAGGAAAACGTTGGCAAGAAAAGAGGTAAGATGATAAGTCATGTGTTAAGACATTAGGGACTAATATTCACGGTACTAGAGAGAGCTGTAAAGTTTAAAAACTGTAGGGGAAGAGAGACATTAGAATACAGCCAATGAAAAACCGAGGTCGTAGGTGTGAGTGCTACTCTGAGATGAAGAGGTTAGCGCAGGAGAGGAAAACGTGGCGGGCCGCATCAAACCAGTCAGGGGAAAAAAGTAGACAGAACAGCTTAGAAATTAATGACCATCTCAGGGAAAGTTCATTTATTAACTGAAAGGTCCAAAATATCCGGGTTGAGGAATAAGTGCGGATCGCACTGATAAACAGTCGCTCAGTAACGTATACGAGGTTGTGCGAACATCAATTAACGGCCCAAGAACTGCGTGGTTTTGGACACTGATGAAGAATGATTGCTCAGACAGTCTCGTTCACAGTTCCACGTCTGTCGATTGCAATAGAATGAGCAACGCAAAGCGGATAGACTTGCAACTAAATCATAGTTAATGACAGGTTGCAAGTTATTGTAAATGTTATAGGCTGATGTGAGAACGTTATTTTATTTCATTTTGTGAACTGTAATCAAGAGACTTTGAATCTTGCATGAACATTCGCGCAGATTGCGAATAAATGTGGCCGGCTGTGCGGTTCTAGGCGCTTGAGTCTGGAACCGCGCGACCGCTACGGTCGCAGGTTCGAATCCTGCCTCGGGCATGAATGTGTGTGATGTCCTTAGGTTAGTTAGGTTTAAGTAGTTCTAGGGGACTGATGACCACAGATGTTAAGTCCCATAGTGCTCAGAGCCATTTGAACCATTTTTGAATAAATGTGGTGGTTTAAAAACGGTGTACGTTCCCGTTTATTATAGTTTACCAGCATTCCAATTAATGCCACTTTCTCTTGAATTTTCTTGTAAAGGATGTTTCTAAGTTATTGCATCGATCATGCCATGGAGAACGACTGTTGTTACAGATAACATGTTTGCTGACGCTTCCCGACAACGCTAGGGGTCCCCTATTATTCCCCAGCCATGCGACGACGAATTGTCACAGAATTAGCATGGTGTGCAGCATACTACGTGGCCCAATAAAATTATAAAGTGATTTTCAACAAGAAAACCTTAAGAATGAGAGCAACTAAGCGGAGAAAGGTATTTTAGAAGCGAATTAAGAAGCTTAATTTCGCTGGGCCTACCTCCTTTCACACGAAACAAATGACAGACTTATGGGCAACATAAAGGGCATACGCAGCGTCTCTGGAGGTATTCAGTGCAAAAGGACGTCATTGGAAATATTCCCCGTGACGTGATCTATCACCTCCACTTGTTTTATATAAATCCAGGAAAAAAAATACGTGCCATGGACGAATTATCCGATAGGAGCGTAAATCAGCAGATCTGATGTACATGTAGAGACAAACAGAGCCGGCCGAAGTGGCCGAGCGGTTCTAGGCGCTTCAGTCTGGAGCCGCGCGACCGCTACGGTTGCAGGTTCGAATCCTGCCTCGGGCATAGATGTGTGTGATGTCTTTAGGTTAGTTAGGCTTAAGTCGTTCTAAGTTCTAGGAAACTGATGACCTCAGCAGTTAAGTCCCATAGTGCTCAGAGCCGTTTTGAACCAGACAACTACGGTCGCAGGTTCGAATCCTGCCTCGGGCATGGATGTGTGTGATGTCCTTAGGTTAGTTAGGTTTAAGTAGTTCTAAGTTCTAGGGGACTGATGACCACAGAAGTTAAGTCCCATAGCGCTCAGAGCCATTTGAACCATTTTTGAACCAGACAAACAGATGATTATAATTTCGGAGGAACTGGATGATTTCTTCACAAATCATCCAGTGCTTCCCAAATCGATGATTTCTTCGCAAACGGCCGCCTCCGTAGCGTTGCGGTAGCGTTTCAGCCTATCACGCAGTGGGCCCGGGTTCGATTCCCGGGTGGGGAATGGGTTTTGTGTGTCTTTCATCATCATTTTCATCACGCCGAAGTGGCGTCAACTTATAGGGACTTGCGATACGGCTTCCGAACTCCCCCGCATGCGGCCTCTCGGCCAACAATGCTATACGCCCATTTCATTTTTTTCTTCATAAATTTTGCAAGTCAGTAACGCATTGGCCCACATCTGGCCTTTATGCGAGGAGTTATTCGTTTTGGCACTGGTTGACAGACTTGTTAGATGTCCTCCTGAAGGATTCCGCCCAATTTGCTTGTTGGATCGTCAACATTCCGAGCTGGTTGGAGGGATGGACCCGTAATGATCCTAACGTTCTCAGTTCGGAAGGCATTCAGCGGCATTTCTGGCCAATGCAGAGTTTAGCAAGCAAGAATACAAGCTGTAGAAACACTCGCCGTGCGGAGGCCGGCATTTTCTTGCTAAAATGTAAGCCCTGGATGGCTTGCCATGAAGAGCAAGAAAACGGGGCGGTCAATATCGTCGACGGACCGCTGTGCTGTAAGGGTACTGCGGATGACAACAAAAGGGATTCTCCTATGAAAAGAAATGTCGCCCCAGAACGTCACTCCTGGCAGTCGGACCATACGCCGGGTGACAGGCAAGTTGGTTTCCCATCGCTGTCCCACCGTCTCCAAAGACGCCTTCGCTGATTATTGGGGCCCAGTTTGAAGCGGAACCCATCACCGAAGACGATTCAACTCCAATCAACAAGATTCCAGACCGAAGACGTGTTTGGAGACGCCCCAGATAGCAGTAGGGTACCAGTCTGACCGTTGACAGCCATACGGCGAGAGAACCGCCAGTGGGGGTACGGGCTGCCATTTCTTTTCATAGGAGGACACTTTCGACTGTCATCCACGGCACCACAGCACAGCGGTAGGTCGATGATATGGCAAGCCATCAAGGGCTTATATTTCAGCAAAATAATGCCTGCCCGCGAGAAATTTTACTGCTTGTCTTCGAGCTTTCCGAGCCTACCTTGGTCAGCAATGTCGCTGGATATCTCTCCAATTGAGAACATTTGGAGGATTATGGGCAGGTCCCCCAACCATCTCGGCATTTTGACGGCATAACATGCCAGTTGGACATAATTTGGCACGATATCCCTCAGAAGGACATCTCGTAACTGTCAATCAATGCCAAGCCGAATAACTGACTGCTTGCTTAAGGGCTAGGGGTGGCCCAACGAATTATTGACTTGCTCAATTTGTGAAGCTCTTTCTCTTCAACGAATAATGTGGTTATTCTGAAACTGTAATCATTGTTCGTCTCTACATGTACATGACATCTTCCTATTTCCGTCGCATTCCGATAATTCCTTCCTGGCGCGTCTTACTTTTTTTTCCTCTCTTTCTTTCTTAGAGTTTACGTCGAAACACCCTCTATAGCCAGGCTGGAGAGCTATGAAGCAGACAGCGTGAGCGTGCAGTAAGTGGTAAGAGACTATCTGACGTAGCGACTTCAAAGGAAAACGGCTGACGGTTTGTTCATAACAGGAGGTTACTACTATGGAGATAGGTTGCCAGATATACTAGTGGATATCTATGGAGGGATACATTATACTCTCTTCTTCCGAAAATTTAAATTTTTCTTATATTATTGTGTCAAGCTGTTTTCTCATGGAAATGGAAATGAGCGTTTTGCGTCACTGGCCGGGAGGCCCCTTACGGGGCAGGTCCGGCCGCCTTGGTGCAGGTCTTATTACATTCGACGCCACATTGGGCGACCTGCGCGCCACAACACCCAGTCCCTGAGCGAAGAAAATCCCCGAATCAGCCAGGAATCGAACCCGGGCCCCTTAGGATGGCAGTCCGTCACGCTGACCATTCAGCTATCAGGGCGGACTGTTTTACGTGAAACTGCGTCAACAGATATAGTGGCTCCAAAAGCCCCTATATTTGAAATCGGTACTATGTACAGAATACTACATGGATAGCGACAATTTTCGACTTTTGAGATAAAATTTCCTAGGTTGTTTGGCTGTGTCATGTTCCTCTTCTAATATCCTCTTACATAAATTCAAGCTGGTTGCAAGTCTGTTGTTAGACATGACTTCAGTTCAAGACAACTGCGTGTGCTGCGGGGTTGCAGATCCCTCTGGCGCGCAACATCAACCACTTGATCGTGCCGAACGCTGGGCTGGGATTCGCCATCGGCATGGTGGACAGCTCCATGATGCCAGAGCTCGGCTACCTCGTGGACATCCGCCACACCGCCGTCTATGGCAGCGTCTACGCCATCGGTGACGTCGCCTTCTGTCTTGGATTCGCTATTGGTGAGTAGCGCGGATACGCAGCGCACGACGTAGAGTGACACCGCTGACTTCCTCGCCTATAGGATTCGAAAGTGAATAACACGTAAATACGAGGAATTCTTTACCCGATACTAGACTAAGGGGATCCTGTATTTGCCTCTTCATACACTGTTACTTGCCTTTTAAGGAAATTCTGAAGGTGGCAGGGGTAAAATACAGGGAGCGAAAGGCTATTTACAATATGAACAGAAAGCAGATGGCATTTATAAGAGTTGTGGGGCATGAAAGGGAAGCAGTGGTTGGGAAGGGAGTGAGACAGGGTTGTAGCCTATCCCCGAGTTTCTTCAATCTGTATATTGAGCAAGCAGTAAATGAAACAAAAGAAAAATTCAGAGTAGGAATTAAAATCCATGGAGAAGAAATAAAAAATTTTGAGGATCGCCGCGACATTGTAATTCTGTCAGAGACAGCAAAGGACCTGCAAGAGCAGTTGAACGGAATTGACAGTGTCTTTAAAGGAGGATATAAGATGAACATCAACAAAAGCAAAACGAAGATAATGGAATGTAGTCGAATTAGATCGGGTGATGCTGAGGCAATTAGATTAGGAAATGAGACACTTAAAATAGTAAAGGAGTTTTGCTATTAGGGGAGCAAAATAACTGATGATGGTCGAAGTAGAGAAGATATAAAATGTAAACTGGCAATGGCAAGGAAAGCGTTTCTGAAGAATAGAAATTTGTTAACATCGGGTATAGATTTAAATGTCAGGAAGTCGTTCCTGAAAGTATTTGTATGGAGTGTAGCCATGTATGGAAGTGAAACATGGACGATAAATTATTTAGACAAGAAGAGAATAGAAGCTTTCGAAATGTGGTGCTACAGAAGAATGCTGAAGATTAGATGGGTAGATCACATAACTAATGAGGAGGTGTTGAATAGGATTGGGGAGAAGAGAAATTTGTGGCACAACTTGACTAGAAGAATGGATCGGTTGGCAGGACATGCTCTGAGGCATCAAGGGATCACCAATTTAGTACTGGAGGGCAGTGTGGAGGGTAAAAATCGTAGAGGGAGACCAAGAGATGAATACACTAAGCAGATTCAGAAGGATGTAGGTTGCAGTAGGTACTGGGAGATGAAGGAGTTTGGACAGGTCAGAGTAGCATGGAGAGCTGCATCAAACCAGTCTCTGGACTGAAGACCGCAACAACAACACTGTTACGTAGCAGTCGAAACATGAGTGATGTAATTTCTGCTTCCTATTTACGTGGTTCAGTCACATTAATGTGACCACCCCCTATGTCCGACGTCAACGTGCAATAACCTCTCACAGACGGCAGGTGGCACCACTAGAAGTGAGGGCAATATAAAGCGTGTCTGGAGGATGCGCAAAACAATGTAGTAGTTGTCAATTTATCTGACGTCCAGAAGAGACTGATCGTTGGCTTTCGGGACAAGGGTGGAAACATTTCCGAAACGGCGAACACAGCGTACACGCCGATTGAGTATAAAACATGATCCATCTGGAAAGGCCACATGTCGCCATTCAGTTGACATCCAGTTTCGTTCGTGCTATCGAAAACATTGATGCACCGTGGTCCGTAGATGACAGGGGTGAATGACGCCTGCGGAGGAGTGTACGGGCGAGTAGACGCGCAATTATTGAGCAATTGACAGCCCAGATTAATCAAGGGGCTACGAACAGTGTCTCCTCAACGACTGTTCTGCGAACGTTGCACTGATAGGCATCCGCAGCGGCATCCTGGTTCATGCACCGATGCTGACAGCTGTTCATGGGCGACGAAGGCTGGAATTTGCACCTCTTCATCACTATGAAAATGAAGTCTTCGAAAGTGTTCTTTTAGTTTTGGAATGAGATGAAAATTTGATGGGGCAATGCCGGGACTGTATGGATGACGGTGAACACAAGGCGTCTGATTTATTGCAGATGTGGCAGCTCTCGTGTCGGGCATTGTCATGCTGAAGGAGAGAGTTCTCCATGTGTGCTCGAACTCTTCGAATTCGAAACTCCATTACAGTACGCTGTTTTTCACGCGACAACGTAGTTACGTTGTACACTGTCATGTTACGCCCTACAATTCGGAGCCTTCTAGTGGCAGGGACCTGGAAATATGCAAACATGAAGAAGAAAGATGTAGAATGTTAATAACCTTTGTTTTCAGAATGAGGTTTTCACTCTGCAGCGGAGTGTGCGCTGATATGAAACTTCCTGAGGACCGAGACTCGAACTCCGCAATATCCTTTCTTCCAGGAGTGCTAGTTCTGCAAGTTTCGCAGGAGAGCTCCTGTGAAGTTTGGAAGGTAGGAGACGAGGTACTGGCAGAAGTACAGCTGCGAGGACGGGCTGTGAGTCGTGCTTGGGTAGCTCAGATAGTAGAGCACTTGTCCGTGAAATGCAAAGGACCCGACTTCGAGTCTCGGTTCGGCCGACAGTTTTAATCTGTCAGGAAGTTTCAACCTTTGTTTTATTTAAAAATCTTTGAGAGTTTTCACACAAAAAATTCTTAAGAATTACTTTTCACGCCATCGTGGGTTTCCTGTGACTCCCATAAATCGATTAATGCACTGATTACTTTGAAATGTCACCGGTGGTTCCGCGTTCATCCTTGTCCTTTCCGAACTTGTGCTTTGTCTGTAATGATCGCTGTTGATTAGATGTTAAAACGCTATTTACACTTCTTCTTAGTACCAGGGAGTACTCGATATGCAAATCACGTTAGTATGACGTACTCTCAGATATATGGTATCCTGAAATAACTTGAATCATGTGTAATGTCCATGTGTACTGAAGTGACGAAAGTCTTGGGATAACTCTTAATATCATGTCGAACCTCCTTTTGCATGGCGTAGCGAAGCAACTCAACGGGACACGGACTAAATAAGTCGATAGAATTCCGCTGCAAAAATATTGAGCCTCTGTGTTATGTCTCGTAACTGTTCGGCGGAATCCATCACGTGCTCTGCGTGTGGCCAGATCACTCGCTCGAAT
Source organism: Schistocerca piceifrons (assembly GCF_021461385.2). Classification (NCBI taxonomy): domain Eukaryota; kingdom Metazoa; phylum Arthropoda; class Insecta; order Orthoptera; family Acrididae; genus Schistocerca; species Schistocerca piceifrons. Next base: position 202,376,506 of record NC_060138.1, on the reverse strand, counting down.
TGTCCAGAGTATTCTTCATATCTATCGGCCATAATTGTGGCTCTTTGACATGGGGCATTGTCATCCACGAAAATTCCATCCTGTTTGCGAATATGAAGTCTGTGAATAGTTGGGAATGGGCAAGTAGCCGAATATAACCATTTACAGCCAATAACCCAACTCATTCCATGTAAACACTGCCCATACCATTACGAAGCCATCACCATCTTGCACGGTGCTTTATTGACATTTTGAGTCCATGGCTTTGTAGGGTCTGCGCCACACTGGAATCCTACAATCAGCTCTTACCAACTGAAATCGGTACTCATCTGAACAGGTCACGGTTTTCCGATCGCCAAGGCTCAACCGATATGGTCACGAGCACAGGACAGGCGCTGCAAGCGATGTCGTTCTGCCTGCAAAGTAACTCTCGTCAGTAGTCCCCTGCCATACCCCATTAACGTCAAATTACGCTGCACTGTCCTAACGCATACGTTCATCGTACGTCCCCCATCGATTTCTGTGATTATTTCACGCTGTGTTGCTTGTCTGACACCTCTACGCAAACGGCGCTGCTCTCGGTCGTTAAGTGAAGGCCGTCGGGCCACTGCGTTCTCCATTGTGAGAGGCAATGCGTGAAATGTGGTATTCTCGGAACACACTTGACGCCGTGGATCTCGGAATTCTGAGTTCCCTAAAAATTGCCGGCCGCGGTGACCGAGCGGTTCTAGGCGCTTCAGTCCGGAACTGCGCGACTGCTACGGTCGCAGGTTCGAATCCGGCCTCGGGCATGGATGTGTGTGATGTCCTTAGGTTAGTTAGGTTTAAGTAGTTCTAAGTTCTAGGGGACTGATGACCTCAGAAGTTAAGTCCCGTAGTGCTCAGAGCCATTTGAACCATTTGAACCCTAACAATTTTCCGGAACTGAGTGTTCTATGCGTCTGTCTCCAACTACCATTGCGCATGTAGAATCTGTTAATCCCCGTCGTGCGGCCATAATTATGTCGAATACCTTTCCACATGAGTCATCTGACTACAAATGACAGCTGCACCGATGTCCATTGTAATTATCCGGGCTGTTATGCCGTGGTCGATTGATGAATTCTGTGTCAATTCCCAGCGTTTCGTCCCCGTCTGCGGGGGACATCTTCAAGGCGGTCTGTAGCTCGATGGAAGGTCCAACACACCCACTGGCTCGTTACTGACTGCCGCTAAATTCCGTGTCCACGTGCTCCCGCGCCGAGGCGTGACGTCACGTGTTTTGAAAACGTCAGTGCAATTGGCCGCTGTCCGTAATTTACAAGCCCACCATGAAGATACAAGAACACCTTCAGCCTGCCAAGGACGCTCGCAAACCATTGGAAAAAGCAGGAGTGTATAGGATCCCATGCAGCTGTGGAGGTGTTTATGTGAGTACCACTAAAATAACTGTTTCAAAACGTTTGGAAGAGCACAAGGGCAATTGTGGAAGAGGAGAAACGGAACGATCAGCTGTTGCGGAGCATGCTTTCCAGCCAGGTAACGACCATATTCGTTTCGAGGAGACGCAAGTACTAGCGGCCACAAGCGGGTATTACGAAAGGCTCTACAGGGAGGCAATCGAAATCGCCAAACATCCTAATAATTTCATTCGAAAGGAGAAGGGCGTGAAATTAAACGGTATATGGATGCCGGTGTTGAAGAAGATGTGTACCACCCGTCCACCACTGGGTGATGGCAACGGCGATCGACGGCAGCGGACAGCGGCCAATTGCACTGACGTTTTCAAATCACGTGACGTCACGCCTCGGCGCGGGAACGCGCGGACACGGAATTTAGCTGCAGTCAGTAGCGAGCCAGTGGGTGTATTGGACCTTCCATCGAGCTACAGACCCCCTTGAAGATGTCCCCCGCAGACGGGGATGAAACGTTGGGAATTGACACAGAATTCATCAACCGATCACGGCATAACAGCCCGGATAATTATAATGGACATGACATTTCCGGCCGTGAAAATCTACATTTTAGTAGCTCCACCAATGCACTACCTTTTTATACATTGTGTACGCGATGCTACCGCTATCTCCATATGTGCATATCGCTATCGCATTACATTTGACACCTAGTGTATTTTAAATTATGAATTTATTGAAATACCAGTTTACGTAGTGGTCTAGGGATCGAGAGACAGCACACAAAAACCTGCCAGTCTCGACAGGAATGAAGCTAATGCAGCGCGCGGTGTGTTGCAGGCCCTGCACTCAGTGGATCGCTGGTGAAGAGCATCGGCTTCGAGTGGATGCTGTTCGGCATCGCCATCTTGAACTTCATGTACGCGCCGCTCATGTACCTGCTCAAGAGCCCACCGACCAAGGAGGAGAAGCGGGTAACGTATGGTCCCGTCCCCTACCGTCGCCACCGCTCCAGCTGCTGAACGCGAAGAAGGCGCGTCGTGCGGTGTTTACACTCTTCAGGTCTTCATTCTGACTAGGGAGCGGGCGGGTCGCGTTCATACTGTTACAGGTGGAGGAAGAAGTACCAGCTGACAGCCAACGCATTGTTAATACGTAATACCGCTAGTAGTCGATTCTCTGAAATTTGCTGGTGTCAGAAATCATAGAACAGCATCTAACATCCTGTACTATCTCCTGTGCCTCAAGAGGTACATCATCTCAGTATAAGAAAACTCTTGTAGTCCGAGGAAGTCTCAAAACAAGGATGAGGAAGGAAAGGGAAAGGATTGGCGGGAAACTCGTGACATCCAACAGCACGGGGCATTATGGTAATGCAACAGCGAGGGTTGAAAATTTGTGACGGACCGGGACTCGAACCATCATGCTCCGCTTCTCCAGAACGTTTCCCTGAACCGTCTCGGCCATCCGGACACGCTTTCCGTTCGACCAAAATTCTGAACTTATCGCACGCTGCAATGCAGGGTCCGTCGTCCATTAACCCCCTATTCGCAAGTTATTGATACCTGTAGGAGTTCGAATGAAGTTAGTACATCCTCATTGAAATTAATGTCAAGGAGCCGTCGCTCTTACAGAGATGTATATATCCGAGAGATGTCTCTTCTGTAGGACACAGATGACAGTCGCCGAAAAGTTCTGTGCACGAACTTTTCCGATACTTCATAGATTTCACAAAATTTACTTTGGGCTTCTCTGCGTACAAATTGAAAATTATCTTTGGATAGTGACATAGCGAATTTGTAAGCGTAGGCTTCCACGTGTGTTGTCACAGTCAGTAAAATTATTCTGCGTACGTTACCGCATTGTGAATGTGCGAAATTGCCCGACGTTTCACCCACTGTTGCAAATGGACGGCCTTAAGGTGTCTTTCCTATCATTGAGGAGAAACACGCGAGGGTTTCTTTCCTAACAGTCAGGAAAATCACCCTGAGGAGGCCATTTACAACAGTGGCCAAAAATTACGGTCACATACCCTGAAGAATTTTATTGACTGACATAGTGCATTGTTTAGGGACAAATGCTTTCATCTCTAAAGTATATGGAAACCCTTCCGGGGTTACACACGGTCGCATATAATTTGAGAAAAGCAATTTCCCTTTGAATAGCTTTTTTTCTCACCAGAAGACACAACAAGTACCATGTATTTGCTAAGGTGTAATGGTGTTTCACATACCTTGATATAATATGCAGATCATGGCTTGATGAATCTGCATTTCGCCCAGGCCGCACCATCAGCTGGTACCGACCAAAGGTTTTTCGTACGTTCACCAAGTCTGTCTTACGATCACCCCTCAAATTTAGATACGGTGCACTTTACAAATTATCTGTTAATTAAATGATTCAGGTCCATCAAAAAGCATTCGATCATCATTCTGCTCATGTAATGTGGTGAAGCCGTCAAACTGCACCGTTGTCATTGTGGTCGAAGCTAAAAATAACATTTGAAATAGAATGTGTCATGCAGTTCTCGATAAACGCAAGTGAAAAGATTATTTTTTATTCCTCATGAAGGATTCGTGGTGGGTTATTTAAGGCTATACTTCGTTAGCACCCAAAATATTTCTGCGGAAGTCTGGACGAGTTCACCTCAGGCAGTAAGGGAGTAGCAGTGTTCTATGGTGTCACCTCCTGCAGAGGTCATTTTATTCTTATCAAAACTGGGAATCGGAACACCTATCGACAGGACGTTATGCGCTCATGGTCTCCACAAGCATTAAAAGTCTGTTACAGGAATTTATAATCTCCTTCATATAACACAAAATTATTTTACACCACAATTTCTCCCAATATGAAAGCGTGACTGTAAAATTCTGAAAAATACGTTGAACCTGATGGCGAGGAGTATGTGCTGTAAGATGTATCTCTTGCCAACCAGGGGTATAATATGGAGAACGAAGTTCGAAGGATCGTCCGAAAAGTAGTGCTCAAGAAGTTTATATCAAAAATATGAGTACCTGTTCCCTAACAGCACGAATAAATGGCACCACCATTTGGGGGATTTATTACTTACAGCTGTTTGACACGTGCTGTTTCAACACCTTTTTAGCGGGAAGCCTACACGCACACAATAGTGATAAAAGCTGAAATGAAACGGAAACAGAAAATACGAGGTTTACTCTAGTATATACTGCCGTAACACAAGCAATTCAAATCGCTACTGGATGGTAATCGAAGATTAATGCTTGGACTACTTCGTTACAGACACTGCTGTCGTATTAGGGGAGACATTGACGCATTTGGTTTATTTACAGGCACCTCTTGCTTGTTTATCACGTTTTTGTACAGTACTTTGTGTTATTTTTATTTTAATAGAAATTTCTTCGTTCCTATGTACAGTTTTTGTTTTAATTACTCCTTTTTTATTTGTATTTTGTACATATTTGTTTGTTTTGTTAATAAAGTTTCATTTTATTTTTAACTGTTTATCATATCTTTCACTCTTTTATGTCTCACCAGGAAGTACCAAACTGCGCTAGCCTTCGCTGTTCGACAACTACTTCCACGTAATCTAGGACGTAATTTTCTTAAAAACCGCCATCAGCACAATAGCTAAGGAGAAGAACAGACATAAACAAAAGGCTTTTCAGAGAACGTCTCGCCTACCGTAGCAGATGGATAGCTGCAATTTTTCCGCAGTGTATTCACACTGACACATTAAGACACAGCACTTCTATTTATTTTCAGTCTCGCTCGTGCTTCAAGAAACAGCGAACGCTATAAGAAACATGCACTTAAAAACTATCCGTTAAATATAGTAAATCAACTTTAAGCACTGGTGAACACGAATCATTACTTCTCGAGAATATTTCACTTACAAATGTCACAAAAAAGATTATTATAAATGCATGGATGGATTAGAGTGTGCAGCGTGACTACAAAAACCCCGTTACCACCTTTAAACAAATACTTGTTAAATATTCAACCTCTTCTAGAACAAATACACATTACTACATACCACTCGAGTATTTAACTGTCCCGTCGTTCTACGAACACAAAATAATTCAGAGCCAGGTTCAGTGCGATATTTTTCGCAGCATCACTGGAGGAATCCATTGGAATACCAGCCTCACAGTATCGTCTAAGTCATTAACTGTTGCATACTGTTTCTCTGCAACAATGCTGATGATAAAATCTCAGAGCGAACTGTCATGTCTTATCCACTGCCTATCCAGCCATCTGTGAGAACCTCATTCAGATATTCCCACAGCGAAATAGCAAAATGAGAGGTCCACCATCTTTCTGAAACCAACAGCCTTCAGTATTTCCTTGCCCTTGCAATAGGGGTATGAACCAGGCCCTTAACATCTGAAGATACTGAAGTTGGTTGGCGGCACCATCAAATAAATATGGACTGTAAAGTTGTCTGTTATCGAAGCCGCCCATAACATAACATGGGAAAGGTTATTCTGTACCTCATCATCAAAATATTGGTTCTCCTTTGACCAAAAGACGATCGGGAACTCCGGTGAATGGCACATTCATCGCTAAAAATCACTTCTCCACACTTATAAATGTTGTTCAAAGACCTTTAGACGTAGAACACACGTGTCTTACCTTCGTCTCAAATCCCTGTCCGACAACTGCCGAACATACGATGATCGATAAGCGGTACGTTGAAGTCGTCCTGTTTTTGCGCAAAGTTGAGCAAGACACACCAAGTTCCGCTGATCTTTTCCGAGTCCCGTTCATTGATGAATTTTTCACAAATGCTGCGATATCTCTGCATTATTCCTCTCTTGTTGATGTCCGATCACTTCTCAGTTTATCCTGTACACTATCGGCAGGAAAAAGTTTTTGTTCACACCGAAGACGTGTTCCCTTTGGAGATGGTTCACGACCGATCGAATCTGGAAGTTCGTTCGCACTTGTTCCAAAGACTGTCCTCATCATGGCCTTCCATGGAGGTGCTCGCAGTTACGCGCTCTAAAAAGCTGTAGTCACTGGTGTCCGCCATTGTTTACGTAATCTGCAGGAGACAACAGACAACAGTGTGAGGTCACCGCATTGCAAGTTTGTTGTATCGTACATACACTCCTGGAAATGGAAAAAAGAACACATTGACACCGGTGTGTCAGACCCACCATACTTGCTCCGGACACTGCGAGAGGGCTGTACAAGCAATGATCACACGCACGGCACAGCAGACACACCAGGAACCGCGGTGTTGGCCGTCGAATGGCGCTAGCTGCGCAGCATTTGTGCACCGCCGCCGTCAGTGTCAGCCAGTTTGCCGTGGCATACGGAGCTCCATCGCAGTCTTTAACACTGGTAGCATGCCGCGACAGCGTGGACGTGAACCGTATGTGCAGTTGACGGACTTTGAGCGAGGGCGTATAGTGGGCATGCGGGAGGCCGGGTGGACGTACCGCCGAATTGCTCAGCACGTGGGGCGTGAGGTCTCCACAGTACATCGATGTTGTCGCCAGTGGTCGGCGGAAGGTGCACGTGCCCGTCGATCTGGGACCGGACCGCAGCGACACACGGATGCACGCCAAGACCGTAGGATCCTACGCAGTGCCGTAGGGGACCGCACCGCCACTTCCCAGCAAATTAGGGACACTGTTGCTCCTGGGGTATCGGCGAGGACCATTCGCAACCGTCTCCATGAAGCTGGGCTACGGTCCCGCACACCGTTAGGCCGTCTTCCGCTCACGCCCCAATATCGTGCAGCCCGCCTCCAGTGGTGTCGCGACAGGCGTGAATGGAGGGACGAATGGAGACGTGTCGTCTTCAGCGATGAGAGTCGCTTCTGCCTTGGTGCCAATGATGGTCGTATGCGTGTTTGGCGCCGTGCAGGTGAGCGCCACCATCAGGACTGCATACGACCGAGGCACACAGGGCCAACACCCGGCATCATGGTGTGGGGAGCGATCTCCTACACTGGCCGTACACTACTGGTGATCGTCGAGGGGACACTGAATAGTGCACGGTACATCCAAACCGTCATCGAACCCATCGTTCTACCATTCCTAGACCGGCAAGGGAACTTGCTGTTCCAACAGGACAATGCACGTCCGCATGTATCCCGTGCCACCCAACGCGCTCTAGAAGGTGTAAGTCAACTACCCTGGCCAGCAAGATCTCCGGATCTGTCCCCCATTGAGCATGTTTGGGACTGGATGAAGCGTCGTCTCACGCGGTCTGCACGTCCAGCACGAACGCTGGTCCAACTGAGGCGCCAGGTGGAAATGGCATGGCAAGCCGTTCCACAGGACTACATCCAGCATCTCTACGATCGTCTCCATGGGAGAATAGCAGCCTGCATTGCTGCGAAAGGTGGATATACACTGTACTAGTGCCGACATTGTGCATGCTCTGTTGCCTGTGTCTATGTGCCTGTGGTTCTGTCAGTGTGATCATGTGATGTATCTGACCCCAGGAATGTGTCAATAAAGTTTCCCCTTCCTGGGACAATGAATTCACGGTGTTCTTATTTCAATTTCGAGGAGTGTATATCCATCTTTCTGGGAGATGACGGAACTTCGTGCCACAGGAACTGAAAAAATTATTTACTCCATCAAAAGCAATACTACCGGTTCCGAACAAATGAATAGCAAATTTCTTAAGCTGAGAAATGGCTTGACTCGATTCAGTTTTCTCCCCTACAGTTTTGACCCCATTTATATCCATAACCCTCCAGAAACTGTCTCGCAAATTTCTTTATGCAGATGATACACTCTAAGACAAGAAATAAAAAGGGGACGGCTATCGGTAGATTCGATGTACATATACAGACGAACAAATGATTACAGTTTCAGAAAAATTGAATCATTTATTCAAAAAACAAGCTTCATGAAATGAGCACTCCTGGTTCTCAGCCGTATGGTGGGCGACCCTCAGGCTGTTGTCCCACCGCTGTCCAGAGCACCTCCAGATATGTCTGCGGTGATAATCTGCGCCCAATTCAAAGGGAGGTTATCACTGATGATATCACTGATGACACTGCTTCTTCAGTCAATAACCAGACTGGAGACGTGTCTGTAAAAGCCCCGGACAGCGGTGGGATACGAACCTGACTGTCGCCCGTCATATGCCCCCCCAGCCAGAAGTGATCGCCTGTGGCGTCGTTTCTTTTCGTAGCAGGACCCCTTTTCGCTGTCAGCCGCAGCACGCTTACAGCACAGCTGTACGTCGACGACATTCTACGCTCCGTTTTCAAATTGTTCAAATGGCTCTCAGCACTATGGGACTTAACATCTGAGGTCATCAGTCCCCTAGAACTTAGAACTACTTAAACCTAACTAACCTAAGGACATCACATACATCCATGCCCGAGGGAGGATTAGAACCTGCGACCGTAGCGGTCGCGCGGTTCCACGCTCCGTTTTGCTGCCGTTCATGACAAGCCTTCCTGGGTCTACATTTCAGCAAGATAATGCCCCCACGGACACGGCGAGAGTTTCTACTGCGTGTCTTCGTGTTTTCCAGACCCTACCTTGGCCAGCAAGGTCGCCGGAGTGAGAACGTTAGGAGCGTTATGGGTAGCGACCTACAAATAACATGGGATTTTGACTATCAAACACACCAATTGGACAGACTTTGGAACTATATCTCTTAGGAGGACATTCAACAACTCTATCAGTCAATGACAAGCCGAATTAAGTGCTTGCATAAGGGCCAGGAGTGGACCAACGCATTGTGGATGAGACGCCCCGCTTAACCCGATGAACAGGACAGGTAGTTTAAATAGAGGAAAGGGACCAAAATAAGTGGCTGTCAGTTACACTCGAACATACAACTTTATTATTTGATCAAACATTACAAGAGCCCAAAAAAATTTTTTTTCAAACACACAATTTTAATTTTTGGGACTTAATTACCGGCTGAAAGCTACCTTGATTTAAAAACGGCTGAGGGTCAATAACGTAAAACGCAAGCATAATCAGAAATTTAAAAGGGAAACCTTATCTTACGACAGTTCTTTATTTAGGCTGAAGGCCCAAAGAGTCTGATATTTTCAGAACAAACAATTTGAATTCAAAATCGGCTGAAAGGCCAACACTCAAAATTCAACAACATTAAAACCTTTAAAATGCCAAAAGTCTTACGTAAAACAGATTTAGGCTGAAGGCCTTAAGAGCAAAACAACTGAAAATTATATTAGAATGAAGGCCTAAAGAATCTTACGCATTAAGGGCAAAACAATTTTAATTTTTAAAAAATCGGCTAGAAGTCATACAACTACAAACAATAAGAACAAACAAAAAAAAAAAGACAGTACACCCAAAGGCGCTCAGATGTTCGAGGGTCGGCCTGGAATTCAAACACTAATGCTCGCTTAGGTGAGGCAGCCAGTCGGGCCAACCATTCACGATCCGACGATAATCCAACCGAGAGACAGTCAACGGACCAAGCGACAGGATAACTTATCTTTTGTGTCTGGGATCGTTGAGCAACGGATCTCGTAGCAATCGGAACAGCCCCTCACACTCGGACAGCGCGTGGACGCCGCCAAGCCACGGGCAGACACGCGCCACGGAGACTTCCTCGCTGCTCCACGCCAATCGACCAACTGCCCAGGCCAGGAAACGATGAAAGGACCAAATATACGTCGGCCGATGAGACGACCAACCAACGGTCGTCCCGCTCCAATCTCTCTCCGTCGGACAGTTCATGTGTGTCGCCAGCGGTCGGAGAGCACTGGCTGTCGGCGCTTCAGCGGCTCTCCGTCCCGCGACTTAACTGCTGCTGCGTCCTGACTGCACAACTCGTCCGTCTCCAAGTCAGACACAGGACGACCCGGAAATACTATCGGTCGCTCCGAAGATGTTACGACAGTGCACTTACCGATACGCACTGCTGCTGCCGCTCACGGGCAAGTAAAGCAGGAAGTTAGTGACACCAGTAAATGGAATAAGAAAACGAGGTAGCAGTACCGTAATAGAAGGTGGCAAAAACACGAGCCGTGCGCGGCTCAGTCGACTTCCTAATTTTATGAAGCTGTTCCTCTTGAATAAATCATCCTATTTTTGATATTTTTATTATTTCTTTTTCTGTATGTATACTTCACGGGATTTGCCCGTGGTCTAGGGGTAGCGTCTTTGATTCATAATCAAAACGTCTTCGGTCCCGGGTTCGATCCCCGCCACTGCCTAAATTTTGATAAATAATCAGCATTGGCGGCCGACGACTTCCGGCATAAGAAGTCAGCCTCATTCTGCCAACAGCCTTGTCAAAGAGGGCGGAGGAGCGGATAGAGGTTCAGGGCACTCTCTTGTCCTAGGAGTGGGAAATTGCCCCTAAAGGCGGAAGAGTCAGCAATGATCAACGACATGAGGATGCAGAAGGCAATGGAAACCACTGCATTAAAGACACGTAACGTGTGTCCACAGGACATGTGGCCTGTAATTGAAGAAGTGTCATGATGATCTCTCCATTGGCAAAAGATTCCGGAATAGTCCCCCATTCGGATCTCCGGGAGGGGACTGCCAAGGGGGAGGTTACCATGAGAAAAAGATTGTATAATCAACGAAAGGGTAACGTTCTACGAGTCGAGGCGTGGAATGTCAGAAGCTTGAACGTGGCAGGGAAACTAGAAAATCTGAAAAGGGAAATGCAAAGGCTCAATCTAGATATAGTAGGGGTCAGTGAAGTGAAGTGGAAGGAAGACAAGGATTTCTGCTCAGATGAGTATCGAGTAATATCAACAGCAGCAGAAAATGGTATAACAGGTGTAGGATTCGTTATGAATAGGAAGGTAGGGCAGAGGGCGTGTTACTGTGAACAGTTCAGTGACCGGGTTGTTCTAATCAGAATCGACACCAAACCAACACCGACAACGATAGTTCAGGTATACATGCCGACGTCGCAAGCTGAAGATGAACAGATAGAGAAAGTGTATGAGGATATTGAAAGGGTAATGCAGTATGTAAAGGGGGACGAAAATCTAATAGTCATGGGCGACTGGAATGCCGTTGTAGGGGACGGAGTAGAAGAAAAGGTTACAGGAGAATATGGGCTTGGGACTAGGAATGAAAGAGGAGAAAGACTAATTGAGTTCTGTAACAAGTTTCAGCTAGTAATAGCGAATACCCTGTTCAAGAATCACAAGAGGAGGAGGTATACTTGGAAAAGGCCGGGAGATACGGGAAGATTTCAATTAGATTACATCATGCTCAGACAGAGATTCCGAAATCAGATACTGGATTGTAAGGCGTACCCAGGAGCAGATATAGACTCAGATGAAGAGTAGGCTGAAGTTCAAGGCATTAGTCAGGAAGAAACAATACGCAAAGAAGTGGGATACGGAAGTACTAAGGAATGACGAGATACGTTTGAAGTTCTCTAACGCTATAGATACAACAATAAGGAATAGCTCAGTGGGCAGTACAGTTGAAGAGGAATGGACATCTCTAAAAAGGGCCCTCACAGAAGTTGGGAAGGAAAACATAGGTACAAAGAAGGTAGCTGCGAAGAACCATGGGTAACAGAAGAAATACTTCAGTTGATTGAAGAAAGGAGGAAGTACAAACATGTTCCGGGAAAAAAATAGGAAGTGCAGGGAAGCTAAGACGAAATGGCTGCAGGAAAAATATGAAGACATCGAAAAAGATATGATTGTCGGAAGGACAGACTCAGCATACAGGAAAGTCAAAACAACCTTTGGTGACATTAAAAGCAACGGTGGTAACATTAAGAGTGCAACGGGAATTCCACTGCTAAATGCAGAGGAGAGAGCAGATAGGTGGAAAGAATACATTGAAAGCCTCTATGAGGGTGAAGATTTGTCTGAGGTGATAGAAGAAGAAACAGGAGTCGATTTAGAAGAGATAGGGGATCCAGTATTAGAATCGGAATTTAAAAGAGCTTTGGAGGACTTACGGTCAAATAAGGCAGAAGGGATAGATAACATTCCATCAGAATTTCTAAAATCATTGGGGGAAGTGGCAACAAAACGACTATTCACGTTGGTGTGTAGAATATATGAGTCTGGCGATATACCATCTGACTTTCGGAAGAGCATCATCCACACAATTCCGAAGACGGCAAGAGCTGACAAGTGCGAGAATTATCGCACAATCAGCTTAACAGCTCATGCATCGAAGCTGCTTACAAGAATAATATACAGAAGAATGGAAAAGAAAATTGAGAATGCCCTAGGTGACGATCAGTTTGGCTTTAGGAAAAGTAAAGGGACGAGAGAGGTAATTCTGACGCTACGGCTAATAATGGAAGCAAGGCTAAAGAAAAATCAAGACACTTTCATAAGATTTGTCGACCTGGAAAAAGCGTTCGACAATATAAAATGGTGCAAGCTGTTCGAGATTCTGAAAAAAGTAGGGGTAAGCTATAGGGAGAGACGGGTCATATACAATATGTACAACAACCAAGAGGGAATAATAAGAGTGGACGATCAAGAACGAAGTGCTCGTATTAAGAAGGATGTAAGACAAGGCTGTAGCCTTTCGCCCCTACTCTTCAATCTGTACATCGAGGAAGCAATGATGGAAATAAAAGAAAGGTTCAGGAGTGGAATTAAAATACAAGGTGAAAGGATATCAATGATACGATTCGCTGATGACATTGCTATCCTGAGTGAAAGTGAAGAAGAATTAAATGATCTGCTGAACGGAATGAACAGTCTAATGAGTACACAGTATGGTTTGAGAGTAAATCGGAGAAAGACGAAGGTAATGAGAAGTAGTAGAAATGAGAACAGCGAGAAACTTAACATCAGGGTTGATGGTCACGAAGTCAATGAAGTTAAGGAATTCTGCTACCTAGGCAGTAAAACAACCAATGACGGACGGAGCAAGGAGGACATCAAAAGCAGATTCACTATGGCAAAAAAGGCATTTCTGGCCAAGAGAAGTCTACTAATATCAAATACCGGCCTTAATTTGAGGAAGAAATTTCTGAGGATGTACGTCTGGAGTACAGCATTGTATGGTAGTGAAACATGGACTGTGGGGAAACCGGAACAAAAGAGAATAGAAGCACTTGAGATGTGGTGCTATAGACGAATGTTGAAAATTAGGTGGACTGATAAGGTAAGGAATGAGGAGGTTCTACGCAGAATCGGAGAGGAAAGGAACATGTGGAAAACACTGATAAGGAGAAGGGACAGGATGATAGGACATCTGCTAAGACATGAGGGAATGACTTCCATGGTACTAGAGGGAGCTGTAGTGGGAAAAAACTGTAGAGGAAGACAGAGATTGGAATAAGTCAAGCAAATAACTGAGGACGTAGGTTGCAAGTGCTACTCTGAGATGAAGAGGTTAGCACAGGAAAGGAATTCGTGGCGGGCCGCATCAAACCAGTCAGTAGACTGATGACCAAAAAAAAAAAAAAAAAAATACATCACATCTGCCGATTTTCGTCCCATTCGTATAATTCCTCAGTGGTGCATCGTCTTTTTTTGTGGATATGAATAGTGGTCCAACGGAACAGTCTCTCAGAGGTCTAATAAAGAAGATCTGCGAGTGTGTCGCGAGAATTTCAGGAGGTAGAAATTAAAACCAAACTCACTGGAGACAGAAGTTACAGCGTTCCACCTGAACAAAGAATTCGCATGGTACTGTCCGCTGGCCGTGTTAGTAGACAGTATATTACAATGCAGCAGCAAACCAAAGTACCTCGGCTTTACTTTGCATGGGTCACGTAAGTACCAGTGCCAATATTTCCAAAAGTGAAGAGCCACAATAATTTATTGCAAGAGCTAATTGGCACTTAGTTGGAAGACGACATAAATACTCAGAGAACAGCAGCACTTGGTCTTTAATCTGTTCATCATCTGAACATAGGCCGCCCCCGGTAGCTGAATGGTCAGCGTGACGGATTGTCAATCCTCTGGGCCCGGGTTTAGATTCCCAGCTGGGTCGGGGAATTTTGTCCGCCCAGGGACTGGGTGTTGTGCTGTTCTCATCGTCATCCTATCATCCTCATCGACTGCGGGTCGTTGAAGTGGCGTCAACTTGAAACACCGGCACCCGGCGAACGGCCTGCCCGATGGGGGGCCCTAGCCATACGATTAAATAAAATTTGAACATAGTTCATCTGAATAGCGTAATAGTCGTAGTAGCTAAACGAGCGTATGTGTGTTCAGTGTAGACAGTCTGCACGCTGTGTATCTGATACCCTTCTGCCTACGTCTGCGTAGGGTGTCCCAGTAGTAAGTAACATCGCTCCACCTGACGTAAGAAGGCAGTAAGTTCTCGCTCGATTGGGGACAAGAAGAATTAGTCTCTTCTCATTCACTGTATTATCCAAAATGGCTCTATAGACAGATAGAAATTATGTTAACTATCCGGGGAAACGACCATGAGCCTATTAGCCATTGCGTTCTCTCTTGTGGCTGTCTGATCCAAACAAGAATTGTTGTGAGTCGAGAACCCAACTATAAAAATATCGGGCTTCAGTCTTCCTCGCACTTCCTGAACCGAATCAGACAGAACAACTGCTACTCTCTGCAGTTGAGGATGGTGGAACGCTCCAATCTGTCACTGTAGCAGACGGTGCCACATCTCGAGAAGGATTGCCCCTTACGTGCTTTGCCGGATGCCTGGAAAAAATGGATCAAGCTGGCACTACGGCAGTTATGTGGCTGGAAATCTTGGCCATTAATCTTTGATTTCTTTTGTTTGTTTAACTGATTGTTAATAATTCCTTTGTCTGAAATTGTTAACGTGCTTGTTGACTGTTCAGGAGCATCAAATACTAAATAAATAAAACTAGGGATGCCTTATATACAAGATGATTCAGCTACCCCTACCTGTGGGTTTTATGCAACCCACAACACCTTCAGAAACCATGTGCGAGACTTTCATATTCTGTCACCCATTATGTGCAAACTATGGGCTACATAAAAACTTAACAAGATCTTTTCGTAGGAAATTTAATGTAGTTAAATTCTTTGTGTGTGTTTGTGAGTTCTTAAGGGACCAAGGAAATTCTGTACCGGGATACATTTTCGTTGGAGGCCATGTTTATCGAGCTATTCCAGAAAATCGCGTTTGAGGGTTAATTTTGGACGCCTTTCTTTAATAATTTGAAACCTACAGCCACTTGTAAAAACGTATTCCAGCACAAAATTTAACCGAATTAAATTTCCTACTAAAAGCTCTGTTTAATGTTTTCTGTAAAACTAATAGTTTGCATGTAGTGAGTGAGAGAACATAATAAGCTCACTTGGTTTTCGAGAGCACTGGAAATTGCCTAGAGCCCATAGGTTGTGGCAGTTGAACCATCCTGTTCAGTCCCCTTAAGGTAATTAAATTCTTGCGATTCATTTATTTAATATACTTCTGCCTCCGTGTGCTGTAAGAACTGACCATTAATTTCTTTTTCCCAAAGATTTACTGTTCCGTTGTCAACTACCTCGCTGCAGACGATAGAATTACTCACACTAGACACAGGTCGATGGTTAAAGAAATGAGAATACCGTGACTGTCGCCCGGCATGACTTATGGAGGAAACTCAGATGATCCACAGCTTATATAAGAAAATAGTGAAAGAGAACATAAAAGAATCGTAAAGTTCACTCATCAGATAATTTCTGACTGACTTGTTTAATGATATTGGATCTTACAAAGAACTTGAGATGCCAGTCTCATACTTTAAAACAGATGGGTTTCTTTAGCCCGGAAAGCGAAAAATTTGTGGAATTTTGAAAATTATACAATTATTGACTCATGAAATACATAATGCAGACCAGAAATTGTTTGCTCATAACTGATTAATTACCAGAAGAAAAGAACATAGTCTGCCTGCTGCTAGTCTACTAACAACGATGTAGGATGACAGAGTATGTTTCTATGAGCCCGTTACTTGTTGTGGGACGGCAGGCACAAATGTGGAGGGTTTACGATGTACTTGGTGCACAGTACGGCGATCCTTCCTTGCGGTGGTCAGATGTGGTACACCGGAACCTTCATGATGAAAAGACCTGCCATAACGTTGGCATGAAATCCAGTATCGGGCTGCGGTTACATCTGACTGCCTCGGAACCAGCGCATAACCCTTGGATCCCACAATTACGGGTCCAAAATCTAGCACATTGAGAGGAGAGATTGTAATTTGTAATCTGACTCTGTTACACTAAACATAGTAGGATACAATCATTCTACGAGAATGTGAAAATTACGGCAACAAGAAATATCCAGGCCAGCTGCGAATATATGTTACCTGACAAAAATAGTGAAGGACCCAAATGACATGGTCGGAAGTCAGAGTAACTTCGTACACGTACCCACCACTGGCAGACCTCTTCGGGTCGAGAGTTGCTTACTCTAGCGATTCTATGCCGTTTCGGCCGTAAAACGATGTGACATGGTTTTAGTCGTGAGTTCTCCTGCTAATCGTCACTAAGCGCAGTTGTGCAGTTTTGTTTCGTTTAGCTTTGCCTACGTCAAGTAAGGACTTTATGTTAGAATGTAGTTGTTCAGTGACCACGAACTATTCTGCTAAGTGAATTGGAGGACGGAGTTGCCATTTGTATTAAGAAGTAATACAAAATACACCTTCCGATTATGAATGATTAGCATTTGGAAGCTTGTACTTTAGAAACAGACCTGACAGGAAGTTCATAGTAATAGTCACGATACACTGTGCTCCATCTGATGGTTCTGAGCTGTAGGCATTATTAAAGTTTTTTACATCCAAACAGAACGACGTACAGTAATAGTAAATGGAGATTTTGATTTAAGTGTTTTCATCTCATCTATTACACAATTATACAGACTTCGAAGAAAACTGTTTCAAAACAAGTTTAATAAATTATAATTCTCGTTTATTTTCAATTTAATTTTTACAAGTATTCATGGGGATATGAAGACACCTGCAACTGTTGTTGAACATTGTAATTTGCTTTTCATAGCAGAACTTCTCGACACAGTGGCGTTCATTATGCTGATCGAAGTTGCGTGGAAAACCGTTCGTGTTTGGGGTGTCGAGGCGAGCGACCGATTGTAGATGATATCGCATGCGACAGGTCACTGCAATTCGTCGCTCGTGTGTGTGAAGCTCTTAACAGTGAGTGCTGGACTTCTACGGAAGCAGCAGCAGGTAGTATATAAGACCACAGCTTTGCTCTAATATTGATCCCACCGAACTTCTTATTTGCTCTTACGGTAGCTACATAAAAAACTGCCAGTAGTGCAATTTGGATCGTAATAGTTAAAACTGCAACCATTTATTTTTATTTATTAAAACAGTTTTTTCCGCTAACGATCATTCCTTCCTGTTGTTCTAAGATTTGATTGAAATAGTGAATAACGAACCGTTACGAACCTTAGTTCATCGAGCTGGCCCGTCACTCAGGTCTACCAAATATCTTTTCCACAATTCTGACGTCTGTGCCACGTCAGCTTATAGCAGCACTAGTAGCTTCATCGTACTTCACCCCTCCATTCTGAGGGGTGTCAGGAGAGAAGCGGCCCGTTTCTAACGATCTAGTTCTGTGCTGTACTAATTGGCATCATTAGCAGTGCGCTGCTAATGAGAACCTTGGTAGCCAGTAGGAAACACATTCAGTGCATATACGATACGAAATACGAAAGGCGCAGTGTAAATGGCAGAGAAATCAACATCCTTCATGCAACCGTGAAATCGTCCGTGAAATAAGACTGCAGCAACATTAAAAGAACTCTGTTACCTGCCATTTCTAGTGAATGACTCACTATATTTTCACTCTTTTCATTTGATCTTCTTTCAACAGGTTTAAAGTATCCATCATAATGAGGTGACATGTAATTGTATTATCCGGGAAAGAATCAACGGCCGTGCGGTTCTAAGCGCGTCAGTTTGGAACCGCGTGACCGCTACGGTTGCAGGTTCGAATCCTGCCTCGGGCATGGATGTGTGTGATGTCCTTAGGTTAGTTAGGTTTAAGTAGTTCTAAGTTCTAGGGGACTGATGACCTCAGTAGTTAAGTCCCATAGTGCTCGGAGCCATTTGAACCAAAGAATCAATGCGTGGGAAAAAATATTCATTGCATTCTTATTACGTAGAAAGTTCCCTTTTGGCTCATGCTTCTTTCACTGTTATTTAATTTCCAATCAGAGCCACAGCTTCGACAAAAATATGGAAAAATCGCGATAAATGTATGCTTGAGCATAAATACAGATGCTAATCAAGCTTGCAGGTTGCGTTGCTGTATTTGACAACGAATAGCATTTATGCAAAGTCCTCAATACAAGTATCAGTCCTGGTCACAATACTGTTCTGTGTAGTTGTGAGTGCATTATGTCGGAGCCCAGTGAATTCGAGAGTGGGCAAATCGTTGGTGCTCGAATATTGGATGCCCCCGTAAACAAAGTAGGCGAAGTGTTTGGTGCTTCAAAAAACACTGTATCGAAGATTTATACCGCAAACAGGGAAAGCCGAAAACCATTATCCGCTAAGTCACAACACCGACGAAGGAGTCTGTTGAGTGATCATGACAGAGGATCATTAAAGAGGATTGTCACGAAAAACTAGAGGGCGACAGCTACAGAGGTCACTGCAGAACTGAATGTCGTACTCGCGAAACCTGTTATTACCAAACCAACACGAAAACAGCACCACAGACACAAATGCTCGTAACACCGTTACTTGGTTCCGGAGCCATAAAACCTGGACTGTGAAGCAATGAAAGAACGTCATTTGGTCGAATGAGGCTTGTTTCACATTGTTTCCAACTTCTGCCAAGAGTGAAGCCTGGCGGGTGTTCGGTGCTGATTTTGGCAGTGGTACTCCATGGGTCCTAAAGGTCCTCTGCAAGGTGGTGCTACTGCCAAGGACCATCTGAACATTTCGGCTGATCAGGTTCATCCCATGGTGCTTTGTTCCCCAATGGTGATGCTGTTTTCCAAGATGACAGAGCCCTTGTTTACACAACTCGCATCTTCCAGGACTGGTTTTGTGAGCACGAGAATGAATTGTCGCATCTCCCTGGACACCACAGCCACCAAATCTTGATATTACTGAGCCTCTGTGGTCTGCTTTCGAGACAACGGTGCGTGATCGCCATCCGCCTCCATAAACGCTATCTGAAATTTCACTATTTTTCCGATGAAAAACATACAGGACCTGTATTTATCCATTCTGAGAGGACTGGAAACTGTTTCGAATGCCAACGGTTTTCCTGCACCCTATTAGGCATGATAATGTGTTATGTTTTTGGTATTTCCATATTTTTTCCAGATGCTGTATACTTCAGAAAATGTAATATTTAATTGGAATATACTGACTTCCAGTAAGATCTATAAAATAAAATCTCACCTTCCTTTATAGAGCTTATCAGTAACTACCTACTGTCCGTCCCCGGTAGCTGAGTGGTCAGCATGACTGAATGTCAATCGTAAGGGCCCAGATTCGATTCCCGGCTGGGTTGGAGATTTTCTCCGCTCAGGGACTGGGTGTTGTGTTGTCTTAATCATCATCATTTCATCGCCATCGACGCGCAAGTCGCCGAAGTGGCGTCAAATAGAAAGCCTTGCACCCGGCGAACACGACATTTATTTTAGTAACTACTTATTCATATTTGGGCGTTCATAAATTTCTATTTAGGAGATGAATTCCCTATTTCTTCCAGCACTATGCAAACAACAAGATTCATTACATTCATATACGGCATGCGAACGACTAATGAAAAGTAATGAAGCAGGATTCTAATATAGTAGAGGAAGTCTTTTGTCTAAACGAAATAGAACAGCGGAACACAGTATCGAATGAAAATGTGGAGAGATACCTAACGATAAATTTAGAGCATCGTCGTTTCATTAGTCGCTAAGTTCCCTATCATTCGTAAGTTGGGCCGGCCGGAGTGGCCGAACGGTTCTAGGCGCTACAGTCTGGAACCGCGCGACCGCTACGGTCGCAGGTTCGAATTCTGCCTCGGGCATGGATGTGTTTGATGTCCTTAGGTTAGTTAGGTTTAAGTAGTTCTAAGTTCTAGGGGACTGATGACCTCAGAAGTTAACTCCCATAGTGCTCGGAGCCATTTGAACCATTCGTAAGTTGGAAATACTAAGGACGAAAAGTTTTCTCCAGCGTGGGCTATAATGTAGCATGTGCAGGAGAAATTTTAGTCTCTTAATTATGTGAAATCATCCAGGTTGCGTATTTTATCCAGTGTAGTTTCAGAACGGCTCCTGTAATCAGGGCTTCATCACATGAATTTCAGTATTTCAGGAACGGATAACGAAACCGGATGCCGCCCGAAACTAGCAGACGCAATCCAGTGTCTCTGAAACCCGGTTGTGTAATTCGTACACAACGATTACAGCATATTTGGGATTAGAACGGTAGTTCATACTGAATCACTGCGAGACGATAGAGACAGTAGACAACTTTCTAAAATATCGTCAGCTGTTCGCTTACCAGAGAAAATGCCATAGAGGACTATGGGCCGACTGGAAGCAGGTCAGACGCAGAAGAGTCCACTTGGTTAGATGATATTTGCGGCAATAACATCGAACCACATCCTTCGTCACCTAGAATTTTCGTACAAGGGTGATAAATGTTCACCACACTTGATGATGATGCTTTTTTGTGGTTCTAAGGAACTATGACGCGGTAGGATAGTCGATTTCACCCACTGCAGCATGTTTTCCATCACTTGCAGTCTCTCCCCCCTGAAAGGCGCATGGCCACGTACCAATTATGCGAGGCCAATCACTGTAGGAAAACTTCGCATTGTACTTCACTTGATATCGCGCAGACTCCTTGCCTGTTATATTTTCTGTTTCACAAGTACCTTAATCGTCTTCATCGTCAGCAGCAGCAGCATTCGCCATTTCGCTTCCAGTTCTGGATAAAGACATTCCCTAGACTTTCACATGTAATACAGTCTTCAGCCACTCGTCCACCTTAGCTTCTTAATGTCGCCAACATAGCTCGATTTTGTAGGGAGCACATTGTGCTCACGTGGGAGCGATCTAGATGGTTGTAAAACAATAAACTGGTAGCCAAGATCGCAGGAATCTTTTTTATTCGATTATTACCGGTTTCGGCGAAACTAAAGCCGACATCATCGGATCTTAGGACACATACAGGTTACAACATCAAGACAGACAATGGTGATATTAATAGTTGCAGCATGTTTTCCATCACTTGCAGTCTCTCCCCCTTGAAAGGCGCAGGCTTTGCAAAATTGTCATACGTAGCACATAGGCGTCCAAGAGAGATGACATTATAAATGTTACACACAAGCGCAAGCTAAGTATTTCTTTGTTTCCCCTAGCAATTTCCAACATGAATCTCTCCATTGCTCGCTGAGAGCGTTTGGATTTTTGAATAGTTTCTCTTTTGAAGGAAAAGTGTGTGAAACCTTATGAGACTTAACTGCTGAAGTCTTCAGTCCCTAAGCTT
Source organism: Schistocerca piceifrons (assembly GCF_021461385.2). NCBI lineage: Eukaryota > Metazoa > Arthropoda > Insecta > Orthoptera > Acrididae > Schistocerca > Schistocerca piceifrons. The sequence goes on along the minus strand of NC_060138.1, from coordinate 202,354,784 downwards.
ACACACTACTCAATCTAAATTATCCTAAGGACAAACACACACACCCATGCCCGAGGGAGGACTCGAACCTCCGCCGGGACCAGCCGCACAGTCCATGACTGCAGCGCCCTAGACCGCTCGGCTAATCCCGCGCTCTCTTTTGAAGCCAATGCCTCACTGCCCTAGGAACACATTGGTAATATACATTTATTGTAAATTTTCCATTTCAGACACAGCGGAAGCGTAGTTCTCAGTTTTCGATTTAAGTGACGAAAAGCACTTCAGGTCATTTTGAACTCTTTTGTTTATTTATTTTCTGTCCAGCCGTTATTTTCACGCGCACACGCAAAATTTTGGTTTATTTTTGTCTGAGACGGTGGACAACATTGTTCCAGAAAAAAGTGCAAAAATATCTAGTCACCTGGTTCCGGTTTTTCTAGAGATTTTTCTTGGGCGTTATCCCCATATTCTCACTGCCTTTGGCACTCTCAGCCAACTGGGATAATTGGGTGGAAAGATTCTCCAACAACTTGCGCAACTCTCAGATTGAATAAAGCATCTGCAAAAAACTGCGCTAAATACAAATTTTTCTCGATTGTTTCTTTGATTTCATCGCTTGTTTGTTCAATTTCCTTTTCAATATATTTGATATTATGTAGTTTGTTTTCTGTAAGTTCAATTTGCAATTAATTTGCAGTCATTTATTTGAACCCTTTATCCCTTTCTGAAGTTTAGCCGCCCTAGAGGCAAACAGCATAATACCATCAGCAAAACGAAGATGGTTCAGATATGATCCATTAACACGTATTCATTCAATTTTTCGCAGTTTACTTATCTGAAAACTTCCTCTAGCACAGTTGAGAGTAGGTTTGCTTAATGTAACCTCCTTGTCGGTCTTTTTTGATTTTCACCTTATAACTACCTTGATGAATTCTAATATTCGGGAGTGCTCCGGTCTGTACCCCGTCAAGCCACCCAAATTTAGATTTTCCGCAGTTTCCCTATTTAGTTTAAGGTAACTGCCAGGATGGTTTCCTTGAAATGATACGACCGATTTTCTGACCGATTATTTCCCAATCCGAGCTTGTGCTGCATCTCCAAATGGAAACTGTATCTTGACGTACGTGTTCTTTACTATACTCACATACAGTATGTTGAATCGATGCCTTCTGTTTCTGGGGATGTTAGGACACATTAACGCTGAAGTCAAGTCTAGACTTTTCTCAGAGCTGGTGAACTCCTGACAATGTGATAATTTATACTAATTGTTCTGTTATATATCTTTATTCTTATCTAGAAAATAATCTATTGCGCCATATCAACTTCTAGAACTGACTGAAAATCAGTTGTTTTCGATCCGGTTCGTGATACTTTAAATAAATAGCTCGTGCACTGCGGAGAGAAGACTGATAGGTCTAACTTACTGTGAATAATACTGTACGTGTTTTTATCTTTTCTGTGAAATATATCTACGTTAGTTGTGTCCTCATCTTTCTATACCTATACAATTCATTAAATTATTCTTTATGTTTTATAAGTCGTAAACGTGTCTTCGTCTCTCCTACCTTCTTTGTTTATTACAATAAACAGCGTAGCCAATGTCATAGTTTACTGGACAGCCTTGATGCACAGTACAATGCTGCTATGTACTTTATAAGTTATACAGGTAATCGATACAGAAGTATTTGGATGTAGATTACGGTAATGGATTTCAGAACAGGTTTCTATAGCTGATCTTCAAGAGCTTCTTGGGAACACTGCTCGTTGCATATTCTTTTAATGTTCCGCCATCCGAGACGGCTTCATTGGTTTACTCGGTAAACAAGAGTAATGTCAATAGCCATTAGGGTCCGATACTGCCCCCATAGGCGCATTTCCGATCGCGACTCTAATATTCATGAGGCTCTTAAAAGCATGCAGCAACTGGAATGACAGTCGTCAATAGCGTGAAATAGTAGACGCCGTAATTTTTGCGTGGATCGAGTGCCCAGTTCGTGCATCAAACGAAAACTGCTCCGCCGTACAACCACAGTATCCGATACGAAGTCTGACAGTGGATTAATGCAGATCGTCCACCGAACACAGGGTTTTCAGAAACATAGTAAAGACGAGGGAGGCACCAATTGAGAGGTGAGTGGTGGAGGATTGTAATCTATGCTGTACAGTAACCACTGAAAAAAATAAACAAAAATTTGAAAAGCAAATTAAAGTCCAGGAAGAAAAACTAAAAACTATACGGTTTGCAGCTGACATCGTAATTCTCTCAGAGACTGTAAATGATCAGGTGAAGGGAATGGATGGTGTTTCGATTCTAAACGAGATTACATATAATGAACATCAACAAAAGTATAGCAACTATAGTATCTAAGGCTTTCCTAGCGTATACGCTACTTCCAGGGTTCTCCGGTGTACTGATAGATCCAATCGTCGAAGGTCCAGGCTAACACTCGTTCCGCCATCATTAGTTGTTGCTGATACAATGAAGTGTCTGTCGCGTGCTGGCGTTATTTATTCCTGCCGGACCAGAGTTCAATCCTCGCCGACCCCACGCCGTCCTATGTGGGGAGGGGGGAGGAGGGGTAGAGTCTCAGTTGCCTACCTTCGACCCTGTCTGTCGCATCTCGCGTCCGGTGTCATTTTCTGTTTCGATGGAGCTTAGTATTGGCTCTCATGCTTTACTCATTACTCAGTTGGAAGCCCGTGTTCCTGTTGATTAAATAATCAGTCACGAGGATTTCATTCGCTTCTTTGAAAATTCATTTGATATCCATTTTCAATGCAGACTTGTTCGGTTGCAGTAAGCGGGTGGGGTGCTCATATTCTGTATATAGATCTTCAATAGCACTGGTTTTTTGTCCAGTATAAGTCCAGTATAAGTTCTTCACATTCACACTGAACTTGGTACATGGCTCTGAGCACTATGGGACTTAACTTCTTAGGTCATCAGTCTCCTAGAACTTAGAACTACTTAAGCCTAACTAACCTACGGACATCACACACATCTATGCCCGAGGCTGGATTCGAACCTGCGACCGTAGCGGTCGCGCGGTTCCAGACTGAAGCGCCTAGAACCGCTCGGCCACTCCGGCCGTCGGAACTTGGTACACCTCCACATTTTTGAGACCCAGTTCGCCACTGTCGGTAACAAAGCTCGTGTTTATTGGCTGGCGGGCGGAAAACTGGCATTATATGGTGTTTTTGCAGTAGTCTTCCTTTTTCGACGATACTTTTCCAGAAAACAATACGAAGCGATCTTCTTATTGTCTTCTTTCGTGTTTCCGTCCTCCGTATCGTTCTTGGGGCTCTTGGTTGTTTTATCCACTCTCGTTCTCTTACAACACCTGAATTCCATCGATGACAACATTCAGTTTACCATGGAAGTAGAAAAGAGGCAAACATCCGTTTCTCTACATCCTAGTTCAGTGTAGGAGCGATGGCTGGCTTGCCCGCAGTGCATACAGTGAGTCAACGCATACGGATTTCTATCTCCACGCCTCCAGCTGCCACCGTCCCGACCAGAAGAACAGAGGTGTGCTAAGTTCCGTGTGAATGAGGAAAAATTTATATTGGACAAACGACCCGCACAGCTGAACATCAAGGTACAAAAAAGAGCACATCCGCTTACTGCAGCCCAACAAGTCTGCAATAGCGGAACACTGCATTGTAAATTGACATAAGGTTAAATTCCAGAAAACGAAAGTCCCATCTACCACCAATAAATTTTGGGACTACATTTTTAAAGAGGCGAATGAAATTCGTTTGACAGAATTTAATCAACAGTGACACGGGCTCCCAATTAAGAGAGGCATGTGAGTTAGTACTAACCTCCATCAAATCAAAACGTCATATCCGGTCGCTAGATGCGACACCGCCACCACCAAACTCAGCCACATGCCCCCAACCCCGAGCTCTGTACGAGGCCGGTGATATCCTAAATCTGGACCGGCAAGTATAAATACCAATAGCGCCTAGTAGACACCTGATGATAGCTGAATGGTTGCTCGCCGAAATGTCGTGGACGATTGGATCCGGCAGTACACTAGAGATCCTTGGAAGTAACACAAGGATAATGAGTGTACAAGAATTAAATTAGGTGATGTTGACTGAATTAGCTTAGGAAGTGAGGCGGTGACAGTAGTAGCCGGGTATAATTTGGTCAGTAAAATAACGGACGATGGTATAAGAAAAGGAGATATAAAATTTATTAAAATATCACATAAATTTAAGTTTCAACAAGCCTTTTTTTTTTCAAATATTTGTCTGGAGTGTCGCCTTATACGTAAAATGAAAAGAGGGCGATAAGCAGTTCAGAGAAGAAATGAATAAAAATTTTTGAAATGTGATGCTACAGAAGAGTACTGAAGATTAGATGGGTACACCGGGTAAGTAATGAAGAGGTATTGCATCGATACATTGAGAAAAGAAACTACTGCCTCAAACTGTCTGCAAGAAAGTTCGGTACGTAGGACACAACCTGAGTGACGAGGGATAGGTAATTTGTTAATAAAGGAAGGATTGTGGAAGGCGAGGGGAGATTACAAAATGGAGAGGGAGACATCATGAAAACAGTAAGCCAAGTCAGCAAATGATTGTAAGTTGTAGTAGCTACGCAAAGATGAAGAAGAGACCTACATGGCGAGCTGCACCAAGCCAGTTTTCGGGTTGAAGACCACATCAAGAAAATTGTAATCTAAGCAAGAAAATCGTCTTAAAACTGACAGGTGCAATGGAAAAAGTAATCATTTTACTTATACAGAGTAATTTCTTGCATTCTCCTATTAAAATTAGTAATTAAAATGTTTTCTGTTAAATTCCGATGCTGCATATTGCACCTACCTTGCTGCAACTGTGTTTGCGAGCAGATTTGTTATACATGCAGGTACTTCGACCAATTTAACAGTTTCTCCAGTTAGATTTTTATTATAACAGTAGTACGTTCCAGCCATGTAGCAAATCAAAGTATTCGCTGTTGGTCAGGCAGAGAACAGACGTTGTCCCAGTTCCAGATCCAGTGGTAATTTCAATTTCCCATCTTTGTTCCTTCGTTAGATGTTACCCAAAGGACGCTCAGAATGAAATCTTCTCGGTTCTCAAGCTATGTAATTTCGAATAAATTCTTCGATCTTTCGACAGATGTCTCAATCATCGTCATCAAGCGTGAAACTACTTTGAGGCAACGACCACAAAACAGGATCCGTGCTGTGGTGACATGGATTGGGACTGGTATGTTGTCAGCCACCAAGACTAGAGATATTTTGTGCCCCATTAAAACAGGCCTTCGAGTAACATGGCGTCCACTGTGAATGCAGCGCTCTCAAACGTTATTGGAAGCGCCGCATATGTAAGCACTAATGCAACGAGATTCCCGCGTAATAACTGTTCATACTTTATGAGTAACCCGTGACGTGTCAGTGCTCTAGGTAGAGATCTGTGGTGGGGGTGTCCCTCTGTTGTTGTTCCCGTGTAGTAATTTGTAAAGACGGAAAAAATTGAGATTTGAGCAGTGATTAAATACTTCGTATAGAAAGGTATGAAGATAAAGGGAATTCACGCTGATTTTCAGAACACACTAGGAGACTCTTCTTCATATTCAACTCTTGCCAGTTGGACAAAGGAGTTTACATTTGTTCGGGACAGGACCGCATAGTGGTTGGCCAAGATGTGCCTCTACGCCAGAAATTATTCCAATAGTGTATAAATAGTCATGGAGAATCACCGACTGAAAGTGCAGGAAATTGTGAAGGTATAGGGATGTTATCTGAACGGGTGAATCACATTTTAATGGTGGAAGTGGATATGAGAAAATTATCTGCCAGATAGGTGCCGCGACTCTTAACGCAGGATCAGAAAAGCATCATAATGGAAGCGTCCGAACAAAGTTTGACATGTTTTCAGAGCAACCAAAAAGATATCTGGCGCCGGTTTTTGAACAAACATGAAACTTGGGTGTTCTGCATTGCCTCAGAGACAAAACAACAGTCAAAGCCGTGAAAACATGTTGATTCACCACAACTTATGCCACCAAAGGCAATACTTTATTTTGAAAGAAATTTCCGTCATGCGACTGTTAATCCTTCATTTGTTTTACACAGTAATGATTTCGGCTTTGTAGCTATTCTCAAATGGATGTTGAAATGTTAAAATATGTATGACCCGTCTGTGAAATATCAATGTCGAAAAAAATATATTTCTGGTCCTATAGACCAGCCGTTGTATTACTTGATACGAGCACATATCCAAGATACATAATATAGCTGATATTTTGCACAACGAGAAACCATTAACGTCCAATGTGGTGTATTTAACATATAATATATGAACTGTTGAAAACAACAGACTGTATGTTAATGGTTTCTCATTGTGCACAGTTATGAAACTGAGCAAAGATTTTTAAGCATGTATTCTGAATATCTATTTGAGCCACTACCACCTTCAGTAATGAGTGATGACGGTCATTTTTCTTCCTGTGTTGCAACTTTATCATTCTTCTTGCTTTACATTACTAATAACAAATTTCAGTATCAGAGGTACACATGTATAGTGAAGGTGCAGCTAGAATGTCTAACTCATTGAAGGGGTGTCCTACAAGATGACTGTAGGTGAGCTCGAGATATTAGTCTCACTTTTATTCAATCAAAACATTTTTTTCCAAGCTAGCACAAAAAATTATTCCCTAAAAAATGAATGTGGCGATACTAAACACACGATTTCGTGAAAAGTAAAATTTTCTGCACTTAGCTGTTTGAAAAGCTCAGTGATACACATTTTCCCAAATAAAATTTATTTCAAAACTGGTATTATCAATTATTCTGTTGCAGTCTCTTCAAGAGGACTGAGTGTTAAACTTCTACTATGTACTAAAAGTAATTATTTTGATTGATATATCCCCAGTGAATGGTTATTCATGTATATAAAGAATAGAAATTTTCCGCAAATCGAATCCTTTCTCCTCACTCACCAACTTGTCCTCACCTTGTAAGATTGAATAAATAAAAATACATTAATATTTGCACACTTTTCGTTAAGTATGATTTAGGCTATTTGTCAGTAATTTTATTAATCACACAGTAACTAAGAATTTACGAGCGATTATCGGTATCTACACAGTCATATTCACTGGATAGCTCACAAAACTTATTATCAGTTGATATTAAGTTGTAAAAATAGCTGACATTTTGTTATTTAAGGATTGCAATATTTGTTGAGTAGATGACGACATGATATTTTCCGTCGAGCAACCTTACTCGAACCCAAACTTTGAATTGCTTTTAATTGTTACATTACTTTTGGTTACATTAATTTCTTCATCAATTTTGAAAAAATATTTCCGCGATAGAGTAACGTAGGTCTTTTACGAGGGATATCACTTAGAAAAAATTAAACCGCGATAACGAAACTTGGTGATTATTTTGGTCATCCTGTGCATATTGACCCTTAGTGCGACACATTTTTGCCACTGATAGATGATTTGGTGTAGACCTTCATTCTATAATTTTAGATTTTGGCTGTTCAGAAAACTTTCTATCTCGAAAATTACTTTGTCCTCATTCTTCAGCTGATGAAAGAGGAAGGCGTCACTAACTTCCACGTCTGGTGACGTGGAAGGGGTGGGGCTATGAAGGGGATGAGGAGACAATATTTGATAGCCCAGCGATATCATGCGTGGCCGAACAAGTTGACTGACAAGGTAACATTCCCATGCATAAACAAACGACCCTGATGAAACTTGGCAGGTATGTAGAGGGCTAAAAACAATGCAGTACTTATTGTTTCGTTTTCATCCAGTCTCACTTTGAAGGGGTAACACACATCCTAGAAGGTGTATGATGTTTAGAGGGGCTAACTTCGAAACCATGATATGTAAAAAAATTGTTTCATATAAACGTTAAAATTTAATTAACGTTCTTGAAAACTGTATGATCAATGTCTGTAATAATTTGAAAGTTTCCAAAATACCCAACGTCCATTAATTACTTGTGTTACAACATGAATTAAAGGCTCTTTCGCGCCACATGCATCCATCTACAATAAAGCTGGCTTCCGAAATACAATTTTTGGAAAATAAGGTGCACACAATGTGGTGTCAGAGTATTTCAACATACCTAATAACATACCTAAAGATTCATTATTATAGTAATTATCCATTTTAATTATTTTGGTTTCATGTTCAGCATAACGTTAAGCATTTCTTCACAGATTATCATTATTGTAGTGATTTTCTTTCATAAAAAAGAGTCACTTTTCATTTTCAGGTAACAAAACATAATTTTGTGAAGTGGTAAACTAAAAAAAAAGACATGAATTTAAAGCTTAAAATAACAATTTAAAACATACAAATTAAGTAAATAAATAGCTAGAACAATAATGAAGTTTAGATAATGTAATTAGGTGCGCTTGAAAGACTCATACACCACATTCTGTACAGCTTATTTTCCAAAGAAGGTATTTCAGAAGCCAGCCTTATTACACATGGATGGATATGGCGTGAAAGCTTCTTTAACATAAGTTGTAACAAAAGTTTCTGTAGTTTAGAAGTAGGTAATGGTGGTAGGATTTTTGGAAAATTTCAAACTATCACATACGTTGATTACATAATTTTCAAGAACGTTAGTTACATTTCAGCTTCCAGACGAAACTTTTTTATATAGCGTAGTTTAGAAGATGTTCCCTCTAAATATAATGTGCCAAATTACCTTTCAGGGTCCATTTTACCCCTTTAAAGGGAAAGTGTGCAAAAAAGAAAAAATCTAATGCATTATTCTGTATCCTCTACATACCAGCCATGTTTCATCAAGATCGTTTATTTATACCTGCGAATGTTTCCTTGTCGGTTTTTTGCAAAATAAGCAAGTGTAGCCTTGGACAGCTTCCCGACACACTTGACCTTGCCAGCCTCCCAGTAATTTCATCAGGAGATTTCGGTAGTATGTTCCGTTAATTGTTTTCCCTTACATGTATAATGTGTTAGCGCCACACCATGACAGAGCCAAAGAGCACTCATCGTCATCTTGTCCGACGACGGTGGGTCTTCGCCTTTTCCGGAGTTGGTAAAACCACTTCTTGTTCTAATTCTTAGCCCCGGGATCATAGTGATGCAGCCATCATTCGTCCACGGTGGTTAGCTGGTTGAAGAAGTGATCTGTATGAACTTGACACAGCTGCAACGTTTCCTC